>NC_138906.1:76760901-77420901 GCF_965231255.1 Vanellus vanellus
CCTGAGCCAAAGACCAGCAAAGACAGCAAAAGACCCTGGCACAAAGCCTCTGCCAGTGCAGCTACGCTGTTTCCAGATCTCAGCTAATGTCTGCACCTTACACTGAGCTACAGGCTACAAAGCGGCTCAGGGGACTAGTTTGGAGAACACTGTGTTGTTATCTGTGATACAGGCAAGCTATGGGCACTGTTCTGAGACTGAGACAGATGGACTTTGAAACAGCGTTTGTACCATCACAGTGGTAGTCAGCTGACAACAGTAGTTTTTTTCTAGGAAATTTTATGAGAATTCAGGAGAAAATAGGACTGTCCCTACATCCGTCTATTTGCAACACAAGTCCCACAGCTTTTTTAGCATCTTCTCCCACTACAGATCTTAATTATTCATCTACTCAGCCTCCTTTTATTGCATCTCAGACTCCTATAAAGGCTTTTGCACTGTTCTCAACTCTCACAATTCTAATAATTTCAGGAACTGAAAAGTTTTTGGTCAGCTTACAAGGATCTTCCTACATGAAATAAGATTTTAAAAGTCCTGCACATTTTGTTTAAATAAAGCCTCAAGCCACCCACAATGAGTTCAGAGGTAGCCAGTTTCTGTTGTGCCTTACTCCTTTGCACAATGGTTGAGATAAGATGGAGACAGGGAGGGCAAGTTCTTACTGCACCAGTAAGAGGCTCCAGGGCACGTGTGAAGGAAGAGAGGGAAGGAAGGAAGGAAGGAAGGAAATGAAGAAGGGGGAACACCATTTTTCAGGACAGGAAGAGGACACTAATCTCTCATCTCCTTCAGCAGAGAAACACAGGTTTAGATGGAACATCGTAAGTTAATGCATCCTATTAAATCAAGTGCTTATACTTCCCTCCTTCTCTCCCCAAAAATCGTAAGACAAAACCAAAATAGTCAAGACTTTCTTTTCACTTTTACTTTACTAAAAGGGTTGGTTTTTTTAAAAAAATTAAAATTTTCTTCAAATGTCAAGGAAGCTAAAAATAGGAAGGTACCAGAAAAACCTTTTATAGTGCAGTCATAACAGTACCACATCATTGTTGAGCACCACAATTAAAATGATACATTATGACAGTGATGCGATACATCTTTGCATTTGGTCTTTCAGGATGCAGAAAAAAATTAGCACAATTTTTGTTCTGTCTGCCAACCATTTTTTCAAATGGGTTACTTATATACTTTGAGCTGATAAAGTATTCTTTCCTTTAGATGCTGTGATACGGGTATATTTTAAACCCATTTTTCAGATGTTAAAGCAACATTATTGTATAGCCACCAAACCTGCTAAGACAAGAAAAGGAAGACTAAGACAAACTCTGGGAAACGTAATACTTTTAGCTGGACTCAGGAGCCACAGTTTGATTGGAAGACTGTGGCCAGGATAGTTATGTTGCCTTTTGTGAATTAGATAAGAGTTGCAGGTGTGAAATTACTTCTGATATTTAGATAATTAAATTAATTTAGGAGACAAATTCATGCTGACATTTGTGAATGTGGATGCTGCTACAGTCCAGATTGAAAATGAAATGTGAAAACCCTTTAAAGCAGAAGCCATTTAAAGAGGCATTTGTGAATTATATGAATACAGTGTTTTCTTTAGGGCGAAAGACTGTCACAAGAGAACCATTTCCTTCAAAAACCAATCCTGTTCTATAATGCATAAGTGATTATAGGTGTCTATGGTACACTAAAATATAAGTAAGTCAATCTTAATTTATAACCAGCCTTATTAAGATATTCCTGAATATTTTGTTCCTTTATACTATGTGAATTAAGATCAAGGAAAATTGCAAAGTGAAATGAATTTTCAGATGCATCTATTAAGTAGATAAAAGGCAAAAAATTCACCACTGCACCAAATCTTGAATATGCAATGAATCAACCAGTAAACACGAATCTAAGTTTAAGCACTCATAGGTATTTGCAGTACTGTGTTAAAAATCCATGAGAACCCCAGTGGCCAGCCCACTTAAGTCCCGTGCTCATGAAGTTCCCCTCCAAGTTGACTTGGCCATGGGATCATCTATTTGTTTTATGAATGTTATGTAGTCCAAGACATTCCAGTTCAAGAGGGACAGGGAACTGCTGGAGAGAGTCCAGCGAAGGGCAACTAAGATGATTAAGGGATTGGAGCATCTCCCTTATGAGGAAAGGCTGAAAGAGCTGAGACTCTAGCCTGGAGAAGAGAAGGCTGAGGGGAGACCTTATTATGGCGTACAAGTATCTAAAGGGTGGGTTGAAGGAGGATGGAGCCAGGCTCTTTTCAGTGGTTCCAAGTGACAGGACAAGGAGCAAAGGGCACAAGTTGGAACACAGGAAGTTCTGTTCAAATACACGGAAACACTTCTTTACGGTGAGGGTGACAGAGCACTGGCACAGGCTGCCCAGGGAGGTTGTGGAGTCCCCTTCTCTGGAGATTTTCCAGACGCGCCTGGATGCGGTCCTGAGTAATGTGCTCTAGGCAATCCTGCTTTGGCAGGGAGTTGGACTAGATGATCTCTAGAGGTCCCTTCCAGCTCTGAAACTCCGTGATTCTGTGATTTGGTTGATACTTCTTTGCAGAGAGGGCTTTCAAAAACTGCAGATTTGTTTTTAATAGATGTTTCTGCCTATACAGATGACACAAACCTGCATACATCAAGATCAAGGTGTCTAAGTCAGTGGAAAAACTGGTGTAAGGAGGAATAACCTCAGAAGGTAAGAGTCTAATTGCTGTTTGAGCAATGTAACTATTTTTTATGACTCTAAGGACTGAGAAATGTAGAGTATTTATTTATCCAGCATCAATAAATCAACACTACAATTGGCAACTCAACAACTAAAGTGATATTGAAACTAGAAGGCAATTCACAGAAAACCATGCTACCAATGTGACAAAAATGTCACATGAATTAACACTGAACCACAGAATACAATAATGACATAACCCAGAAAAAAGTCAACAGGGGGAAAAAAAACAAAACCCCATGACTATCTACCCTAAATGGGGATGGGGCGGGTGGGGAGATGAATTGTATGCCAGGACAGACAAGCTATTTCATATCATTACATCACAGACTCATAGAATAGTTTGGGTTGGAAGGGACCTTTAAGGATCATCTACTCCAATCCCCCTGAAATGACCAGAGACACCTTTAACTAGATCAGGTTGCTCAGAGCCCCATCCAACCTGACCTTGAATGTTTCTGGGTATGGGGCATCTCCCACCTCTCCGGACAACCTGTTGCAGTGTTTTACTACCCTCGTCATAAAAAAAATCCATCCTTAGTTTAAAATAATTATGCTTTGTCCTATCACAACAGGCCCTGCTAAAACATTTGTCCCCATCTCTCCTGTAGGCCCCCTTTAAGTACTGAAAGACCACAGTAAGGTGTCCCCGGAGCCTTCTCTTCTCCAGGCTGAACAACCCCAACTCTGTCAGGCTTTCTTCATAGGAGAGGTGTTCCAGCCCTCCAATCATTTTTGTGGGCCCCTCTGGACCTGCTCCAACAGGTCCATGTCTTTCCTGTGCTGAGGACTCCAGAGCTGGACACAGTACTCCAGGTGGGGTCTCACCAGGGCAAAATAGAGGGGTAGAATCACCTTCCTCAACCTGCTGGCCACACTTTTGATGCAGCCCAGGATATAGCTGGCTTTCTGGGCTGTGAGCACACATTGTCAGCTCATGTCCAGTTTTCCATCCACCAGTACCCCCAAGTCCTCCACAGGGCTGCTCTCAATCCCTTTATCACCCAGCCTATATTGGTACCAGGGGTTGCCCCAACACAGGTGCAGGACCTTGCAATTGGCCTCGTTGAACCCCATGATATTCACAACTGAAAAAGAACATTTATAGAAAAAAAAAACAATGTCCTGATGTTAATTGTAGTGGTAGGAGCAACTGGAATATGGGATAGTATAAAAGCATTTATAGAAGCTGCACTACTGGAAACACACAGAAGTCAACTGACGAAATAAACTGAAACTGTTAGAATTGACAGTTTTTCTCCCACCTAGATTGTAACACCCCAGCCTTGGTAGAAGGCTGCTGCATGAGACCTTGTCACAACACCTGCTGCTCCTCCATAGATCTAGTCATTTCATTATAACATGAATCAGGTTGGTCAAGCATATTACCCTTGACAAATCCACATTGCCTGTTCTCAATGACCTTCTTTTCCCTCATGTGCCGAGAACTGGCTTCCATGAGGACTTGCAACAAGTTCTTTGGGACATAAGCAAGGTTGACCAATCTGGTCCTCTGAATTTGTATGGGTTGAAATTTCTCAAGAGAACCCTGATTTGATCCTCTTCCTCTACCAGTAGTTCCTCTCCTGTTTGACCCTGTCTCCAGGCACAAAGGCATGGGAGATGCTGCTAAAGACAGAGGCAAAGAGAGTATTGAGTACCTCAGTCTTATTTGTTTCTGCTGCCACTAATTTACACAGCACATTTAGCCATGAGCCTACATTTTCCTCATATGGTCTTTTACTGCTAATACAGCAATAAGCATGCCCTTGATGTTTACTGTCAGTTTCAGCTCTAGCTGAACTTTTGCTTTCCTGCTATCACCCATGCCAGCCTGGGCAAATTCTATATTCCTTCTTGGTAGTCTGCTCCTGCCTCATATATGTTCTTTTTGCAATGGAGTGCAGTTACATGACCCTATTAGGTCAAGCCAGTCTTGCGATATGTATACTGATTTCCCTGAGTCCTGGCATGGATAACTCTTTACTCTTTAAGGACAATATCTTCAAAGTGAGTCCGCTCTCTTGAGATCCTTTGCCCTTCAGAGCTGCTTCCCACATGATCCCACCTACCAGATCCCCAAATAAGCCAAAGTCTGCTCATCTGAAGTTCAGGGTCTGCTCCCTGTTCTTTACCTACCTCCCCCTCTCAGGATTTTGAATATCTCTGTTCCATGGTCACTAGGGACAAGGCTGCCATTGATCTCATCAAGAAACTACATCATCTCAGATCATGGTGTTCAAAAGGCTGAGGTACTCAATTGTACAATACATGTAATAGAAATCACTCCTGTAAGGCTGAAGTCCCAGAACTCAAAACACTTGCAGAGGAAGGTTCATTGTGCAGCAGAAAGTGTGTTTTTCTTTCCCTTCCTAAAAAAAACTGTAAGAAATGGCAAAAGCTTTCCTGTGTACATGTATGTATTTTATTATTTAGGTGAATTTATATCAGCTTTTAGAAGATACAGTTATCAATCCTGACATGTCACATAAATACATTTATTCTTTATAGAACAGGGCACTGGGGGATTTTGTAGCTGTGCTCTTATCCACTTTCTTTTAAATGCCCAACAATGACAACTGTACCAGTCTCCTATGAATTCAGAGGCAGCTGTTTATTTCTTTATGCTTCACTGTCTTTCTCCACCCTGTTGTCTCTTAAATTGTAAGCTCTTTGTGGCAGAAAAGCCTTTTGTTCATTGTTCTGTGGTGAGTTTTTTTGGACAGCACCCAGCACAATGAGGAGTGAGGTTCCTAAGCTTTACCATAATACTAAGAAACAGACTTTCATCCTTTTTTTTTTTTTTCCCTATTTTTATATCTATATAGGTGATATTTTAGATCCTTTTAACCCAGCTCAGCCAAACTCCAGAAACTGCTCCATACACATCTTCCCAAAAATAGTGGTTTCAGCTGCAGTGAGCAGAAGATTGTTCCAAATGCTCTTCTTCAAATATGTGTAATGTAAACACGGCCCAATATGTAATCTACAGATATAATCAGCTTTCTGAAGAGAGACAGAGGCACAAAAAGATGACCAAGTTATGGGCTGCTATTGCCAGAAGGCAAAACGATCTTTGTTACAGTGAGTGGTTTTGTTCAAAAATAATAGAAAGACAAATTGGAAAGAACATGATATTGTTCCTCATGAGAGAGGAAGAGAGTTCTGCCACTGAAGAACTGGCATATTTGTACTTAAGTTTTTACAGTATGCACTTAGGCCCAGAGAAAGGTTACTTTTTTATTTTTGAAAGCTTTGGGCCATGAGAACACCAGTGTTTTGTCATGCCTTGAATGACACACAGTCATGTAGAATAAACCTCACCTTTAAAAAAAATCACACACTCCCCACAAGCATAGGTGTAAATTGCATGGATGGTGGAGAAAATAAAAACAGTCTGTCTCTAAAGGCTTCGTTTACCCATTCTCTCTGTATTCCTTTTCACGGGTACACACACTGTCCCTTCTACAATTACTTGGTAAATCGAGTTCCTTCCAAAGCTTAGCAAGTGCTACCTAAAACATCACTACCTGCTGGGCAGAGGCAACAAAATATGTACCTCTTGCCTCTGGAGATGACACTACTCAGGCCAACAGAGAGGTGGTCCAACTACCCGATATCTGACCCATATTTTTCAGACAGTTCATTACTGACAGTTACTCTCATCCCAACAGCTGCAGTGTTTAAGAACAGAATCTTACAGCTACATAGACTATTCAACCATAATCAAAATAGCACGTGATTTCAGGAACGCTGATGAATGACTCTATATTCTCATTTGTGTCTATATGTCAGAACTGTTTCATTGTGGTGGTACTTTGGGTGGAATACCTTTTTGTTCTAGCAGTGACTATCTATTCTAAGCAATATTTGAATAAATTAGTCTCTCCTTTCAACTAGGTGACTAAATTCCCAACACTTTAGGCAACTGCAAAACTAAAAATCAACCTTTCTTGAAGACTGACTTGCATAATATTTTGTACTTTATGTGTATTTTTTTTTTTGAGACAATCTCTCATGCTCTGAAACTTGGGTTTATGCCACATGAATCTGTTAAAATTTCAGCTGTATTAAATGTTTCCATAAGAAACTCCTGAAGCAAATTCATCACAGTTACCTTACACCACGCAATTCTATCAAAGACCAAAGAACCAAGGAACTAGCATTATGTCTGAAGTGCAGCTGTAAAGCTCTTGCAGCCTGTGTATGCAAAACATTTAAGGTCTGCCTCTCAGTGTTTCTTTTATCACTTAATGATTTGTTCCCAAGTCTGCTAGTTTTTCCCAAGATGCTCATAATAACCACTTTACTTTAAGATATGACTTCCTTTTACTGCATGTGAAAAAGAAACAGCTAGATAAGTTGAGCTCTTTTTTAAGTGATCCTGCAAACAGCAAAGGATCTTGTGCACCTTACAAGACTGACTTTTCTTATTTGTTTTATACCGAGAATAGAGTCTCATATCTCTACTATCTTGTAGTACTCCATATATTTCAGCTGAGGACTCACAAAGGGAAAGAGACTAATGAAGCGACAGTTTCTACCTCACCCCATCAGTACTGGATGTAGCAGGACATCATGCGAGACAGAAGACTCTGCTGCCTTTTCCCAGCCAACATCAAGTCCCTTAGAGTGCTAGAAGTCCAATGAATCACCAGTGGCACCAAGTCTATTTGTAAGGGTTGTCAGAGCCTTATGGTATACAGGGTGGCTTTTCCATATGAGCAGCTCTTCCCCGAGATGGACACTGAAATCAATATTGAGTGCAGCAAACTCAGTGTTGTTCCTGCACTTACTGATACTGCAATTACTTCCATAATAATAGCAAGTAATTGATGCTGTTTACAATAGTACTGAATGCATGTTTGAAGGATAAGTGCCAAAGGCATGGAAGTAGCAATGAAGGTGGATTTAGTGCATGCCATTCTAAATGAGAACATGTAACAAAATTCACAGAGCTTCAGAAGATCCAGGTGTCCATCTAGTGTTACTCCAAAGCATTAACCCATGGGATACTCTCCAAAGAGCTCCCCAGAACTTCAATCATATTGTAAATCCACATATTGCTTGAACACCTGAACTAGACTTAAACAAATTCGATAAAGTGCTGCACCCCTGTTCTCAGTGAAAAAGCGTTAAAATATTATTGTATCAGAAGAGCAAGGCAGTTATAATTCCAGCTAGGAATAAATTACTAGGAAGGGACAAACAAATTTTATGTGAAACATCAATACAGAACCAGAATGCTTCTTTTGTCAGACAAGAAAAAAAAAATGCTTCAAGGCACAAGAAATCACAAAGTATTAATTACTTCACTGATATTGTCTGCTTGAAGTGGGCACTTCAACCAATGAGCAATACTTATGATGACCCCTACTAAGGAAAATCTGATACCACATTTTGGATTTATTCATTTTTACAAATCATACATATACTGAAGCATTCTTTTATTACCCATCATAGTAATGATGGGGTTTTGGGATGTTTTTTGGATATTTCTCCTCTGTATAATGCTCATGTCCATGCAAGTAGAGGCATCTAATAAAAGGAACTGGATGCTACAAATGTAATTACTAAGGGGTCAGAGATTCAAGGCACAGAGGGCCAGACACACTGAACTATCTATGATATCTGTTTGTCTACAATGTACATACAGTGCCTTTGTCAGCTAGCTATCCGGTTGCCTGTGCTCATATTGAAATAGAAGATTTTTGTTCAGGTTGTATTTCAAAGCCCTTTTGAAAGTACTCCTTTAATCCAGGTGGTAAATAATGCTTCTCAGACTTCAGGGTTTTTAAAAGGATTTAGTTTTACGAGAGGACTGGGTATCACAGAATTGCTGACCACCAGAGTACTTGTATACAGACGTTTGGATAAACACAATACAATTGAATAATTAATCTGAACTCTTGCAGATGACAGAGGCCTAGGATTCAAAGACATCAAGAGAATAGTGCAATCTTGCTCAAAGTATTCAAGAACAACTGGACAGATCCAGCAAGCAGTGACCAGGTGGCTGTCAGCCCGTGACACTAGTCCTATGTTTCTCAGAAGCAAAGAGAAGACACCTTCCAGATCTTCCTTGAAAAAAAGGAGAGAAATACCATAGTAATATATGTACTAGACTTTTACATGATTTTGGACCTCATCTGAAAGAAAATGGTGCAGAGCTCTCACAAAATAATGTTACAGTCAAACAAGACAGGTTTATTTGGACCATGTTAAGTGTTGCTCTAATGTCCTATTTTTGCCCTGAGAGCTGCCCTCCTCCTCCCATAGGAGGCTCAATTTCTATAGATCATGATTAAAAAAAAAAACAAAAACAGAACAAAGCAACTTCAGGAAAGGAGCAGCAAGGAATGCAAGCCATGCTAAAACCAGCTCCAGGCCAGGTTGGTATTATTGCTGGCGTAAGTCTGAGCCAAAGAACAAATAGTAATTTGCAGAGTTTGTGGAAAGCGCTTGATCATTGGCAAAGCAAAACAGTGCAAAAACCTAGAATTGATGTGGTAATCCATACATGCTGGGGCATAGCAATAAAGTGTGCTGACAGGTACAACAGAGACTTACGAAAGTGTTTGTTTTAAGAACACAGCTGCAGATCACAATATGATGGTTGAATACTTTTTTTGCATAGCTTCATCAATAAACTGCATTTTATTAAATGCTTGACCAAAAGGACCATTAAAAGGATATTACAAGCATAAGCATGACAAAGGTATCTATAGTCCTTCAATAATGCTTGAAGCAGTTCCTCTGCTTTAAGCTAGCCAAAGATCACTGTGAAGAAGCCTAACTCCTCAAATTATCTGTGCAGAAGAGATGCACGCCTATTGTTTTGTTCTCAGTAGGTACAAACAAATCAGTCATTTCTGAAGACACAAATGACCCTGTACTCCAACCGGGGGACTACAGCAATGAAATCCTGCACAACATGCCAGAAAAGGTGGGGGCAGCAGGAAAACCAAATCAAACTTTAATAGGATAGTACCCTCCCTTGGAATAAATACATGCATACCAGTGACCGGTCTTTGCACGATTCCCATTTACAACTTGCATCAGCAGCGCAAGGGAAAAATGAAAATAATGGAGTTTTTGCAAACTGGTGAATTTATCAGCAGATTTCTTCAGGACTTGAGCAAGTCTGAAGTTTTCCCAGCTCTGTCTCAGAATTTGCAGGAATTCGCATGGCATCAATATGTCCCCAGAAGTGCAGCAACTGATATTAGTGAATGCCATTAGCAATTCTTCTGCTCCAAAAAGCTGCTATTTCACCCCTAACAGCTCCTGCTGTGCAAAAGCTACCTGTACCAGCTTGTGCTCTGTGCAAAAGTAAAGCTGGATTTGGGAGACTGCTGACATATTGGCCCACGGTATCAGTTCCAGACAACTAACTGGCTGGCTAGCACCAAACGGCGTAGAATATAGAGCTGTATCAGCTATAAACTTACACTGTTCAAAAGACCAGTGAAGTAAAAGGCACTAAAGACCATTTTGAAGTGGATTGGTGGGAAAAGAATTAGGAGGTCGTCTCAAGTTTACACTTAATTCCTCATAATTAACTTACAGTACATCTAGTAGCCTTTCTCCAAGAAGAAAGATACCGTGCCCATTTATAAAATGTTGGTATGTGTTATATTTCCTAGATTGTATTAAGAATCTTTAATTACTAAAGCAGCATGGCTTAAACACCACAAATTGCGTTTCCCAGTAGGAAGGGAGGGTAATGTCATTAAAAATATACATCAATGCTGCTATGTTCCAGGTTACCAAAGGCTACTAAACCCTGGATGTAGAGCTATGTTTTCAGAAACTATCATTAGAATTTATGCTTCAGATGTTACCAATTGCTAATGTTTCTGATCTTACTTCATTTATTTTCTGGGGTTGCATTCAGCCCTGCGTTTTCTTGAAGACCATGTTTCTATTCTTTGGAGCTTGCAATCTGAAAGCTATTCTACAGGAAAGCAAGCATATACAACACTCCTATTTCTCCACACTCAGTTACTTCAAGGATTTGACAGATTATGAATCGTTTGATTAGGGTTTTTTATATATTGGTTTTGATTATCTGTGCTGCTCCAGTACAAAGGATACCGTTTTAACATCTTCCTTGTACTCGTTTTGCAATGCTTTACCACCAGGAGGAGCTGTATGGTGCCTTGTAAAGAGGTAGAAATCTCGGAAAATTTATCTTTGAACGCACAAGTAGCAAGCATTTGCTCCAGACTCGGCCACTACTGGAAACAAGTATTTCAGCCAACTGCTTATAGCAACATTTATAATCAGAATACTTAGCAAGGCTGAAAAATCAAAGGCTACACTACACTCTTGTCTCCTAAAACTACCTAATGCAATTTCTATTATTTTAAAAAACACTTTTGAGGTTACTAATGAGTTAGCTATTATTCCTAGCTTCCACTTCTCCCAAATGCAGGACAATTGGAACAAACCGTTAGCATTGGGATTCATGCATAGTCACATGCATGTGGGCATGCAAAGATCCTTTCTTTGTGGGTGTGGTTTTTTTTTTTTTCAAGCAGGAGAGTCAACCACAAGCTGAAGCCTATACTAAACTGGCTGAGTGGCTCCAGAGAAGAAGGGAAAATGAATTAGCATATATTACATTATAATGTCTTCTAAAAATCTAGTGCACACATTTTTAAATCCCAGAGGAGAAATTAGTGAAGAGTTTTGTTTGAAGCCTATGGAATTTTATGTTTTTTCCTACTCAATGTTACAGCAGCTTTACTATTTAGTTATAGAGATGTAAAACACCAAGAGCATACTGTGAACATGCTATTCAAAGCCTTAGTCATAACAAATATTTTAAAACCCAACCATACCTTGAAATGTTTTAGCTTTTTTTCCTAACTGAGATTAATGACACATTTCTTTATGAAGCAGAAAAGGATGAGAAAATTACCACAATTTTTTCACCAATTAACAGGAAATAAGTATATAAATTAATTAATACCACCATATCCTCCTTCTTCTCATCCCGTTTTCTGTATTTCAGCATCTAGCCTTCTCTAGCCTGAATCAGATACTTCAGTCGTTTGCTAATACTTCTTCTGTCTCAACCTTTCCTTTTCATTCTCTTTCCCCCAATGTATAAGCAGTGGAAATCAGTTCACTCTTCAGGTCTGTTCATCCTTTTGCTTCCCTACTGCATGCAGCTGTCTACGAGCATGACAACTAGTGCTAATGACTGGTATGATCTGGACACCTATTTGCTAGGAATTAGAAGCAAGCTTGATCTAATTCCATCATATGCCTCATTAGAACTACACTTTATGTTGCAAAAGAAATCCCCATTTCCAAACTTGATACGTTGTTCAAATACATCATCCAGAGAAGGGCTACAAAGCTGGTGAGGGGTCTGGAGGACAAGTCTTATGAGGAACGACTGAGGGAACTGGGGTTGTTTAGCCTGGAGAAGAGGAGACCTTCTATCACTCACTACAACTACCTGAAAGGAGGTTGTAGAACAGTGGGGGCTGACCTCTTCTCCCTGGTGACAAGTGATAGGACGAGAGGAAATGGGTTCAAGTTATGTCAGACGAGGTTTAGATTGGATATTAGGAAAAATTTTTTCACTGAAAGGAATAGGCTGCCCAGGGAGGTGGTGGATTCACCATCCCTGGAGGTGTTTAAAAAAAAAAAAAAAAAAAAAAAAAAGGGTAGAGGTGGTACTTGAGGACATGGTTTAGAAGTGGCTTTGTCAGGGTAGGTTAATGGTTGGACTTGATGATCTTGGTCCCTTCCAACCTCAGCAATTCTATGATTCTAGGATTTTATCCCAGGACATTCAGTCAATAATGAACTTTCATTTTAATTACAGGAACTTTACAATTATACATATAAAAGCTGCTATCATGAATACAACTGCATACATCATGTACTCTTTCAACAAACCAACATTCCATTTTCTTTGTGTATTGCCAAAATAAATCCAAAATCCACAACAGACATATTTAGGGTCTCCAAAGATAAATCAGTTCAAATCTTCTGAGTGGTGTACTATGGCTCTGCACCTTCCAAATAAATAATAGTTCAATGTTAAGGCAAGCTGGCAAGCATTCTCCACACATGACTAAAAGCATGTTTTGGAGTCAGACAATGAAAGGGTATCCACTGTATATTGGAGGAAGTATGCCATTATCCCTTCCTCAACCAAGTATTTCCACCATGACAAAGTAAAATTCTTCTTATTGCAACAACACTGAATGCTTTGTCAGGCATAGTTTGCCCCTTTAAGAATACGGCAAGGCTTATGGCTCACAGTGTTTATAGCACTGGTGGGATGCACAGATTGAGTACATATGTGCAGGAAGGAGGCATCGTGTTTTTCAACAGATTTTACCTAGTTGTTTGAGAAGAAGTCTTGCCTATTGGAACAAAATGGGTGACATTAGACTGAAAGGTGCTAACTTATTCTACTCCTGGCTATGCCAAATCGATTTCATGCAGCTTGGGCTTCCCATTTCAGCAGAAGCAGTCTTGCCTTTCATTTCAACTACAACTCAAGGCCATTTACTGGTGATACTCAGGTTCTCTCAATGAGAAGTACGTTGTCCCAGGACTGCCCCAGTTCATTCTGTAATCAAGCTGGAGCCCAAGTTCTCACTTCATTCATAGGCATGAGATCCCCCTGATTTGATTAGTGGTGCTTCCATGCAACGGAAAGGAAAGCAGCAATGGAGAGTCAGTTCATTGCCAAAGGGATAACTGCAGGTAAATGCCTCATTTCCATTACAACTACTTTATTATTTAAAGGTTTTCACTGTGATTATAGCAACCAGGAATTTGCACCAAGCCCAAAATATTCTAAAACATAATTGGGAAAAGGCATTTCCATAAACACTCCCCTCTGAGAAAAGCATCTCCCCTATGTGGATTATGCTGTCTTGGATTATTATTGACTGAATTGATTTAAAACAACTAGTGATACAGGGGCAAGTCGGGGGCAGGGATTGCCAAAGAATAAAGACTGAGAGGGTAATTTGAGAAAAGCAAACAAGATAAAGGGAAGAAAAACCTACAGGTAAAGAAATTACTTAGGAGAAAGTGAAGGGGAGACTAGACTTTAAATATCAAGATTTGAAAATTCTGACCAAGTATGGTTAAGTTCTTACTTGAATTGACTCTCAAGTTAGAGGATTCTTTAAAAGGGGGGGGTCCCTAGGAAAGTACTGCAATTTTTCTAATGATTAATAGATTCCTTTATGTAAGCTGCTTATCAACCCAATTTAAAAATTCAATAGTTTTAAAACAAATGAAAGAAATCAATCAAATTAGTTACACAAAATACCTCATCAGTTCAGAGTATGGTACCCCTAGAATCAAAGCATCTAGGTAGCTGGTATACTTCAGCTTAACCTCATACGATGCTTATGATGTAGAGAGATGTAGATTGGATTTTGACCCAATTCATACAGATGTGGAACAAAGATTCATAGAGACAGCTGTTGTAATTGCTATTCAGCACAAAACTGATATTACCATAGAACTATCTCCTATAACTCTAACGATCTGTTATAACCCAAATTTTGACACTGAGTAGAAACAGACACTTTAGCGCCTCTATTCAAAAGAACTATTTTCTTCCTCACATGTATATATCAGTTAACATTTATCTGGACTGAATTAATCTGCCTTTTTATCATCCAGTCACTCAATATCATGATGTCCTGCACATCTTTACCATTAGCACGCATCGTTCCTACTGTGAATATCTCCATCAAGAGTTATCAGGTTAGAGGATGAGAAAAGAACAGTGCATGCTATTTATCTTGACTACAGTAAAGCTTTTGACACTGTCTCCTCTAGCATCATCACATACAAACTGATAAAGTACAGGCTATATAAGGGGACAGTGAAGTAGATTGAAAATTGCCTGAACTGCTGGGCTCAAATGGTTGCGATCAGATGCATGAAGCCTACCTACAGGACAGTCACTACTGGTGCATCCTCAAGACCGATACTAAGACTTATACTGTTTAACCTGGATGACAGGACTGAGCAAGTTTGCAGATAATACAAAACTATGAGGAATGGCTGATACACCAGACTGCTGTGCTGCCAGTCAGAAGAACATGGACAGGCTGGGACAACAGGCAGACAGGAATCTTACAAAGTTCAATAAGGTTCTGCACCTGGGGTCATGCCCCAAAAGAGACTGGAAAGCAGCTTTGCAGAAAAGGACTTGGGGAGTCCTAGTAGACAACAAGTTGTCTGTGACCCATGGATGGGCCATTCTGGCAAAAGCAGCTAACAGCAACCTGAGCTGCTTTAGAAAAATTGTTGCCAGCAGATTGACAGAGATGATTCTTCCCCTCTGCTCAGCACAGGCGAGAGAATTTGGAGTTTTGTGCCCAATTCTGGACTCCCCAGTAGAAGAGAGACATGGACATGCTGGAGAGGGTCCAAGACTAATATGGGATCGGGACACTGGACACCGAAGGAGAGGCTGGGAGATTATAGAGAAGAGAAGCCTCAGGGGGATCTGTCCTGGTTTGAGAGACACAGGACTAATTTCTCTTCTAATGCTTGGGAAAACTGCACTTTTAGAAGACTCCAGTGTCTGAATTTGTGAAAATATTTACTTTACAGCCAGCTATGGTGTGTGGGTCTCAAGGTCTCAGTGTTTTTGAGCTAGCCAGGTGCAGGGATGAGGAGGAGCGAGACCTGGGCACTTGACCCAAGCTGGCCAACAGGATTATTTCATACCATCAATGTCACACTCATTATAAATTAGAAAGTTTGCTGCGAAGTTCTCTCTCTCTCTCTCCCCCTTGATGGCTGCCATCCTGAGAACTTTGTGCCCTGGTGCCAGAGACCTGAGGCCTTCCCTTCCTCCTGAAGCTGCAGTGCTCGCAGTGTCCGACATTAGCTGTCCACTGCTGGGAGTGCACAGCTTCCTACCAATATAATTGGTCGAGTATAATCTTTGCATATTCTGTATTGGTGTCGGGATCAATCTCAGTTCTTTAGTGCTGTTAATGTTAATTATCTAATCTTATTCTATTAAATCTGTTTATACTTCAGCTCTTGGGTTTTCTTGTTTTTCCCCGATTTCCCTTCCCCAGGTGGGGAAGGGTCATCGGGTGATAGAATGATTGTCTAAATGACAACAAATTGTTATGGGTCTCTCAAACCATAACAGGATCTTATCAAGGTATGTAAATACCTGAGGGAGGATGTAAAGATGGTGGAGCCAAAACCTTCTCAGTGCTCCCTCATGACAGGACAAATGGCAATGGAGACAAATTGAAATACAGGAAATCCCATTTAAACACAAGAAAGAACTTTTTTACTGGAACAATGGTCAAACACTGCCACATGTTGCCCAGATATGCTATGGAGTATCCATCCTCGGAGATATTTAAAACCCAATTTGACATGGTCCTGAGCAACCTACTCTAAATTTACCCAGCTTGGAGCAGTGCACTTGGAATAGATGATCTTCAGAGGTCCCTTCCAAACTTAACTATTCTATGACTCTTTAGAAAAAACATGCCAAGAGAATATATATTTACCTATGTCCTTACAAATTCATTTTTTAAAATTTCTATGAATCCCACATAATTTTTAGTGTATTTTTACTTTTTAGTCTTTTAGTATATACTGACTAAAATTGCATTTCAAAACTAAACTTGCCTTAAATCCAAAAGAAAATGCAAAGTATTAGAAAGGAAAAAAGTTATGTATTAGGGTAGCTTCCAAGAACATCAACAACACCCATAAAAAATAATCACTAGCTCACATTTGAAGAGGGGTGACCAATACCTGGCACCTGAGCTTTGCAAGCAGTTCAAGCACAGCTCCTGACATGGATGTACATCACACCCTTGTCAACAGGCTTGTGGTGTCCTGGAGTCTGCCCTGGGCTGTGGGAGGAAGTGAACTAGCAGAAGCCAGTATCCACCGGATCCTAGCTGAAAGTCCTGCCCTGCTTACCTCCAACCCAGTTGTGATTTACTGCTGAAGTTCCTTCTTTCCCTGACTTGCTGATACCTGTCTTCTAGCTCTTAGCTCTATGAAGATTTCGATATACAACTATATTCATAGGAAGATCAATTATCCCTATACTAGAATGTGATTCTTATTCTTTTGGATAAATATATAGAAATGTTGATATTATAATAAACAACAAGAATGGGAGAATATGATTGCAAAACAGCACTTAAACTTATAGCAAGGCTGCTATGCTGCCAACATGAAAGTATTCTATTTTGTTCAGCTGAACAGTCCCACTGAGATCAGCAAAAATAGAAAGCATGTTACGGTTCCGTACCTTACAGAATTGATGACTTAGGAAATTAATCAAATGGAAATTATGAGGTGTACAGCACAATTACAATGAAAAGGAAGACTCAAATCTTCCAATGGAAGAGGCTCAACCAAGATCTAGTGGCAATTTTGACTTTTTAATGAATATAGAAATCCTTACCTGGAAGGAAAACAAGTAACAGTTCTCTCCTCTTGAGTTTACAACCCAGGCCAATCTGAATCAGCTATTACTCCCTGACAACTTGTTGCCATGGCCTCCAGCCAGCCCAGCTGTGGCTAATTTAATTTGTCACAGGTGCAGCAGTAATCAGCCAGCAGGAGCCAGGGCAGTAGCCACAGGCATCCTGCAGAAGGCAGCCACTCACTGCAGGCAGGGAGCTTGAGGAAGTCAAGGCTGAGAGGACAGCTCAAAACACATTTGCAGCTCCCTCAAGATACAAAGTTGCCTGGTTCTCTTTTCCATCTGCTCTACACTCATTTAATAGCCATTAAAATCAATGTAAGAGGACAGCCTGACCAAGACTTAAGTGCCATGGAAACTGCAGAACGGTAGTAAAGCAATACTTAAATAAACATAAGACTCTTCTCTAAGAGATATAAGCTTGAACCAAGCATCACAAGGCCTTGCTGGGTGCTTTCACCTGTAGCTAATGTGTATAAGATGGGCAAAGCCTACTTTTCCTGCCCCAACCCTTTCCCTGCCATTTCCTACATTAAAATAATAACAAGCTGTCATGGTTTGGCCTCAGCCAGCAACAGAGAACCCCGCAGCCGCTCACTCAACTCCCACAGCCGTGGGAAAAATCGGCAGAAAAGGGCAAAACTCGTGGGTTAAAATGGTGTAATTTAACAGAACAGACAAAGGGAAGAAGAAAGAAAAACAATAACACCGGTAAAGGAATATAAGAACGCGACTACAGTACCACCTCGTAGCGCGCCGACGGGACCCGCACCACCACAGCCCACCCCGGAGTGGCGACTGCCCCCCTGTCCCCGGCTCGCGCCTCTTATAGCGGGGCATGGGGCACGTGGGATGGAATACCTGCCTCCCCTGCCGGCTCCCTGGGGAAATTAACCCCATCCGTGCCGGAACCAGGACACAAGCTCTTTAAAATTGTCTCAAGAAATGAAGATAGGTACGTACCCTTGGGGGAATCCTGTGAACACTATCCCTCATTGGAAGGTGACCCTGTCTGCAACCTTGTGTTAGCTCCAGAGAGAAACGGCACTGAAAGCATTCCCTTAAACTTAGCAATTCGTTCTGGTGAGCTTTAGGCAACTCCATAACAGCAGATAAATTTTAATGTCATCCTTCTGAGGTCTCCTTCTCTTGTAGAAGTGCATGGGAAATTAAAAGTTGGGCAATGGTAGGAGGCACTTCAACCCTTTTGAGGCATAGATCTCTTAAATAAAATGAAAGCAAGTTGTATACCACTTTTGGATGCTAAACCTATCAGCAGGTACACAGACTTGTATGCCACCATGATCGTGGTTATAGGTACTTTTCCATTGAGAAAGTTTTAGAAGATCAGGGCCTAGAATTTATTTTGTTGGGGTTTTTTTATTTTTATTTTTCCATCTGATTAAAAATTTGTGACAGTTCAGGCATATCTACCACTACTTTCTCAGAACCATTGTTGTACTAACCTTTCCTAGTATCAACACCAGTACACCTCAGATTGGATACAGTTCTCAATGGAAAATAAAATGAGGCTACAAAAATTATAAAACACAAGCATTTTAATACTCTGTTAATACCTGACATGCTGAGACCATTGCCTGTTCCTTTGACCAGTGTCACCGCTATGTCTTGTCTCACTTATTCATATCTGTATGTTGTCTCTTGATTTACAGTCTTAAAAGACACTGTAAACCTCACTTCTTGTGATGTGGAATGTCTTCTTATCTTGTGTCTGTAAAAACCTATCACTATGGGGAGCAGGCCTATGACTTGTACTGCCACAAGACAAGTGTCAAACAACAAAGAAACAAAACTTAGGCTTAACAGCCCTCCAGAAGAAACGAATGCTCTGCAAGTCCCCTTGAGAAATTCAGAGCTGTTCTGTGCTAAACGCAAACTAAACCATGCACGTGTATTGACCATAAGGGATGATTTAAGCATACACCTGAATAAATCAAGGAGTAATTAAAAAATCACCTAAATCCTAAGAAATAATAAAAAATTATGAGAACTGTCATCAGAAAATGCCAGCTGGAATGCCAGTCCTCATTAAAAAAAAAATAAAATCCTTAACCAGAAATTCACTACCATTCAACACCATTGCTAAGTAATAAATACCAAATTGTCTGGATTCCAGTAAGCTGCACTGTGGTGGATGAGCCCAAAACTTTCTCACAAATATTTGTTCTGAAAAAAAAAAAAAATCCAAAATAACTCACAGTAATAATTATTAGGTTTCACAGACTTTGTTTCTGATTACTTTGGCTACCTAGTTTAATGAAAAACATTTATATAAGAAAGAAGAAGAGATGCTGTCAAGGAAGGTGGATATCCTGGTGATATGCTGGTCTAGACAAATGCAAAGAGAGGTTAAGGGTTCTGGAGGTGCAATGTAGGTATCAATGAACAGTCACCAGAGCACAGTATGAAACCTGTTTATTGAAGTGACATTATTTTATAGTTTATTTAAAACTTCTGGGTTTTCAACATAGATTAATTGTCTGAATGGGTTATCCAAGCCTTATGTCAAGAAAGGTGAGAAACTGCAGGAAAGCACTGTAACAGATCTAGATGAGCAACTGTCCATCAGATTTGGGGGGAGAAAAGGGGATAGCGGCATACACTAAAGATCAAAGCAACACAGACACATTTTGCTAGACTGCAAAGTTGCAGCTTGAAAGAACACCAAAGGTTAACCTTTGTCATGAGACAATGTGCTTACCTATGACCTACTAAAAGCTAATACAGAGAGAGAGGGAAAGGGGTCTGCCCTCCCTCAAATAAGACGGGTATTACTATATTAAAGAGATCCACAAGGGAAGTTTTGAGATTAATTTTGCCTTTACTGGAACAGAATTGCCCTAGATGAAGAAAAGCAGATCAGAAATCCTCCCTTAGCAAAAGGATATATCAAGTACGTGCTGAAGTATTTTGGGAACATGCAGACAAAAAACATGTTGAATTACTTAGTCTAATTGAGACAATCCTGAAAAAAAACCTCTGCCCTTGGTAAGTAAACCAGTCCTGCACAACAGGCAGCCTGCAAAGCAAATTACACAGTGAGCAGCCAAAAGGCAGCACGTACATCCTGCAGTCTGGATGCTCGCTGGGCCAAACTGGGATTCCTGAAGTGCTGGAGTTGTAGGCAGTGCAGTCCAATACTGGTAAACCCAAGTCTTAAATGGTTTAATGGATCTAAGTTTATGCTGCCCTGAATTCAGCAGGTTGGTAGGAGTCATTAGAGAGTTGATATGCCTTTTTCACTGACGTTCATGTTAATAAAGCCAAGCAGAGATCTACCTCATTATACTGTGGTCACCCTATGGAAAACCTAGTGAAGGAACTAAGCCTTACTAGACATAGGGATGTAATCCAAATATAAATGCTTCAGCACTCATGCCATCTTGAATAGTGACTGTGCTCTGAGCTGTGCCAGCTCCATTGTTCTTGTGGAGAGAGTAAATCAAAATGGGAAGCTGGTCCAGCTGATAGGTTTTCTTGGCTGGGTTATTTTTTAAGTGGATCAGTTCTCTGATCTGGTTCACTGAATGCCCACACAAATACTGGTGTTGGCACAGCACAACAGGCTATGCAAGGATGAACACAAACAAGCAGAGGTAGAAATTGCTGCCAGTTAAGATATATCACGGCCCAGAGAATCCCACACGTGAGAAAAATGTTTACTACGTCAATTGTTTGATAGAGGGCGAAGCTCATAATGCAGTCTTTTGCTTGCTGGGACCATTAGTAGTTTCACTTTCCTCTCTCAGCCAAGAAAATGTGTAGGGACTTAGTATCTTCCCCTACCCCTCTGTCAATTTTGGTTTTAACATGTTAATAGATGCACATTACTATCGCTTTATAACTCACTTCCTAGAGGAGCAAGTTAACAGCCCCATTTATACCTACTTATAGAGATACTTTCTGTGATATGAGAGTAAAATGTTTTAGCACTATAAACAGCCCAAGACAGAAAGCATATCAAATCCCTCAGAAGCTATGACAGAAAGCAAAACAAATCCCTTAGAGGCGATGGGTTAATGCTTTAATGCTGACGTAACAAAGCATTGCTGCTGAAAGAAGCAATCCTACTGCCTGTCAGGCTCCCTTACTTTTCCCTCCTTGGCACTGACATGAGCACGCATTCAGTTCCGTGATGAAAAGGATCAGGGATTTGATCTGGGTCACAGTTAACCTTTATTCACTTACTTACTCGGTTTTGCCTGGTTAATTGTAACTCAGATCAATTCCCTGAACCAGTTCAATGCTTTGCCATGAAAACAGCCATGTCAGCAGAAAAGAAGGCATGGGAGTAAATCAGGAGGGACTGGGGAAAATAGAAAGACCGCTCCTTTCAGTAGCAGTGTGTGCTTATGCTGGCTTAAAGTTTAAACTGTGAAATGGTGGCTCAAAATACTTTTTTTTTTTTAAGTGTAAGTACAAAAATTAGGAGCGCCACTTCTTTGGCAAAAGAGTCTGACAAGCCCACAGCCAACACCTGCATCATTTAATGGTTCAGGAAACTAAAAAAGGACTCCAGTTTAGGAAGATTTCAATTCCTTTAATTAACAACAATTCTGTCGTTAGTTGATTCATATGTAAAATAAGACTCCTGTAACCACAGCTCCTGATTGAACTCCTGCCAATAGCATTTCTTTCCCAGGTGCTCTTAGTGTGAAAAACCAATGCAACCCAACATATCACTTGAGATGCCTTCAAACAGTAGTTTTTCATTTCCTGCATTTCACAGATTATTTTTAAGTGGATATCTTGTCAGTCCTGGCAAAGATGATATGATATGTAACCTTGCACAATAAATTGTAGCACTTCAGAACAGCATAAGAATGTACACATTCCATAGGGGTTGTACGCATAACATGTACATGTACTAGGGGTTGCAATCTACAACATATTTAAAAACATAGGTCTTTCAAAAGCTAAATATAAAGATTTGGTGGTTACCAGGTAACCCTCTACAAAATCTCTTTGAGATTGTTTTGTATGGTATTACCTAAAATAAATAAATAAATAAATAGATAAATATTTGTAATTGCACTTTTGTTTCTATTCTGGTGAAATATCTTAAGAATAATATTCCTATGCAGTTAAATGTTTGGTCAATACACTGAGCAACCTGAGGAAAGTGTAGCAATTTCTGAACACCAACACACTGGTTACAGAGAGAACCCTCAAAACAAGATTACCAAATAGTTTACTTAAACATGCAACAGTGACTTGTAAGAGCAGCTTAATGCTGCTGATGAGAAGCATAAAAGTTACTATGACTGCAGAGTATGTAGCCTTCTCCTGTCTCTGAATACTGTTAGAAAATGGTGAATACCGAACTAAATAGGAATCTGCCCATGTTCTAGCTAAGGAAAATGGTACTAGACCCTGCACAACACCTCCTGTAGCTGTATTGTAAAGGGATCAGAAAGACTACACAGTGAAATACTGAGACACAGGACAGCACGTAGAGAGGAGGACTAAGCAATAAAAATACAATGTGACAGCTAACTTTTTGGCACGCTTGAGGCAAGTCCTTCAATAGTGGCAGAGTGCCTAAACAATTACAGCACTTTCACAGACATGAGGCTTAGCTCTTCAGATCCTCATTTGTGAAAATATCTCAGTGAGGCAGGCCGAAACCTGTAGTCCAGCTCCTATGACCTTAATAAAAATGATATGTATTGTCCAACTGAATGCTGAGAGTTTTGGAAAGATTCGTAATTCTAGATAGAAGAGATTGTTTTTATTAGATGGGGATAATCTGCAGCTATCTGGGGTAAATGAATTTGCATTTGTGGTAAAAGAACTGCAACGATTTGGAGTAGCAAGGATATTTTTGGATGGAATATTATTGCAGAGATTAAGAAGACAGATAGCTCAAGGCATGCACCAGGTGGTCAGTGGAGGTGATTAACGAGAGTTGTGGACTAAGAACTTGGTATTTTAGATCCAGACTAGGAACAGTGGTACAAAAAGGCTATTCCTCCAGAATCACTGGTTGCCTGAGAATGAACCAGCAATCCAGCCAAGAAAAGTAAGGTAGAGCACTGTATAATTAGTTAGCTCCTGATTAGAGTTCATGTTTATATTTCTCTGTAGATAAAAATCTCTGTGTAAGTAAATGTGTCCAAGTCCAATTTCTTCTTGGGTGTCGGGAACTAAGCATATGCTGAGGTAAGAAAATGGTCCACATAACCAGAGGTTTCCAAAACCAGGCTTACAAAGACATCGGTGATTAATGCCCTTTGCTAACATTGTAGTTTCTTACACTATTCCCTACATTGCAGCAAAACTATGAAAACCTCTTTCCCACATGTATGAAATGGCTTGTCATCATCAATGCAAAAAAACATAATAATATCATCACACAAGTAAGTCCTGTAGGATTTATTGAACTGATTTTCAGGGGGATGGTGAACAAATCATCAAGATAACTTTCTGTTAAATATGTATTAAAGTTCCCTGTAGTGATAATGCAAAATCATTTGCCATGGAAATCAAATTCTGAATAATAAAGTACCCGAAACATCTGCTTCCTGGATAAACAATTTCTATCAAAGAGAGAACAGCTGCCTTGTCATGGTAAAGGATGACAAATATTCAACTCCTTAATAGTGAGTTCAGTTCAGTGACATTACAGAAAGCATATTTCAGAAAATCTATGAGAAAAACTGGCAAACACCCAACATAAAGACTGCAGAAATTATTGCAGAGATGCAAGAATTATCATTATGGCAAAAAAAGATGATTGTGCTGGTCAGATTGTAGAGTATTTTGCAATCTTGAAGAAACCAGGGGTGCAGATGATTCAGTGATTGCCTTGATGAATCAGAATCAGTTCCCATCACAAAATCACAGAATGCTAGGGGTTGGAAGGGACCTTTGCAGATCATCTAGTCCAACCCCCCTGACAAAGCGGGTTCACCTACACCAGGTTGGACAGGAACGCATCCAGAAGGGATTCGAATATCTCCAGAGCAGACTCCACAACCTCTCTGGGCAGCCTGTTCCAGTGCTCTGTCACCCTCAAAGTAAAGAAGTTTTTCCTTATGTTCAGACAGAATTTCCTGTATTCCAGCTTGTAACCATTGCCTCTTGCCCTGTCACCAGGCACCACTGAAGAAAGTCTGTCCTCATCCTCTTGACACTCACCCTTTGTAAGCATTGATGAGATCCCCCTCAGTCTTCTCTTCTTCAAGGTAAACAGACCCACGTCTCTCAGCCTTTCTTCATGAGAGGTGCTCTGTTCCCTTCACCATCTTTGTAGCCCTCTGCTGGACTCTCTCCAGTAGTTCCTTGTCTTTCTTGAACTGAGGAGCCCAGAACTGGACACAATACTCCAGATGCAGCCTCACCAGAGCAGAGTAGAGGGGGAGGATGACCTCCCTCGACCTGCTGGCCACACTCTTCTTGATGCACCCCAGGATGCCATTGGACTTCTTTGCCAAACGGGCACATTGCTGGCTCATGGTCATCCGGTTGTCCACCAGGATTCCCAGGTCTCTCTCTGCAGAGTTGCTTTCCAGCAGGTCAACCCCTAACCTGTACCGATGCATGGGGTTATTCCTCCCTAGGTGCAGGACCCTATGCTTTCCGTTGTTGAACTTCATTAGGTTCCTCTCTGCCCAGCTCTCCAGCCTCTCCAGGTCTCGCTGTATGGTGGCACAGCCTTCTGGTGTGTCAGCCACTCCTCTCAGTTTTTTATCATCAGCAAACTTGCTGAGGGTATACTCTGTCCCCTCATCCAGGTTGTTGATGAATACATTCAACAAGACTGGACCCAGTGCTGACCCCTAGGGAACACTGCTAGTTACTGACCTCCAACTACACTCTGCACTGCTGATCACAGCTCTCTGAGCTCTGCCATTCAGCCAGTTCTCAATCCACCTCACTGTCCATTCATCTAACCCACAATTCCTAAACTTACCTATGAGGATATTACAGGAGTCTGCATCAAAAGCCTTGCTGAAGTCAAGGTGGACAACGTCCACTGCTCTCCCCTCATCCACCCAGCCAGTGATGCCATCACAGAAGGTTATCACATTGGTCAAACATGATTTCCCCTTGCTGAATCCATGTTAACCACTCCTGATAACCTTCTTTTCCTCTACATGCTTAGAGATGACATCCAGGATGAGCTGTTCCATCACCTTTCCAGGGATGGAGGTGAGGCTGACCAGCCTGTAGTTTCCTGGGTCCTCCTTCTTGCCCTTTTTGAAGACTGGTGTGGCATTAGCTTTCCCCCAGTCCTCAGGCACCTCTCCTGTTCTCCATGACCTTTCAAAGATGATGCAGAGCAGCTTTGCAATAACGTGATGTCAGCACCTTTCCTCCCTTCCACTGTGAAGTTATACAAAACACTTCTTGTTCATGCTTGCATCAGCATGTCAAAGAACCTGCAATTATGCTGAAACACACAGCACTTAGGTATAGATTACAACAGCCAAACCACTCATTCTGCAACCAAAACATCAGGATCCAGTGGTGTGAAAACTTACTGTGTGATTTTGTGTTTTGTAATAAGGGCACAATAGTTTCTCTAGCATACACATAGCTTATAGTTATTATGACAGGACATATATGGTAAAATGTACTCATGCACATATACAAAGGGACGGAACAAAACTGTGTAACATTAAGCCACATTTAAATCCCATCCTGTGAGGTATGTGACTTTGGTCCCCCAAGATCCCACTTCCAGGAGCAAGAATACATTGCATAGAAGAAATGGTTAAAAGCATGACAAGAAAGTAAGTAATATCATGTACATAAGGAAAAGATATCACCACCAAAAGAACAGAAAGATGTTTATGTGACATGCTATTCACAAAATGCCTTTTTAATATTTTAGCTCACCCGAGCACTCAGATAAATGCTAAGTAGCTAAGTAGTTGAAAGGAAGTCAAGAGAAGAAAAAACGAGAAAAGAAAAAAGGAAGGGGGACATCTGGAGGTATAGGTTTCTAAAGACAGATACATACAGCAAATTTCACTCTTGTAGGCATAATACCTGGATTGTGATATGTACCTTACAGAGGTGATGTGAAAAAGAATTCACTGCAGTTACTACTTCTCTCTGACCCTCTCTGGTGAGCACTGAATACTGCTGGTGTCTGTATTTAATTCCTATAGCATACAATCCATCTTTGACTGAACCCAGAGATGCCTTTTTGTTGTCTTCAGGTAAAACTGGAAAATGTTCATTCAGTCTCAGAAGTTCCAGTGGGACTTTATTAAAAAAGGTAGGCCTATTTAAACAGACACGCATTCAATCAAAAGAAATTAAGAAAAATAAAATCTCAGATATTTAACAGCAAAAGCTTTCTGCAAGTGGAATTGGGTGAGAAGGAAGCTCCCAAATAAAGCACAGCTGCTCTGCTTTGTATTCAGCTGCATAGAGGCAATAGAAAACATACTGCAAGAGACTATGTCCCTGTCTATGGCAGGGGGGTTGGAACTCGATGATCTTCAAGGTCCTTTCCAACCTAAACCATTCTATGATTCTATGATTCTATGACTATTTTGCCTTGGAATTCAAATGGGTGAGCTAGGTCTAATGGGTCTCTTTCATTACTGTTAGTTATCTTCAACTAAGCACATATATAAAAGGCTCTTATGTTTTTAAGAGGGTGATAATTTAAGGACAAAGAGAACTGAGAAGTGCACTTTTTTTTTCCCTCCTCATATCGCTTCTAAACAGCAGCACAGAACATGAAGCTGTATTATTTTGAACTGAAGGAAAGAAAATGAGAATTTTACACAAGGATAAAAATACAGCCAGGAAAACCCCTTCATCTTACCATTAACAATAAAATGCTAGAGAGGGCATTGTCATTAGGGACTTGTTTGTCAAACAATAAATCTGAAGCAATTTACCAAAATGAGTTCTCTAGGGAGTCCTCTCTAGATTCATTACATTAGTGCTAACAGTACTATTACAGTAAACTTTCAACTCATGTTCATTATATTACATTTCTGCAATGATTTTTCTGGCCTTTTCAAGCTATGAGACTAAAACTGTTGTGTGCATAAGCTTTCAGTAAAAACATTGTAGTTATTTGACAAAACAAATGCTAGTATTTGAGAGCCAAATTCTCCTTTCTTATTCACAGAAGGCCTCATTCCCGTATCTCAGAGCAAAATTTAGCCCATAGTTTGGTTTTATGCATTCAAAATACTGTCTTTGTCTAACAAGATACGTACTTAAAAGCCATGAGTTTTGTTTCATTAGGGCTAAGTAAGGACAATACATTTGCAACAACAAATTGCATTTACTACATCTTCAGGAAGGTCCTTTCCTCCAGCAGGTCTTCTACAAACATGAATTAAATTCACCTCACAGCCCTGTGTAGCAGAGAAGGAAATAGACCCTGAGAAGCTAAAATACAAATTAAGTACCTATTTTAAGTAGGTCAGCTAGAGGTGCAAACCAGTAAAGGTTGTGTCTGAAATTGAGAAATGCTAGGCTTTTGGATCTGTAATCATAAGCAAAATTCAAGGTGTTATCAAGTTCAAAGAAGAACAGCCGTAGCTGAAATCCAAGGCTATGTTAGAAAAAGTCAGCTATGTGCGATTTGACCAGGGTCACACAACATGACCTTGGCAGTATGAGAAAAAAAAAAATGCTGTCCTAATTGTTAGTCCTGTTTGTTAACGTCCTAGATTAATGTTCTAATAGTTACGTACACTTTTGGAAAACTGCAATCAAATATTTAAGAAAGGAGAAGCCCACAGGTCATTAATAGCTTTGAAACGTTTATCCTTGAGGGAAAATTCGAAGTCTTAAATGCATTTACTTGTGGAGAGAAGAAAAAAAACAAAACAAACAAACAAAAAACATCAACGAACCAAAAAAAAGCCCACCAGGAATAAAAGGTAATTTTATTGGATGTGTTTTGAACAGAGATTGACAGAGCCAAGTATTTCAATTGTGAAGATCTTCCCAGCACCTGACCGACCACAGAAACATCTTTCACAGAGCAGATAACGCTGGCAAGGAAAAATTAAATATAACTTCTGGAGCAGAAGCTGAAAGAGCAAAAGCTTAGCAATAAACAGCAATATCTTCTAAGTTAGATGGGGCAGAGACTCCTGTTTATTCCACCTTTGCACGGCGCCAGCCTTACTGAGGTACAGACACGCACGGGGCTGTTCAGCAGCCCACCAGGTGACTCCTGTGGAAAAATGACAACGCAAACCTTTCCGACAGCTACATAGCACACAAAAATAGAAACATAATACAAGTAACGGCCCTGACTAATACCGGGATGTATGTCACAAGGCACTTTTGGGGGACCTGTGACTTTTTGCCCATGGAAGGTTCTGCTTTCACCCCCGTTCGTTTACCCCAAGATCGCTCTGGCGACTTTGGCCGCCCCTCCGGTTTGCATGGCCGCCTACTTCATTTCAGACTCCAAAGCCCCTTCTCTCGGGGTATGAGGGTGGTGAGCCCCTGACCCAGGTTGCCCAGAGAAGCTGTGACTGTCCCATCCCTGGAGGTGTTCAAGGCCAGGTTGGACAGGGCTTGGAGCAACCTGGGCTGGTGGGAGGTGTCCCTGCCCATGGCAGGGGGCTTAGAACTCGATGACCTTCAAGGTCCCTTCCAACCTAAACCAGTCTGTGATTCTATGGCTTCACAGCGCTGCCACACAGCCCTGCCTGGTTGCCTGTACCGACGAGGGTAGAGAAGGGATCCCGCCGCCCGGCCTCTCCCGCCGGCGGAGACCCACCCCGCCGCCTCACGGATACTTCCACCGACTCGCCCGTCCGCAGCCCACCCGAACCCCACCGCCGCCCCTCAGCGGCTCCCGGCCAAGCCACCACCCGCAGCCCGGCCTCCCCGCGGCGCTGGAGGCGGTGCCCCCCGCCTCAAGGGATGGTGTGGGCGGCTGCCAGCTCCTTAGCTGAGGGCGCGGCTGACTCCATTGGGGCGGGGTTTGCCGTCTCCTACTCCCGCCCTCACGCTCCCTTGTCATGGCGGTCCCGGCCCTGACCTTCGTCCGGAGGTTGTGCTGGCGGCCGCTCCGTGAAATAAGGTGAGGCTCCCATCTCCCTCGCACCGTCCCAGCGGCCTGGGGGCTCTGGCGCCGTCCTGCCCCGGGGAGGGACCGCTCCGCGAGCCGCTGGTCTCCTCGCCGCGCTGCCGGGGTGAGTGGCCGCCAGCGGGCTCTGGGCGGCCTTCCCCCCGCTCCCGCCGACCCGGGGGGATCCCCCTCGCAGGGGTCGGTGGCAGGAGGGGGGTGGAGGCAGGGGGAGGCCGGGGTCAGGCAGCGGTGGGGCCGGGGGCTGTAAGTGCGGTGGCGCGGCGGGAGGGCCGGCCGTTGCCTGAGGCCTGGGCAGCCCCATCTTCCTCCTGCCAGGGCCCGGCGTGGAAGCCGGGTGCCCTCCTGCCTGTGCCGCCTGGTGAGCTGGGTTAGCTGTCTCTGCGTGGCCCTCCGCCTGTGGGGTTTAACGTGCAGGGGGGGGGAGGCATTGCTTTCCTCCTGAGGCGAGGGAGGGAGACCGCTTTCTGCTTCGGAGACGGACCCTTCCAGCCATACTGCCTGCCCTCGGGGCGGCTGGAGCCGCTATGGGAGCGGGAGAGATGCCTTGGAGGCCTTCGGCAAGCAGGGCCTGCACCCTCGTATCTCTATCCCCTGAGAGAAATGTTTACCCACCGAAGAAACTGATGGTTAGGCTGGGGGTACAGCATCGGAAACCCTGCTGAAATACGAAGAATATGTGCTTCTGTTCTCCTGTTTATCCTCCCCCGTCCCATCCCATCCCACAAAAACAAGCTTAATTGTGTGTCCAACTAATTAAGGCTTCTTGCTAAGGCTACTCCGGCTTTCCAAATAGTGGTGTAATGTCTCCTGCCGCGTCCCTTTATTACATAGCACTTTTAAGCTGTTTCCAAATAAAGTGTCACATGCAGTAGTGAGCAGTGTGGCAGCTTCAGCATTAGTTGGGCTGTGGGAAGCAGAAGGGATGGCTTGGCTTGCAGATGGATTTTAAAAAAAATTGCAGGATCGCTGTTTTGTTTTTATTGAAAATGGTTAAATTGGGAATTCCGCTGTAAAACTGCTTGTGTATGAATCAGTATCACAACAGGTGCCAATTTGTAGAATTTCCTCTTCCTTTCAAAAATAAATATACTGTTAAAGAAAAGTAAGCATTTGGTGTGTTAAGTATACTCAGTGAGCAAGTTCCTAAGTAGAACGGTGAAGCAGGTATCATCATACCAATAGGTTAAAGACCTGTGACACTCTGTTAACAATATGCAAATTCCACTGTTATAATGTACACTTTCAGAATCGAAATGCTTTTACTCAAGTATGCAAGTATCTCCGTTAGGCATGAGTGCATCTTGACCAGAAAACTAGTCATTTATGCATGAAATTGTAATATCTTTCTCCCAAAGCTTTGTGAGAAATTGTTTGAAGCTTGTACATGACCATCTTAAGATATAGGGAGAAACAAAGAGAATGCGAATTGTGTGATCAGCTGGACTTCTGCCCTCATTTCAAAAAAATAACTAGGCAATCTTTCTACAGATAAATATTAATTTAATATAGCTAGGTTGCTACGATGAGAGGGAGGGAAAGCAATACTAAATTGGAAAACACGTAAAAGACTGGCCTGCTGGACTTCATTAGCCTAGTGAAATCAGATATATTTGAAGTGGCAGGATTTTGTATGTGAAATAAGGTCATAAATCAGTATTAATAATGGGCTAATGTTTTTAGTATATAGTACAGGAAAATGGTGTTTTTCCAATGATGGAACACCAGACAGGTGGGCTTTATTTTCTGTATCAGCAGTATACTAGCAGAATTATATCAAAGACACTGGCAACGTTGCTTCGCCAATGAATTTAGGAAGCTTTTTTTGCAGTCTAAACTTGAAAAAAAAGAGGCATGTCCTTTGAGTATTGGGAGGGGAAGACTCATACAAATATAAGGACAAAATGCAAGAAAATGCAAGAATTCCTCTTACTTTGTTGTTTTTTTCTGTGTGGTCATTTTTTTGTTTGTTTGTTTGGTTTTTTTTTTTTTGTTTGTTTCCTATGCATGACATTTCTAATCCCTTCAGACATGGAGCTGTGAGTTCCACAGGCTCTTCTTCTGTGTGCCCACTTCTTGTCTTACCCTGTCGCAACATGTAACCTCTCCAAGTTTAAATTTGCCTGGGGAGGGGGATCGCTGACACAAATGCACTTGCAGAAGTCCTTACTCAGTCTCTGCAGCCCTTGTCTATTTCTGTCAGAGAATTAATTGAACCTGCTCCCTGCATTGCTTATCCTTTACTTGGTAGTGCAGTTGCATTCTTTTGCCATTGTATCAAGGGCCCTTTGATACATTTATGGCAAAGCAGGACATTATAACCCTTGCATCTCCTCCTTTTCCTTTCCTGTCTCTCATTGCAGCCTTTAAGGCTCTTTTCTGCCTTCCCTCACACGAAGCCGGTCAGATGACGGTCCTGGGAAAGGGCCCAGGGGGTTTGTCGTTGCCTTGGAACTGTGTGCGTTATGAGGAAGCTCCTCTGTTGAGGGTGGAGGAAGAACTGATCTCTTGCAGCTGAGAGATTATTTCTGGCTTCATCGAATGGCTGTCATCTGGGGCCTCTCTTGGTCAGAAGAGGCTCAGTATTCCAGGTCATCCCCTGAAAATGCTTCTTTTTTGCTGTTAACGGTCTATCAATTGCATCATGGGTTTTTGTTTGCTTGTTTTTAATATGTGAGGAGGATAGAAACACAGTCTTCCCCTGCTACAGATAGGCAATAAAGTTTCCTGCATTTGAGGATAATTGCAGATGTCAGCACACCCAGAGCACATGTAAGCCTTGCTTTGTGGAAAACCTCTTTGACGCTACTATCATCCTGGAGGTGACCAGTAAGTTTAGTGGTATCCCTTCTTCTGTCCTGTTTCTTGTCCTGTTTCTTTCCTCCAGGTTTGGCCATGAGGAGCTAAGAGGCCTCAGAGGGAGTCTGCCTTGTATTCCTGTAGTGGGAAATGTCTTGTCCTTTTTGTCAATCCTGTTTGGATAGCTGTGGTTGGATACGGACATACAAATTTTAGTAGCTTTGTTCTGGTGTTCTCATGCTGGCTGAGTGAAAAGGACATTATTGCCTCTTCACTTCTCACCCACTTTCCCACTGCCAGGCACTATTTCTGTATTGCAGCAGCTGCTTTCCTTCTCTTTCCTGCTGCCTGCTCTCGCCCCCAGTCCAATCCCCTTTTTACAAGGAAGAGGACTGGATTTTTGTAGTGTTGCTCTCAAGTAATATATCAGACTATATTCTTAAAAACCCTATGTGCTAAAAGTCTTCTGTGTTTCCTGTGGGTCTGTACCAAAACCTCTGGTGCTGGCAGTAGAAGTTGCTTTTATGGCTGAAACTTTTGCCCAGATGTTAGGTCTTGCCTGAGTTGGATCTGTGGCATAGGCAGCAGGTGTCCTGCAGCCTCCTGAACATCTACCTGCCAACTTCCCCACCCACTAGCAGTTGGGTGGGAATGCATCCTGGCATAGGAAATGTGTCCATGTACAGACTTGTGTTTTATCCACAGCATAAAATGCCTACTGTGATTGTATATCAGGGATGCTTTGCGGAGTATGCTTTTTGCTTCCTGTTGCTGTCTTACACAGGTTCTTGTGTTTTAAGAGTCTTAAGTCATGCCTCTCGCTGCGGTGTCTCAGGCTGTACTAGCTTGCATTGCTCAACTGCTTGCTATTCCCTATCAGCCACCCAACATTTTTTTTTTTTTTTTTTCCTGTGACAGATTTCTCTTTATCAGCTCTCCTTGGCTTATGCTGGATTCTGTAGGTCTCAGGTACTCTGCTCTGTTCCTCCTGCTCAATATAACTGTGCTTATCTTTTCAAGCTTCCCCTTGATGGGTCAGTCCTCTATTTCTAGCCTGACCACTAGAAAAGCAAGCAGAGCACAGAACTGCAACTGTGCTGATTTTTAAACCTTTTTTTTTTTTTTTCCTCCCCAAGGTTAGTCTTTTCTCTTTTGGTGCAGAGCAATAAAATGTTTAGAAAGCTTGTCATACTTCCCTTACCTTTTAAGTAGTAAAAATTTTCTCTTTATCTGTATTTAAGAAAAAACACAAAACTTAATCACCTTTCCTTTCTTGAAACCTTGCTCAACCAGTTTGACTTTTGCAGTAACTTTTTGCAAAATAGCGGTAAAATCAGCTTCCCCTAACATTGTGACTGCAAGCTACTTTCAGAATTTTTCAGAAGGGGTCTTCACACCACCGATGAATCTTCAACTTCTCTCTTCGTTTCAGGGTTGGGATTCTGAAACATAGCCATTAGAGTAAACTCATCCACTGTCTTTTGAATACTGATCCTAACTAGTGAATGGAAAATGAACAGTTAAATCACTTAATGGGAGGCTTATTCTGCAGATACTAAAGCTAATTGCATGAGTTACTACAGCTTGTTTGCACATGCTGGTTTACCAATGAGGCTTAAAAGATGAAAGGTAGTGGTGAAATGATAGAACAGTGTCCACAAAACCATCTTAATAAACTTAAGTCCTTATTTAAGCATCCTCTTAAACTGTTTTGAACAGAAATACATGCAGCAGTTGAAATCAACAAAATGAAATCCGAAGCAGCAAGCACACTAACTGTATGTAATCATAGAATGGTTTAGGTTGGAAAGGACCTTGAAGATCATCAAGTTCCAACCCCACTGCCATAGGCAGGGACACCTCTCACTAGACCAGGTTGCCCAAGGTCATGTCCAGCCTGGCCTTGAACACCTCCAGGGATGGGGCCTCAACAGCCTCTCTGGGCAAACTGTTCCAGTGCCTTACCACCCTCAAAGTGAAAAACCTTTTCCAAATGTTTAATCCGAACCTGCCCTCTTCTAGTTTAAAGCCATTCCCTCTCGTCCTATCACTACATGCCCTTGCAAAAAGTCCTTCCCCAGCTCTCCTGTAGGCCCCTTTTAGGTACTGGAAGGTCGCAATAAGATCTCCCTGGAGCCTTCTCTTCTCCAGGCTGAATAGCCCCAACTCTCTCAGCCTCTCCTCATAGGAGAGGTGCTCTAGCCCTTGGATCATCCTTGTGGCTCTCCTCTGGACATGCTCCAGCAGGTCCATGTCCTTCTTATGTTGGGGACTCCAGAGCTGGATGCAGTACTCCAGGTGGGGTCTCACGAGAGCGGAGTAGAGGGGCAGAATCACCTCCTTTGACCTGCTGGCCACACTTCTTCTGATGCAGCCCAGGATGCGATTGGCCTTCTGGGCTGCTATTGCACATTGCTGGCTCATGTTGAGCTTCTCGTCAATCAGCACCCCCAGGTCCTCCTCAGGGCTGCTCTCCAGCCATTCCCCACTGAGCCTGTATTTGTGCTTGGGATTGCCCCGACCCAGATGTAAGACCTTGCACTTGGCCTTGTTGAATTGCATGAGGTTGCCTTGGGCCCACCTCTCCAACCTGTCCAGGTCCCTCTGTATGGCATCCCTCCCCTCCAGCGTGTCTACCTCGCCAAAAAGCTTGGTATCATCAACAAACTTGCTGAGGGTGCACTCGACCCCATTGTCCGTGTCGCCGACAAAGATGTTGAACAGTACAGGTCCCAGTACCAACCCCTGAGGAATGCCACTCATCACTGCTCTTCACTTGGACATCGAGCAACTCAGCAACTCTGAGTGCGACCGTCCAGCCAGTTCTTTATCCACCAAGTGGTCCATTTGTCGAATCCATGTCTCTCCAATTTAGAGACCAGGATATCGTGTGGGACAGTATTGAATGCTTTGCACGAGTCCAGGTAGATGACATCGGTTGCTCTTCCCTTGTCCGCTGCCGCTGTAACCTCTTTGTAGAAGGCCACCAAATCTGTCAGGCATGACTTGCCCTTGGTGAAGCCATGCTGGGTGTCACCAATCACCTCCTTGTTTTCTACGTGCCTCAGCAGAGTTTCCGGGAGGATCTGCTCCATGATCTTGCCAGGCACAGAGGTGAGACTGACTGGCCTGTAGTTCCCTGGGTCTTCCTTGTTACCCTTTTTGAAAATAGGGTTTATGTTTCCCCTTTTCCAGTTGGCAGAAACCTCACCAGGCTGCCACGACTTCTCAAATATGATGGCTAGTGGCTTAGTGACCTCATCTGCTAGCTCCCTCGGGACCCATGGATGTATCTCATCAGGTCCCATGGACTTGTGCACCTCCAGATTCCTCAGGTGGTTTCGTACTTGATCTTCACCTATAGTGGGTGGTTCTCCATTTTCCCAATCCTCATCTTTGCATTCTGCGTCAAGGGTAGTGTGGCTGCATCTTTTGTCCTTGCCAGTGAAGACTGAGGTAAAAAAGTCATTGAGTACTTCAGCTCTGTCCCAGGTAACCAGTTCTTGCGTTTCCTTTCGGAGAGGGCCCACAGTTTCCATAGTCTTTCTTTAATTGGGCCGGATTTGACATTTCACAGCTAATAACAAGCCAAGGAAGTCTTGGAGATGGATTGGCTTGGAACACAGCTTTCTGTTGTAGTTAATTTGCTTTGTAGCAACTGTTCATTGAAGTCAGCGTGACCTTGTCAGCTTTGTCTGCTTAAGTCAGTGATCACTAGGTGGTTCTGTAGCAGCTTTGCTGCCAAGTTCAAAAGAATCTGATAATGTGAATGCAAATACAGTGGTGATTAACTGCAGTTTTTGTCGTTGAATTTTGCTAGGCTTGACCAGCTATTCTGTCCAAAGTGGGCTCTCAGGTAGCTCTCACTTGACATGATGAACCGCAGTTTGTTTCTGCTCTTGCCTTTTAAAATTTCTCTCCCCATCAGAAATTAGTTAGGAGTTTCTTGTGGAGAATGTAAATATGCTTTCAAATGTTTGGGTTGTTGGTTTTTGGTTTTGTTTTTAATTTAATATGGTGCTAGGAATTAATTTTGAGCTTTTGCTAGGGTAGAATATACTGTCTTTGAATAGCACCATTCTAAGAAGCTACTTATTTCTCTCTTTCCTTGTACTTCTTCCCCTGTGCAAATTATGTTCTGTCTGCAACCATGATCTAGTGAAGAGAGCAAGCAAGCTATACTTCATTCTTGCATAGTAGTCCTCATTAGGATGGAAATTGATCTATTTAGCAAATTTTTTTGGAACATTGCATGTATGAAGAAATGAAAAATACTTGAATGTCAGGAAATCAGAATTCTTAGTGCAAAACATGACATCTACGTGGGCTTGATATGCAGACTCAATTCACTGTAATGAACCTTGTTTACAAGTAACCTCCGTTTATAGTAATGCCAAAGTAGATCCCAGAGGTTTCACCTTTCCCAGAGGTTACCTTTGTTAGAGTGAACACATACAGAAGATTGAACCAGTTATGTCAGTCTCTTCTTTTTTCCAATTTATTGTCATATTCAGTGTAAGAATATTTGTATTTTTTCCTATTTCCTGACTGATGCATTTTAAAAGAATAATTTAAATGTTGATCAATGTGAAATAATCTGCCTAAAACTATTATATATTGATATTCAGTTCAGATTGCATGCCTCTTCATTATTCTGAGGTAGTAAATGATTGAGCCTTTCTATTGTGATGAGCCCACTGATTACAGCAAACATTTTTCAGGTTCCCTTAAAGTTCATTATAATAAAATTTAGACTGTAGTCAGTTAACTCCAGCAAAACCTGTGAGCTAAGATTTTAAAGGTCTTGTTAAACCATCCTTGATTTCACAGAGAAACAGAAATCATTGCCAAATAATTCAGTACTAGATGCTCCACCAGCAAAGAGGAAGCAAAAGCTCTCTTGGAACGGGTTCTGGAAGGCTGCTTTCTTCCATCAGAACTCAGCCTTCAAGTCACTGAATAAGTGGTGCTATTTGTTCGGCTTTGGAGAGGTCTGTCAGTGATTAACATATAGCAACTTGACAGTTTGCCAGCATCCTGATTGTTAACTTATCCTGGCAGTAGTCCTTTATCTCTGAATGCAATGATATTAAAAAAAAATCACTCTTGCAATTGTGAGAATAGTATTTTATCAGCTAGTGCTTTTAATATGAGCAGCATTAAGTAGTGCAGGTTAGCCAGCCACAGAAAGGAGACCATAAGCATTATCGGTGAGCTAATAACTTCATTATTTTGTTCATAAGCTACTGACTTTTCATGTTGACATAAAAACCTACAGAAAGATAACAGCACTAGATAGCATTAAATTCTGTAGGTAGACAGATTGCATTTGTGCTGAAATCCAAAGAGAACTTGTGTAATGTGTTGTTTTGCTGTTGTTCTGCTGTGTGTATGAAAGCTACCTTTTTTCTGATAATGTGGAGTACTCCAAGTGGAAACTTCTGTGATCCAGTCAGTAAATGAGATCTATTTTAATCAAGTATTAAATGGAAATTATCACTGTGTTGGTTTAGAAATAAGTAAACACAATTTGTGCTCCGTGCTATCTAACCACATAGTCCATAGCAGCTTTTTGACCATGGTAGTGCAAAGCCACCTTTAAAACCAAACAAATTAAAAACTCCACCCCTGAAACCAAAACCTTCCTCCTATCTGAATCTCATAGAGTCCCTTTAACCTGCTCACAAGTGTTGTCTTCTGTTGGTGTCTGACTCCCCAGAGAGAAAGGTTGGGGTTTTTTTTCCTCTTCTCTTGTCTTTCCTTTACCCCTGCCTGTTTGGTTTTTTTTTTTCCCCTCCTCCCTCCCCTCCCCAGTAATCTTATTGTTCTGCCAAAAATAAGGTTAGGTTGGAGAAAGAAGCCACACTAAAGTTGTCCCTTGTAGGTCCTGATGTAATGCTTGGTATTTCACATATTTTGTCTGTAGCTAGGGTAGCTTTCAGATTTTCATCTTTCAGATAACTCTTTCATTGTGGCAGAGGAATGCACAACTCGCTCTTCATCCCAGCCTGGTCTGTGATTGTCTGAGCAGTGGCAGAGGGGGGAACTTTGCTTTTAGCAAATATTATGATTTCAAGGCGTTCATAGTGCATTTTGCTCTTTGGGAGATCTTTACTAATTTTTTTTCTGTCATGATCCTGCCAGTTGATCTTTGAGTGGACTTCCTGGCTACAAAGACTGGAAGTGTACATTCATCTCAGTCCTGGTTTTGTCCTTGAATATAGATTGACTTAGAGAGTGAGCCTGCCAGCTGAGAATTTAAACAATCGCAGTTCAATAGCAAATGGAGTCCTCCTAGTGTCCTAGAACAGATCATCCCCGTTCTTCCCCTGAAACAGACTCTGAAGGATTTCACATGAAGGCTAGAAGAGCTATAGCTTCGAAGTCTAGTCTAGCAGTGAACTGTTAAAAGTTAATGGGTCGCTTGTGTACTGCTTCAATATAGCTAGCAGGCTAAATGTGTTTGTTTTTCACAGAATCACACACTGGTTGAGGTTGGAAGGGGACCTCTGAAGGTCATCTGGTCCAACCCCCCTGCTCAAGCAGAGCCACCTAGACCTGGTTGCCCAGGACCGTGTCTGGACAGCTTTTTGATATCTCTAAGGATGAAGACTCTGCTACCTCGCTGAGCAACCTGTGCTAGTGCTCAGTCACCCTCACAGTAAGAAAGTGTTTCCTCGAGTTCAGAAGGGACCTCCTGTGTTTCAGTTCATGCCCACTGCCTCTGGTCCTGTCACTGGGTGTGACTGGAAAGAGCCTGATTCTGTTGTCTTTGTACCCTCCCTTTGGCTGTTTATATACATTAATAAGATTACCCTGAGTCTGTTCTTCTCCAGGCTGAACAATCTCAGCTTTCTCAGCCTCTCTTCATATGTGAGATGCTCCAATCCTTTAATCATCTTCATGGCCCTCTGCTGGACTCTTTCCAGTGTGTCTGTGTCTCTCTTGTACTGGGGAGCTCAGGACTGAACAAAGTGACCCAGCTGTGGCCTCACCAGTGCTGACTACAGGGGATTTCATTTTTAATTGGGAATAAAAATGATTTTTTGAGGATTAGATTAATTGTGTTGTATGGATTCTTTGCTGACTCTGTGGTCCTTCAAAAAAGTGTCTGCTGTTTTTGTAGTAAGGTGCTCTAATAATATTTATTCTGAAAATACGGTGTAAGAGGTGTATAACCTGTAGAATGCACAATAATTCTTGACTAATTTGGTCCTTAGAAGCCTACCATTAAAATGGAGTAAAATTTTTATTTCAAATGTGCTATCATTTTTATACCATGGTAAATGTGCTTGTAAAATGTGTACGCTTCAAACACATCAGTGTAGAAAGACTGTTCCTGAAAGAAAAGAAATCTCTCTGGTTGGTTTTGTGCTGTTTTTCTTGATTGCCAGTACAATGCCAGATGAAACACACTCTGGGGAAGAACTTCCAAATTATGTGGGTTGTCAGTCAGTTTCCCAGACCGATAGTTCTTCATAATATCTGCAATGATAGCAGAAGACAGTATGACTCTGTACATGTTGCATCCCCACTAATAACTGCCATGATCCAACGTGAGTCTCTGACCTCTGTCTTGGGAGCTGCTGCTATAGGTGCAGCCTTCTAAATGCTATGATGTAAGCTTTTTACAGTGCTTTAGTAAGACGTGACTTGAAGTCCCTTGGAATGTGTGTAACTTCCATTTCTAAAAGTGACAAATGTTCTCAGTGGTTTATTTCGTACACAAGTCTTAGTAGTGTGTCAAATCTAGAAGCTCATCTGTTTCTCTGATAAAACTAAGAGCAAGGTGTATTACAGAGAGTATCTAAAGAGAAAGTTATCACTTGGAAATTGATGAAACTTTTTAATAACGTTATTATTCATAGAGCAGCTGTAAATTCTGCTGCGACAGATATGTATTTGCAAGTCTTGCATGTACGCAAGAACTTTAGCTCTAAACCCAAGTCACCATCAGATTTTTTTATAGACTGAATTGGCCCAGGTCTTTACAGGACATCTGTAAGTTTGTCTGGTTGTGGGTGCTGGAAGTAGTGCCAAAACCGAGACCAGTGTGCTACTTTTGTGTTAAGACCTGATTTGCTTAATTCTAAAATATCTGGAGCTCAACAGGATAAGCCATTGTCAGATACTGTTTCAGTGTTGTCATATAGCTTGTTCAGTATTCTTTGTGTCCATCCTGATTGTATCTAGGTGTCATGGATTCAGGAGAGAAAGTAAGCTTCAGACAAATTGTTTGTCTCCTTTCACTGGTTCAGCTGAGCTAGCAGAAGTGTCAGTGGGTTTTCTAACGGAGATGGGAACTCCAGCAGCTGATTGTGTCCTTGTCAGAAACCTACCTACATTGGCCAAAAGCCATTAACATCAAAGTGTACACTTTCTTGCTCTCTATACAGTCATCAGGATTTGTCCCCAGAAGCCAAATAAAAGTGGCTTTTTCCTTTCTCCATTAGCAGCAAAATTATTTTGAGTATTTGTTCATAACTGTTTTATTAAAGTCACCTTGGATAATGATGTATAAAGAACCTATTTGAGTTTCTTGATCTCCAAATACTACAATAAACTTTTAATGATTCTCAGCAAATGTCACACGTAGGGGTATCAGAGTTCTATGTTTTTCTGGTAAGATTCGTGTTTATAACTTTTGAATGTGTTTCAGAGGATATCTGTCTATAAATCTTCCTGCTTGCAGAGATGTTTTACGTGGACTGAGAATGTACAGGAAATTCTCTCATGCTTTAGTCACTCGTCATTTCCAGTTAACTTAAGTCTGCTGGAAAGAGAGCTCTTGCAGAGATTTCGGGAGACGATCCCAGTTTCCCTCCCAGCAGCTGTGATGAGAGAATATCAACTGTGGCTGTATAGAGCACAAACAGCAGACCACATCTGATCTCAGTGAATGGTAATCTAGATCTTTGATTCTTAGCTATTCTTTAATATTGAAAAAAAAACCCCACCCAACTGTCAAGCACAGCTGAGCCACTTAAACTAAACAACAGTGATTCAGCACTTCAATTTGCCAACAGACACATCATTATTTTCTAGTTTTATATGTCAAAACAGTGTAGGCATGTAAAATAGGAAAAGCTGATAAGGATTTGTACACCAAACTTGTGTTTAGAACAACTATTGAAATGTTGTAATGTAAAGGAAGAAATAATTTGACTTTCATTTCTTTCTGTTTATTAAAGCAGCAGTAAGTTAAACGAGTGCAAATACTCTGTAACTCATCTTTTCTGCTGGCTAGATATATTGGAAATACAAGAACACTAGAAACATTCCTATTACCTGATAGCAGTACATTTTAGTTACTCCACACTAGGTACAGCATAATGGGGTACTGCCAGGGACTGTGCTGGTAGAACAGGGAGGGATAGTTATTTTCTTATGTTTTTTAGGAAAACTGGAGTTCTGTCTACTGAGTCATCGACACCTCCATGTTATCACAGTGATTAATAAAACTTTGTATTTCCCCAAGTGAACCAAATGCATTCATTTCTAGAGAATAACTTTGGTGCTGATAAGACTTGCTTAGGCTACTGGGTTGTTCTTTTGTCTAAGAGGTGATGCATTGTTACGATAGGTCTTTGCAGGAGCCTGGTGAAGGGTAGCATTGCTTTACCAAACAGACCTGTGCATTAGTTCTTGTTGCACGAAGAAATAAAACAACTCTGGCTGCTAAGCTGGTGTTAACCTACTGCTAACCTGCTGTGACCTACTAACTTGGATTACTACTATCTTCCTGCCATGGTGCATGTTAGCAGGTGATAGCAATGCAGGGCTTAACAGAGTGAGCCTATGAACTTATGTGGGGAAAGTACAGGCTACTTTGGGTGCAGTAGTTGCTGAGGGTTAGTTGACATGTTGATTGTAAGGTGTAAAAGTTGCTGTCATGAAAAGCGTGGGGGTTTAGGTTTAACTCAAAGGAGCAACTCAATTATTTAACTGTGTTTTATTCTTTTGTAGTTGCTAAATATTAGAAAATATACCAGTTACTGAAATTTGAAGAGTCAAAAATTATTAGAGGTAGTATCTGCTTCTCCATCTTCTGAATGAAGACTGAATTTCATCTGCCCATGTTCTGAATTCTTTTAGTTTTAACTAATGGCAGAAGATCTTGAAAGAGGTGCATACAAATGATGGGAAGTGGAAGTTTTCTCATGGGATGGTTGTGGAAACAGATGCAGGCTTTTCCAATGTAACAGAAGTCGCAAGGCAAGATGTTCGTGTGTTAAACATGGTTACTCCACATTTCTCAGTGTAAGAGAAGAAACTTGAAAGGACAGGACTAGAAATTAACAGCTGAAGTAATTTGACTTTATTAGTGTAAAAACTGTCAAGCTGAGGTTTCTCTAGTATGACACTGTCACTGCCTACTACACAACTCCTATTTGTAAGAAAGTCTCTCTGTACAACTTACACAGACACTGCTTTCCATTTAAGTCTGACAAAATATTGTAACAGACATCATATTCATTTGATAGACACTCATGAGAAACAAAATATTTCTGCAGGGTAAAAAACAACAACAACAAAAAACCACCGAAAAACAACCAACCTGAAAAGAGTATATGACAAGAAATAGTGTCAGATCAAATGATCGGAAGTTTTGTGGGAGAAGCCTGTAAGAGAATGACATAAAGAAAGAGAAGGTTCCTTTGTTTCTACAGCCAGAAGAACCTTCACCCAGAATTTCTGTATTAAATAACTATCTGCACCACTCCTTTTTTTCCTCCAGCAGCAAAGGAGGAATGATTGCTCCAAGCATGCCACAGGCTGCTCACTTTGCTTTAGCACTGTCTGGTGCCCCTTCTTTTCCCAGCTCGGCTTTAGGTAGCTTGTATGGAGAGAATAACCAGAGGACTGAGCAGTACAGCAGAAATGTGACGTGTGACTCTCTGCCTTCAGCTACATGGGAAAAGCTCTTATATTGCCATGTAATTGCTCGGACTACATGAAAACTTATGAATCCTTAATGTTACATTATTATGTAGGTAAATGTCTGTTTGGATTCAGTAGTATATAACCAACGGCATGACAAATGGTGATTTAGGCAACCTGCAGATTAAATTTCTAATGATTTTTGTGTTAATAGCATAGACAATAGCCTCCTGTTGCTCAGCAAAATAAAGTGAAGTTCAACTTTAAATTTTTTGCATGCAGAAAATACTGCAAGAGAATATTGAAAGCCTGCTTTATTTTCTTAGTTACTGAGAAAGCTACAAAATAGTGGTACTGCTGATGCTTTGCTCATTGTCATTATTAGGTTATCAACCTTTCTTTTTCCTTTTTTAATCTTCTTTTTAGAGGTTTTGATATGAAGTATTGGGGGGGGGGGGAATAAGAGACGTCGGTGTCAAGGGTTGAATTTCTTTTTCCAGATGGTCCACTTATTTTCTCATGGTTACGGTTTAAATACTGATTTCTATTCCCCTCACATGCCTCATTTCCTAACAGTTGCTGCAATTGCCAACAGTGGCAACCTTTCCCACCAGCTCTGCTCCTGCATCTCTTGATGTAGCTGAACTAATGATCAAAGGCTGCTATTCCTTCTCCAGATCCTTTTCTTTCTCCTCTGTCGATAAAAATCAGGATAATTTTGAGGGAGGATCAAAATGGGAGAAGTGCTACTGAAAGGGGGACTGAAGCTTGAGACTCTGCTTGGAGCGGGAATACTCCATGGCCAGGTGCCAGCAGGCGAGGACTACCCTGGTCACCCCACCAGGGAGAGCTTGTTCTTCCACTGTGGATGTGTGTGTCCCAACAGCAGTAGGACAGGGAGCAAGGAGGTTGCATTTGGCTGCTCCACTGCTTGACTTAGAGCAACCTTTCAAAGCAGTGGTTGCTGGTGCCAGAGCAGACCAGGTGAAATGCTTGGGGTAAGTTTCGGACTCCTGAATGTTGTAGAATGGTTCAGGCTCTGGCTGGTGCCTCCAAAATGGTGATGAGCTGGACTGAGCAATGTGTTTTCTCCTCATTGCTGGGACTCTGGAGAGGCACAGAATTAGAAACTTGGTTTAGGTTATAAGCAAACACTCGGCACCTTGAGGTTATGAGAATTGGTTGCTTTGTATCCTAACTAAAAAAAAAAATAAAATACCACATCCCATACAACTCTTTCTACAGTAGTAGAAGCAAAGAGGCAAAACAATATTTTAATTTTCTCTTAAGATGGAAAGAACATAAGCAGAAATATTGCCACTTTATGAAGCTGTAATACCAGGTCTGTGTGAAATGGCAAAAGGACTGTTACTGTGCTGCTCACTGTTCTGCATGAGGAATGTCTGGAAAGAGCAGCACAAAAGATCACAGCACCCTGAAACAGTGATCATTGCAAAGAAGACATCGTTTTGCACATAATGTGCAAAAGATATCCACATCTTCTATTAAACACATGTTCCAGGATTCATCCGAGTGACAGCTCAATGTACTGCTTGTTTCTGTCTAACACTTCCTATTCCTTTTTTTTTTCCTTGTCTCTCTCAAGCTAGTTACAATAATGCAAAATGAGCATTTTCAAGTTCTGCCGGGAGTTTCAAACCCACGTGTTTCTAGCACCACCCGCTGCTTTTAATTCTAATAGGACTTTTAACTGCTTTTGTCTGTGCTTTATTTCCCCAGGATCTACTAACGTTTAAAGAAAACCTTTATTAAGTAAATGGAAGATGGAGTTCAGGTATATCCGTCCCTTTCTTTTGCTGAGCATGTCGATGTTTCCTGTGCAAAGAGATCTTTTGGCTTCTGCTTAGTCTTAATGAGGAAACTGCTAAGTTGCTTTAAAAGTTAAAAAGTGAGCAGTCGGTATTTTACAAAAACTTGGTAATTTTAACTCTATAATAAAGACCTATGCAATAACAGAACTACACTAAAATGAGACGCTCCATCTTTAACAGGTTTTGTAGTCTTTGCTAATCATTTAAACAGTGAGGAACTACTTTCAGTGTAATTGGCTTTTAAAATCTTAATTAAGAGCCTTATGATTGAATGTTTATCAGGACAAGAGGCTTTTATGTGAACAGGTAGAGTGAATAGGATGAATGGCTGGCTTGCAAGATATCCTGAATGACCGAATGGCAACAAAGAGATGTCTGAGGCCAGGGAATAAATATGAAATGATTGTCAGCATGGGTGTTTCAGGTTCAGGCAGTGATGCCCAGGATTTATTTCTTTTTTCAGAGTGTACAGCCTGCGAAGTACCAAGTGAATGATCTTGCAGAAGTGCACAGGCATTTGTCGTGGACTCTGGCTGCTCTGCCAAGTTGTGGCTACTCTTGCTTCTCTCTTTCTGGTGGGAGCTGGCTTTTTACCCAGCTGGGGGAGGTTGCCAGACCCTCACAACTCTTCCATGGGTGCCAGTACAACAAAGGTAATTTGTAGTAGTAGGGCAGTGGCAGCTAGTTGCCCACAAAGCGCAGGGCAATAAAGAGGAAGCTTTGTGAAGGAAGTCATTTGGCTTAGTTGCAGCAAGTAGATGAGAAGGGGGAACACAGAGGGGGTTTTGATTACCTTTCCTTGGCTTCTTTTTCTGTGTAGATTGAAACAAGTGCAGGTTCGACACCAGTAGTTTATAGGTCAAGTTCCAGGCTCCCTGCCTTCCTTCTTTGGTTTCAGCAAAGTCTTGTGTGGTTTCAGTGAGGCCGCTAAAATGGGGCATGGATTTGCTCAATAAGGGATTAAGAAGGATTCGGTGTTCACAGACAGAGAGCGGCAGATGGAGGAGCAAGTCCTGCCTGTAGTGAGCTTCAACAGCCTCTCCTGCTCCTCAGTCTTTGGGATCGTGGCATGACATACTTATGTGGTCCCAGAGATGGCAGTGCTGTTGCATGTGCTGACAGGTGGCGAGTCATCTCCTCCTCACTCCTCATATGATCTACTTGGGGTCAAGGAGCTCTCTTCCTGCTATTCATGTGTCTGTCTGAAGAATGAGGTCCTGCTCGAGATGAATAAATTGTGAAATAACTTAATTTTTCCTTTGTGCTTTCATCCTTTGTTATTTTAATAGAGATATAGTAACAGTCAGCTTAGCTTTAGCATGGTGAGAACTGGTGATCGTCACTACTGTATAGTAAATGTCCTCTGAGATCAGAAGGCAGAGAGAAAGGAGTGAGTCATAGATATCCTGCAGAGAACTGAGCTACAAGCAGCAAGGAAGAACTAAAGAAAAGAGGCCTTTTCTTACAAACTTTAGACTTCAATAAACAGCTGAGTTGCACAGTCTCCTATTACAAAGCAGTAGGTAAGGAGGGAAAGAAGAATGAGAGTATTTGAGAGTATTTGAAGTGGATAGATAATGTATTTTAGCCAAACATTTTTGTAGCTAAGAAGTAAAACTGGATATAACCAAACAGCAAAGGAAAGTAGCTCTGATTCTGGACTTACTGAAAGATCATACCCCTTTTCCGCAGCCAGATGTTTTTATTCACCTAGTTGTTTTCTCATAGTCTTCTAACTTGTCCACTTTGCATCTTTAATAAGGAAGAGAACTTGTGACCTGCTAAATGCCAAAACCCCTGAACCCTGAATATACGTGCGTACATACCTTCAGACTGGCTGCTATGCTGTTCCCCTCCCCAACTCCCCATCTTCAACTCTTGTTAGTTTATGGTCAGTATCAAATTGTATATAAGAGATTCTTAAAATCTATTTATAATATTGACCATAGCCAAGCTGTTGTGAAGTCCAGATTTTCAAACATGTTGTAAACCCAAATCTCCCTTTATAAACATCGAATCCACTTCAATATAGTCATTGCCTAGACTGACAACATTTTTACCAGGTACATGGATCATCAGCATTTAAGTAGTTCCAAAGATGGCTAGCAAAATTGGAGGAAAAAAAAAACCCAAAGCCAACATAAACCTCTAGTCTCCTTCCTGCACTCTCATTTTCTTCTTCCTGTAAACGTGACTTCAGTAACATGTTTAGGGATAGGATCAGAAAGGACATATGTTCTGTGACTCCAGGACAGACTAATCAAAGAAACTCAGTATTAAACACTTGTATCTGTATCCATTTAGGTACACTTTTTCCTGTCAAAGGGCTTTTATTGATGCTGGAGGTAAAGTCCACAGGTTGGCGAAATAGCCTGCCAGTTGGTTAAGGGATAAACTTGTTGAACTCTGGCACAGTCTTCTGAACACATCAATTTGAATGTTAGTTAAATTGGCAGATGGTTAACCCATGTCTGTCTGGGTGCACTGCTGTGTTAATAAAGGGCTACAGCTGATCAATGTAAGGAAGACTTTCTGTTCCTGCAGCCTTTTTTGATAGCCAATTCCATTTTGTATTGTTCAGATAGATTCCTTTTTTACTAGCATAAAATTTTTGAAGCAAATTCTGTAATTCTCTCTTTTTGAAAGAATTTCTGTATATAACAGAAAACATTCTTTCCAATTCTTTCTGTCATCCAAACTCGGTAGCCCTAAAATACCAGGAACTTGGATTTTATTAATACAGAAGGGCTGTAATAGGACATAAAACCAATTGATATTACAAACATTTTTACAAGACAACTAAAACCTTCTATCTGCATGAAATGAAAGAGTAGTAAAATTAATTGGATATAGTTGGCATTCTTCACACTTCCTGCCTACAACTTTTAGACTTGCAACAGAAAATAATTTTTATTTAAGAAATAACAGCAATGAGGATGTTTTCGAAGTAGGCAGTAGAATTTCTCAAAAATTCTCATTAGGTGTGTATAAAAAGGCAGAATTTTCGTGTTGGGTATGATTTTTAAATGATGGTTCTGTAACTGAAATGTTGACAGTTTAAATTAATAATTAAACATTCTACCAGTTTGCATTTGAGATAATCATTGATTTTTCAAATGTGACTGGTAATGAAATCTGTCATATATGATGTTCTAACATGACAGCTGTGTCTGTAAGTTAGAATGGGGAAAGTTGGGGGGTTTTTGTTCTATTTTTACTAAAATAGAGAAGGAATGTTGATATATAAACTGCTAACATTTTAAAAATAGCAAAAATAATTAACATATTTTACAATTTAACCAAAGAAAGCTGAGACAACATGCTTTTGCCCTATTGAAACAAGCCGGGATTATTAGACTTTCTTGGCTTTTGGTTCCAAACTCTGTTCGCATAAACCTGCTTTTACAAAGCATTATAGGGTTGGGTTAGGTTTGATTCTTTGGAGTGGGGTTTGAGGTTTTGTTTTGGTTTTTGGTTGGTGTTTTTTTTTTTTTTTGATGGAATTACCTTTTTTTGTGGTGGAGAGTTTTTCTTTCAGAATATTTTGACCACCTTTTTCTCCCCCCCCCCAAGTGTCTACAGGCTGTTTTACAGCCAGCTCTTTCCAAAGTACATTTTGAAATTAGCCTTCACTTACGCTGCCCTGATTGGAGAACCAGGCTTTCAGACTGAAGTGTTTCTACATAGAAGTGCACAAACTTGAAAAGATCACCAAAAACAGGTAGTCTGTGTAGTTGTTTTAATTCCTAGATAAAGATGTTAATGTTGCATACAGAGATTTAAACCATTAAGTAAAATGTGCTGTGTTTCTTATTTGTTTGTCCTGGACAGAACCTGTAGGGCTCTGATTTATTCCAGAAACAGCAAAACATTAGTTTACCACTACTGCCATTTAGTGGTCTATATATGATTATCTGGTATATTACTGCATAGTTTCTTTGTCATCTGGCAGGATTAAATCTAGCACTTTACATACTAGAGAGTGATAACGTTGTGTTCTCCAAAGGTTAATTATGTTGCAGCTAAAGCAAACTTCTAAAGCAACTTTCTTGTAATTTTTAGTATCTTGGTTTTTGTTGTTCTTGTTTTATTCAGTGCAGGTACAAATACCTTTACTTTAAATGTCTTTAAAAACCAGCATATTTTTTTCTCCTCTAGTCTTGCACAAAACCCAAGCAATGGGATTTTTCTTCCAATTGTTAACAGGCAAACGCAAGCTGTTTGCGTTCCAGCAATTCACCTGCACATGACTGCAGCCACCATGCAAGTCAGCCAGAAGGACTTTGAAAAGGCTCAAGAACAACTGAAGCTTTTGAAAAAGGATCCTGGGAATGAAACTAAGTTGAAGCTCTACGCTTTGTTTAAACAGGTAGGTTTGACTTATTTTGTTTTGTAAGGGGCGTTTATAATCCGAGGGGATGGACCTGTAAAATATTTAGTTAAAATAGGCATTGTTCAAATGTATTGTGTCTTAACAAGCTCTTCATTTCAAGTGCTCAAATTCTGTTCTTGAAATGCCAGCCCCTCAAACCCTGTCTGAATTCTGAGGGAAGCCAAACCTGTTTCATCTTATAAATCATGCTGTGAATAGAAACCTATATTCAAAGAAATAGAGCCAATTTACATCAATTGTGTGATGCCTTCCATATAATATAGCATATATTGATGCGGCTCTGGAAAATGGCTTATGCCTAGAAAAAAAAGTGTGCCACACGCTTCCTCTTAAATTTATTGTGTCTATAGTCAGTCAGCTGGGCCTATAATATAATGGTGTTGGCATTTTAAGGTTGATTTCTGGGGTTTTTTTTCTTTCTTTTTTTTTTTTTTGTGTGGTGATTGTAGTGGTGGTATAGTTTGTTTTTTGGTTTTGTTTTTTTAAATTCAAGGAACTATTCCACACTTTGAGTGAAGGTTATTCTTTACTACAGCATGGAAGGAGACCTTTGTAGAAATAGCTGCAAGTCCTTAGCAGGGTTTGTACTGGTATTTGGGGGGAAGTATTTGTGTATCAAGATTGGCTGCAAGGTCAGTACAGGCTGTGGCTTGTTATATTGAAGAAGGCAATCAATCTCTCCGTTAAATAAAAACTTAGACAGCTGACTGTTCGAGGTAGTTTTATTAATTAATATTAATGAGCTCATAAATGTATTCTTTCTTTCCTGCCTCCCACTTGAAATGTTTCTCTCTGATAGTGTACTTTTCTTCTGGAAAACTGATCCTAGAATACTTCGATAGCTCAGACTCTTGCAGTTCAACTGGTTCAATGCTCTTGCTCGTAGTAGGGCCAACTTTGAAGTAAGGTCCAGCTGATTAGATCCTATGCAATGGTTTTCTCACACAACTTACAAGTCTTTTACGTATAAAACTTCCACAGTTTTTGAGATAGGACAACTTAACATGCGTTGGCATTTTGGAAACTAGTGTCTCATATTGGTTAGGTGCTTCTGAAAGCCCAGCACCAGGTATTAAGAAATAGCACATACTGAAAACTTCATGGTATGTGAACTGTCTGAATATTGCCCAACCAAGGCATATGAACATTAATCAAAGGTTGAAAGAAGTTTTGTTTCACTCTTTTCAGGCTACTGAAGGTCCCTGCAATTCTCCAAAACCAGGTATGCTGGACTTCGTCAAGAAAGCCAAGTGGGATGCTTGGAATTCTCTTGGCACTCTGTCTCAGGTGACAATACTTATAATTTCACTTAAATACTTTGTAGATTAGTCTACCTTGAAATGCCATGTCTGTAAGTGAATGGCTGATGTCTAAACATATTACATACTCATTGATTGACTGCTTTAGACACCGAACCATTTTGCACTGTATTCTACAGTCATTTCACTGCTTCAGTGTTTGGAGGTGGTTTGTTGTTTTGTTTTTTTTTTTTTTTTTAACTTTGTAAGCCTAGTTCTACATTATTACTACCAGCTTGTACCAGTGTAAGATATCTTACATATGTGTTGACTTTCAATATAGCGTTTTTCACAATGTTCTATTCTGCTCTTCCCTTTAAGAAAGATGGATTGAGTTTCTCAGTTCTTACAACAAAGACCAAGTTTGTGAATCCAGCATATTGACAACTTTGTCATTTTAAAAAATCAGTCTCTTATGCCACTGACTAAAAGACTAGAAAAAAGTGGTGTATTGAGAGCCTCTCATTCTTTCTCAGTATATCTTAACATCTTTAATACTTTTTGTAACCTTTAGAGAAGTCTTTACTTCAGATACTACAGTCTGCATGAAAAAAGAACATTTGTAAGTTTGACATCGCATATAGCTACCACAGTTTCTTCAGCTACTATTAAACGAAGGAAGCATACGCTTTACAAACCAGCGGTGTCACTGCTGCATTAGGCCTGCAGGAGTAGTTTCTGAGGTCAAAGATATTACTTAATACAGAGGGGGTTTTTTGCGTGTTTTCTTTTAAAAGAAATAATTTCATGAACATAACATATTCTAGTGCTGCTTTGGGCTTTTCAGGGTGTGTTTTGATTTTTTGTTTGTTTGGTTTTTTAGATGGCTCTGCAGCTTTTAGGAATAGCCAAGAAACGCTTCAGCAAAAGAATCTGCTCTTGAAATTATAGTGGAGAGGGAGTAGACAATTTCGTGTGCTACAGATTATGGATTATAGAATTGTTCAAAGTATATCATCCTTTCGAGAAAATAGGTTGTAACAACCAAGAACTTACAATTCTTTTAAGTCACTGCTTACTGTAGAAACAGGGAGGCAGGATTCTTTAGGCTTCAGCATGCCATGTTTGTGCTAAATGAAAACCAGTGTCTTCAAGCAATTTTAAAATGCCATAGACCCACTTCAGCTCTCTTATTTTCAGCAACATGTGTTCTAAAATAAATTTTTATTTTTTTTTTTTATTTTGTTGGAGAAATGTCCAACTGGAAAGAAGAAACAGAGGGTCCATACAAATGTGTAAATGCTGGGTATATGACAAAGGTCTCTCTGGTAGTCTTTGGTGTGGATGGGGACACGTCTCCAACAAAATAAATGTCATCATCCGAACATCTACGCACTTTTATTTTGTGGATCCATTGCTGCTGCTTTCCAGATGACTTTAAGCATGCTCTACAGTGTTTAAATACAGCGTGTTCTTCTCTTCCGAACTAGAATGCTTTCTAATTGAGGGTTGTTTTTTTTTTTCTTTTTGTCCTGAAACACAGTCCCCTATCCTCTCTCCCCCCAGGTACCTATTTTATGACTAGCATAACAAACTGATTTCCATTTCAGCCTTGGATAATCTTGTGTGATTTTTTTTTTTCTTTTTTTTTCCCTTTTCTTTCATTATAGGATAATGCCAGGCAGAAATATGCTGAGCTTGTCTCAAGTTTGGTCTCTGCAGAATCTGCTGGCCAAAAGAAAGATGCTTCTCCAGAAGAGGGCAGACATGATGGCTATGAAACAATACTGGTTACCACCAAAAACAATATCACAAAAATAATGTTTAACCGACCTGAAAAGAAAAATGCCATCAACCATAAGGTAAAGAAACTAACCTGGGAAGAGTAATGATTTTTTCCTTTCCTGGGCAAGCTACTTAAGTTTTTAAAGAGTCATTACTACAAGTTTAGCAAAACTGACTGAAGCATGGTGGTCTGAATTTTATGAGGGCTTGGTATCTTGACTCAGATGACAACCTAAGGAATAAATATCTAGTACAAAATTAAACCATTCAGTTAAAATTTAATGGATTGGGCTTTCCTGTGTCTTTTTGGTTTTGTTTTTGGGTTTTTTTTTTCCAATTTATTATAGGATTACAGTCTGCACTAAACTAAAATGGCAAACTGCAGGAAGACTAGCCTGTTTTGTGGATACAAGGTTTGCCTGTAGCCTTGTGTATAACAAAGCATGTGTGCAGCCTACTTTGGCTCAGCACTGTTATGCATATGTCTGGATAGTCTTCTGGTTCTCATAGCTGTCTTCATGAGGGAGTCTATCCTGTTGGAAACGTGATCATCCTGTTTCACAACTGCAAAAATACCAGAACAGGGACTACACCCCATTGCTGCAAATTCATTAATATATTATTTTGCCCGCCTTAACTACTTCTCAGTTTTTAAAACTAGCTGTTTCCAGTTATTGTCTGTTTTCCAAAGGACCTTATTTTGTCCTTTAGATTTGCATCAGAAGTCTTGAGCATTGCAACCATGTGCCTTCATGGTCAGAAGTGCCTCACATGTAATACTTAACTTTCTGTGGATGCAAATTTTTTTTCATACTTAAAAGGATCATAGTTAATCTGTCTCTCAAGCTCCTTGTTGTCAGTATGAATCTCCTTTTTTATGATGTCTTGCAGCATCACATTTGTACTTTGTTGATTTTCTTCTGATGCAGATGTACAGAGAAATTATCAAAGCACTTGAAGAAGCTGGAAAAGATGATTCTACCATAGCAGTTATTACTGGTAACGCACTTCATATACCTCTTTCAGATTTGTTTTATATTACGCCAAAGCACAGTACTGATGTGAACTATCTACCCGTATTTAGATTTAGATAGAATTGTGTAAGGGATGAAATTCTTTCTTCTAGTATAGACCAAAGATTTTCCAAAGTGTTTTGGCAAAATTCAAGGTGGTGTTTCAAATTCTTTGGCAAGCTTGCTGTTATATCAAAACATCTTTCTGAAATGAGAAGATAGACATGGAATACTCTTAAGAGTTTTATGGCTTTTAAGTAGCTGATATATCTGCACTACAGCATCTTCACTACTGCTTTTGTGGTTCATTGGTATGGGTTTAGTCAATTTTCTCTGCTGCTGTGATACACTAGAACATACTGAAAACAGGGCCTCAAATCCTGCACTGGCATGGCCAATAGAAAGTTTACACTGCATGTTTACCTATGATCATTGGAAAAAAGTGATGCTTTATATTGATTTTTTAAATCTTTTTTCCTGTGACTGCCATAGGACAGGATTCGCCAGGCAAGCTGCAACCTGGCCCAACTGTATACATCCCAGTCACCAGATGTGTGCAGCTGGATGACTGCAGTGACAATGTGAAAGGGCAGCCCAACTCATGCTGCCTTTAAAGTCTAGCTGCTCTGGAGACATATCATTTGGATCCTCTAGAGGACCTGTTGGTCCATCTCTGATGATGACTGAGTGACACAGTGGCAAGAGCAGGCAGAAGGGAAAGAATGGCTGAGAGCAGACGCTGCCTGTCTGGCCCATCCTTGTTGCAGATAGTTGTGCATTTAGGAAGTTAGCCAAAGTTTGAGCTTTGGCTGGTGGCTAAGTAGTGTGGACGCAAAGTGAATGTGGGCTTAAGCCCATTTACTCGTTACTTCTGAGGTAATACGTATTCTTCTCCACTTTCTTCTTTACCAGCACCTTGTATTCCCAGGATGCTGAGCTTCCTTTCAGTAGCAATGACTAGGCACAGCCCTTGCAAAATGAGAAGGGTAATGCACACACTGGAATGTCTAACACGTGTATAGCTAGGAGTAAATGGCAAACGCCTCTGCACAAATCTTTCTGTTCCATTTTACATAGTAAGAGCAATGCAGCGTAAAGTAATGGATATGCTAACCAGTGAAGGGTCTCATCCTGTGAATGTCCTCATGGAACATAGGATGATTTAGGCAATTAAATCATGCAGTCAAGCTTTTAAATACTCCTTGCTTTTTTGATGGTGCCTCAAACTGACTTATACGTTCACTAACAGGTTATCTGCTTCTTATTGAAGAGTATATATTTCAGTACAATGATTTCAGTGCAGTGCTGTCAGTCTTATCCTTAGAATGCTATACCTTTTTCCTTAATTGGTCATAAAAAACTTCTACCACATATTAAATAGGTTATTCTGTCTACTTTTGATTCCTTCATAAGTTTGAAGGGAGATGCATAAACTTCCATGTCCATTTTCCAGTTTAAAAAAAAAAGCTTCTCCCATCTTACTGTGTGAATGATTGTGAATTGACAGGAAAAAAAAACCAACAAAACAAAACAACAACTGAGCAAGTATGGAAGGAAGGAAATAAAATATATTTTTTTTTTCCATCTGACACTGTTATGGAAAAAAGAATTATTTTCTTTCCCCGTCAAGTCTTTCAAATTTAATATTCTTTGGCTTTTTGCCCATTGCTTTTCAGTGAATTGTCAGTCAAAAATTATTTTTAAACCGTAGATGTCCTTTAAGGTAATGTTGAGACAGTCCCTCTAATTACTTAATAAGGTTAGACACTTAGAATGAATTTTTTTTGTAAATATAATAAATGGAAGCTTCTCTGGTCTTACCTACTCAGAAACCATTGGTGCATTTATTCATATGTGTTCTCTGCAGGAAATGGAGACTACTATAGTAGTGGAAATGATCTGAATAATTTTGCTAATATCCAACCTGGGGAAATGGAGAAGATGGCAAAAGATGGAGCAGTATTACTCAAGTAGGACATCTTGGTTTCATATATCCATAAGTTACTGTAATGGGTAAAATATAATTTGCAGGCATTGTTAGAAAACATGACAGCAGGCGCCCATTTATGCTACAATACATCCATTGAAATCACTGTGTCTAAAGCCTCACCATGTATATAAACACAGAGATCGTGTGGGAGAAGTAGTATTAATTGTGTGAAATAAATGAGGAAATGAGATGAGTATTATAAATCTTCTTAAGTACAGTGATGCTAAAGACTCAATTTTGTTTTTTAGTCCCTGAAGTACATGCAGATATAATGACAAAAACATTATTTTGACTGTATAGTTTGCAAGCTGCAATGAAAAATTTGTGGGTTTTTTGCTGTCCAACATTGTCTACACTGGCAGGACATGCCAAAATACCTTCACTGTCAGACTTCTTTGAATAGAGGTGAGGTGTGATGAACTTGTTCAAAATAGACCAGGAATTCTGAGATCTTGGTTCCATCTTTGAGTCTGAATCTACCTGTTAAACTAATTTATTTTCTATGCCAAGGAGATCGGGTGTGTCATCTGACACAGTGGCTGAAATATTTTTTTGGGACAAACAACAGGTTTCTTTCATCCCTATTGAAGCAGATTTTGTCTTCTCTTTTACTTCTGTATGTGATGTTTACGTCTGAGGGATGCTTGCAAGTTGGATTGCTCCCTCAAGCACTTGCAACTGATGGAAAATCTAAAATACACAGAAAAGCAAACAATATTTTTGATTTATATTTTAAAGATGAACTGCAATTAAAGTACTCGGTTTTGCAGCTTTTACTTAGGCAAGCTGTCTGTGGATCACAGCTGTTCCTACAAAGTGATAATCCTGCAGTCCAAATCTGTTGCAAAGATTTTATTCAGTGGTATCTGGCAAGTGTTCCAGCCTGCAATGTTTTGTAGGTTGTTCAACACGCATAGTTTCACGTGGACTTTATGGTCTTTCATCTTGCTCTTCTGAGAAGACTGTATTTGCTATGCTGTTACTATTACACAAGCACAGTGCTTTCTTACGACTGAAGCACAAAGATGCCAGAGAAGTGGAGTTCTTACAACATGGAATCACGGAATTTTCAGAGTTGGAAGGGACCTCTAGAGATCATCTAGTCCAACTCCCCTGCTAAAGCAGGATTGCCTAGAGCACATTACTCAGGACTGCATCCAGGCGGGTCTTGAAAATCTCCAGAGAAGGGGACTCCACAACCTCCCTGGGCAGCCTGTGCCAGTGCTCTGTCACCCTCACCATAAAGAAGTGTTTCCGTGTATTTGAACGGAACTTCCTGTGTTCTAACTTGTGCCCATTACCCCTCGTCCTGTCACTGGGAACCATTGAAAAGAGCCTGGCTCCATCCTCCTTCAACCCACCCTTTAGATACTTATACACCATAATAAGGTCTCCCCTCAGCCTTCTCTTCTCCAGGCTACAGAGTCCTAGCTCTCTCAGCCTTTCCTCATAAGGGAGTTGCTCCAAGCCCTTAATCATCTTAGTTGCCCTTTGCTGGACTCGCTCCAGCAGTTCCCTGTCTCTCTTGAACTGGGGAGCCCAAAACTGAACACAGTATTCCAGTTGTGGCCTCACCAGTGCAGAGTAGAGGGGGAGAATGACCTCCCTCGACCTACTGGCCACGCTCTTCCCTATGCAGCCCAGGATTCCATTGGCCTTTTTGGCAACAAGGGCACATTGCTGGGCCATGGATAATTAACTGTCTACCACGATCCCCAGATCCTTCTCTTCAGAGCTACTTCCCAGCAGGTCCACCCCTAACCTATACTGGTGCCTAGCATTCTTCCTCCTCAGGTGCAGGACCTTGCACTTGCTTTTGTTGAACCTCATTAGGTTCTTCTCTGCCCAGCTCTCCAGCCTGTCCAGGTCACTCTGGATGGCGGCACGGCCCTCTGGGGTGTCAGCCACCCCACCCAGTTTGGTATCGTCAGCAAACTTGCTGAGGATACACTCTGTCCCCTCATCCAGGTCATTAATGAATATATTAAACAAAATTGGACAGAGTATTGACCCCTGGGGGACGCCACTGATTACAGGCCTCCAACTAGACTCTGTGCCGCTGATCACAACCCTCTGAGTTCTGTCCCGCAGCCAACTCTCAATCCACCTCAATGTCACCTCATCTAGCCCATACTTCCTCAGCTTCCTAATGAGGATGTTATGGGAGACAGTGTCAAAAGCCTTGCTAAAGTCAAGGTAGATGACATCTGCGACTCTCCCCTCATCCAGCCAACCAGTTATAACATCATAGAAAGCTATCAGATTGGTCAAGCACGATTTACCCTTGGTAAATCCATGTTGACCACTTCCAACACTGCTCACTTTTGAAAAATACTATTTTTTGAGAATGTACTTTACACTTCTTGGATGGTGTAGTGGCTGTCAAGTGAAACAAAGCACTGTTTCTCAAACCCGGGCAGAACAGCACTTGGAAATTCTGTACTGTGGTAGCGTCATAATTTTGGTGCCTGCTGGGGCTTCACTGCAGAACAGAATCTGTGAAGGGAATGGATATCCCATGGGTGGACTTGGGATGGATGTATAGGCAGATAGTCTTTTGCCCTGTCTATCTGTTCTTGTTAGTGAGCTGTATTCAGTAACTGTAGCTTAAGAGGACAGCACTTTCATAACTTGATTGCAGGAACTAGGAAAGCTGTGCTGACATGTACATGCTTGATTCTTAGTGGGTTAGGAAATGCAGGTATTTCAAATAGTTCTTATTTTCTTTGTCAGAATTCATTTGGGAAAGGGACAAAAACATATGCCGTGTAGAATCTTGCTCAAAGTTTTTGTTATGCAGTATCTAATCACCTATTTTGAAAGTTGTTTATATTTGATGAAAAAGACTAGGATGTCTCTCTCACATTGTGTCTTTCCTTCTCTCTAGAGAGTTTGTGGGTCATTTTATTGATTTTCCCAAACCACTGATTGCAGTGGTAAACGGCCCAGCTGTTGGAATCTGTGTAACAGTCCTTGGATTGTGTGACATTGTCTATGCTTCTGACAGGGTAAGTACATTACATAGCTGATCCCAGGGCAGTCTTTAAGCCTCTTTCTGTAGGAAATATTATTTTGGTTTGGGGTAATCTGACAGAAAAGTACACACAGATGTAAAGGCTTTTTATATCATGTCAAGGAACACCTATATTAATTACCATCACAGGGGTGCATCAGCCGGTGGTTAACATGCATGAAATTTCCCTACTGTAGTTGAGGTTATCAAGTTACTAACTCCAGTTTAGAAACTCTTTACTGTATCAGTGGGTAAAGTAAAGAGTAGCTGATGTGAAATAATGGTTATAAGGCCCCTTTCCAGTGTGGGAAGGGGAGCAAAAGATTATTATGAAATGGAAGTGCAGTAACTGGCATTTTATCTAATCTGTGTCCCAAGTAACTTTGTAAGAGCTTTGGTTTATTCAGCTTAAGTTTCTTTTTAAGGTAACTTGCCAAATACATAACCAAAAGCTATATTAAGGCATAGCACAGAATCCCATTTTATGGCTTATTTTTTATATTTTATACTGTTCATTTGTATAAGGTTATTAAACAGATACAGAACTTAGCCCAAGGTCTTAATTAATTTTAGGCAATCTTTTGCTTGCAGAATCATAGAATCATTTTGGCTGGAAAATACCTTTAAGATCATCAAGTCCAACTGTTATCTAACTCTACCACTTCTAAACCATATCCCTGAGCACCATATCTAGACAGCTTTTAAATATGTCCAAGGATGGTGATCCCCAACACAGAGGGACTGGTGGAGGATGTTAAGGTTGGGGGCACCCTAGGCTGTAGCGATCATGAAAAGATAGAGTTCAGGATCATGGGTACTACACACAAAACAACAAGAAGCAAAATCACAACCTTAGACTTCAGGAGGGCTAACTTTGATCTTTTCAAGAAACTGCTTGGGGAGATCCCGTGGACTAGGGTTCTGGAAGGCAAAGGGGCTCAAGAAAGCTGGTTGGTATTCAAAGACCACTTCCTCCAAGCTCAGGATTGGTGCATCCCGAAGAGCAAGAAATCGGCCAAGGGACGCAGAAGGCCTGCCTGGTTGAGCAGGGAGCTTCTGAACAAGCTCAAGTGGAAGAAGGAAGTTTACACTCAGTGGAAAAATGGCCTAACCCCTTGGGAAGATTACAAGAATGCTGCCAGAGTGTGCAGGAATGAAACAAGGAAAGCCAAGGCTGCCTTGGAACTAAACCTGGCAAGGGATATCAAACAGGAGGGGCTTCTTCAAGTATATTGGAGGCAAAAGGAAGACCGGAGAAGCTGTGGGCCCACTGTTGAATGAGACAGGAGCCATGGTGACGGAGGATGCGGAGAAGGCGGAGTTATTGAATGCCTTCTTTGAGTCGGTCTTTACTACCCGGCTGAGCCCTAAGGAGTCCCAGGCCTTGGAGAAAGTAACGGGGAAAGAGGAAGACTTCCCTTGGGTTGAGGAGGATCAAGTGAGGGACCAATTAGGTCAATTAGATATTCACAAGTCCATGGGCCCTGATGGGATGCACCCGAGAGTGCTGAGGGAGCTGGCAGAGGTCATTGCTGGGCCACACTCCACCATCTTTGAAAGGTTCTGGGGAACAGGCGAGGTGCCTGAGGACTGGAGGAAAGCCAATGTCACTCCAGTCTTCAAAAAGGGCAAGGAGGACCTGGGGAACTGCAGGCTGGTCAGCCTCATCACCATCCCTGGAAAAATGATGGAACAGCTTGTTCTGGGCGTCATCTCAAGGCATGAGGAGGAAAAGAAGGCTATCAGAAGTACTCAGCATGGATTCACCAAGGGGAAATCATGCCTGACAAATCTGATAGCCTTCTATGATGGTGTGACTGGATGGATAGATGAGGGAAGAGCGGTAGATGTGGTCTACCTTGACTTCAGCAAGGCATTCGACACGGTCTCCCACAGCATCCTCATAGGGAAGCTTAGGAAGAGTGGGTTAGATGAATGGACAGTAAAGTGGATAGAAAACTGGTTGCAAGACAGAGCTCAGAGGGTTGTGGTTAGGGGCGCAGAGTCTAGTTGGAGGTCAGTGCCGAGTGGTGTTCCCCAGGGGTCAGTACTGGGTCCAGTCCTGTTCAATACATTCATCAACGACTTGGATGAGGGGATAGAGTGCACCCTCAGCAAGTTTGCTGATGATACAAAGCTGGGAGGGGTGGCTGACACACCAGAAGGCTGTGCCGCCATACAGAGAGACCAGGACAGGCTGGAGAGTTGGGCGGAGAGGAATCTTATGAAATTCAATAAGGGCAAGTGTAGGGTGCTGCACCTGGGGAATAACCCCATGCAGCAGTACAGGTTGGGGGCTGACCCTGCTGGAGAGCAGCTCTGTAGAAAGAGACCTGGGAGTCCTGGTGGACAACAGGATGACCATGAGCCAGCAATGTGCCCTTGTGGCCAAGAAGGCCAATGGCATCCTGGAGTGCATCAAGAAGAGTGTGGCCAGCAGGTCGAGGCAGGTCATCCTCCCCCTCTACTCTGCCTTGGTGAGGCCGCACCTGGAGTACTGCGTCCAGTTCTGGGCTCTCCAGCTCAAGGAGGACAGGGAACTGCTGGAGAGGGTGCAGCATAGGGCTACCAAGATGATTAAGGGACTGGAACACCTCTCTTATGAAGAAAGACTGAGGGAATTGGGTCTCTTTAGTCTGGAAAAAAGATGGTTGAGGGGGAACCTGATCCATGCTTAGAAATACTTAAAGGGTGGGTGCCAGGAGGATGGGGCCAGTCTCTTTTCGGTGGTGCCCAGTGACAGGACAAGAGGTAACGGGCACAAACTTGAGTATAGGAAGTTCCACCTAAACATGAGGAGGAACTGCTTTACCTTGAGGGTGGCAGAGCACTGGAATGGGCTGCCCAGGGAGGTGGTGGAGTCTCCATCTCTGGAGACATTCAAAACCCGCCTGGACGCGTTCCTGTGCAACCTGCTCTAAGGTGTCCCTGCTCTGGCAGGGGGGTTAGACTAGATGATCTCCAGAGGTCCCTTCCAACCCTATGATTCTATGATGGTGATTCAACCACTTCCCTGGGCACCATGTTCAGTCTTTGATAACCCTTTCAGTGTAGAAGTTTTTCCTAATGTCTAACCTAAACCTCCCCTGGCACAACTTGACACCATTTCCTCTTGTCCTATTGGTTGTAACTTGTGAGAAGAGACCAACTCCCACCTCTCTGCAACCTCCTTTCAGGTAGTTGTAGAGAATGATAAGGTCTCCCCTCAGCATCCTTTTCTTCAGACTAAACAACCCCAAGTCCCTCAGCCACTGCTCATAAGACTTATTCTCAAGACCCCTCACCAGCTGCTTTGCCCTTCTCTGGATCCTCTCCAGCACCTCAATGTCCTCCTTATACTGTGGTGCCCAATATTGAACACAGAAGTGTCTATGATGGGTGGTACGTTGATTCCTGCCTCAGCACTGTGTCACGTTTTTCCTTAAGGTCCCTGCTGGATTGAGTTTGTCACTATAAGACTTAAGAAAATTGAGCTGCAAGGGACCAACTACTTTTGCTTGCCCCATAACATGATCAGCTAGGACCATGTCACACCTGACATATGCTTGTATAATGTGCATGATTTATGCAGTCTATTCCAGTCCCTAGATATCTTCTCTTACTAGAGAATTGTTGGGTTCTCTCTCTTGCTCCTCTCCCATATGATCTTTTTTTGCTGCAGGGTGAACCTATTGTTTCTTGTTCCTGAATTTAAAGAATAGACTATCCTCATCCTCCCTTACAATAGCCATCAGTGTACTTAGACTGTTAGATATATCTCAGCTTTACATCTACTGTTTCAATCTTTTCTTTTTTTGAGCTAAACAGCTGCAATTCATTCAGTTTTTCCTCATGTGCTTTCTTTTGCCTGCAGTAATGTTGTTCTGGCTCCTTCCAGTTGTTCTGTGTCTCTTTAAACATAGTCGTACAAACTGGACACATCACTCCAGCTCATGTCTTAGTGATGTTAAGTAGAGCAGAACAACTTCTTCACGTTCTGCAGACTGGATTTCTGTTTTGACATCCCACAATGTTACTTAATTTACATACTTATGATCTGCCATAGCACCTGGAGTAAAGAGTTGCCAGTTAAACAGTTGTCCCTATCGTATATGTATACTGTATACCAAGTTATTCTTGCCAAACTTTTAACTTGTCTGTATTAAATAGCAGCTTCTTACTCATACCTCTTCAGTTTATTAAGACTATTTTGTATTCTCATCACTTCCCCCTCAGCATAATATCTCCTACAGCCATAAGACAGTATAGATTTAGTTGAAGTTTAATCCAAATAACCATGTAAAGTTTTGTCCTATTAATAGTATCCTTCTTTCTTGAAGGACTCATACTTTGAGATTCATACTTGAACTTCCTTTTACTACTCTTATACTTAATCATTGGTAAATGCATCTTAATTTTGCCTCGTAATTCTATTTTTTTAATCCCTGCATGCTTGTATTCATTTCATACTTATTGTCTGATGTAGTTTTCACTTGTATTATTTTCACTTGTATTTAAAGTCAGTGATGAACTCATGATTTAGCTGAGACAATCTGTTAGTACCTTCCTACCTGCACTGGGACAGCTTTTGCTTGTACCCTTTGTAACAGGATTTCTGTAGGGTCTAACAGCTTTTCACTTAGATCAGTCTTCAGAGAACTTTTCCATTAACTTCAAGTTATTGAAGCCTTCTAAAAGGTGATTGTTCTCTATTCTTCCCTTTCCAGAATTGTGAAGTCCAGTGCAGTAAGGTTATTCTCATCCAAATTACTGCTTAATTTCACATTCTCCAGTAGTTTGGTTGGAGTGCCTTAGGCATTGACTACCTACTCCAGACATGGCCACCTTTGCTATGTCCAGGATCTGGTTTTAATTCTCAGCCAGGTATTCCCAGAGCAGATCATTACCAACCACATTTACAGGACACTGCACAGCCCAGTCTGACAACAAATAAGGATTTTGAGTGGACAGTTAACATTGCCTTCTGCACTGGATTTTCCTCCGGTTCCTGGGGCACCAGTTTGTACCCCTGGTATAGTTCATCTCCCCTTGCTAAAGCAGGGCCAATTACACTAGCCTGTATCCTGGCAGATGTTGTCTAATCTTTTCTTACGATGATATAATTGTCACTTTCTTTCTAGGAAGTCTGTTGATCTGTCTTACTGTACAGCCATCTGCAGTAATGTAGGAGATTATTACCTTCTATTAGAGTGAAAGCTGCATTGGCAACTTCTGCACTCTTTGTGTATCAGTTCATATTTTTAAATAGAAATAAAGGCAATCATTTTGTCTTCCTTGCTTAAAGTCAATGTAAGTTGTCAAAACATAAAGTAGTGCAGTTCAGTTCTAACTTGCAATTAGGATATTGTTTTGTACGGTTGCATGATGCATTTCTGCCATAGGTTCTTTTTAAATTTGCATAAAATTTGAGGAAATAAGATTCAATGACTTGAATTTTTCAGGAGTAGAATAAGTTGAAGGCACTAAGTTGTGTGCCTTCAGAAAGCAAATTGCTCTTTACCTCTTAAGTTATTTGAGCTATGTATTTAATAACTTTTAGCGCAGATGTGTGTGAACATCTTTTCTGTACAGATTTTGCATATGCAAATTAGTTTCTTTAAGCACTGTATTCAAATAAGGTAACTTCAATGGGGTTGTTACGATAAGGGAATTGAATTATACAGACTAAGTCAGCTCTTAGGTGCATTGAGAGGATGAAGCAGTGTTACCGGATGGTATTTAAAGAGTATTGTTCAAATGTATTTCTGGTGAACTCTGTCACAGTAAAAACTTTAAAATGAAAACTAAATTCTAGTACATTAGTCTTGTGCTCTGTTGTGAGATTTGCTTTGTTTTGTTCTGTTGTTTGGTTTTTTATTTCTCCAGGCTACATTTCACAGCCCATTTAGTCAACTTGGACAGAGCCCAGAAGGATGTTCCTCTTACCTGTTTCCAAAAATCATGGGCTTAGCTAAGGTAAGAATGTCTACACTGTATGTGGGACCACGTGACATTTGTGTGTTGGTACCTCCACCAGTGGAGCAAGTGGAGTCACAGCAAGAGCCCTCAAAGAAAGCTCCTGTTTGCATCTTTTGAAACAAAGATCAAGAAATGTAATGACAGTGTCAGCACAGGCACTGTAAGAGAGTATTGACCACTTGTAACGCCGTACTGTGATACTGATGAAGGTTGTTTTTTTTCCTCTTGCCTTCCTCCACATTCTTGAGATAATTTCTGTATGGCGAAAGGCAGTATCTTTCTTCCAGCAATGGGAGTGAATGATGCAAAGAAGGATTAAAAAAAGAAAATAAGAGCACTCAGAAGAAATGTCTTGGTAGGCTGCATTTATCAGGCAGGGGAGCAAGTGTTGTGGTGGTTTCTGCCAACCCTGTGGGAAACTTGTATTCACCGATTATTCCAAATGCATGTGAAGCAATCCATTTATATGTTTACTTACAGACTTTTTAGATTACCTGTTTTGTTCTAATATATATTGGTCTTCTGTCCAGACTCTTATTTTCTCTGTCTATTCTAAAATAAGGAAATTAAATAATATTAATTAAAAAAAATAGGAAAAAAAAAAGAGAGCAGAATCTAAATTTTCTTTTCTTAGAATGGGGTAATTCCCTTTCTGCTTCTTTTGATGTCCCACAGAAAAAAAAATGGATAGTTTCAAACACTGCATTAATATAGCGCATTTTTTCTGAGCAGAGTTTAAATCTGTAAGGAGTAGAGCCAGTGCTTCGTGAACATCCAAGTATGAAGGGTAGTCTATTCAGTGAGATATAACCTACCAGTATGTGTTCTAGAAATCTTGAAGTCACTGCAGGAAGTAAACACACACATTTATGATGAGGTAATTTCAGGTGACAACCTTGGAACTCTGCTCACAAAGACACATAGACTCTTGGTGAACAAAAGGAGCTGGACAGCAGTCACTAGTGATGTACCCCAACGGTTGATACTGGGTCTAATACTTATCTGATCTCTTCATTGTGGCCCAGTTGATGGGACTGAGTACACCCTCAGCAGATGATACAAAACTGAGAGGAACGATTGATACACCAGATGCATTGCCATTCCAAGGGACCTGGACAGTCTGGATAAATGGAGAATCTCATAGACTTTGGCAAAGGAAAAGGCAAAATCCTGTACCTGGGAAGAAATAATCCCACACACCAGTGCATGCTGGGGGCTTACTGGCTGGAAAACAGCTTTGCGGAGAAGGACCTGTGTGTCCTGGTGGACAGCAAGTTGCTCATGAGCCAGCAATGCACCCTCGCAGCAAAGAAGGCCAGTGGTATCCCTGGGTTGTGTTAGATGGAGCGTTGACAGCAGGCTGAGGGAGGTGACTCTTCACCTCTGCTCAACATTGGTGATATCACAGCTGGAGCACTCTGTTTCGGGTCTGGGCTCCATCTACAAGAGAGACATGGACATACTGGAGCAGGCCCAGCAAAGAGCTGCAAAGATGACTAAGGCACTGGAGCATATCACATGTGAGAAGAGGCTAAGAGAGCTGGGACTGTGTTTCCCGGAGCAGGGAGGGCTTGGGGGAATCTTACCGATGTTTATAAATACCTGATGGGAGGGTGTAAAGAAGATAGAGGCAGATTCTTGTCAGTGCTGCCCAGTGACAGGACAAGAGGAAAGGGGTACAAATTCAAACACAGAAAATTCTATCTGAATGGAAAAAAAAAATTATAGTGAGGGTGGTGAAACATGGGAACAGGTTGTGCAGAGATGCTGTGAAGTCTTCATCCTTGGAGATACTCAGAACCTAACAGGACACAGTCCTGGGCAGCCTGCTCCAGCTGACCCTGCTTAAGCAGAGGATTCGAACTAGACAATATCTGGAGGTCCCTCATCTATTCTGTGTTCTTTTCAGAGGGCAGACATTAAGGAGCAAGAGAGTAAAATAAATGTGACTTGGAAGCTTGTACGTCTCCTGTTAGATTACTCAAGTCTTGTGTCTCATTGAATCACACTTTCTACTTTTCTTTATGTAGGCAAATGAGATTTTGCTTTTCAATAAAAAGCTGACTGCAGCAGAAGCCTGTGCCCAGGGAATTGTGACTGAAGTCTTCCCCGACAGCACTTTTCAGAAGGAAGTTTGGACAAGATTAGAAGCTTATGCAAGCCTCCCCAAAAATGTCAGTATTTTAAATTTATCTCCACTTTGTAAGCCTGTAACATTCCCAGTCCTCCTGCCAAACCTATCCTGTTACTTGGTTTCACTTCATCCTTAATTGAAATAGCAAGGCTCAGTATATTTTCCTTCAAGCACAGATCTGTCTCTGTCTCTCTTGCATGGTGAAACAAACCTTTCTTCTACCCTGGCTGAATCTAAGACAGTGCACCAGACAGAGATTCAATGGCTGAAAAGCCTTAAAAACTAATTAATCCTCTTGTAGTCTGTGTGTGAATGCCTTGGGTGCCTTCTCTTAGATTTTTATTTTGGCAATAGTTTAGGTTTAAGAGCCTTACCACTGGTTCTACAATATTAATTGTACTGTGTGCACTGCAAGTGCTCAAGATGAAGCTGGGTGGCTTTACTTTTTGCTGAATTCATTCATCCTGCTCACTAGTTGAGGTTTTTGAGTCATAATGGTATTAACGTTATGTTGGACAAGAGGAGACACTCCTGCCAGCTGCTGATAACATAGGTTTCATTTGGCACTGCAGACAGTTGAACAGGTTTCACTTCTTACACCCATCTACTCTGATTATGAGCACTTAGTGGACTGCTGTTTGCTTCCCATGAACCTCCTCCACCTTGTTAGCAGTCTTAATAATTAAATGCAGTAATTACTTGCAGCGAAAAGGTTGACTAAAAGCTAAAAAGTACAACATTAATACAACTCTGAATTCCAATGTGTTTGTTGTGCTATTTTCTGAAACATTAAATTAAGGTATAGAAAACATAACTTCCTAATGTTCCTGTATTTCTCCTCCAGTCTTTGGCAGTGTCAAAGCAACTGTTACGAAGTGTGGAAAAGGAGAAGCTCCATGAAGTCAACAGTAAAGAGTGTGAAGTCCTGAAGGAGAGGTGGTTATCTGATGAATGTGTAAATGCTATTGTCAGCTTCTTTCAGAAGAAATCAAAACTCTGATCTTCACCAGTAGAATAATTCACCTTCTGGCAATAGCTTAGTCTGCCCTTATCATTAATAAACTTTCTCTTCAAGTAATAATTCTTATACCTTTTGATGTGGTATATTTCTGTTTTCAGTACTGGGTTAAAACTGGTTCATAAAATTAATGAAATGTTACGTGCCTTGGATCCATTATGGATATTTGGGTTGGGGAAAAAAGGTTCATTATTCTGTAGGCAGCAGTGATGTTTCTGAACAATACTGAAGCAGATTGTCTTCCAAAAGAAGCAACAGATTCAATAGCACCATATTTTGATAGCTCTTCAATAAATCTTATGAGTGATTCCTTTTATTCCTCTGTGGGGAAGGAAATACTGTATTAATGAAAAAATAAATGGAATCATTTAATTACTGTTGTGCTGATTCTTACTTCTTCTGTTAAACATCTATAGTGAAGGGAAATTAGTTCCTGGAGGTGTATTAATATGATAGTTAAATGAATACTTTTTTGTAAGACTAACTTGAAGATTCTCAAGCATGTTTGTTGTGAGCTTTATGGTTCTAGTCTTAAATATATTTTTCCATGAATTGCTACTGCTTCTTCTGTGAAAAGTCCCATTAAAGATAGTATGACCTCTTCATGTGGCCATTTTGGAGTTAAAGTAACAAAAGAATTATTTTTTCAACAGAAAATTTCACCACGGTTTGTGGGTGCCTTTGGGTAGAGAGTGTACCAGGCACTGCAGAGGACAGGGTCATGCTGCTAGAAGTAGGTACGCATTTAGCTCATGTCAGTGAAAGGAAACTGTGGAGAAGCAGCAGTTACTTGTCAAGAAAAGCCTCTTGGTGACAAGGAGCTGATTGTTGTGTAAAAATAAAAAAAAAAAAAACACAAACAAACAAACAAAAAAAAACCACCAGGCTTTAATTTCAGTACTCTAGACTCTGATCTCGAGAGCAGTGGCAGTGAGGAGCTCAAAATGTCCTGGCCCCGTGCACGTAGGCGGGTACGTACATTGAAGCAGGGGTGCAGCGGCTGCCTACAGGCAGCACAGAGGGCAGCTGGTGTAGGTGCAGCAGAGGTTGAGGTGGATGCCCATTTCTCGTCTGGGTGCGAGCACTGGGGTGCAGCACAGGGGTGGTGGGAGCTGCTGGAGCAGAGCAGCGAGCCACCAGAAATGGATGGCTTCAGGTGCCACCAGAGCCGAAGCATGGAAGGTCTCCTGCACCGGGGCAGCACAGATATGTAGGGTGGCTGCTCGGCAGTGGCACTGCTGCCTCGCGTGGTAAGCAGGTCTTAAAATCCAGAATTTGCCACCAACGTGGTACCTGGCCCTTGGGATTTGACTACTGAGAAAGAAAAAAGACGAATGGGATCGGAGAAAAAGAAAACGAGAAGTGTGGATGTGCATCACTCAGGTATGCTACAGCAGTTAAATTTGATGCTAAGGAAGTATTAAATGTATTTGGGGTTCTCCTTAACCCTCTGCAAGGGTGGATGCTGCCACACAGGATTACCGGCAAAAACAAGTCTGCCGTTGCACACAGGATGGCAGAAGCAGGGACAGCAGAAACAGGGAGAGAGCAGTAGCGGAGTACAGGGGAGAAGGAGAGGGTAAATCTGCCAGGGAGACCGGAGACCAACCTTCCACCCAGCTGACAGGAACAAGAGGGAAGCCAAAATAACTTCCTGTTAACATGAAATAACATGGAAAAGGGCCAGAAATGGCGTGCTTCCAGCAGATGGGAAACAGCTGAGGCGCAGTGGGGCTCTTCCAGCACCCGGAGAGGGGAGGTGGCCCCAGGCCCCAAGGCATGGCAGTGGGAGGAAGAAGGGATGTCTCTGTGGGGCCACGTGCACGGGCAATGCTGCAGGGCCACTGCCGTGGTGGGACTGAGGGGTGGCTAAGGCCCAGGGGGTGGTGGCAGGAGAGGCAATGAGAGAAGAAGCTGAGGGAGAAACCCAGGTGGGAAGCGAGTGCTGCCAGCGAGCTCAGGACCACACATCCTTGAAGGTAATGTAGTAGATCTCATATCTAAACAAGGACCTTTAAGTTTTTCAAACAAATGAGAATTTATGATGAAAAACTCTAAACCATTGCCATTCTTGAAAGGTTTCCTCCATAACCAAGAAAGGTTATAACCTTTCTTAGATACTTAAGGACAGACAACTGTACAAATTATATAATCTTTTTGTAGTAACTAAAGAAAACATTTCATTCACAAAATTTTCTTGGAGGATTAGTTTTCCTTTTTGATTTGCAACCGAGCAAACTTTAAAACACACTCCATATTGCCTGTAACAAATGAAATATAATATTAACACATTTTAGCACTAAGTAGGTGGAATAGGTTGAGAATGTGACATCTAAAACCTGGGGAAAAAACACCAAAACCGAATTCTTTTGTGACTTATTAACCACTTCCCCATTCAGTATCATCAAGATGCATAAAGTTGAAAGCAGTTTGTACAGAGTGTTTAACATGATATTGCTTTAATTAATTAGGTGCGGTGGAGCACAGCTGCGACAGCAGTTCAGCAGCTTCTCACCAAGAAGGTTACACAGCACAAGACAACGATGAACAGAACCGGCAACAAAGCCTGCAGAGCTTTGCAAGGCAACCAGTTCAGGGTTTGCAGAGGGCTGGAGCAAAAAGATGCCGTTGACATATTGACTGAACCTTTGGGATTAAAATATAAATCTGTACAGCTGAAAATTCAATAGTAGCTGGTTAGGCAGTAGCTACTCTCTGAATCAAAGGGTTGTGGTTTTTTTCCCTTCTTCTGACAGAAAACCTGCAGACTCTCCTCGGGCCTTCTCTCATCACCACCCAAAGGGCAGGTTGAGAGCTGGTAGGACGCTGATGAGAACCTCATAGCTATTAGTCTGCCACAAGGGGATACAGGTGAGAAGTGTCATGTGAAGGAGTGCCAAGGTGCATATGGATGGTTGGTCACAGCACTGCTGCGCAGAGGTTGCAGCGCAGTGTTCGTCCCTACCTGAATCCTCCTGCTGTCCCGGGGTGCCCTGAGCTCTGCACTCCAGCCTGAGATGTTCTTTTCCGGGACTTGCAGACCTCATGAACCAGCGCTTTTCATGAGTGCAAAGTTTACGCGCACCTATATTACCTTAGAGACACAGAGTGCTAAGAATATAAACAAAACAAGGTTTGTAGGAAGAGATCCTTTGCGAGAGTGGTTAGTGTAGTGTAAAAAGTGGAAAATCTTTCTGGCACATAACTCTTTCTTCACGCGTCCTCAAAAGCACACCTCTTTTCTCCACCTATGGTAGGTGGTTCTGTAGGAGTTATTTCTCCCTACCTACAATCCCCACCTTGTTCAAATGCAGACACAAAATTTGGGGCATGTTGTTAAAAGCCAAGTTCAACTCACTTGATACTAACAACTAACAACTAACAGATACGTGCTTGAAACAGGTTAAAACTTTCTAGTAAAAGATCAAAGAAAAAAAGTAAGTGATAATTTCTGAGAAGTGTTTTCACATGCACTGTATCCCAAATTGTTTTGTTCTTTTCACAGGGCTCTTGCAGACCTATTGCTAGATTTGAGGTCATCTGAAAATAAGTGTAGCACAACACAGGTGGACTTCATTGGCCAAACAAATTAGGTATCCTGTTTTATTTTTTATTCTTTATGCTCATTCTGAAACAGGTTTTTGATATATAAACAAAACTGTTTTCCTTACTTTACTTAACTCAAAATATCAGCGAAGAAGGAATGTTTCGTGCCTGGAAGAAGACACACAACAAAGGCAAAATTGCTGTGAGAAGGTAAAAAAATGCTTTAATAATTATATGAAATGAAATTGAGTAGTTAATATTATAGGCATCCAGCCAGGCTGAACAGGTGAGAGCAATGCATGCAAAGACATGTTACCACTCTGTGGAATTAAATATCAACAGGTAATTATCAGCTTATGTATTTTCTAATTGGAGTGCTCAAAGGGCTTTTATTAATTGATGTAAATTTGTTTTCATTTAAGTTAGGGAAGGGCACTTAGGAGCTTACAAACAGTACGTTCAAGTAAAGGCCTTTAGTCTCTTCTAGAGCATATTATTTTGTACCATAGTTACACCCCGAGGATGCTTGTAGATATCTAAGTATACGATTCACTAACTTCATTATTAGTGTAATTTCTTCAGTAGATTCTCTGTATATTCTGCCTGATGCTGGTTTTCATTATTAAGGGAGTAGCATACAGCAGAAGGGGAGATTTTTGTTTGTCTGTTTTTGTTTTATTGGTACTGGGCTTTCTTTTCCAATTAGTTAAGACCCTAGAACTGTAAGAACAACATCAGTACTTTCGGTTACAAACATTTCTTATGTACCACATGTTCTAGTGTACTGGAAATCGTTATGCAGATTGAAAACTTCAACTTTGAATAATTCATTTGCCTTGTTTTCCCCAAACATATATGTAAATAAACTGATGGTATCTCCAGTTGTATCCCTCATGATAGTATATGTTCATCTTAATTAACCTTTTGTGATGTGTAGGGTTTCATATTTTTCAGCCAGTAAAATATCTATTGCAAATGTATTTTTTACCTGGCGTTTCAAATAAAAGTAGCATAGCTAATTTTACAGATATGAAATAAGTAATTCTTTACCCATTGATATGAAGGCTAATTTTAAAATCTAGAAAAGATTTGCATAGATAAAAAAAAATTAGAAATTAAGTACTTACAGAAATTCTGTGGAGTGTGTAACAACATACCTAAAAGGAGATAACGAAACAATTTCTAAGTTGTTACACTTTGCATTGATTGAATGGATATTTTTGCTGTCTCACAGCACTGCTGAATATTGTTCTGTTTCTTTTTGACATCTAAAGTGATTAGATTTGAGTAACATTTAAAAACTTTTTTTAAAAACAAAACACTTGAGCAACAAAAGGGCAGAAGCTAACTTCTGATCACATTGTTCCATTAGCCCTGATCTTCCAAATATATGTGACTTTACGTTTCTTTTGTGATACAAGGACAGAACACTAAGGGTTTTTTTTTATCAAGATCTACTATTGAACAAGGAGAAGAAGCAGAAGGTACGGTTAAGTACATAAAGTTAGTGGAGGAGTTTCTTGGAAATCTCCTCCCTATTCTGCAGTAATAAAACAGAAGAAAACATAGTCTGTATTTGTCAAGGACAAACAATATCAAACTGATCTAATTTCCTTCATTAGTGTGACTGGCCTGCTGTGTAAGCGAACAGCAGTGAATGTAATTTAAAGCTTAGAAAGGTTTTTGTGCTGTTCTGCTATGCAGCTGCTGTAAACAGTTCCAGGAAATGTGATCTAGATTAAATCACAATTGTAGAGTTGTAGAATTGGCCGAAACACTCTACTAAGCAGGAGCCATCAGGTTATCAAAGTGAGAGGGCACAGGCTGGCATCTGACAGGAGTTTATTCTGGTGTTGCTTTTGCCTAGCGCGTTCAGGAATGAGTTGTATGTCAGGAGAAAGCACTGTATTATAAAATGTGTGTCTAACACCAAGCTTTAAGATCATCTTGGTGAGTTGGATTGTTCATAATTAACAGGATGCATTTCAATAAAGAGAAGCACCTTTCCACTCATACTACTACTGATGAATTTTCTTTTGATGATCAGATCATCTCCTAGTGATGCTGAAACATAGCATACAGACTGCTTGTTAATTACAGTTGTAGGACTTAGCATAAATACACTGAAACTGTAAAAGTGGTGGTATGACTTAGATATGGCCTCTGGACCACATTCCAACTGCCTAAAACTGGTGCGGGCTGAAAGCTTTTCAGGTTCCAGTGGAATTGTTCGTATTTACTCCTAGCTTGACTGTTGCCTGAGACCAAATAATGGGTGGCCTTGTAAATCAAATACATATGTGATTTAAATAAATACATTTACCCCTCTCTCAGAATGTAGGACTAGAACATGTTCCGGTGGACTCTTGGATTTTGCAGGACGATAACTATTCCAAGAAAACTTCCTTAAACTTTTATGAGTAAGTTACATACTGGATTTCATCTTTTTGTCTCTAAGAGGGGCGTTTATATTAAGTATGTATTTAGAATGCATTCATTTGTCTGTGTACAGGAGCTTCCCACACATGAATTTTGCTAGTTTTGTCGCTTTAAAATTCATCTGTGGCTTCAGGTATGCAGGTCTTCTGTGAGATGTCTTAAATTGTTCTTACTTGCGTATACGCAATTACTGCATAATTTACCACACGGTAAGAGAATTCCCGGGTTAATTTAAAGAAGACCAAATTATTTTTAAAGAGCATGTTGATCTAGGCATTATTTGGAATCCTCATGTAAACATAGCTGATTTTTTTTACTAAGCCTTTCTGAACAGAAATAGATTAAATGCTTGCAAATAGGAATGTACTTGTTATATTAGCTTTAATGAGCTAGCAGAGCAATTTGGGACAGCTTGTGAAATCACCCGTTTCCTATCCCGTCAGAGCGTCTGGACAGCCTGTAAAAGAGGCAGGGAGCTCCATGCCTCAATTTGCTCTGCCAGATTATTTAATTTAAGGCTCCTAGGGGAAGACAATGGATAGGCATTGTCCATGTTTCAGATTCAACTTGAAAACTCCCAGAAAGGGTGACTGAACTGCGTGATCTTCCAGCGTGTAGGAGACCATTCAAAGGAAGAGCGATTGCAGACAGTCCTCTTGTTCGGCCATGATGAGGCATCTTCATTCAAGAGGCTGAAGGGAATGGTGCCATTACCGGATTCAGCCAGCTGGCTTAATCTCTCTGGATATTAAATCCAGACTAAATTTTGTAAAAACATATATGGAATTCTGTGTGTTACCTTTCCAGATGGCTAGTAGATACGCAAGTAGGCATGGCATGAATGTCAGCTTGGCTTTAGTTGAGCAGAACTTTGTTCTTTCCCCTGGAAAGACTGCAGCCCAAAGGTAGGGCTGTTCTATACCGAGCATCTCATCCAGATAATGTTTTTAGGATGAGCTTTTATTTTAACATAGGAGATAGATTTGTAGAATGTCTGAGCTGTAGGTGTATTCAGATAAGGTAGAGCTCCTTTTATATGTAGCACTTGAATTTCAGCTTCCCCATTTGAGAATAAGGTTTAGGAGCAGAAAGAACGCAGATAAATTCACAGATTGGTGAGTGTGACAGCTCAAAGCCGCTGTCAAGAGTATTTGCAGAAGAAACTTGTTTTTGTCAAAAATCATGAATATTAGTTCTGCTGCTCCTTCTTGCAATGTGTTCTGTGCCGTTCTTACTCTTTGCTAGAGTTCAGCTACAATTCAATACATTGCAGGAATAATATTCTCCCATTTATTCTAATTGAGGTTTTTATACATTGGGTAAGAATTATGGTAACAGTGAGGTATGGCACTTATGAAAGGATAAGACATAAACATTTTTATCACTTTAGAACCAAAACTTCACTCATCGCAAGGAACTTAGCATAAAAATCAATGTGCTAGTAAACGAAACTTTACAGATAACAGAAAAAAAGAACACAAATCATCACAGTCCTCTCAAATCTATATTCTACGGGTCATTTGGTCTTGCTCCATGCTTGAAGCAGGGCCAGCTGTGCAGTTAAATTAATTTGCTTGGCATCATTGTGTCTTGTTCAACGCTGAGTGCCTCCAAGGGTGGACATTTCACAGCCTGAGTCACCAGTTTGATACGTGCTGCTGGCCTCCCATTACATCGCCATAATTCTCCGCAGCCTACAAGGCAGGCTGCTTTCCTCTCCACGTATTTTCCTTCCATTGTGATCTGCAGAAGAGGCTGCACCAATCCATTTTTAGACCCTTATGCTCCACTCAGAATGCAAGGAATGAAGTGGCTGTATTTCCAGCTTGTGCTACAAAAAAAATCCACCTCTACAAGTGGCAGAGTCAAGAGCAGCTATGGAACTGTTAGAAAAGTGGATATGCAGAATGTCAAAACCAGATTATTACCATTTCTTCTGCTTAGACAGTGGAAGACTTAAGGTGGGTGCCAGTCTTTCAATAAGTGCAGAAATTCACTTGCATCCTCGGTCTAAGAAATTGTACTTCTGCCTGATAATGTATCCGTTTCTATGGTAAATCTACCTACTCAAAGGAAGAGGTCTGTTGTAGCTGCAGGTCTAAATAGGCTTCAAAGAATTGTAGAACATGTCAGAGAGACAGTTTAACCAATAGTCTATGAAAAGATCCTTTCCTATAACACTATAGAATCAGGATTTTTGACATGTTACTGGAAAGCAGAGTGCTTTCTTTTCTGAAGAGGAGGATTGGTTTGCCCCTTATGAATGCAGAAGGGTTGTTATGGGGCCGTTATTGTGTCTCCATGGCAAGATTTTGGTAGCAGGGGGGCTGCAGGGGTTGCTTCTGTGAGAAGATGGCAGAAGCTTCCCCTGTGTCCGATACAACCAGTGCCAGCCAGCTCCAAGACAGACCTGCTGCTGGCCAAGGCTGAGTAATCAGCGAGGGTAGTAGCATCTCTGGGGTAACATAGTTAAGAAGGTGGAAATGTTGCTGCACAGCAGCAGCCAGAGGAGAGGACTGAGAATATGTGAGAAACAACTCTGCAGACACCAAGGTCGGTGAAGAATGAGGGGGAGGACCCCATACCAGAGCAGGCGGATGCCTGAAGGAGACTGTGACCCCATGGGAAGCCTGCGCTGGAGCAGGCTCCTGGCAGGACCTGTGGACCCATGGAAAGAGGAGCCCACGCTGGAGCAGATTTGCTGGCAGGACTTGTGACCTCGTGGGGGACCTACACTGGAGCAGCCTGTTCCTGAAGGACTGCAACCCATGGAAAGGACCTATGCTGGAGCAGTGCGTAAACTGCAGCCCATGGGAAGGACTCACGTTGGAGAAGTTAATGGAGGACTGGCTCCTGTGGGAGGGACACCACGCTGGAGCAGGGGAAGAGTGTGAGGAGTCCTCTCCCTGAGGAGGAAGGAGCAGCAGAGATAACGTGTGAACTGACTGCAATCCCCATTCTCTGTCCCCCTGAGCTGCTTGGGGGGAGGAGGTAGAGAAAAATCAGGCGTGAAGTTAAGCCCAGGAAGAAGGGAGGGGTGAGGGGGAAAGTGTTTCGAGATTTTTTTTTTATTATTTATTTCTAATTACTCTAATTTAATTAGTAATAAATTAATTTCCCCAAGTCAAGTCTGTTTTGCCCATGACAGTAACTACTGAGGGATCTCCCCATCCTTATCTCGACCCACAAGCCTTTCATTAGATTTTCCTCTCCCTTCTCCAGCTGAGAAGGCAGAGTGTTAGAGCAGCCTGGGTCCAGCTAGGGTCTACCCACCACAGGATAGCCCAGGTTCAGGTGCTGGCGTCCTGTCCTTGCTTTTAATGGGAACCCTTGGAGAGAAAGCAGCCCCCCAGAAACACGGGGCACCTTGCACTTGCAGCTAGTACAGGGCAGAAGAGTCCAAAGAGGGCTCAGTTTTTTTTCCACTCTGGCATGACTGCAGATGCCTTCTTGTGCCCAATATCCTCCTTTACCAACTCTTGTGTTTCTTTTTAAAGCCATACAGACTTTGCCTATTATTCTTGGTAGCAACTATTAGTCATATTCTTTTAATAGGGGGTACTGTAGTTGTCCTCAGTTACACCCTCCTAGTTTCTTTTTACAAGAACACAGCGCCACATTTCTTGCACTCTTAACTTAAAAGTGCAACACTTCTGAGACTGAACTATGAGCAGTTATAGAGAGTGACTGGGTCAGTATCTACTTTCTGGGTTATGACCTATTTATTTCTACCTGCCCAGAAGTAGCTTTACATTATGTCTCATTAACTAAACATTGAATCTTCTTAAACATCCTTCACGCATTTTCACTATTTTAGGAATAATTAGCTCATACCTACTTTATAGAAAGATCTGGGCCACAATCATAAAAATTGATGTTTATACAGAAGCAACTAAGATGATGAAACATAACACGGAAGGAAGGGCCAAGTTTTTCATTTGGAGAAAGTAACTGTTTGTCACAAGTTTAAATCAAGTTTTACTTATTTAAGTATTTAGCTGAACAAAACATGAAAAGACATGAAAGACTGAGACTTACATTAGTTTTGCTTCTGTACCCACAAAATGAGCATAACAAATACTCAGATTCATAATTTGATACATAACTCAAGAAATGAAAGTACACGCTCTGTCCCACTTCACCATGCTGCTTCTCCTATGTGACTAGCCTCAATTTTTTCTTATAAAGATTAATCTATAAATATATCTGGCTTCCTGTCCCTGTAATACAATGTAATTCTTTCATCCCCTAACCATACAGGCTAGTACCTCCCTGTAAAAGCTAAAAAAAGGCATGGGGAAAAGCAAAGTGAAATCCACACAAATTCTCTGGCGCTCACAGGGCTTCCAAAACCAGGAGAAAAGCAACTTCACAAAAGACAACAGCTCCATTTTACACATATTCAAGAGACTTTTTCCACAGATTCTTTAGTACCTCTGATAACTAAGCAGACAACCCCATTCAAAGAACTATGCTTTGGTTTTAGTGTGTTTAAAAATTGTTCATATATTTAGCAGCTTCACAGTATGACATTTGTAAACACAAAAGAAGACAGGATGCAAAGTAAGTTTTAAGCGTTTTTTATTGATCTCAAGCAATTGCCACTTCCCAACATCCTCCACCCAAGTTACAGTTTTACACATACTGTAGAAGATCGCTCTATCTCCAGTAGTATCACAGACGGGTCTCCCTTCCGTGTATGGGTCAATATACACATAAAGGTTCTTCACAGGTTTAATGCCACTTACCCTATGTATGGAGATAAAGTATTACTAAAAAGGTTTTAAAGGAATCATTCTAGCAAAAACTCTTAAACAGTTTTTAATTTTTAGATTATAGTAATATACACCAAGGTAATAAAATCACATTCTAACTGCATAATGCTGGTATCTTGTTTGTTCTGAATGACTGGCAAACTAAGTACGTTAAATGTCAAGCTCCTTGTCACCATGAAACAGAAATTAGCACAGTAGATTTAGCCAAATTTTCTGTACGTAGGACCTTGGGTGAAGATACAAATTACATCTTCACGTACAGGAGGAAAAGATAAATTATCCTCCCTCTTAGATCAGTTGAGAATTAGTTTAACAAGAAAACTGTTGCACAGCTGCTCTGTTTGCCACCAGCTGCAGCCGCAGGAGTTCAGCTGGCTGCAGCGGCACTAGCAGCTACTCTGCTCTCCTCAGGGACCACAGGCTTCTGGGATAGGCACTGCCTACAGCTGGAGAGGTTCCTTAACAGTGTCTAAAAGTCCTCAATTCCTGAGGATTTTGAAGCCAGAACTAAAGACTTTCTATTGTTGCCAACAAGAAGTACCAGCTGAAGCCGATACTGGATGGAGGACTGAAATACACATTCTGAATAACCCCTATCCGCTAGTCTCTGTATCAACAATAAAGTCTGACAGATTTAAAATAAATAATGAACCTGCTGAAGTCAAGGAAAAAAGTGCATCATCTGCTTGAATATTTACTAGTTAACAGATGCATTTTAACCAAATATAAAGGCAGATTTTTTCCTAAATTTCATAGGTTTTGTACATATCATTCGATCACTTTAAGAAAATTGCATTTAAACAGTAATGCTTATTTACCTACATTAAATCACAATAATGAAACCTCTTCAACCAGAAATTAAGCAAACACATCTATGTAACAAGTTCTGATACAGTAAGTATGTTTGAGGAATTATCAGTACTGCAGCAGTGTTAATCAATTCTAAATAGGAATGCTGGAAACCAAAAGATTAAGACAGAACTACACAAAGAGTATTTTTCGTATCATTTATAGGACAGAAACCTTTGTTCATGTCTTCTGGGAGCCATCATCTTCTTTTGAGCTGCACCTACAACACAAAGAACAAGTAAACGAGCAACTTTATGCTTCTCCAGAATAGCTTAAAACAGTTCTGTAGGCATTAAGGGGCATCTTTTCTACTGCTTTGTTTCTGTATCACCAACTCATTTCATTGGTTTATACTCCAAGAATAAATTACAAAGCAACAGAAAGAATAAGCTATTACTACATCTGTGTAAAATTGCCCTCAGAAGTGCTGCCTATGCTGTAAAAGTGCAAGTTACTTTCTATACTTAACTAGCAAGCAACTAGTATTTCATTAAACGTGAAAGTTTTTTTAAAATCTCCTGGTATGGACAAGATACCTTCATACGTGGAAATAAGGAGAGATTATTTTTTATTAAGACTTTTACAATATAAATTGAGAAGAGACAGGTTGAAGGTCCCAAATAAGCATACAAAACCACCCATCTCCTGCTTGTTTTCGTAGTTAGTTCATTACATCTCCTTGGTGGGGTATCCCCCACCAGCAGAATGACTGCTTTGTGTCATTTTTCCATTCTTGAGTGCACTAGAGTGCATGACTGTTGCCATTATGTACCTAGATGGATACAAAAACCCTTCTTAGTTCAAAGTAGTATTATAAAGTACGTGAAACCAGTGGGGGTTTCACAGCTTTTCAGAATATATTAATAAAAATGAAAGATGAACATCTTAATTCAGTCAGAGAGAACATTAAAACAGCAGTATGGACCTGCAAAGTTTGATTCTGGTTTCCTCACGCTGTATAACCAACTCAAATGTTTCAAGCTGTTCTAACTTGTTGCTAAATGTTTATCTACACATGCTGTCAGAAATAACCTTGTTAGGAAGGTGAAGTTGGTGTCTCAGCAAATCAGACCCATGGAGTAGGCGTTGAGTGGCCTGTGACTCGCTTTCCTTTTTCTCTTTCAGCACCATCAAAAGGAAAAGTGAGAAAAACAGCACAAACATTAGTTAAAGCCTGAATTTAATCCCACATCCTACAGGAATAATTTCATTACAATGAAAGCAGACAGACATTATCTGTAGGGCTTTTTGCTTTGTTTTTGTTTAAGCAGTGATAATTATATATCTAATTAACATAGCCTATAGCTCTCCCAAAGATCATAATGTTTAATAATCCCTTTAATTAAACGATTAATAGGAAATGCAGGGGCGGTTCTTACAAATTACCTGATTTACCATCACTGAAGACAGATTCTTTTAAAAATGGCTACAAATGCCTTGTTCACAAAAGACTTTATTATCTAATGATGCATACTGAAAACATACAGAAATCTGCATGGTCCACTTTACATGCAGCAGAACAATCTTCACTTTACAATAAGTAAGTGTCAACTGTTTTATGCAAGCGACAACACTTTAAAGTCACATTTCTTAAAGAAAAGCTTCATTTACAAAAGAAATAAAAGGTAAAGAAGCAATTACCGCTTTTAAAAAGCAGCTGCTTTGTTCAAGAGTGGAAGGTTTATGCCTGTATTGAAAGACAACATGATCACAAATAATGAAAACAATGAACAAATGAAACACTTTTAGCATAAAGCAGTACACTTTCAAAATGACATACAAATAGTTAAAAATCTCATTATGTTGTCTAGCTATCCTTTAGATAGAAGGTCTTTCGAATGAGATCCCAACATATGTAATTACTAAATGAAAACTCTTCTGTAAGTATTGGTTCTATGTCATAGTGAATTGTATTTAACAAAATGTATACAAAATCTATAGCAAGTTGATTAAAAAAATTAAAGTAATAAGAAACAGTACACTGAAGGCGCTCTATCCATCAAGTGCGCACTCTCGAAATTTTAAATGTGATGAACAGAACAGAAGTTGTAACTATGCCACGGTTGCAATGCCAGAAAAGAAAACAAGATCATTTATCAAACATGCAGGGAATTCTGCCACAACGCTATTGTCTCTCATTTGTCAGTTGTTCCAGTAAAATAACAGCTTAAACACCGGTGATGTTGATGGGTTAGCTTACCTTCAGTGTACTGAAAGTTGTACACAACCTGCTTTAAAAGAGGAGACCATCCCTGCGGGCAGGCTCAAGAAGGAACAGACCCCCTTCGGCACTGACTACACCAAGGGCATGCTGCTGTGGCCTGCACACACACACCTAGGAAAATGTGAATATAAACAGCATTTATGCTGGCCATTTTTTAAAGACAAAAATGAAGCCAAGTCTGCTAAAAACAAGTCAACCACCCAGTATTACTGCTCTTTTTTTTTTTCTTTCTTTTTTTTTTTTTTATAACAGATGCTTTTTTCTTTTTATAATATATACGAACTGCAACCATATACATTAGCATTTGTACTTCTGTGCAGTCTTGGCAATTAAAACAGTTCTACAGTGAAAATTTTCACATAAGACACAAAACAGAATTACTCTAACATTTCTAAAAGAAATATCAGCCTTGATGTTAATTCAAATGTATCATTTCTTCCTCAACTTTGCAGGGGAAATATTTATGTTTATATACATTAATAACTGCTGTGAGATTTCTTCAGTCTTTGTATCTTAATTACTCAAACCCTTTGAACTTCTTCATCTGGTTTATATTTTTTCCTGGATGAAGGCGTGCTGCAGAGCCTGGTTGATGCTAATCCGTTTAGCTGGGTCTAACATTAGAATCTGGTCCAACAAGTCCTTTAGCTGGTGTACTTTTTTACGCTGGTCTTCAGGGAGTCGTTGGCACCCAATCAAGTCTGCTAATAGGTCCTTGGTTGGATTAATGGTGCTCATAACAGTAACTTTCTCCTACAAATACAAAAAGGGCAACCTTGTAGAACAGAAGTAACGCACGAATCCCCTATCCCTTTTACAGAGCTTCAGCAGCAAACTTTCTATGGGCTTATCTCATATCTGGCCAGCAATGCCCTTCGTCATCATACGGCCTCATAAATCCTCATGCAGGCAAAGGAAAAGAGTGGAAATAACGCTGCCAGGGGTAGACCAGGCCACATCTTTCACCAGCAGCAGGCACACACGTGAACCTAACATCCCAGTTAACTGAGAACATCCAAATTCCACGTGGAAAGCTCCCACATCTGACACCTAATTCTGTGATTCTTGATAAACATACTATGTTAAAATGATACAGAAAGTAATACATACTACATATGTAGTAATGTAATTACAGAAAGTAATACATACAACATAAGCACATCATACTGAAGTTGGACATACATCTCTAAAATGAAGGCAGAATTTCTTTTATTGGTAATTTAAGGATAGATTATGCGGAGATACCCTGCCCACCTACCAAGATTAAACTTCAATTTCTCTTAAACGCGTTCCTAAATCATAGGAAAAAAATCTCTGTTGCCAGTTTATAACTATGTATCCTGTCCATACTGCTGCAAAACAACATTCTAACAGTTTATAAAATCTTATTTTTAATTAAGATGTCAAGATACATTTGGAAGACTGCAATAGTAGGAAAGCTTGGATGTAGTAATAGGTTAGTTGACACATTAAGGACTTACCCTTTCTGTCACTTTATCTACTTCTATATACATAAAGTTGAGATTTTGATCAAAGTGCTGATCTTTGAACACACCTTTTCGAATCATCTGGAAAATGAGGAAGAAGGAAGAGTTTCAGGGAAGTTCTCCGTGTTTTACAAATTCCACAATTAGCATCAATGTCTACTAACTTATTGCAACATGAATAATTTAATACTACTGAAAAATATATCAAAAGGACAGCAAGAAATGTCTAAATTGAATAAAAAAAATACAGTTCAAACCAGCTGAAAAAGAACACAGTATCTTCCATTGACTTACGTATTTATTTTTCAGGTCAGTGCTTCTGCTTTCACTTTATACTTAGTCTATGAAAAAGAAGCTGTATACTTTCACTTCAAAAGATTTTAAATCAATATTAATTATACAGTCAGAGAGATGTCTGATATTTACTTGCTATTAAGAGAAGATATGATAAGAAACAGAATTCAGGAAGAAAAAAGAAAGTATGTTCTACTGTTCACTACAGCAGTTTCAGATATTAAAAATCATATACTTTTCTTTCTTACCTTGTTTGGCATCTTTCCTTTGAGATCCATGGCTAGTTTCAACATATGGTTATTGGTTTTGCCAGGAAAGAGTATTTTTCCTGTATAAAGTTCATATAATGTGCAGCCTACAGACCACATATCTATACCATAGTCATAGATTTTTCCTATAACTGAAACAGAGCAATTCCAGTTAATTCCATAAAGGCAGACTTAAAAAAAATATAGTATCACAAAACCAGACAGATGAAAAAATTCTGATTCATAAACTATATTGGTGCTCCTCTTCTTAGGAATAAGAAGTCACCATAAAAAAAGGGATGCAAACCTTTTAAATTTTACAGTATCCCTATTTTAGATAGGGAGATTTTTACCTAACACCCAGCATGAGTTAAGTTAGTAAAAAGCAAGGTCAGAACAATACCTCTAAATTAAAACATAACTATAACCAATCAGAACGACTCCTCCCTGTCCTCACTGAGCTGACCACCAACATACATGAAGAGTCACACACGCATGCTTTCAAAGTCTGAATTTTTGACTGCCATCATATTTCCAGAGTGGTGTTTTGCTAAGACCAAACAGAGAGTAAATTCAAGTCAAATTCTCATTTGCTAGTACTGGTATATCCTGCTACTGCTTATGATACATGTAGCCAATCCAAGTGTACTTACTAATTTCTGGAGCTCGATAAAATCTACTAACTAGATACGGTGTGATGTCATTATCTGCAACATGTGAAGCTGATCCAAAATCACAAAGCTTTAATATCGTTTTAGACTCATTCACCTGAAAGTTAAACATAAATATCCATGAGCACTGTTTGTAGAGACAACTACCAATAGCACTGTGAAAGTAACAATAAATTTAAGTCAGAGATAAGAAAAACATTCAGCTTTTAAATTGTAAGTTCTTCCCATATTTCAATCTTTCCTCTGTGTACTCTAAGGAAAATGTAAAGCCTTCTTCAATTGAAAGTGACAGTTAATGTCTTCGGATGCTAGGAAGTACAAAGAAGGTCAGTTTCACATACTTTTCCCTTACCAAAATATCCTTGGTGGACCTGCATTTCATTCCAGATACTGAAATTATATGTTTAGACTTCCAGCTCCAGTATACAGAGTACGACTCATAAACCAGCATATTATTCACATATCTCACGCTTACATAGATTTTATTGCTGTGATGGCAAAAAGCAAACATTTTAAATAAAGTAAAAATTTGACTTCTTCACAGGGATGACCACCAAGAAAACCAAAGGAAACAAGGTTGATTCCTCTGATGTAGCTCTCACACTCTGCTAAGCAGAATGTTTAATGGAAACACAAAAGAAAAAAAAAAAAGGCATTAAGGACTTTTCCCCATTATCTCATGCACATAAACAAATTCTCCATCCAGACTCAAACAAACTACTTCCATTTTGCAGAAGGCAAGAACATTTCGCAACTATTCATGGAACAAGTCCCAACAGTTCTCCTACGAGAGGATACCATCTTACTTTGGAAGATACGCTTTCTAGAAAGATACAAGTGCATGCAGGTTTGTTTGAGAAAGATTGTACTAAATAAATTATTTTATTTAGATGCTGTATTATATTTCTTATGTACTATTTACATCACGATAGCTTTTTGTATCAAACACGAACCGTTAACATTTTCAGTTAAGGTAAATTTTGACTTCACCTAAATTAACAGAATTATATTCATTTCAAATAATTAATTTTACACAGTAGACTGTGAAAAGTAAGTTTCAATTATTTATTACTTACCAAAATATTATCTGGTTTAATATCTGCATGTAGGATATTACATCTTTTAAGAAGTTTTAAAGCCAGGAACAACTGCTGGCTGTAGGAACGCACAGCTTTAATATGGAGTCCAACATCTTTCCCGTACTTTTTCAACACTTCTCGTAAATTCATACTATTTTAAGAAAGGGAGAGAGAAAGAATAGAAAAGAGCTTAACAAGGAAAAATATAGTGGCCTCCTAAACTGTAAGACAAACTTGAGGAAACCAGTTAGCTTTAAACATTTTTGGAGAAAAGCAACATTCAACTTAACATACATACCACTCTGTCAGCTACAGCAATGAAACAAAAATGCTGGTCAATCAGATCTGTCCTATACTGTACAATTACTTACTAGACTGGACTTACTTAGTTCAGAACACATTTTTACTCAAGATTAATCTGAAAGGATTTATCTGCACAAGAACAGCATTTTCTTAACAAGTCTACTGCCCTTGTATGCATTTTCTGAAGAAATAAATAAAAAATTAAGTATGCAGAAGATGAGGTGTTGAGGAGGTGATTTTTTGATGTCTTAAACAGCAGATAAAAAGACCACAATTTCAGGACAAAAACATTACTGGATATAAATAATATACAAGCATGTCATAAAGAAATAGTGCAACACAAGAAGCATATATAACTTATCTTCACCTCAAATACAGCAAAAATTAAAATATGACACACACAGGACACTTAGGATACAAAAAACATGTTTCTAAGCAGGAATGGGAACTAAGGCAATGACTATATCCAGATATATCACGAAACACAGTGTCTACAATTAACCTGTCGAAAGAGCCCAATTAATTACCAGAAAAAGTGGGCATGTAAAGCACTAACAATTTTTTTCCTTAGGCTATTATATATGTACTCTTCATAGAATATCTAGTATTTGCTGAACCCCTCTGGGAATGTGTTCTTAATCCAAACCCATAAAATAAAGAATAAGTACTTTACTTTTTGCAGAGAACCCCAAACTTTTTTCATCTTACCTGAGTGGCTCAAATACAAGACAGAGATGTTGTTTGTGGTAGAAATGCCTGAACAATCGTAGACAATGAAACTTGTCATCAGGATCTGCATCATTGAGCTTCTTCAAAAATTCCAGTTCTTTCAGGCCAGTTTTTTGCCTGAAAACAAAGAAATATGATTAGAAAGCAAAATCAGTGAAATTCTTTTTTAAATCTAGCCATTCACTTGCATGGTTATAATTATCAGGAAATGAGAAGTGTCTTGTCATTACTTAAGGTACCACTGCTTAAACCAAAATAAAATAATAAATCAGACCAGTGGTTTGCTGTCAGTGTCTACACATTGGGTAAGTTTATTTAATTCTTTAATCTTCACTGTGCCTTTGTAACCTACTTATCCTCTTGTCCTCCCTCCTGGTTGCACGTAAAGCTAAAATTAGATTTCTTCTTGTAATACAACACTCTAGTTTCAAACAGCACTCACTTGAGAAGCTTACTTTTTTTAAAAGAAGTACTTAACCATGTACATTATTTAAAAAGTCTTAAGCTAAACTGACTAGAGAGTCAAGTACATGCCCCAAGTGATTATCTATACAACATAAACTGAAATAGCTTATAACCCCCCTATCTTTTTAGACTTTTCTAGATACTTATTCAAATAACTCAAAATAATCCAGTTATACACACAGCAAGACAACTTTTGAAACTTTCAAGGTAAAATGCATGGAAAAGATTTTCATTTAAGTTGTCTTTAATGGAAGAGGACATAATACATGACTCCAGAAATGTTGCAGCAGATACTGAAAATTAATATTATAGACAAGTCCTCACCTAACGCAGTTTAATAGATCATACTTAATGTTTGCTCATTCTGAAAGACCTAATTTTTTTTTTATTTCGACAGGGAGAGTCCCATCCCTTTCTAAATATCTTGCTTACATGCCAACATGTAGAGAATACACAAAAACGATTAATGTACAGATGTCTTTCTGTAAATTGCAGGTGATCAATTAGGATCCAACCCATAGCCTGCCAAATCAATTTGGGCCATCAAAACGAGATTTTTTTTGTTTTACAGTCCACAACTCCCATCTCAAAAATTTCAGGGCTAGGCAGGCCTTATAATGAACTGTAACCTTGTTTCTTGCTACCACTGTTCCCTGCAGTTTTGAAAATGAGAAAGTGCCTGATGAAAATGCAAGTACCCTTCTCCTGTGATAGCTGTAAAGAAGTGTGGATACATAGTCCTCAAGCGCTTCCCATTATCTGGCTCATATTAGCAGAAAAGGCAGGAATCACAGCTGTAATCTGTTACTTCACTTGAAACAAAGGGAGATTCAAATCACATCACGAAAAACTTCCAACTGTTACATATGCTTTATTATCATTAAACAGAGAAACATTACTTACATAAGTTCATTGTTCCTGATGATTTTAACCGCTACTTCTTGGTTTGCTCTTGCCATGTCCCTGGCTCGCACTACGTTACTGAAGACGCCCTGACCAGTATAACCATAGACATTGTAACGCTTATCTAGAACTTCGCCTATATTAACACCTGAAGAATAAAATCAAGCAATTTAAGAGAGTTATGAGTGACATACATAACGAAACTTTTTATGAAAAATAAACCATTCTGTATAATTCAGAAAAACAGGATAAATGATATAATCACTTAATTTCATAGCATACAATGTTCTATATCACCTAGCTTTGTGGAAATTATGGGGAACAAACTGATTCTGTAAGTCTGGGGTCTTTTCATAACTGAGGTTAAAACCTGCATGCTCATTTCATGCATTACGTTACACACTCAGCGAAGTCACTGCAGTACATTTATGTTACATTTCAGTACTTTTTACATGAGGGTCTTTTCCATTCAGCACAATCATTCTAGCTGTCCTTGCAAATCAACAAATAAAACTTACGGTAATAGCCTTCCGCATCAGTCCAGTTATCCCTGAGATTGGGGTTTTCTTTGAAGTCTTTTCCAAACCCAGCAGCCCTTAGACGAGCACTCTGAAATAAAAAGAAAAGTAACAGCTTTGCTTGTGTGCTCTATCTTTTCCCTTGATGTTTAATTACCAAAAGCCCTTTTTTCCCCTACCAAAACACCATTCTTCTCCACAGTACAAACACACTTATCTTGTAGGACGGAGAAACTACTGAACACAAAATGCTATTTACATACCAGTATCTAAAGACTGATGCAAGGAAAGAAGATGGGAACAACCAACAGAACTATTATTAATCATAAATAGGCAAAGTTTCAATTAATATCCACAAGAAATCTATACAAGTCATGCTGGAATGCACATTTAGGACCATCTAAGCAAGACTTTTTACTTATAGTATGTTTGTATAGTATGTTGTAGTCTATCAATTTGCAGGGAAAACATTAACTGTTTAAGCCCTGAATTTCTGTTCATTCAACGTACTTGTGATCATAAAATTACTACAATTGCTGTTGACATCCCTTAAGAGATTTGGCAACGTATTACCACAAATTCAAACCCATGAGTAGTAAAGAATATCTTCAATTGAACAAGAGGTTCTGGAAGGCGGAACTATTAACTTACAAGCCATTTAAATCCCTAATTCTAACTTTCAAATTTTGAAAAGCACATCCCCCACACTATCCTTCAAGGACTTATCTTTTTCCAGGTCAAAGGAATTTTGATTTTTGTAATTTTATTATTATTATTACCAGTTTTACTAGAGTGACAACAAGGCAGCCTTTTGTCACCAAAACTTCTGTCATAACTAATAAATTATGTCTGGCATAAACCAAAATTAACTGGAGAGTAACTTGTCAAGTTATTTCTCAGTATTGTGCAGCAGCAACAATGAAGTAGATTTACAGCAAACAGCAAGTCAAGTCTCAAAACTAGTCACTTGACTGCCAAGATTTGCAGGCCACTTCAGCATATTTAGAGAAAAGCCACTGGAATAGCGCAAAAGTAAAAGCAGGAAATGCATCTCTTCAGCCAGAAAAACCCCACTAAAAACCCCACTGCATTACTCCAACACAGCATCATTAGCAAATTAAAACTTCTTACACAGACACCTTAATTAACCATACATGAACCTCTGAAAAAAGCAGATATTTAGAACAGTGCAGCATGGTAATGTTAACATAAAGCACAACTTATAAATAAGTTTGTTACTGTGTGCCATTATAGGCCCTATTCAAACAACAGGTGAATTCCCTAATTGATTACCACTGGTAAGACTCCCACTAATTTCAGCAGGTATTCTTTCACCGAAATATTAATTAAGAACTAATTTGCCTTGGCTGATCAAAAGATGCAGAACATACTATCCACTCAATTACACATGCTTTTCCAAATCAAAGCTCCCACAAACCTCAAGTGACAGTAACTCTCTAACAAAAATAAAGAAGAAAAAAAAAATATTCATACATTTCATCTCAAGAATTACCTACATCAAAGTACGCAGCGAACATATCATCTGATTCTGTGAACATATCAGGAGCTAGCAGTTTCTTCTGAGCTGAACCTTAAAATGAAATTTAGATTACTCAACATGAAAAAGATGACAAACTAATAACTCTGTTATCAGTATAATTCATGACTTGGTAACTTTACAATATAACTTAAGATCAGTATGTTGGCAAACAGGTAGCTCTACTAATGTTTCTAGCAAATACCATTTTACATTCTAGAAACATAAAACTCAGATAAGTTCTTCAAAGCACTCAAAAATTTACACCTCCTTGAAAAATTAAGCATTATAGCTTTCAAATCACACTGCAGAGAAAGTACATACTTACACGATCCCTACAGATAATGACTCTATATATGTATAAAAAGAAATATAAAATGACTGTGTGTGTATATAAAAAAATACAGACATGTTTTCAATATACAAGTTCCAGCTTTTCTGCTGATCACAAGGTATTTTACTAAAAACCAAATCTGTAAAGCCCAGAGGTTGGTTTTTTTTGAAAATGTTTTCTTCAACCCTGGCAAAAAGGACCTCGTGTAGCTTTTAGTCAGAGACAATGTTAACTATTATGTTTAAGAGAAACATTTTTAACGTGGGCAAGATTATCCCTTTCTCACCTTTTAATCATCTTTAAAGTCCCAAAGACATTTTACTTGGTTGATAAGATAAAAGCAAAGAGATATAAATTAAGTACATGTTAGTGAAAGCAAGTGAACTTCAAATTATTTCATAACACACATTATGGTAGCATCCCTTCATGACCATGGTAAATCTCCCTTCAGGGTGTTAAGCAACAGAGAAAAAGCAACAGTTAACCTCAGATTCTTCAGGTCTCACAATGCATATAGCCAACCACTTTCATACAAAATAACTACACTGAAATCTTCTGACAGCACCAAAAACTCTCACTGATCATGCCGGCACTGTCGTTTCAAGGTATAGACCTGTCACCTGCCACTATAGGGAGACAGGTTACACCATTCTTTCAAGATATAGCCCCTTCCAGCAACTTCCTCAAATTTGCTTTTTAGTTCCAGTTACAATTGCACTGGGCTACAATGAGTTATTAACTAGTTCCTTTACAACTTACTATCCTGCCTCTATATGAGCTTAGGATATAAATAAAAAATGGATTTTGCAAAAAAAGGTGATCCACTGCTTCCATCTGTTGTTGTAGCCACCTCCAACCCAGAATCCTACCAATAGATGAGTTACACTCAAATCTGGGAATTTTCATATGTTTTTAAACACAACCCTTTTTCATATCTTAAAAACATCTAGGTAGTTAACAGTTATATTTTCATATACTTCAGTGGACAAAATTAGAAAGAAGCACATGCCTCTGACAAAAAGGAAAACGATAATGTCTGTTATACATAAGAAGACTAAGTCTAGATTTGTCGTATGCAAATAAGGAAGAGTGCATAAGATAGTTCTTTCCACCTACATTGCAGGAGAACATCTGAAAACATATTGCTGAAGGGAACACCAGGACAAACTACAGAGCAATACACCAGTCCCAAAGAGCTGCAGCTTTATTACTTCAAGGAGAATGATCCACTATAACATAGCACATTTAGCCCCCAAGGGTACATCTAGTGCATGACATGAAATACAAGCTAACTGTCCAACCATTTCCTGAGGGGTTGGGCAGGTTTCACAGCCCTTGTCAAATAGTATGCTGTTGCAATTAAACTGTAAAGAGAAACTGAAGAAGTTAAGACTAGCTCAAGTATGTTCACACAGCAACGAGTCACACCTTTTCACTACTTGGAAGGTGTACAGTAATCCCATTTCAAAAGAAAAAAAAACAAAACCAACAAACAAGCAGATTTTCGATATTACAGGGTACACTAGGAAATGGTCTATGTTCAATAGACTATGTGCAGGGAGGAAGAGGAGGAAATAGCCATTTCTTCAGCAAGAAGTTATGTTACCAAAACTGACTTAGTAGCAATGAGTCTCAAAAGCCTTAACCATTTGAAATTACTATAGACCCACCTATACGCTTCTAACACAGTGGCTTTAAGCAAAAAAAATGGACAAAAGGGGCATGGTTTCCAACCCATCCCAAAATAAAGACTAGGACTATATTAAGCTTCTAAGAAAACAAGAAACTAAGAAAACAAGAAAAATTTGGAAGTTAGAAAGGGTGATTCTTAACTATAAAGACAGACACTGTTATTTGCTCTTCCAAGCTTATAGCATGAATTAAGATTTATTAGAAATACAGAGAGGATATTCCATTCATATCATCCTCCTTAACAAGCAAGCTTTATTTTAATGTTAAATTTTTAAGTACTGTAATATTAATGGAAACATTCCCAAATTCTGTCTAAAAGGCCAATCTACTTCCAAGTCTGGAAGTATGTAAGGAAACTAAGCAAAACATCTCTTTTGAAGTGCTCTGCATAAGAGCTGAGCTTTCATAAATTGCATCATACAGTGAGATTTCAGATTCTTACCATTGTTCTGTTCAACCGTCATGAGGTTGTGCTTGGCTTTTACTGATGCCTCAAATGTGTCCACGTTTTCCCGTTCATACTCCTTAACATCAGCAGCTACTCTTTCTAGGATGTCATCTGGCGAATTTGAGCGACTACGTGTACTACTTTGAGGACTGCTTGGTTCAGATGGTACAGACATATTACTGTCTTCCGTCTGGCCTTTGTATTTCTAAAAAGAAACTTAATTATTAATCTCACCATCACAGCCTACCACAATTTAAATATTTTTATATTCAGTCTTTCAATGGTTTGTGCTAAACCTTAATCTTTGCTGTCATAATCACCTACATCTCTAATGGCAACAGATTATTTGCAGAATACAGCTTTTGAAAACTCATTTTGCTACAATGCACAACAGGCCAGACCACAAAAGACAACTGAAAAAATCATGTGCGTCCTTTAGGCTTTTACATTTCTGTAAAAAGCAATTTTTATTGAAGATTACCTATTACATTGTGTGACAAAATGTCAGTACCAATAGATTTATTACTAAACCAATCTGGCACACAAGTAGTGAAATAAAGTCTTTAAGGAAAAAAATCATGGTGTTATATCGTACATCCTAGAATCTTTTCCATTTTTATTAGTGTTATGGTACAGAAAAGTAGTCTTTAGGTTCAGTTCTTTCACTTGAATCGCAAATTCTGTTTATTCATTCACTCTTGTTGAAAAATTTCAGATGCATTAAGAAAGTTCAAGACAACACCTTTACAAATTATTTCTTTTTTAACTCAAGTAGTATGAAATCATAGAAATGTCACTTGCTCTCCCAAGAGTTAAAAATCAAACTTAACAAATGCCTATACCACTCAGTTATCAAGGTTGAACTATTCAACAATACAAGCAGAGGCTTCCCATTTAGGGAATGAAGCTCTGGAATTTCCTTCCTGCATGGACCAACAAGAAGCGTAACCGTCCTTTAAAAATAATTCACTTTCTATGGTTTTACTCAGTCAGTGTTCTGAAGGATTTTACACTGAGCTTTTCATACAAGTCAAATAATGAACAGTATTTTTAATGCTGCTTATTTTAAGCAGCATAAACCCCAGTGGCTTTATAACTAAAAATTAAGTAAATATGCTACAGCATTTTTGCTTACTATGTTCTAACTGCATACCAAATCCCAACTTTAAAAAAAGATACCCAAACTTGTACTGTAGAATTATATTCCTTTGGCCACACCTTCCTTTCAGGGGTCTCAATCGCATATTACCTGTCACTACTGTTACTTTCTTACCAGGAATAAGAATTTCATGGGAACTCACATGCGTAATTGAATACATTATCTACTTTCATGAAGAGGGAACCCGTGTCAATGGCTTTATGAAGTTTTGGAAATGGACAACTACTTGAAACAAACTGAACAGTTAGGTTAATTGATATGTAACTTAATGCTATATTGATTATGATACCAATGATACAGCTACAAAAAAACCCTAGAGGTTAAGATAATTGAAGAACATTATTTAACATGTCATAGGACTGTCATAGAAGGTTTAATCATAGCACAAAAATGAGTCACAGAAGAGTTGCTTAAGTCTCAAAAGCAATGCTGTTGCAGTAGAAGTGTAAAGTTTAACTGAAACTAACATTTGCAATCAATTAATTGGAAAAAAACGTAACTACTATTGTAACATAGTATTAGGCTAAGAACCTTCCTTTATCACAACATTTTACATGAAAAACCTAAAATTAGTTTCTGTAACCCATAGGATAATATAACCATGTACCTGAACAATTGCTTGCCGCTGTAGTCTTCTTTGTCTTATCTCTGCTTCTTCATCCTCTTCTTCCAAATCAAAGTCTTCAAGACTATAAAAATATGATTACTTTTTATATAACATCATAAACATGATTATCTACTGAATTTTACCAAATGCAGTTCTTTGACATAGAAAGCACACAATATATTAAACAATAACTGTTCAACTGACTCAGAAAGCAAAGGTGTATTAAATCCCAGTGCACACATTTACATCTCCTTACAGAGAAAATTTCTTTTGGTATTTCATTGGGAATTTTGAGTATTTCATTTTTAACTAAAAAAAAAAACAAACAAACCAAAACAAAAAACAACCCACAAAACAAAACAAACCCAAAAAAACCCTTGTTCGCTTTCTTTCCATCATCATTCTTCCTGGACAATTTGATTAAGAATGCATACTCTTGTGCAATTGGATTAACTAGATATTTAGCATATATCAAAACAATTTGCAGATAGCAATTAATCCTTTCAACTGTTACAATTTTTTCTGAAGCAATAAGCTTGATTAAACGGACCAAATATTTTCACAAGATACTCATCAAGCTGAATTTAGAAACCAAACAATGTATCATCTCCTCGGACCTGACCACTAGCCAACAGGTCTTGATATTTCTTGCATACTCCAAAGTTTTCCAGATCATCCCAACAGTAAGTTGGCAAGATTACAAGTACTAAAACATGATTAATGTTTTAGGTGACAACCCGTAAACTACACCATGAAGATAAATGTCAGTTCATTGTCAATATCAGCAAATCCGTATTTTTGGATAATCAGTGCAAGTTAGAAATTAATTCTTACTTTTCATCTGATGAAGACTCCTGTTCAGCTTTCATACCCTCAGAAAGACTACCTTTAAATTTGTCTTCTTTAGCTTTGCTTCTGCTCCTACGTCTATGGCCACCACGTGACCTGGACCTCCTTCGAAGGCGAGATCTACTTCTTCGGCCTCTATCCCTGGCAACAATAAGAGGGGTTTAGATTTGGGGGGATTTTGGTTTGGTTTTTTGAAGAAAAGAAGGAAAACCTATTCATAAAACAAAGGTACATAATGACTCAAGTAATAAAATAAATGAATTCATGAAGGACAAAATGAATTAAACTATGCTAACATACATAAATATGGACAAAAAATTTATTGTCTTTTTACACATAAGACAGCAATCTTTATTATTTTAGCAATATTTTACAGGATACACTAAAAAAACTGCAGTGTGTCTTTACCTCCTCCGAGGAGATCTACTCCGCCTTCTTGGAGATCGGCTACGTCGAAGGGGTGAACGAGACCTCCTTCTAATGGGGGACCGAGACCTTCTTCTGGATGGGGACCATCTACTGGGTGGGCTAATATCTTTTGATCTTTCACGTCTAGACAAAATATCATCTCTGGTCCGCGTTCTTAAAATAGAGGAAGAGAATGGTAGTAAAATCAGGAGCAAGCTGAAAACAAAAATCACAATTCCCTCTAAAAGCTCACTTTAAAATCTTACTGCAGATCACCAGATGGGCTTTGAAGGGAGGGATGGATAAGTGTGCTGCAGAGCTGGCTGCTTTTATGCGTTTCTGCCCAACCTCGTAAATATGTGCCCATACATAGGTCTAGTTCAGGACAACTGTGAAAACAGAACTTCTTAATTACTACCACAAAGCTAAGAGAGGTTTTAAAACAAAGCTTGTATTTAAGTCTTACACAAATAGCAGCCTGTTTTCATGTTTATCAGAAACAGTATTTAAACATTAAACAAACCCTAACAACTACTTATTGAGTATTTTCTCAGCAACTTTACAACACTATTGAAATTTAGGACCATGCTACTCTGAAGCAATGACTTTAATATCTATTTGGATTTGGGCACTAGAACTGTACAGCTTCAACATTTCACATATTCTAATACAGCAGCTGAAAACTAAAATTTGTAATTACCATGTAAACTAACCCATCTCAAAATAAAAAATAATTCAAGTTTGACACTAATATCATTCAAAAATTTGCTCATTGTTGTCTATACAGATTCACAATTATGCAAGAAAAAAAATCCTCGATGGGAAAATTACATTAAAAAGCTTAATTGTATTCCACAACAGCAAGACTCCAATTAAAAATTGGAAAGGATAGAAGTTAAAAAAATTTAACTAGCCTAATGATGCTGCAACACAAATTCTTGGAAAATATTTCCACACCATTGTTCAAAGAAAATGTTGCTACTTCATCTCTTCTCACCCCGCCTTGCCTCTTTTTTTTCTTTAATCAAACTGGGACAAGTTATTTCAGGTGGAAAGATTTATATTCCCTTCAGTTACATTAGCTACATATAATGACCAGGCATACAGAGCTGATGCAAAATAGTAAACAGTGGGACAAAGAGAAAATTTATGCATATCAGAAGTACTGGCAGTTTCTACAAGAAATTACTGAAGACTCAAATGATGGAGCAGGCTGATCTCTTTAACCCATTTAATTTATGCTATGTTCTTGTGAACAGTATTACAGAAAAAGTCACAGGATGAACTGACAGTTCCAGGTTTCCGGGCTAACAAAGTGGTTGTACTGCCAAAACCCAATCAAAATAACTGCAAAAAAATAAAATCACTTCAACGATCACAGGCATGAGATAAAAGGTAGAAGCTGACTAGGAATTCATAGTAATGTCATACAACAAGTGACTTCAGTCAAAGACCTGAGAAATATCTTACATGATTAGAACAATGGAAACAAACATGAAAAATTAATTTACTGGGAATTTTGGTTAAAATGTTCATTAAAGCTCCTGAAATTCTCTGGCAACCTGAGTAATTACAGGTAGTTAAATCTCCCAACACAGTTGGAGTTAGTTCAGGATGTCCCACAACGAAAGATTATTCCTGCTGATTTGCAAACACTTTCAGCAAAAAATATTTCTTAGTAGTCCCCCACTCCCATACTGTTGCAGAAGTATGAATTTTATAGCAAAATTCTAGACACACGCATCACTTGAAATAGTGTCTAGACAACTAATTCAAACTGTCTGCAATGCAAGCTGTCATGAGAAATGAAAACTGAAAGATGCAAAATGCCACAGAAGAAAAGTCAAATACTATGTCGAAGAAACGTAGTGGTTGCGGTGATACATTCCTGATTCACCAGACAGCAGTCAGATAAACTGCTAGCATTTACAAGACTTGTTTACTCTGGTTAACACCACTGGAGTCAACCTCCAAAGTACCTGCAGTATTGCTAAGCAGTAGTACAGACAAATAAGCTGATAATGTGCCTGTAGAAGATACCTCATACTTGAAACCAGGATAACCTTCAGTGATGCAGCCAGAAAGACTTTCACAGTTATAAGGCACTTATATACTGAGCTAGATCTTTGTGGTTCCAATACCCAGTTTTGAATTCATGCTTCCTTGCTCTTAATTGTCAGAGTGGGTGAAGCTAAACCCCACGATAAAACATTTTAAATTATTCATTATCCAAAAGTAATGCTGAACTCTTCTGCCTGTTGAACTTCTTACCTTTAATGAATTAACTTCCAAAAATGTATACACTTACATTGTTCTCTGCTTGGGAACTTACCATCCAGGCCTTATCAGCTTTAAAGAAGGAAATGTTAGTAATTATTGTCTCATGGTTTACACTAAATTTCAAGGTAACTGCTCACAGGCTAAGCCGTCTTTTTAAAAAATGCTAAAGACTAAAAATACATTAAAAATATTTCAATCTTTCTCCTTTAAGTGTATGCAAAACATAGTAATGATATACAACAGACCAATAACGAAGCAACACTACCATACCTCTAGCAAATCAAAAATACAAAATATAAATATTTTTAAGAAAAAAATTACTGTGAGAAGGACATCTCGATATAAAAGATTTGCTTACATTCACACATGCTGACTCTATCTTTAGTTTTGTTTTTTGGTTTTGGGGTTTTGTTTTTTTTTTTTGAGAGCAGAAAAGGAGTTAATTACCCACTTTTAGCAAACACTGATATCTAAGACTGGATGGGACTCTCACTCCACAGAAATTCCTGAAAGCAACAGAACTACTAACTGAGAAACAAAGTAGATGCCAAATTCTGAATCCAACTGAGTGACAAACCCAAAAACCTGAGCTACAAAACTTGTTCCCAGCAATGGTGTGAGCAGCAAATAACTCAGCACTTTAACAACCAAAGCTGAATTTGCATGTCTGACAGCTGGGGGGAGTATTTTTTAAAAGATGTTTACGTACAAAGCAAGGTCATAATATAATGCACAATCTGATTACCTTTTTTAATAGCTATTTTCAGTACAAGACAGATAGATAAACACCAAATAAGAATACAGTTCATCCTGTAATGCATTTTTTTGACAGTTCACGACAAGTTACCTGGGAGAAGAAAGACGCCTCCTTTCCGATTCTCTTCTTTTCCTTTCTGCAGACCTACTCCTCACTCTTCTAACTGGAGATCGGGTTCGAGAGGGGGATTTACTCTGTTTAGATCTACGATCATTGAAGAGAGGAGATCTGCTTCTTCTTGACTTTTCACGTTGTTTGGGAGATAAGCTTCTTCCTTTTGGGCTACGGCCAGGTCGTCTAGGGGACCTGTTTTCTTTCCCTGAAGAAGCATCTTTAGAAGGAGATTTAATTGGCTTTTTTTCTTTGTCAGTCTCTGATCTCCTAGGTTTTCTATCTTTGGACCGTGATCTTCTATCTTTGGATTTGCTTCTTAGTTCTGTTGGAGATTTAGATTTTCTGCCACGATCTCTACTTTTGTTTTCATTTACAACTGGAGACTTTCTGCGATCTCTTGATTTACTTTTATCTTCAGCCTTACTTCTATCCTCTGGGGGAGATTTAGACTTTCTGTTTTTCTCCTGAGATCGCCTTTTAAGCATTGGAGACCTGGATTTCCTTGTCTGATCTTGAGACTTACTCCTCTTGTAAGGGCTTTTGGATTTCCTCCTCTCTTTTGACTTGCTTCTAGCCGTCTTCTCTTTGATTCCATCAACTCCTACCTTGCCTTTCTTTTTGTCAGATCTGTGCCTAGTCCTTTCTTTTGATTCACTCTTACTTCCTTTCTTGGAACTAGTTTTATTGTCCACAGGTTCTAACTTCCCCTTAGTGTTTGATTTAGCTGTAGGTCTCGTTCCATTTCGTGCTTTTTCATTAATCTCCCCCTCTTCTTCAGATCCTGACTCATAACCTTGTAATATTAATCCCATGCCAGACTGTACTTTTCCTTCCATTAATTCATTTTCAAGCTCAGCTTTCAATAATGCTCTTTGTTTCTCCAAGTCTTCCAGAGGAGCTAAAAAATCAATTTTAGTTCTTTTAGCTGGTCCATCTTCCTTGTCAGAGGTATCAGCTACCTCTTTCCGTTTATGTTTCTTATGTTTGTGTCTGTGTTTATGTTTTTTGTCCTTATCTTCTTCTGAAGAATGTTTATGTTTCTTGTGTTTACTTCGGTGTTTGTGTTTCTTTTTTTTGTGTCGGCTGTGCTTGTTCTGAGGTTGGTCTGCCTCTGATACTTCCCCATTTTCTTCATTTACACTTTTCTCAGATGCATCAGCATCCTCAACCCTGCAAAAAATAAAAAATACAGATCAGTACTATCAACTCGCTGCAGTCCTTAATCACATGTTGACAGTCTTTTTTATGATAGAAACCAACTGCCATTTAATTACCTACCTTTTGGAGAATTAAAAAGGTACGATTAATATAACTAAGTTATAACAGCAGATACACTTCCCCCTGAACAGACAGCTGTGATGGCAAAAAGAAATACTGCGGAAGGGAGATACAGCAAATGCACTAACAAAACAAAACGTGTGGGTGCAATCAATGCTTATGCTTTTAGGTTCAATACTGACTATATCTGTTAATAGTATACAACAGTGCTGCTTATTTATGCATCCTGTCAGTCCATCATCTACCTGCTGCTCCACTCTGATGCCTAACCCAAGCTATGCCTTTTAAAGTATTTTCAAATGGCAGAACACAGTTGCGCTCCAAAGATCAAACTTATTTCAAGGGATGACATTGACTACCTTAATGAAACCATCTTGTAAAATCTCACGCAGAGTTGACTGATTCTCTTAACTGCTATTTCTTTTTGTAAATGTTCACACCTGTTAGAAAATGAAGAACTGTTCTTGCATTTCTATTATTGATGCAATACAGGGAACAGGATAAATTAAAGAAGCCTAATTTCAGAAAAGCTTTCTGATAGTATACAGCAGACTTGCAGCTTCCCAAGAAAAAAAGCTGTAATCTTCAGACTTGTAAAACGGCATTGGCCAAAAAAGCAGAAAATAAGACTACAGCAGGTTATTAAAGTAATAACTCGAAGTGTTTCTCCTAAAAAAAAAATAAAAATCATTTCAACTAGCTAGTCACAGCAACAATTTAGTGTATTTCTAACTTCAAAAGTTATAAACTTCAGTCCTGTCATTATGCATTCACTTTTCCTTAGATGCTGAAACTGGCTTACCAATAGATTTTTTTAGCGTTTAGCAAATACCTCCTGATGTCCTCCAGAACATCAATTAAGTTGCTGTCTATGGTAAAACAGGTATTTGCCTTTTGAAATCTGTTGCCAAATATTACAGGTGCTAGAGTTCACCTTTCTACAAACTCACCCCATCTAAGCTACAGTTCTGGAATTTACTAGCTAACACTTTAATAACTTAAATATAGCTCTTTCTGTATCCCAGGCCTCATTCACTGAAAAGAAATTCCCTAAATATGATGGTCTGGAGTGGTGGAGGGATGTACACAGATATCTTCCAAACTCTACTAGTTTCATATGACAGACGTTTCTGAAGAATATGATCAACAATCCAATAGAATAAATATATCAGAGGTATTCTAAGCCAGGCCTAAAGGAAGACACTTCACTATAAATCCAGTTAGTGCCTTACTAATTAAAGATAGGATCTTCAAACAGCACAGTTACTGATTCTCTCCTGCTTGAGTTAATGCAAATTCTAGTACTAGTAAATAATTCAGACTTTTCTGCAACATACACTAGAATTATTCACTAAAACCATTAACACTTTAGTACTCTGAAATGAGAAACTTCCAAAGGGAGCAGACTGAGTTAAAAAATATGCAGTATTCAGAGGCTTAAGTCGGAACGCTATATGCTTTTTCTTCTACATATTTCTCACTACTTCTGCTTACCCAAAGCATAAAGAAATGTGTTTTTCTTAATTGCTTCACCTTGACACTCTACATCATTATGACAACAAAATAACAGAAAGAGGACAAACTGCTTTGAAATAAGTTTGTTCTACGTTGCATTTAGCACAAGACACATAAAGAAGGAAAAAGTACTACATGTAAAACTTGCATGTGCAATCCAGAGCAAGTACGTCAGTGATATAAGTGGGCTAATGGGCACAGAAATGTCACAAGGAAAATCTTAAATCTTGAAAGATGCACAGTTCCCTTCTTTTAGTTTGATACAGGATGCTGGATAAGTCCACAACAACACATTAATGGTACTTCAATACATTATAAAAGTATTACAGAACAAGAATCATGCTCATTTAAGCTGCTCCAGATTAAGTCTTCCTTCTCCTAATAGCAGAAAGTGACACTGAATCTATAAGGAAGTTATTCTGTTGTTATACGTATGTTAATGTTATATAATAACCTCGCCTTACATTCCATAAAAGCAAGCTGGTAGCGAAGGTGCCAGATGAGATACAGCACCACAGCAGCATCTCAGGCCACTACAGACCACTAATACAACTGCCACCTTTCTTTGCATTTGTACCTCAACTATAAAATTACTATTAATTTAGTTAATATGCACGAAATATTTCAGAGTTTATTCATGTACAAGAATCTGTTTATTTCAAGTAATTCTATCAAAACATGGATAAACCTTAACTTCATTCAAATGCTTCAGATGTATAATGACATGGATGAGAAACCTTTTACGGTTTCAGAAGGTGATGAGGCAGATCCTCGACTACATGTTTAGGTGCTAATGGCTTTAACTAAGGAGGAATTGTGACGTGATCTTATTATAGCCCTGCTTTTTCTTACTTCTGAATTCAAGAACGATAGGAAATTCATTAAGATCTATGAAGATATTTCACCCATCATTTCCTACATTCAGGCTTCATATTGCCAGTTTTTACCATATTGCTCTGAGTTATGTTTCTCTGTACCATACTAAATACTCTTCATGTGCTCATGTATTTTACGCAGTTCACATGTACATCAACTGCTTTTCCTCACCTGTTTTGTACTCCCACGATTAACAACAACAACAACCAAAACCCCTCAAATCACTACTTTTAAAGGGAGAAAAAAAATATAGAAAGAGGTTCATATGACTAAAACATTTCTATAGTGAAGAGCAGCAATAAAATAAGCACCAAGTTGTCAACTCCGGGCAAAAGTTCCAGAGAATAAAGTGTTCAGGAGCTCGTCAGCGTCGACAAACTGAAACCTCACGGCGCGAACCGGGGTGTCAAGAAAACGCACCCTGGGAGCCCCGGTCCGGCGGGGAGGCGGCAGCTCCATCTTCGCTTCCCAACGGGAGCCGGGAGTTGCCAGTCATTTCGAGGGCTGGAAGGAGGGGCTGCCGGCAACAAATCGCTTTTTTGCTTCCACCACAGGAAATTTTTCTACCGCGAGAGCGCCCGGGACTCGGGGGAGGTGGGCTCGCCGCAGGGCGGGCGGGCGGGCAGCGGCTCGGCGGCAGGCGGAAGGGAAGCCCCGAGTCACCCGCCGGCCCGGCTTCCCCGGGGAGGCCCGGCTCGGACAGACAGCCGCGGACTACAGAGGGGGGTGCGCGGGGAAGGAAACCGGGGAGCGCCGGCCCGCCTTCCCCTCCGGGATGCCCGAGCTCCGCCGGGCACCCACCCGCCCCGGGAGGGCAGCGGCCTCCCAGCCAGCCGGAGGGCGAGGATCCCCCCCTCCCGCCTCCTCCGCCCCGCGGCAAACCCGCTTCCCCGGGAGTGGCGGGGAGGTGCCGGGGCGAGGAGGGCAGCGCCGGAGTCCCCCCCACTCCCCCCCGCCCCGAGGCGGGAAGGCGCACGCGGAACTGAGGACACGCGCCCGCAGGTCCCGGCTCCGCTTCCCCTCCCCCCACCCCCAACGGGCCGGCCGCCGCGCGCCCGGCTCGCGGCCTCCTGCGCGCGCGCCCCCCCCCCTCCCCTCCCTTCCCTCCGCCGCCACCGCCGCCTTCCCGATCCAAATCCGGCGGGAGGTGGCTCCGGCGCCCCGGCCCCACTGGGCCGCCTCACGGCGGGGCGAGCGGCTCCTATAGCAACCCCTCTCCCTCAGAGCGGCCGCCTTTCCCCATCTCCCCCCTCCCCCTTCTCCTCCTCCCTCGCCACCTCCATCCGGGCCGCTTCTCGTCCTCCCCTCACCCGCGCTTCTCCCTCTGCCTCCCTCCTCCCCCAAAGCGCCACACAAGAAGGAGCCTCCCCAGCCGGTCTCTTACTCGGGCGCTCGCAGCTCGGGCTCCGCCGCGGCGGCCATTTTGAACTTCCAAACTCCTTCGCTGCCGCTGGGGAGACGCGGGGCCGCGGCGCAGGCGCACGGAGGCGCCGCGAGGGGAGGGGACCGGTTGAGGCGGGGGCAGCGGCCGCCGGAAGTGAACCCCGCGTCCTGGGCCGGGAACAGACCGGAAGTTCCGCCATTTCCCTCGTTTTGGGGGGGAGTCTGTGGTAGCGGTGGCTACTCATCTCGCTCCCGTCGCCAAGAAATCTTCGTGCAGTTTGCCGTTCTCGGGATGCGCTTAAATGTCTGCATGGTGATTTTACCAGTAGGTCAGATTATTATTATTTTTTTTTAATTTTTGTGCAAATTGCTTCAGCTATAAATTTCTCTGTGCGCGTAACTATTTGGTCGATGCAGGATTCATGAGGGAGTTTCGGCACGAGCTGTAAATGCTGTCATGAGGAGCTGCGGTAAAACATCTTCATGCTGGTTTAAACAAAAGAAAATACAAGGATTGTAAAAATTCATAAAAGTGTTGTAAATGTTCACTTTTTGCTGATGTTCCTTCATTCTGCAAAGTTCTGTCTCATTTTATATTGTGGCTTCTGAATACTTCTATGAGTAGTTAACCATCATCTTCTAATAATTTCAATTTTATTAGCTTTTTAATGGCTTGCTAACATTAATGTAAAGGTACTTCTATCAAGGTTAATGCTTTTTATCTCTAAGTTTTGTGACACTGCTGATAGCTAAATATTCTCTCCAGTTATAAATGGAGAACCTTGGCAGAGTAACGTAATTTGTGTCTCTTAAATCACAAAAGGGAATAATTCCAGTTTTCTAGTGCTGTTCTGCTTTGCATTGACTACAAATGTTGCTTTTGTACCAATTGTACACTAAGCAAGGAGGGAAAAACATAAAAGTGTTTGTTACTAGTTGCAGATGTTTTGCCCTTAGTAAAGCCATGTGTTTACTGCTTACCTCCAAGTCTGCAGGTAAAATCTTGAAAGATTTGTGTACAAAAGTAGTCAGGGCATTTTTCTGTTTAATCATTTAGCGTTGCAGGTGATTGCAGTGATGGATTGATTGATTGACTTTAGCAAGGTTTCTATGGCTGCTACTGCTAATGTAGACCAAATTCTTGTTTTCTGGGTCGAACTACTGAATTAGTTCTGATTGCTCAGTAAAACCAGTGCAAAACGAGGTAATTTATGTGAAATAAGATGATGGGTCACAGGAGTGCTCTGGAGTTTGTAGTTGTGGTCAGATAAGAAAACAGGCAATGTTAGGAGCATTGGGAAATGTGGACTAACAGGGCTTCCTGTGATTGTAGCTAGGCTGGGCATTGCATCTGTATTGCAGTGTAGGCTTTGAAGGATTTAGATTAAATATGTGTTGCGCAGTCTATCTAATTTTGAAGTCTTCTTTGTCTTTGGGATAGGTGGGATCGTTCTGAGTTTTTACTGTTTAAAAGGGTAGGAGATAGAATTTTCATACAAGGTTATTGCAGAATTTCTGAAGGAAAAGTAACTAAAAAAACCCTAAAAGGAAAATGAGCTATCTTTTTGCTTCACAATGACATATGGTGTCTACACTTAATTGTATGCGACTGTAAGCCACCAATGAGGCTGCAGTCCAGTCTGACTTTTTCTCCTAAGAGGTTGGGAAGGAGTGCACGTAGATAGATGAAATTCACAATATTTCCAAATACAGATAACTACAACAGTGAAAAGATTTATGAGTGCTTATACAAACAACGTTTCCTTAAGTGAAGGAGAACTGTTTTGTATTGACAAATTGTAAGTTGTATTTTGAATAAATAATTTCCTTCTGGGCGGGGGTGTCAAAAATATATCTTCCTTATAACTGTAGTGAGAAGACAACTTGGGACTAGGTTTTCTGGGATGATTCTTTGACAATTTCCATCAGGTCTGGGGCAATGAAGTTTGAAGCTTATAACTTACCATGCAGTGTTACATTAACGTGCGGAAAGTTTACTTAATTCTAGCTTTCTCTTGAAAAATTTAGTGGGTTAAATACTTGTTAACTTTTTAAGCTCTTGGTAGTGTTATAGAATTGTAAATATTTTAGATTTCTTTTGAATATTGTTAACATTTTTGTGATAAATGTAAGCAAAGGAAGCCTTTCTAAATATCTTTTTAACATACTGTGCTAACTTCTGTACATTTTTGAGGTGGAGAAGAAACGCTAAAGAAATTGTGAGAAGTCTTCAGCTTGCTAGTGTTTTTCAGATGCTTAATTCCATCAAAGGGAGTTTTACTGTAACATTACAAAGAACTGCCCATTTATTATGCTTGTGGAGCTGATATAATGGGTATGTGAGCCTTTCTGCTTGCTGTGAGGATAGTTTTTGAAGTTTTAGCTGTATCTTCTTAGCACCAAGCTTGTCTTTAACTTAGTGTCAAGTTTTAGGTGTAATTGCTAACATTATTTGCTACAGTATAACTTCTATAACTGTTAAAACTTTTAACCAACATGAAAACCTAACTGGTTAGTGGAAAAAAGTGTACATATTGCTAAACTACTTTGGAGTATACTGAAGTTTCTTCTTAACTTCTTATTTAGGACAAAGCTACCAATTTGTCGTGCTGAGAGATTTTAGTATGTGATTATGCGATGTTATTTGTTGTTTACTTTTCTCAGTTGAAACAATTGTCGATATTTGTATAGGCTCTATAGTGACAGTTTACCATCTGCATCAGGGATAAAGAGGCAAAAGACCTGAAAGACTAATCATGCTGCCTGTCATCATTTTGGGTCTTTGAATCTTAAACCTTAAAAAAGAGTCCAGAAGTTGCTACAAAGTTGAGCAATTTTATATTAAAACCTTTACAGGAAAGAGTTAGTGGTCTTGATTGCATTTCCCATTAAATAGAAATCCTCTGTGCAAAACCCACAACCTTGAACCAGTACTTTCTCCAGACCAAATTTAGACAGTCAGCTGATGTGCTTAGAAGAAAATGGACAAGTAAAGTGTGTTGTAACTCACCACTAAAAATAGTCCTTTGAAACTTGGGTATTTTGATGTTTCATAAGTGTCTCTTCCTTCAATATTTTTCACACACTCTATAAGTCACATCAAAATAACTCCACTGCAAGTATATATTTTGCTAACTCATTTTAACTTGTGGTTTGTAATCTTTGAGAACTGCTTATTATCCTAATTTTTCTTTTTTCGTTTTGACGTTGTGGGCAGAGGAGTGCATTGAGCATCCTTAGAGCTGAGCTACCCTTGCTTTTGCTGTCAGTCCAGTGGTCAGATTGTGTCTTCATGATTGATAATTGCTCTTTCTTCTGAAATACTGCACATCTCAGCCAAATTCAGCCTCATACTGCTTAAATAAGCAAAAACCCACTTTAAAACTACATAGGATTTAAGTTTGAACTTTTATGTTAATAATTCTTTAACATGGAGGAACGTCTTCTATTTTAAATTAAGATATTTAATCCAATTTTAAACTATTATAACAAACTGTGGCTTTTAATACAGCTAAGGAATGCATCAAGGTCTACAGGCATCTGTGCAACCATGGCTACAGTTTCAAACTGCATCCATGTACTGAATGTGAGAGATGTGAGAGACGTTTTTTCCAAATATAGGTGGATTTATTTTTTAATTTTTTTATTCCCCCACACTTCAATAGGTCTTTCTTTTACTTTTTTTTTTTAACTGCCTGATTTATAAAGTGCCACAAATGCTTTGTAAGTACTATAAACATGTACTGGAATTCTGATTAAATGTTTTACTTCTGTCTGCTTTCACAGAATTTCCCAGTGCCAAATATTTGATTAATGCAAGTGTACCTACAAGTAAATTTGGTTTAATTGGTGGAAGAAGGCTTTGCAATTCATTAAGCTAGATTGAAACTGTGGTTGGAGGGAGGTAAAAGGATTAAGGACTTCTTACAATTTGCTTGAGGGCACTAAACAAGGATCCCCATCTTCAAAGGCTGTTGGTGGCAGTGGGATGTAGTGGCTGCATTGAGCTCACAGCTGAGCAGCTGTTAAGTAGAAAGAGGAGAAAAGACACAACACTCAGTGCAGGGAATCTGGATGCAGGACAGGTTGAAATGCTTGGGGTTTGGATACGTTTTATGTTGATTTGAGTTTTTGATGGGGTTATTTTGGCAATTGATAATTTTCTGGTTGTTTACTAGCTTGTTGGTTAGTTTAAAAGAAAATTCTTTGTTAAGTTAGTAGTAGCAAGTTTATATTCTTTCATCAATTTTGCTCCATCTTACTCAGTGAGAGCTTTATTTGTCTGCAATAGGTAGAGATTCTTGCTTCATACAGGGAAGACATTGTATTACCTCATAGTTTTATTCTTTTTTTGTTATCAAACTGGGCCCTTCACTTGGAAGGGAGGGAGGTACTGTACTGCTTAAAGCGTCAAAGCTGAGGATGCTTCATGTCTGAAGCTTTTCTGACTTTAGCTTTGTGACAATGTGACTGGAATAACACCAGAATTGTAATACTCTGAATGATGGCCAGCCAGGTTCAGTCTACAATTTAGATCTTTTTTCACCAAGAGTTTAGTCTTTCTGATTCATTTTTTTGACATTTAATGATGTCAAATGGTCACGTCACAGTTCATACTCGTAGCAGTTCCAATTTCTCAGACCTTGACCTACAAAGTCTTAGACTTGTGGTTAGAACAGAGCTATGTGGAGAGACTTGTCCCTGCGTCTCTGATTTCTAACTGCTGTCTTCAGATAATCTTGTTAACTGAAGCAGGGTGAATCTGATGGGGAAATGTTTAGCAGCCTGTCAATCAATATATATTGACTTTAGTTCCATCAAATGAGCAATACTTGAACTTCAACACTTCTTAAGTCCTACAGCAACTTTCAAAGGACTCTATCCAGCTTTGTCATTTGCAGGGTGAACAAAACAGGGGGTGGGAGCAGTGCATTCTTACACAATCAAATTTGATTTTGTAATTTATTTTTTAGTAGTAGTGGATGCTATACCTCTCTACCAATGGTTCCTCTTCATGCTGATAAATATACTTTCTGCAAGATTATCTTAAAATAAGCCCCCTTCCTCTGAAAACAGAAATTAAATTATGCCTGCATTAACTGCTTACTTCATAATTAGTGTTATAAAACCACACTGCATTTTTTTACTACTCTAGATGCTCTGCTTTGTTACTACACTGCTATTTATTTATAAGATACTATTTCACTTGCTTACCTGTCCTGATTTTTGTTTGTTTGTTTAAACTGTATTGGATGAAATTTTTTATGTTGGTTCTTTGCCTCTAACTGACACTTTTCCTTTAAAAACAAGTCAAGCAAAATGATTCAACCAGTTTTCTAGAATGCATTGGGGGGAAACCTTTCTGTTTATAATATTTTTCAAGTGGAACCAGTAAGACTGTGGATACCTTCTGTTTAAAAAGCCCTAATAGTCCATGGCTTGCAGGAAAGATCTAAGCATTTTTCAGATGGTGTCTTCTTTTAGAATAGATGAAAGGCACACTCTTAATGCAAAAGTCTTTCAAGATTTTTTTTCCTCCAGGAAACTCTGTTAAGGCACATAGAAAGCAAGGAGGTGATTGGTAACAGCCAGCATGGCTTCACCAAGGGCAAGTCGTGCCTGACAAATTTGGTGGCCTTCTACAAAGGGGTTACAGCGGCAGTGGACAAGGGAAGAGCAACTGATGTCATCTACTTGGACTTGTGCAAAGCATTCAACACTGCCCCACATGATATCCTGGTTTCTATATTGGAGAGACATGTATTCGACAAATGGACCATTTGGTGGATAAAGGACTGGCTGGACGGTCACACTCAAAGAGTTGCAGTCAACGGCTCAATGTCCAAGTGGAGACCAGTGATGAGCGGCGTTCCTCAGGGGTCGGTACTGGGACCTGTACTGTTCAATGTCTTTGTCGGTGACATGGACAGTGGGGTAGAGTGCACCCTCAGCAAGTTTGTTGATGATACCAAGCTCTTTGGCGAGGTAGACACGCTGGAGGGGAGGGATTCCATCCAGAGGGACCTGGACAGGCTGGAGAGGTGGGCCCAAGGCAACCTCATGCAGTTCAACAAGGCCAAGTGCAAGGTCTTACATCTGGGTCGGGGCAATCCCAAGCACAAATACAGGCTTGGTGGAGAATGGCTGGAGAGCAGCCCTGAGGAGAAGGACCTGGGGGTGCTGATTGACAAGATGCTCAACACGAGCCAGCAATGTGCGACCGCAGCCCAGAAGGCCAATCGCATCCTGGGCTGCATCAGAAGAAGTGTAGCCAGCAGGTCAAAGGAGGTGATTCTGCCCCTCTACTCCGCTCTCGTGAGTACCTGGAGTACTGCATCCAGCTCTGGAGTCCTCAACATAAGAAGGACATGGACCTGTTGGAGTGCGTCCAGAGGAGGGCCATGAGGATGATCCGAGGGCTAGACTGCCTCTCCTATGAGGAGAGGCTGAAAGAGTTGGGGCTGTTCAGCCTGGAGAAGAGAAGGCTCCAGGGAGATCTTATTGCAGCCTTCCAGTACCTAAAGGGGGCCTACAGGAGAGCTGGGGAAGGACTTTTTACTAGGGCATGTAGTGATACGACGAGGGGGAATGGCTTTAAACTGGAAGAGGGTAGGTTTAGATTAAACATTTGGAAGAGGTTTTTCACTTTGAGGGTGGTAAGGCACTGGAACAGGTTGCCCAGAGAAGCTGTGGATGCCCCATCCCTGGAGGTGTTCAAGGCCAGGCTGGATGGGGCTTTGAGCAATCTGATCTAGTGGGAGGTGTCCCTGCCCATGGCAGTGGGGTTGGAACTTGATGATCTTCAAGGTCCTTTCCAACCTAAACCCTTCTATGATTTGGCCTCCTCACGACCTCTGAAAAATACGATGAACAGTGAAGATACCTTACTGAAGGAAGCTAATTGTGACAGACTGGTTTAGGAGGCAGGGACAGGAATTAAGAAAACTTGCCAATTTTCTTTGGTACCTGGCTGCAAAGGTATTTAATTCTTTTGTAGGGAGCATGTTAAAAAAGTTGGATACTAAAGATCAGTGAGGCTGGAAAACCTGTGAGAAGTTGCTAGAGGACATGATGAGATAAGGAGATGAACTCAAGCAGAATTTGGCACCTTAGGAAAACTGCTACTGGGACAAGGCACAGTGGGCAGAGAATAAAATAGTGGGGGGTTTCACAGAATGCAAGTAATTTGGGCAACACGTTGGCCTGAAGCGGACAGAAAGGATTTAGAGTCTGATATGTGAACCAGCATTAATATAATCGGGTCCTTAATCACTTCTATTTGCTATTGCTGTCATTACTCAAATAGTTATAGCATCAGAGGTTTCTGGTGTATCTAAGGGTTTCAGTGATGCCAGTCAGCCCAAATATAATTCCTCATTGTGAAATCTGGAATTTATGTTTTAACTTCTTAGGTATTTTGTTTCAAAAAATAAAGCCTAAAGTATGTTAAACTTTTTTTTTTTTTTTTTTTTAAAACGAAAACAAAACCAAACACAAAAAATTGAAGAAAATTCACAGTAAAGGTTGCAAAGTCAAACACTCGTCATCTGTGTGGGTAGGTACACTTGCAAAATCTTCAGCTGCCTGACTTGACTGCATACAATTTTTTTTTTTTTCCTCCCACACGATATTTCCAAAATTCAGTGTGTAGAATGGGTAGTACTTCATTAACCTTGGTTATTGTTTAGTGGGCATAGCATATATACACAGAAAGCGACTAAATTAAGGTTACCAAGGCAAATTCAATTTTGTCAATTCCTAATTTCTATTTCTTGGCTTAGCAACCTTAATGAGCTGGCATTTTGTTTGCATTGTCTGAAATATGTTTGTAATCTACTTTAACATACTAAAATAATTTACCAAAAATGCCATCGTCTTTAGCAGTATGTACTGTATGCTCTTAGTTACTAGGCTGTGAGACCATACAGTACATTGCTGTATAAAGTTCACATATTTCTTCCTTAGGTCCTGTGACATCTAGACCCTTTAGGGTCGCTGGCTTCAGCTTCGCTATGACATCCTTAAATATACTGTGTTGACGGTGATGTATTGACCACCGAACCACACTGAAGCATGGAGCTGGTGTACACGGAATGGAGGGTCAGGTAAGTGTTTGTTTATTCGTAATGCTGTCTTGAATATACCATCTCAAAAAAGGATAAAACAATTAATTTTTTTTTAATCTGTAAATGGTCCTGAAATTGGCAATTTATCCTCCCTTCTTCCTCAGTCACCCGAGGCTCCATAATCCATCAGGGTTTGTAATCAGATGCTTGCTGTGCCATCAAGTTAAAAGGAATTGGCAATTTAATAAATAAGGCTTGATGACACTGGGTGAGGAAGATTTTTTTTTTTTTTTTTTTTTCCCTTGCTGTAAACAATATTGTGCTGAAATGTCCTACATTATCAAACCCTTGCAGGGAGCATTTGATACATACTGCTTAAGTTGATGGATTTACAAGTCACCTTCAGAGTTGATGCAACCGTTTTGAGATTGAATAATTTACATAATGATTAACATCACTTTTCATATCTTGCTCCCCCCTCCACCCCAAACAAAAAGAGAATTTTTGGTACTTTGTTGCTAAAATGATTAACTCATACAAAAACAGTAATACGCAAACTACATCAGGACCAACAAGATTGAGTCAAATTAAGTGATTCTGTGACAAATGATATTTTCTGTGGATGAAAGTATTACCCTTGCTCTGAAATGAATACTGGCAACCTTCTCAATCATCTATTGGGCTTATTTAATTTTTTTCCTAGTCTTACAAAATATGCTATATATTTAAAAGTGTATGCAGCACTGTGGTTTTTAGGCTTATATTTTAGGTTGGAAATGCTGTCATTTCACGGGTCTTGATATTAGTCTTTACAATGTAATTAGAATTTTATGCTATTTTAACAACAGTACAAGAAAGGGAACTTAATATTTAGATATTTGTAACATAAAAATAATTCAGTTCCTTGCAACGTAATAGTTATGTAAATATGTTGCTTGTTCTTTATCTACATTTATAATGATCATTGGAAGTTTAGCTGAGGAAACTTAGAAAAGACAACTACTTAAAATGTTCATTGTTAGATAAAGCTTTTGTATGATAAATACATTGTAATCTGTTAAACCCAAGGAATTCAAGTCAAATGAGATTCCTGAAAATCATGTTCTCCTTTTTGCTTTGTCACTTTTAAAAAACAGGAATATTTATTGTGGTGACAAGTGTGTCAACCACAGTAGTGACTTTCCAAATGCTATGGTTTTTATGATTATAATTTGTTCTTATTTCACTTTGTTTTTCTCTTTGTGCTGAGCAGCACTGTGCAATTTTATAATGAAAGCGTGCATCCAAGAATGATAATCTGTACTTCCAGGGTAGCTGTGAACAGCAGTTAAACATTGCTGTAAGTTATCTGCTTAGTCATTAAATTTACAATATATGCAAAAGTAAAATAGTTCTTTCCTCAACATTACCTATATTTAGAAATTTGCATCTAATTCAGCCCTACAGTTAAAAAAAACAAAACAAAACTACCCCCAAACAATACCCCCTCTCCCCCAAAAAATGGAAACAAAACAAACCAAAACCAGAAGAACAAACCAAAACCAGAAGAACAAACCAAAACCAGAAGAACAAACCAAAACCCAAATAAATGGCTTGTCTAGCTTTTTTGAGAAGCTATTATTTTCCCATTGTGTGTGTGTTTCACAAATATAACACAGAACAATTGGCAAGGTTTGTTTTCCTCTGCTAGTGGACTGAATTATGAGGGTTACACTATCTCAAAAGTCCGTCTACAACTTTGTCTTTAACCTGAAAATATCTTATCTCAAATTCTTAAGTCTTTTCCATCACTGATGGTAATGCAAAATACTGGTTGATACTGTATTTTGTGTTTCTTTTTGAATTAGTTTAATTGCTCTAGATTGCCAATTAAGAAATAAGTTAGAGTTGAACAAGCATATAGAAAATCACAAAACTCCTGCAGCCCTTCTGTCTTCATTTTGGGATGTAGTACTCAAAACCAGACATCAGATGAATGGACATCATCAGAAAAAAACCCAAAGGAAAAACAAATGAAAGAGAAGAAAGAAGGTTGAAGATGATCCTGGGTGCTCCAATGCAAAAGCAACTGCAAAGGATTCAAGTTAATTTGCATGTAGTACCTACGGTAGGTATGACCCATATTGTAGCAAAACTTGCATCTTGTTTGTTGTGCTCCAAGTACTTCTGTAGACTTTCAATGCAGAACAATTGATAATGTGGCACATGTTTGTTTATTTACTTACTTATTTTTACAAGAAAGTTGCCCACAAAAATAAGATACCCTATTCAAACAGATGTCTTCTACTTGGTTTATAATAGTACCAGTCTTTTGAATAAAGTAAACAGGGGCGGATCAAAAGTTGTTTCTAAAGGTTTTCTTTTACATTTTCCTACAAGGAGTTACAAAGGAGGGCCACTGAGATGTGCGCTTTCAAGAGCCAAGAGATGTGCTGTGAGACTTCTTGGAATTCTGCACATAAACTAGTTGAAAATCTGTGACAGTGTACAGCTTTCTTTGCAGTCATGGCTGCATTTCTCAGAGGCATATTTATTGAAGCACCAATTTTATGAACTTGTGCAAAATTCCACTTATCTGCAGTTTTAAGAGTTTGGACTAGGATTTTGTCTGACCTCAAGTGTGTCTTCTCTTCCAAAGAGAACTTCGGAATGCATTTGATGCTTTCCTATTATTCAGAAAAGTTTTTTTCTTGATAAAGAAGATGGTGATCTCTGATAGCCACCCATCCAAGAGTTGACACCACGCAATATTCTAATGATAGCTTTTATAGTGTGTATGTAGAGATGTTCATGTACGTTCTGTTTCTTTAGGTTTCTTCTAAGTATGTTAATTTGGTTTTGGGGGTTTTCTTTGTTGTTTTGTTTCTTTTTGTTGATGTTTATGGCCCTACATGTCTCTTATGTTATTAGAAAACATTTTCACAATAGACGCCTTCAGTTTAATTAATCACTTTCTGACTTTTAAAGTTGTGTATTATAATCTAATTAATCCAAATTGCCAGAGTTTTTTCCCCAAATAGCTTCTTTACCCCACTTTTTTTAAATACATGTTTGAGTAGCTTGCTGAAATTGGTGTAATAAAAAGAAAAAAAAGGAATTTAGGTTTGGATAGTCAAAGGCCTGATTACTTGTAGTGAACTAGTGGCTTTGCTAGTAGGTAGGAGTAGGCCGACATGCTGATGATATACATTTCATGTAGGCATCTGTGTCACTCTTCTTTTGTGTGTGTTTTTTTTTTTTTTTTTTTTAATGAAGTAGTCAGTTAACAAGCCTTGTCATAGTCAAAGCACAGTTCAGTCATTACAAATTCACAAAGCAGGTAGACAGGTTGCTCCCTTGTTCACAGTGAGGTATTTTGAAGTAACTTGTCTCAGTTTTAAAGAAGTTGGAGAAGTATAAGGTTAAGCACTTTACATCATTATATCATTACAGCAGTTATTTTTGAACCAGCGGAGTATGGCAGGCCAAATTTAGTCTGAGGTTACATATGAAATGTGTTGTTATCTGATGAATACATTACCTTTCTGTTTCAGAAGTATAAAAATCACTTACGAACTGGGTCTCTGGAGCTCTCCCTGAAGTGATGCTTGTAATTACTGCAAAGATTAAGAACTTGAACTTTTCATACCTAGTTCTGACTTGAGTCTTGCTGTGTTATCTGTACAGCAAAGCAAACTTCATGTTAACGCTGTTTCTTTCTTACAACCTCTTTGAAGAGCAAACTAACGGAACTAGCAATGAGCCATATTACCAGCCTGTGGCTGTGTCTTTATTTCTTTCCACTAAAGGCCCAGGCAGGACTGGCAGAACAGAATCTGTTGTGAACCACAGCCAGTTCAATGTTGTGTTCCACAGCTTATGTTGAATAGCTGGTGGCAGAATGGCATAAAGATAATGCTGCTGTGCTGGCCGTGACTCTGAGTGTGCAGTTTGTGCTGCTACGCAGAGCTCCAGAGTGCCAAAGCAAGTAGCCTCACTTTCCTTTCTTCCCAGAATCATCTCTCATTACACTTAGATTAACAGACTCACTTGGGAAATATATTTTAGTCGGTTGATATTTTTAAATTAAAACTTTTTTTTTTTTTTTAAAAAGAGCCTTTAAACTGAAAAAGGTGTGCTGTCATACAGTTGAGTTATCTGAGAGATGTAGGTAACGGTAGGCAGGGAGCAGTTGTTTTTCTGGCTGTCTTGCTGTGCTTTTTTTGTTTGTTTTGTTTTTCCCCAGAAGGGGGCAGCAAATGAACATCGTCGTGCTGGCTTTTATTTTTTAAATACTTTTTCAGTGTTCTTTGCCTTTAAACCTCAGTGTAGACTACCTACTGATGGGTGAGTTTAAAATGATGATTTCTACCTAATTTGTTTGCTACAAGGATAGATGCAATGTATAAATTGGAAGTCTTTATTCTTTTCATTATTAGGCAGTAAAATGCATTTAGTAAAATCTATTTCAAGTTTATGAAAAAGGCAGTTCTATATGAAGGTTTAAGATTTTTATGACTATGACATTAGGGGTGTGTATATTTTAAAGAATAAAATAGCTGAACAGCCAAACCATTATTAGTTAATGTCACCTAAGTCTTGCTTACTTCAATCAAATATTTACTTTCTGTGTTTCAAGTTAAATTAATGTAATATTACAATTCAAAATAATGTTCTCATGGCCATTTTTGTCCCATCAGAAAATAAAACTGAGAATACACTAAATATAGTGATGCTTTTAATTCACATATTAATTAATGCATTCACGTACAAGGATGTCTTGTGCATTCTGCTGACAGTGCATGCGAGCTCCCAATTCACAGGGAATACTAGCGGTACTAAACAATATAATCAAATTTTATTGTCTTATTTCAGAAATTAATTACAGTTTTATCATCTAAAACTTTATGGAGGCGTACCATATTAGTGATTTGTAGTATAGGGATTTTTATGATTATATGGGAAAATGCTGATTAATACCTACAATTTTGAGTTCCTTGAAAGTATGTGGCCATAATTCTGTTTGTTACAAGTAGTTAGCAAGAAGCCGGAGAGAGAGGGCGGTCTAACCTTTTCAGTTGCTGAGTTTTATCCAATAGTTCATATAAAGAAGGGAAGATCACTTTGGCAACTGTGAGTATCAGCTGCCTATAATCAGTGTTCAAAAGTTAACTGGGAACAATGAAACCAATTCCTAACAAGACTCATTTATTGATAGTCTTGCCTGACTGTTTCATTAAAATCATTAGTGTTATAATTCATATAGGACATTTATGGAGCCTAAAACTTGATCAAGAGTACCCAAGACCCTTTGGTCTCAATGGGTCTGAATTTCCCACTGTCTCAAACACCACCTGATTTATATCTGAAGGATGAAAGGTTAAATCATCCATGTTACATTTCCAGGTTCCTTTGGATTTCACTCCTTAACCTTAAAGGATTGGACCGACCCTCCTAGTAACAGTGTCACCTTTCTTTTCTCCTAAAAGAAAAAAGAATGTATCAGTATTTGTGGGGAGTTTGCATCACAAGTGCTGCATAAGATAGGCACTACCTGCAACATTATCAGAATTCTGAAATCTGCATTTAAAGCTATTACGTGTTCTAGAAATAGGTAGCTATGCTTACGCGTTTTTTTTAAGGAGTAATTCAAATAGCTAGAAAATCCAAATTGCTCTACTTTTCTACAAAGCATTTGATCTCTTAACAAATGAAAGTTGTTCTGCTATGTCATTGTGAAAGACATGTTCCTTAAATACATAAAAAATACAGTTTTAATTGTGATTTCAATGAGTAGAAATGGTAACAAAGAATATTTTCCTAGTCTGTGAATTGGCATGAACTTACCTTTGAACTACTGTACTTGGAGTCACACAGATACTACAGAAATTAGCATCTGCATTTTTGGTTTCTACTTCATAGCTCTAAAAAAGTTCTGTCTGTGCTGTAGGAGTTTAGAATCTAGATCTTTGACAATTTTGTTGTGGTGGATTTTCCTCTTGAAAGATCACAAATGTTTAGGGAAAAGGGAAAAACTATTGCAAAGTTTTAAAATTTAAAAATTATTTAAAATGGCACTGCTTGCCTTTCAGAGTTGGCTTTCATCTTGAAGGCAGCTGTTTAAATCTCAGATTTTTTGATACAGGCCCTTGATCCTACTGAGATCACTGGTTTAGCTTTCACACCTTTTATGCCTTGAACACTTCAACAACTCCCCCGCATTCTCTCATGCAAGTTAAGGGCTTTATTCTTTGAGCAATGTAAGCTTTCTTTCTCTAGTGCAAGAAGGTGTTAATCCACACAAATAACTGAGGATTAAATCCCCTTTTGCATCTTTCTTGTTTTGAATACTGTTGCATAAAATAACAGCTGTATGATTCACTCTTAATTTAGAATTAGCAGGGATACTTTTACCAGTAGAAGTTTTGAGTATAATATTCATTGTTATCAAAATAGCAGAACTTTAATTACCTTCACAAATGTGTCATGAAAAATAGCTGTGTTTTCATTATAGAGTGTTTACAGAATGAGTAATCCTATTTATAACATCTAACATGTGAATGAAGTGCATGTATTTGGAAATAGTATTTACTTAGTAATTAATTATTTACAGGTATGATTCAAAAGTACACTGTTTCCTTTTGCTGAATGCTGATCAATAATCTGTATAGAGAGGTAAGCACCTTTTAAACCTGCTATAGCTGACTTCCACAGAACAAGAAGTTTAAAGCTCTTTTATGCTTATATTTCTCCCTTTGAAATTATTGCATGTTAAAGATGTGACTTTACAGCATTATAGACTTGTGTTTGAATTTGTGAACAACCAGTGCTGCTTCTGTTGTTGCTGAGTTTTGAGGAACTTCAGGTGCTTAAGACATAGAATTAAATGGTTTTGAGGTATTCTAACCATGGTGCAGGGAAGAATCTGGAAAATCAAGGAACTTGGAACAGTACATCTGTGATCTGTGTAGGCCTTTTCAAATGTTTTACAATTTTACAATTACAATCCTCTCTTTGTATATAAGCACGCATAGGATTTTCATATGCAGTATTTTTCCTTCAAAATAAATTCTACTTGCTGGTCTGAAAGAGCAGCATGTCATGCAATTGAGAAGGTAGAATCTTTTTCATGTACACAAAAAATTATAAAAGACTTAGTTGGACTATTCAAACATCAAAATACAACAATCCAATATAATCATGTTGTATTATGCAGTATTGGCTGCTAGTAAATTACTGAACACAGCAAAGTATGTCATTCTCAGGGTATAAATAGTTGAAAGATAATCAAATAATAACTGAAATACTTGATTGTAGACAGGTCTGATAGGACTCTCTGTGCTGTCATCCCTCCCATAAAGATATCAGTCTTTCCTAACTAATAGCTTTAAACACTCATGATAAAAGGCATTAAGAGCCTAAATTAACAACAGCAACCTGCTCTAAGGTGGCCCTGCTCTGGCAGGGGGGTTGGACTAGATGATCTCCAGAGGTCCCTTCCAACCCTATGATTCTATGATTCTATCTGAGAAATGTCATCCCTTCAGACCACTTACACAGGAAGAATAGATGATGATTTTCCAGCTGTGACAAGGTTCACTTCCTTTCTGATAGGAAGTGTTCTTGTAGTTAGCTGTGCAGAAACACACAGAATGCATGCTGGCATGAAAGCCTTTCACTGCCAGTACTGGGAGTATGAAACAAGGCTCAAAGCCTCTCTGATGCAGCATATGTTATTTCATACAGGTGGATTACCTTATGTGTTCTTTATGTTACTGCTTAGATAAACTGTTTAGGTAGGAAAAAAAAAGTGCTGTACAGTTGAATGTTGAATGCTGTGTAGGAGTGCTCATTTTGTGCCATGGAAAAGGGGTATTTTTTTACCTATTGGTAGTTCTCCATCTTGTGTTGAATATGCAAAAACCAAACACTTTGATCATGATTTAATGTAACAGTCAAATTTTTAACTTAAGTGGTTTTTTGTGGCATTGAAGGATATTGATCTCTAAAGATATGTTTGATTTGTCTTCTTGAATATAGATATATTTACAGAGATCTTCGTTTAGGTTTTATATTCAGATGACAAAGGTATAGATACTGCAAAGACAAGGAGAGCTTATGTCCCTGGGTCGTTAACCGAGGAAGATACCTTTGCTGGTTCAGATGGATCTGGACTTCAACCAGTTCTTAATTTTATTTTTTACTGGTACTCCATGGCCAGGAAAGAATGGGAATGTCTGCTCAAAACTTTTTAAGTCAACTTGCACATATTGGCATATTTCAGATTTTTTAATATAATACATTGTTGTTTTTCTACCTTGGCTACATTCCTTTTCATTTTCTGGAAAGCTTCCTGCTTCAGTTTTCTGTTTTGAAGTTCAATGTTGAACTTCTATCAAAGGCCCAGCCTCTCTATGACTGATGCTCTGGGGTTCTTTCTGTCTTGGTCAAGTGATTTGTTTACATAGAATTTGCGTTGCCATGGTTATATTAAGTCTGTCAGTCTGCCAAAAAAGGCACTTGCATTAGAAATTCTGAATTGACACAGAAGAATGTACTTTGTATCACTGTCTGCATGGAACTGTTGGATCTGCTCCATCTTGTTGCTATTTAAAAAGCAAAGCCTTTCTCCTTTCTTCCAAACCGAGCATTTTACAGGGTTAGAAAATAAGTTTACCTGAACGAATAGGATGGGAATGTGCTGTGTTGCATTAATGACCTTCTGAAACCTGCTCCTTGATGTGTGCAGTGAGTGGGTAGACAGGACAGTGGGGAGCCAATAGCTGCTTGTGATAATATTTAAATAAATCAGCTTGCGGTGAACTCATCCTGTAGGACCTGGCAGCATAGTGAATAGGGAATATCCACCTTTTTCCACGCTGGCAAAATTAACTTTTCAGTGAGTTGAAGAAATGAAATACTCTTGCAGTGGTTTGGCAGGAGTGCAGTGCTCTGACACTTGAGCAATGTGGGTGGTGCTCCATCCTGCAGTGTTGGAGCCATGGCATCACACACGGCAGCAGAGGAGAGTGGGCAGATGTCTGGCAGGAAACATAGGTGTGAAGGGGGCTGATAGACGTCTTATGCTACTGGGACAGATGGCTCTCAATCTCTGTGGTAGCAAGTATGCCATGTTCAAAGCCAGACATTTGCTCTATTAAACATTCTTAGCTTATGTAGAAAGCAGCTGACAGGGCTTCAAAAGGTACAGGAAGAGGAGAGTGATACCCAAAGAGGTAACCAACTTCTCCTAGGGGGCTGGCTAGGCAGTGTGTCTGGGCACTGTTAATGATGTTCTGGTGCATAAGTAGACAAGTGACTAAAAACATCCAAAATAAATTTAACTTTGGCAAAAAATGAACAAAATAAGTCATTGTCTAGAAGAAGGATTGCAAATCCAGAACTGTCTCTTTCTTGTTCTGCAGCTGACATGCTATGTAACCTACAGCAAACATATTTAATGAGTTTTAGGGAGCTGCTTATCTTCTATGAAAATGTAATTTGTCATCTAGATATCAAGCCATTGACAACTGCTCCTGAAAACGTCATTAGCCTCTTCTGTTTGCTTCTCCATTGACAACTGGGGGTGAACATAAAAAAAATGCTTTGATTTCCGCATCATACTGAGTACGCAATGATCACTCAATGCGATATCCCCTGCATTAATTCTTGAAAGGTAATACTAATAAAACTGGAGCCGAAGTGTTACTTCTTATAACATTGGCATAAAATGCTGTCTTGAGGAGAATTATTAGTGTACCAAGGTTGGTGTTAGGACTTCGATTCTTAAAAATATGTTCACTTTTCATTATTTTTTAACTCAAATGTATTTGTTTGGTTTGTGGGGGTGTGGTGGTTGGCTGCAAAAATGAAAATAGGTTTGCATATTTGGGGGTTGGACCAAATGACCTCTAAAGATTCCATTCAACTTCAACCATTCTGTGATTCTGTTAAGGTTTTGTTTGTTTTGTTTTTTTTTTTAGTTGGTGGTTTCTAGTACATCAGAAAAATATGAAGATAAATACTTTAAATCAGAAATTGTCAGTGGAAATGTAGATGAAGGGGAAGGCTAGTCCTTTAAGGATGTACTTGTCAATGTTTTTGTTATTGAAAGTAATTGTTTTCCTTTGTATTTGTGACCTAAATGTTGTCCTTGCTGTCTTCACAGAAAATTCTTTGTGTTTTCTTCATTAACTTAAAATAACTTTCCCTTAATGTCATTTCCTTTGACTTCTTGAAAATTTCCTGTTCTGCTACATTTCCCATTTCTGAGGGATTTTGTTTGTTTGTTTGTTTTTAATTGGTGACACAGAGTATGCTGAAAGCTGGCCCTCTGAACTCTGATTCAGAAAAAAAGAACAAAATTAAATTCGGAAATGGTTCTGTCGAGTTTTTCTTGATTAGACTTATGGTGGAAGCCAAATTTAGATGCAGTAGATCTCCTACTGGTAAAACAGACTGTAACCTTTAACTGCCTAGACCATTATCTAAGATCACGCTTCATTAGCAACAAGATCATGTGAAAGATGAGCTGTGGCTTTGAGGATGTGCTGTAAATGCTAATCCACTGATTTTCTTTTGAATTTCCCCCACATGCTTTGTGTTCCCATAGAAGATATGAAGGATGTAGTATTTGCTTTGTATTTCCTGGTAGGTGATAAGGCTTTCAAATGTAAGATCTGCTCTTGCACCTCTATTGACGCAAGCTCTCTGCAGCGGCACTACTGAACATGCGCTGGTGAGAGGCCCTACAAATGTTGACTCTGTTCATATAGCGTAGATAATCCCTCTGTTGGACAAATTCTGTAAATCTGTTGGTGTTTAGAAAAAACAGTAACAACAAAACCCCACGCTTTAAGGTATGCGCTCCTACCCATTAATAAAAGCCACATCAAGCATTTAAATATATTCCTGTTAGGAGCTTAGCTCTATGAAGGCTTTTTTGTTTAAAGGAGTTGCTTTCTGTCCCCTCTTTACAGCTCTTTCTGTATATAACTGCGTAAGACTGTGGAAGACGTATGGAACACTAATGTGGTACATACAAAATATCCGGTAGAAGAAGTTGATAGTATCTGTGTCTGTGTGTGAAAGGGTACTGGGACAAATGGTAGTGACTTGTATAAAACCGAAAATGCGTTCATTCACTAACTCTATGCCTTAATTTGCTGTATTAGGTGCACCATGCTGCTTTTTCACACTGATTTTTGTCTGCAACTTTGCTTGTAGTGTTTTGATTCCACCCTCCCACCCCCACCGATTGAGGAAATGATCACATTTCTGACAGTGCTAACACATTTCATTTTGCAGTATTGGTAGAGTGCATCACGTGATGAGTGGGAGCATTAACTAGTCTTAATAAAGCCAAAGTACATGTTAAAAGTATGTACTTAGCAGCCTTAAAGGCTGTTTAAATGTTAAATTCCTGTGTGTTTAAACTCTGTATGCTAGATGGTATACCGTTTGCTTTGTTTTTGTTTTTGTTTTTTTTAAAGGTTTCAACTAAGATAAGCCAATGTCCACAAGTCCCTTCTTGTGGTATGCAGCGGTTGGTGAAGAGACAGCTTGATTAGTTTTGGTTTATTACTTATGTGGGGGAAAGCTTAATTTGTTCTGTTTCTTTATCTGTCATAACAAAGGTAATTCTGATTACAAAACTAGTGCTCCTTTTGGAGAGTCTTTTGATGTCAGAATTAAAATCTGGAAATGCATCTATCAAAAGTGATAAGATACCTTGAGCTTAAAGTAAGTTTCTTCTTCACCAAGAGCTTTTTAGTATCTGGTAATGGAATAACAGAGAAAATGTTTTTTTCCTATTTTTTGTGATAGCTGTATAAAAATTCAGAATTGTAAACGTTATCCAAATGTTGTAAGAAAAAATGAAGGAAATCTATGTAATGGAATGGTTCCTTGCTGGCCTTGTTACAAAGGCACATATTTGGTTGCAGATATTTACTTTCAAAGGAGTATCACCTATGTCCCAATACATGAGCAGGAGAAAATAGTGGTTGGAAAAGTTGAGAGGAATGGTAGTGGTGAACTCCACAGACTACGGAGTGGAATACCAGTAACCTCTTATTCTGTATGCATTGCTGTAGTAGGCACAAGAAATCCAGTTTCCTCTCCTATCAGAAAGCTTTAGTTACAGGATACAGCTAAGCATGACAGGGGACTGTCATTAAGTCCTGTACTGCTAAAAATGTATTTTTTTAATAAAACATTCTGTAATACCTGTCACAGTGTTTTGTCTCTTGCAGTATTACTTTACGAGCATATAGCTTTTCATTTATTTGTAATAAGTCAGCCCAGCTTACAGGGATGAAAGATTTTGTTGCTTGCAAATTAACAGTGTGCCCCCTTCCACCAGCCTACCTTGCCTTGTTAGATGTACATTATCCATCATAATATAAACACTGGCATGGTTAACTTTTGCTGTGGAACTAGTTCCATTTGAAGTTAATAAACTTGTTCTTTAGTAAGTTAAGAACTTATATAATGAGATCAGAAAGTGAATGTTTTAACCAGTGTCTGTAAGAGTAAACGTTAACACTCTCTGAAAGCACTGCTTGTATGTAGAATCTATACTTACGAAATATTTAATTCCTGTCTGCATAGTGGCAAATGCCTGCATATTGTTCCAGACCTAAATAGTTTAGATGTTTGAAATTTGCACTTGTGAAAAAGTTTGCCTGAATTGGGTAAATACAGTTAAGTTGGGGTTTTTTTGTTTGTTTTTTTTTTTTTCTCCTTTCCTTAAATAATTATTTCAGGTCTGTAGTAGTCTTAAGATTTTTAAGTACACTAGAATATAACACGCTCTATTTCTGAAATTGTATCAAAAATACAACAAAATGCAAGAATTCTAAAGAAAAAAAAATTAAAAAAAAAAAAAACCTAAGCAAACCCAGCCCTTTTCCAGTCCCCAAGCATGTACTTTACACCCACACAGAACCCACTGACTGGTTCAGTGGGCTGTATCCAAAAGTGAGGTGTAAAGGGTAGAAATCACATGCAGATCTGAGTGTAAGAAAGAGTAAGGATGGCATAACTGTAGTTATGAAATATACAGAAAAGTGTAATCTCTAAACTTTTCCAGTATTCTGATTTAGTTTGTGAATATGTATATATTATTTACTAATATTCAATTAGAAAAAAAGTTTCATTATTCAAGCTCTCACCCATTAAGATTATTTCTGCTTTGAGTTTACCAGGTAGATCTAATGAAAAACAATACAGTGAAATCTGCAGTGGCTACTACTTATCAAAATTCAGGATTATGGTGAAACTTAATTTTAAAGTGCATCTCTGCGTGTATTGATATGTATATATATTTATGTGTGTGTATGTATAATGAACGTGACTTAAAATGTGTATATAACTGGTCTATTTACAACAGGTAGAGTTTTTACTTCAAGGCTGTTGTCTTATCAGGAGCTTAGAGCTATGTAGAAGAAGAGATGTAAATTTGCTTGAGATATCTGCCTTGCCTAGTGACTTGGAAGAGTCAGATGGCTGCTTCTGATGGCATAGAATCTGGCAGGTTCACATTTTTGGTAGTTTTGCTGTCAAAAACTGCAAGGGGATTTCCTGAAAGTTGTGCGTTCCTGATGATAATAGAGATAAGAGAGTGTCGTGATGCTTTATAAGAATGTATGGGGAAAATATTTAATCTTTTGTGTAAATCTTAGTTTGAAAATGCAAGTTATTCTATGCCTCTGTAGTAAAGTACTTTCTTACATGCCAGATCAACCAGTTACACTTTTTGTTAGGTATGAGGGGAAACAAAGGTTAAGGTATGCTTTTCTGATTAAGCATACTTTAAGTCTAGCATTCATATAAATGGCACTACCACCAAAGTACCACAACCCCAAATATAGAAAACCTGTAAATATTTGTGGCACCAACCGTGAGGTTTTTAAACTGGTATGCTGTATACGTTGCTAAGTCTAAGAATTAATTTTAGCCAACTTCATTGATTATTCTGACCTCTCTGTGGATCCCCTTCTGTACTCAATGGAGAATGATGGGCATTCCCAAAGGACATCTTAATTTCACATGAGACATTACTTAAATGTGTGGGCTAATTCACCCCCGTTAGGGTTACTGTTGGCTAACATGTGGGATGAATCCTACTGCGGGTGATTTTTTTTTTTTTTTTTTTTTTTTTTTTTTAATTATCTAGCTCACAGGGCTGTAAATAGTTGTTGGCAAAATAAACAGGTCCTCATTGTCTTTCTAAAGGAGACCTTAAATTCAGAGAAGCTTACCAATTTGTAATGTAAATTTTGAAATCTGATTGTTTGGTGTTAGGTAACAAGTGCTGAGACTAGCCCACAAGTCTCAGCCTGGGTTCACTTACAGCCTGTATACAGCTGTATTCTAGGTTGGCCTTGTATGGAGTAAGTGCCAAAACCCAAAGGCTTAGATTCTAGATTTGGTATTCCCCGAATCTAAAAGAACTGAGGTTTTGATTAGAATCAAATGATAATTCCCCTGTCTCAGGGCAGGATTTAGACATGTAGTGAGTGTATAGCAGACCTCACATTTTAGTATAGAACGGATCCTTGATAGTATTTGTGTTACGGTCAAAACTTTTCAGTATATGCAGACTGGTTTCCAGCTTTCATTACGCTGAGCTGGAATTATATGCAGATGCACATGCAAACATGTGCATCTGTGGTGTGTGTGGCTGCATGCTGGTGCAATTGTATCCTAAGGGTGTAAATGCATATAGGTCCTATTAAGACTAAAAAGTAAATTGGGACACTCGTGCTTGTAGGAGGTTAGATTCTAATTGCCTGTATAAAGGTTTTATTTTCAAAGAATAGATATATCCACAGGTTCACAACTGACACTAAAATAGAAATACTGCTGAAACCATGGTGCAAAACTCCACTAACTTACTCCAGTGGTAGGGAAAAAAATGATGAAAGATGTCATCTTGCTTGTGTGAAATGAGAGGCATTTTAGGTCTAGAAACCCTCACTTGGGAATACAGCTAGCTGCAAGTGAAATCATTGGGTTAGGAGTCAGGAGTGCTGTGTTCTGCCACTGGCCAGAGCCATGAGATCTTGCCTAGGGATGACTCATCCCCTGACCTACTGTGTGACTATTTTGGATTTGTGAACACTCCAGCTGGAGACTGACTGACTGTGTTTGTGCAGTGGTCACTGCTACTGACGGTACTAACATCTGATACATTTTTAATTTTTTACAGCATTCAGAAGAAGAGCTTGGACCTTCACATACACTGACATCACACTAGTGAGGCATTTGGGTGTAGTTTTTGCTGCTATTCTTCCCCTGACAAACAACTTCTCCAAAAACACGTTAAAAAAGATCACCTGGGTTCAGGAACCTCATTAACCAGTTCCCAGCCCACCTTTACCCTGAAATCACTTCCTGTGGAACATGAGGTTCTTCACTCTTAAACTTCCACCAGACCATCCCAGCAAATAAGGAAGCTGTTGGCATTGTCAGACTTCTCTGCTGAAAGTCAGGGGTTCCCTGGAAGATGAGAAGAAACGGTCCTCATGTGGCAATTAAAAGCATTTAGAATGGACTTCCCCAGCTTTGTGTGCGCTATGGTACAGGTAGTAACTCCAGCATGCTGAGATGAGCGTGAAGATTTGTGTTGCACAAAGGGTGGACATGTCGATTTTTGTTCTAGTTACCTCTGGCTTATATATTCTGCTTACTTACAATTGAAGAGTTTGACATTTCAAGGCAGAATCTGTTGAAATGTACCAAAGCTGACGGTGAACTCTACAGGTGGTTTCTGTACTGCGTCTTTCATTTTTAATACAGGTCTCTATATAAAACTGTAAATGATTAAAGAAAGTCTGCTGATGCCATAGCACTCATAATGGGGTAAAAAAATCATTAAGTTTCTTCATGGTTATTTTTTATAACAAAATGTGTCTATTATTGTAAACTAATCCAATGTTGAAGTAAAAATGCAAACTATTGAAATATGACAAAATAAACTTGACTTTATTAAATGCATCTGTACCTTATTTAGACAAATAGAAATCATTCACTTCAAAAAAAGATTAAATGAGAAGAATGGAGTAGTTTCTTATTTTAGGTTGTTAGAAGACTGGTTTTACCCTAAGACTCCACATTTATTCTTTGACTATGGTGGTGTATGGAGCCTGTTATTAGCTATGAATGTTACTCAGGAAATGTAACTCTTGCTAAAAATAAAAAACCTAATATCACAACTTCCTGCTAGACAGAAGCAAATAGTGACTGAAGTGTGCCTACACTGTTCTCTTAAACACAATTGTAAAGAATATATTACTTAAATAGGATAAATTTTCCCTTCAGGTAAGTTGTAGATTTCTTGATGTACAGGAAAATGTTAGTAAAAGAGTTCTGTGGGGAGTAGCTACTGGCAAATTGTAGGTAGTCTTTATTAAAGAATTAAAGAGAAACTTTTTTTGGAGAAGAAAATTCTTATATTGTTAGAAACTGATGAGCATCAGACCTCGTCTTCCTGTTGTACAGTTGGAACAGAAAAGGTTGGAAATGCATATCAAACGTAAATACTTGGTTCCTCTTCATTTGGAAGTATAATAGCTGGACATTTGCAGCTGAGCACATACGTAATTACTAATGGGAAATATTTTCTTTCCTTAATACAATTTACATTGCAGCATTTTAACTTGTTTGTACAACAGTCTGATGGTTCTTTAACTTGAAATTGCTTGAATGGTAAGTACTCATTTATGACAACAGCAGTACTTTACTCTGAAGGATTCCAGCAGCTTTTCACTAACTTTGCATTGGGGAAATATTTTGATCCTTGTTGATGTTAGGCCCAGAGGACATTAACTTAACATGTTCGTTGTTTAATAGCACTTAGCAGCAGCAAAAGACGTGAACTGCAGAGGGGATGTAGATATGTGGAATTTAATTAACCAAACTGGAATTCAGCCAAAACTCAGATCAACAGTCCCAATCTTGCAAAAAGCGCGAGGGGACTTCTAATAGTTGGTAAGTGAACTGAGCTTTCATTTTGATGTCACCTTGACAATTGTGGTGTAAACAATCTCGTACCTACTTTTCTAGGGAATTTATTCAGTGATGTTGTGAAGGATGGTCTGTACCACTTACTAAATTACTCGGTATTACTTCTGGCAGTATTCTGTCTTGTTTTTACGTCTTTCATATAAGCACCAAGTTCAAGCTTAGCATTTGAGAGCAGGCAAGAGTACAGCTTGGATTAGCAGAGCTGCAGGCATGGCATGGTGCAGTTGCATGCCCACCAGAATTTTTAATATGCTGTGATTTATTCCCCCCCCGTTGTTAGTGCAGGCTGTATAATAGGCTTGATAAGTTAATTAGGAATGGGATCTTGAATATAAAATAAGTGCTTTATTTCTTTTTTTTGTTTATTTATCAGCCTATTGTAAGTGGGCGGAAATAATTCAGCATTAGCTAGTTTACTGAAAAGACTGACTGCTGATAGCAGTTTGTGTATGTATAAGGTATGATTTACAGAGCCAAATTCTAATCTGTTCTTTATACCAGCCTCAGGCAGTACAGTTGTTCTGCAGTAAACTGAAGGATTTTGGTGTGTCCTTGTAAGTGATCTTTCAATATGAATATGATGCGGTCTATCAGAATTACTTCCTTGCTCTCTAGAAAAGGAACAAAATTTAGATACAGAAACTAATAATCCTGGTGTTTCTTTTTTGTTGTGTAAGACATCTTGAAATACTAGCCTTCTATCAATAGTCCACACTGGTCATTCAGGAGTAGCTATCAATGGAAAACTAACGTGGCTATAGTGCAAAACTATCATTCATTAATATAAAATATTTTAGATATAGTTAGATCAGCAAACAATTAGTTCTTAATTCAACTGTCACATATACTGGAAATTTTCCAAGTCTGCTTCTGGCTCCAAGCACAATTTTTCTAGGAATATCTGAGTTAGTATGCTTTGTTTTGTTTCTGTATAAACCAGCAAGCAGTGATGTGTGTGGTTTTTTGAATGTCAACTATGCGAGTCCAAGGGAAAGCTGGGGTGGGTTTTCTGTGTGACTGTTACAAAGCTGTTAACTGTGCTTCCTCTTGAACAAACTGTCCCTTGCATTCCCTTCCTTCTTACTTCCCTTTGCTGTCAGGAAAGACCTTTCATAGAGCAGTAGTTCCAGAAAGTGCAGCCTCAGCGTAGGTTAGGGGCTGTAACAGCATTGATGAAGGACTCTGTCTTATATTCAGGCAAAGGTTCTACTGCTATAAATAATGCATGTTTTAATTGGAAACTGCAAATGGAAATATTAGTCTCTACAGGCTTGTTGATTTCAGTGTAATCTGTTAGGGACAGGTTCCACTTACACGCGGAACACACAACACGTTCCCCAGATTTGTGGTTGGTTGTTTTTATTAGTACTATCTGCGCTAGTGAGTTCCTTCCTATAAATTGAGACAAATGTGGTATCAAGCTAATCATCTGGGAATTCTATCACTGTATATTATGAAAGTTGCCCAAAACACTATTACAAGACTGGGTACCCCGTGATGTTAAGTGTTCTAGATTCCTTTTCCCTTGGTCAGTATTGATAGGATTGTGCACTGTACCTACTGAAAGTAAATTTAACTATTAGTAGGGGATGAGCTTAAAAGCACATAGTAAACATACTCATTTCTTGGCAGATTTCCCTGGGATTAATCACACTGTGCCAGATGTTAGCCACAAGTTTAGGCTTGCATGCACAATTACTGTGGTTAAGATGATACCTGGCTAATTCATGAAGCTGGAACACTAATTGCATCTAAGAGGATGAGCACAACTTTTTGTACCATTTTAATTAAGTTGGTTTAAAACCACACCTTAAGGCCTCTTCTAAACATAACATCCTACCAACTTCAGTAAAGGTGTCTGACAGTTACCTCAGTGGTACATAAGTGTGTAAATACAAATCTGTGTGAAGGCTATTAGTTTGCTTGGAGCTAGATCAGTTTTTGCTTTAATTTGGATCATTTCCATTTGCGTGCACTCACCAGTCTTGTTTTAAACTCATTCAACAGTGTCAAGATGAATTTTGCACCTTTTTTTTTTAGTAGTTTATAGATATTAAAATATTTAATGGCACACACCCCAACTTGCAGAACTGTAGAAAAAAGGAGAAATAGAAATTTTATTACTGTCCAGTGTGGGCATCCTAGTCTCCTGCTGTTTGTGGGCAAGCCTGAGCAATATATACCTAGAATGTTTCTAAGAAGTAGAATTTAGGATTAAAATAGGTTTTAAATGTGTAGAACTCCTCAGTCCTTCCAGAAGTGACAGAAGGCTAATTTCAGAAAATGCTGTAGGAACACCAGATCCCAAGCTTTGAGTGCCTAGGGCAACCCAGTGTCCCAGCACGGGCATGCATTAAGCTACAGGTGAGCTGGGTGCCTCAGAGTCCAATCCAGAAGATGCTGACGCTGAGCGGGGTGCCTTCAAGTTAAGAGACCAGGCTGAACGTAGGATTGAGTTTGACCCACAGTCTTCAGTCTTAGGTACCTCTGGCTTGTCATGATTCTCTCATGACCTCTTCCGTCCTTGTTTGTTGGCTGGAGTTTGTTTTGACAAAACACAACCAGGGCAAGTCCTGGGGCCCCTACTTCAATTTATTTGCCTGTGTGTGGATATCCCATGGCAGTTCAGATCACTCCTTTGCACAGAGAACAGGGTTTCATATTCTGTGTTTCCCAAGAGAGTGTAGAAGTGTAAAACCTTTTGGAAGTGGGGTTTATCAAGTGCCCCTAGGAAAGTGTTATTTATGCATGAGGAGACCAGGCTTCTAATTTCTGTTACAGAGAATATGTAAATCTTCTGTATTAAATGGAACAGGTCTCTCCATTTCGTGTAGCATTTCTTAAATGGTGTGTTGTGCAGACATTCTCTTCTCTTTCTGTTGGCTAAAAATGACTGAATTAGTCTGTGTGTGAAGCAGTGGTTTCAGAGGTTCTAGCTTTACGGTCTGGGCCCTTTCTTTAGAGGTGATGGGGCTATCATCAGGCAGAAGAGGTTTTTTTAATTTTTCCTTTACTGAGGTTACAAAGCAAGTTGGGGGCAGAAGTTAGGTGGGGAAAAATACTTCTGTCTTATGCATCAGTGTCTTAAAATATACCTGTCCTTTGTAGGACAGTAGTAAAACTAGAGACAAAAGATAGCTTCCTTCCCCTCTTGAAACCAAATTCTTCTTGAAAGTTTCTTCTTGAGAACAAATTCAGGATAGCTAGTAAAACTAAAAAGGTATGAAGGAGAAGTCTGACTCAGATGGAATTGTTAAACCCTGATTTTTTTTGTTGGAATATCCATAGTTAAAGGATTAACTGTGTTCTGCAAGGTAATGCATTATATTAGTACATTATTCTTTTCTTGATCATAATTTAGCAGAGCTTAGTGATGTATATGATGTACATTCTTGGGTTGCATTGCTTCAAAGTATCTTGGATAATTTTTCAAGTTTATTGAAAATCTAAATCAACGTCTTTAGCTTGACGTTCTTCTTTTCAAAGGTCATTCTGCATATAACAGGAAATGTGAAAGGCCAAAAGAAATAAATTGGCTACAAACACAGCAGCAGTGTCTGCAGAAAATATCTCAAAAATGTTTATGGATTATGCTTCTTCATTTACAGTGTATTGATTGTTTTCACAGCAAGCAGCTGCCTGTGGACTTTTAGATAAAGAAAACATATGCCAAGAGATGGCATGTGAAGATGAACCAAGAGATGTGGGGTGGGTGAAAGTTCCACACTGTGAACTGATATTCAGCATTCTTTTGGGTCATTGCCTTGATAACTCCACACCCAGTAAGTAATATGGTCATACAGCAGTGACAAGCCACTATAGCCCAGGGAGAAGGAAGCTCTTTTTGTGTTCCTAACCAGGCATATTCAAAGGTATGCCCATAAGCTGTTGCTGAAAGTGCTGACTGCATCTAATTGCTGTTAATATATTCTGGTCTGAATTGTACTGATTAATAGCTGTTAGCAGGAGCAGAGGAATTTTCCTCTTTATAGGTGGGGCACAGAGCCTTGTCGATTCAAGTCTTGCTGGAGAACAGAGTGTGCTGCTATAATTATTAGTAATTCTTATCCCTGGGGAAAGGAATCTGTAGCGCTCTTTTGTGTCATGAGGAGTATTTTGGCCAGAATTTTATTATTCTTGCCAGTATGGGTTGGCAAGAAATTGTGGCTCCTTGCCCCGTTTGTCTCTCCAGTGGCCCTGCCACTGGGGTACGTTCCCTAGCAGCTCTTGTCCAGAGTGAGTTTGCTCAGGGGGGGTCTTCCCAGATTTTTGCTACTGACGCACTTGCTGTGAGATGATCTCTTTCTTTGGCCCCTGGTTTTTAGGGTTGGGTGTGTCCAGTGTTAGTGTTGCAGGATTAGAAAAATGCCATGCAATAGTGAATAGCTGCATTACTGTTTATTGTTGTTACTCTTTGTTCATACGCAAATACAAGGAAAACAACAACCTAATATAATCTTTGGTGCGGCTGGCTCAAGGCGTTTGATTGTTGTCTGAATTTCGGAAATGATGTCTTGGTGATTGGAATGCCTTTTCTTCACTTGCCAGCTGCTGCGTGGAGGTGCAGCAGTTCCATTTTCACGTGGCAGCTTTAATTTGTGTTTCCTTAACAGAAAGTGAGCAATGCAGCACACCTTTTACAGATGCAATTAAACCTGCCTTAGTCACTGGCAGGAGGAGGAACACGCAGAAACAGGTCATTTAACAGAAACTGTCTCTAATAAAACTGAGACAAACATGTCCTGTTAAAGATTTGGGGAAATCTCCTCAGGCAAAAAACCTGCTTCCTAAGGATGGACTTTGCATGGCCTTCCTTCAATTGTGCTTTCCTTCCTGTAGATGACAGATATGGTTAAATGCTGGTACCAGTTGTGTTATTGAGAGTGAAGCCAGGATTTCATGTGCCATGTCTGCAGGCAGTGGCTTTACTCCCCATGCTGCTAAAAGGGGGTCATGCTGGCTGCTACTAAATCTGCCTGACCTGATCTATTAATTTCAAACTCTCCTGAAGCCAGATGCGCGATTGATCTTTCCAAACTTTAGTAGCCTAAGAAGTCGTGCATTCCGTCTAAAATTAGGCACTTGGATTCCTTCTAGAGCCACTAGAGGCAGCATTTATTTTCTGGGAGTAGTTAATCCCACCCTGATTGGGGGTGGTGGGGTAGCACGGTGGTTGCTTCCCAGATGTAGCCACAGCAGGAAGTGTTCTAACAGCCGGCGCCTCTGCTCTCTGCAAACCTGGTGTTGCGACAGCATCTGCTGAGGGATCTTTCCAAGTTACGTTTTCAGTTAAATGAAATGCTGTTGATACTCAGACTGGTTATTAAAACTCGGTTTTGGGATCTGTCTGAAAATTTCAATGGCATTTTAAAAAAAGAACAGTCATTGCAGTCTAGTGCTGAATATAGAATTCAGATGAGTAAGAAAAGCAGTATTGTCCATCATGGTTTTTGTCTACTATGTTTTAGAGAGCTCCTCAGGCAAAGATTGATGAAAGACTCCTAATATATGACAAATTTGAAGAAAAAGTAACACATTAGGATAGTTTTTAAGGCCCAAAGAGATCATCAGATCAAGCATGCAGACCTTGTTTAGCTTGGAAGATAAACTATCAGTAGCCATAGTACAAAATTGCTTTTGTAATATTCTCACTTAAACAATTCCATGAACAGCAAAACTAATGAAGCCTTGTTTCCAAAGTGTGTGTATGCATGTCTCGCCTCCTCCCATGTGGGTTCTCTGCTGTCTAATGCTGTGTCCAGTTCCTCTCTGGCGAATATGAGATCCTCTCTTTTGTCTATTTTCACAGATTATTTAAGAGTTAAGTATTTCAGAAATCACCTACCTTTCTGTTGAAGTTGGTTAAAGTTTGCCACTGGCTTCCAGAATTACTAAGAGGCAGTGGACAGACCCATGGCTATGTGGAGCACAAAGACACATGTTTTATTTTCATAGGAAACTTGGCAACAAATTTAGAGTGAGGGCTGTGGTGATGTGGTAGAGTATTGAGCAATGACTGATTTCACAGTGTGGTTGGCCCCAAAAAGCACAGAAAGGCTCTTGTGTCAGATCTCCGGCCTCACCTCTTCTCTGTGGTCCATTCCACAGAACTTCTGTGTGCCAGCTCCCGTTAGACAAGAGGTGGCTTGTGTTTTGTAAAACTACTATATCATTTAAAACCAAAAAAGAAATGTACTGATTCTGTTCATAATCTGTCTCAGCAATGTGTCACAGTTAGTGTTGCTTATTTTATTTCTAAATTTGTGTTGGTTTTTAGCTTTAAGTTTTTACTGTTGATTCTTGCGCTGCATTTCTCTGCTGGGTTAGACAACCCTCTGAGACCAGCTATTTTTCATTGTGAAGGTGTGTGTGTGCCATAATTGGATCATTCTTGATTTTGTTTTTGATGAATGAAGCACATTGAACTCTTTACATCCCTATAGTAGGGCATTTTCTATAGCCGTCGTATTACTCTGGCTCTTCTCTTCACTGTAATTGCAATCAGTGTGGTCAAAAAACAATTTATAAATTACTTGTCAGATTCTGTCTATAGTATGCTTTTTGGCTGGCAGACCCGCAGAAAGAGAGTGATATCCTGTTTCCTATCTGCTTTGCACAATAAAAATGTATGATAATGTAAGGATGGCAACATCAGTTGTCGGTTTGGTTTTTTTTTTTCCAATGTTGCTGTGAAGATGCTAGTTCAGTACAAGCTGTAAAACGAGCTAATTTATGAAGTTGCATTTTTATAATATTTATCTTTAGCTTTCCTTTTACAACTCTTGCATTCATTAGCAAGCATTTGTTGAACCATGCTGTTCCTTTGAGATCCTCAAATGCCCTGCTCAAAGCCAAGCGGTGAGTGTGTGCATTCATGAAGATGTTGGCCTATCATAACATGTTTCCCTTTTCCTCTTTATGAAGATGAATTTAAATTTATTATTGCCAGCTGTTTCTTTCTATGATGTATTTTTTCTCATGTGGTTAGCGATCCTGATTGATTCAAATCCTTGCCCTGCACAGGGAAAGCATCAGAGCTGTTGTGTTATGTTAACTTGTCTGGCAAACTAGAATCACAAAAGATTTAAAACCGTAAGCAGAAAGAGCATGTGTTTGACCAGATTTTGCTCATCTAAAAGTGCCTTCGGAAGTAGTAATTTATTTATTTTTTAATTACAATAATAAGTGTGGTTAAGTTTACAGTTTGTCTCAGTTCTATCCAGAGTGGTCATCCTATCGTGTTTTTCTTGGGTAAATACGTGCACCAGTTTTGTTTGCTTGGCCTTGTCTGACGCATGGGAGCGTCATCTCATGGACTGCTGAACCCTCTTGCTCATGGAACAGCGACTGTTCCATGCAGACACAGTGATACACTTAATCCTTGGTCGCTGAGGGCGATCAATAGATTCAAGTTAACCATTTCACCTTATGGCTAAACATTAATTATGCAGAGTGTACTAGTGTCCCCTTTTTTTTTTTTTTTCTTTCAGAAACATTTTAACCTTATGCATTCAGTGATTAAGTGCTGGCTGGCAGGTCATTTTTTTCCTGCGCTGCTGCAGAGCAAAGTTAAACTTAGCTGGCTGCAACTGTGCCTCTAGCCGGGTGATGAGTTGTATGGGTTTAAGACGACGCTGCTGACAAAATGGATGGGTTGAAAATCAGATTCTTCTGTTGTTACAAAGCAGTCAGGCTAGAGTGAAATGGCAGTGATTCAAGCGCATGCTAGACAGACCATATGTTCCTTACGGTGAAATGAAGTGGTGGTGTATATCTGTATTGCTAAGCATAAGGACAACAGCTCCAGCTTCCAGAACTGCTGGCAGGAGACCTACATAGAAGAAATGTACTCTTCTGTCCTTTAAAAGTCATTTAGGAGTGAAGCCAGTGCCTGTTCCTGCCTGTCTCATGCTAGAGCAAGATGTACTAGGAAAACATTGATGTATTTCAACTATGTGTGCAACCAAGTTCTAAAATGGTCAGCTAAATTCTCCACAAAACTATCACTTCTGAAATAACAGGACTGCAAAGGATCTCTTGGGTCATTGAGTTTCATCCCTCTTCACCCAAGAATTATATGACTTGAGATTAATTTATCAAATTCCATTTTGAGAGTTGTCATTTCCTGCCCTGTTGGAATACTGCTCCAGAGCTCTGATTCTCTCCTACCTTAAAGTAATTTTTCTAATTCTCACCACAAATTCTAGATCTATTCTCTACATTTTGATGTCTGTTTGCATTTCCTCTGAGAACTCTTCTTTCTCTCCCTGGTGCTTCTTTTGAGAAAGCACCCTCTCTAGAAAAGCACTTTTCTGCAGAGGTTGTAAGCAACCAGAAGCAACAGGTACACTTCCATGTGATGTCTGGTAAACAAGACTTGAGAGCAAGACTTCCTTTATGAACTGTGCTTGACACCTTAAAAGTGATGATAAGTTCAAGAAAAGCCCAGTCTTAAGAACATGTTTACATTAACTTCAAACACATTACTCTGGATTGGAACCATATGGTTTAGAGTTCTCAAAGTATTTTTTTAGATTATAATCACTATAATGATGAGGGAAAATAATAATGGGAACTGTCAAATCAAAAGTTGTGGGTCTGCAAGAGATCTTCAGCAAAGAGGAAATGAGGGACTTGTCACTGAGAAGGTGGTGTGTCAGCCTGTGGGCTTTTGTGGGACTTTGGATGGGTAAAAACACAGGGAGCAGTGTATAAGTAATCCCATATAAGTTTAGATGCCAATTTTCTAAAACTATCAAAACTGTCAATTTTCTAAAACTATAAAGTCCGCGCTAGAACATTTCTGGTGGTGAAGGGATAGGGGTGCAGTGCCAGAAATGCGAATATAACTTGACTCAGCTGTTCGAGTAATTTATTGAGAAAGTTCTGGCTGTAAGGTGCATCATCTGTGTCCGAGACTGTCCTCAGGTGAAACGCTGTCTGCCTGTGTTGCTAGACATTGAAAACTTGCTCTAGAAGGTGGAAACCAGCCCCTGTTGTTTTACTTGAATGTTAATATTGAAACAAATGGGAGCTTAATTTTAGTCTACCCTTAAAACTGCATTTTTCTCTTTTCCAATTTAAGTCACTTAAAATCTAACTCCACAATTGTGTGTTTGACCTGGGGTATGAGTATTTCAGGTCTTGTCGAGATTGCTTAAGGAGGGTGAGGTGATGTGCACTGGCAGAAACCAAGGCGAAAGAAACATTCTCTGTATCTTCTGTAGGTGAGAGATTCTTCAATGTGTTAACTAAGGCTGCTGCTTCTTCAACGTTTCTTCTTTCTGCAGAGAAATCCTCAGATTCACAAATCCCACTGTCTTTTGTGTGGTGCTCTTAACTAAATCAGAACAGGGATAAAAACAACTAAGCCCTGCTGTGACTCAGGCATGGGTAAGACAATGACAACACAGTCATATGCTGAGGTAAGTTGCTCTTAAAGCGAAGTGTAGCTCTACACCCTTCATCACCTACCCCCCAATTCCCACTCCCTGTCTTTCACCCTCGGGGTCTTTTCTGCTTACTTCAGGTCATGATGTTATTTGCTCTGGTGCTGTGCTCCACATACTGAGTAGCAGAATGAAGTGCATGTGCATGTCACATAGAAGGTAAATCTCACAGGTTTGCTTTGGCTTTGCCTTCTGACTTATGCTCTCCTGGGCTTGGTTATGATGTCATTTGCTAAAAAGAAGAAGGGATTAAGCCAATGGCAATAAGTCATTTCCTTCTCATTTTATTTTCTTTTCATGAAATGCTTTCACACTGTTAGGCAGAGCATTGGCTCTGCATCAGCCCTGCCTGTAATTGTGTGTTGTGCTGGCTGCCGTCCAGGAAAGGAGAGAACAATTTAAACACCTCCCCATGCAGTGACAAAAAAAAAATATTGGGAACTACTAAGCAGTTGGGAAGTGTGAGGGGCATGTGGTTTAGTGGTTTCCTCAGTGCTGACAACAAGTATAAGGGACCAGTTTCATCCTAGTGCTGTGTGTATGTGGCAGAAGTAGCAGGAAGCCCACAGAATCAGAAGAAACTAATATAAACCCCAAACTTTGTCACTGAGTCTCCCAAGAGAGTATGAAAAATACAGTGCTGCTAGAAGGAGGCTTGGGACTGAGAAATGGCATTGTGTTGTACAGTTTGGTTTGCACTGTGTACATCAGTATGGGGTTTTGAGGTCAGGTCTGCAGCTGGTATAAATCATGACAGTGAAAAGAAATGTTGATGCAAATTTCCCTCATAATCTTGAATTCATTTTTCTAAATCATATGGCAACTGCAAAGCAATTTGTCTTCATTAGCATAAGGCAAAAATCCTAAACACTTGGATAATTTAAGTAAAAAAAAAACCCAACACATCTTCAGATGAAGATGTAACTTGGGTCCAGCTGCAAACCACCAAACGCAATCACCTTAATAGAAAGAATTTCAGAATTCAATATTACTAGCACCAAACACTGCAGCAGCATTGGATTTAAAGCCAAGTTGTCTTCTGCTCTTGCACTGGTGTAAATTTAGGTCATAGCCAAAGAAATTGGCAGGCTTGCACTGGTTCTGCACTGGTGTAAGTGAACAGACTGGTGATCTCCACTGGAGTGTCTGGGCCTCTTCTACAGAATTGCGGTTCCCTCTCTTATAAGGGATGGTGTCAGATTAGGATGGTAACTTAAATCCCTTTATGTACTGTAAATATAGCTGTGCTGTTGGACATGACCAAAATCCCTTTGGAGAGCCACACAGCTGGGAGATCTGTAGCCAGATCTATGTTGCAGACTTCTGTTGGCACAGCAGTATGAGCCAGGGATACGAAAAGGTGTGATCTCTGGCTGGTGGAGCCAGGCTAGGAAAATCTCCTGATACAAATGCAGCTACACCAATGTAACTATTATATAGCTATAGGCTGACTTGTAGAAGGGTTGCTGAATACAGTGGTTCTGCTGCTGCTGAGTTACATCCACTGTAGGATGCATAGGCTGAAATAATTACTCCAGGAAAAGGTCCTATTAGTATAGATCAGATACAGATCTCTTAAGACCTGCCTTCTTTATCACTGCAGTTAATAATTAGCAGGCTTTAGGCAAATGGGGGTTCTGAGTTTTTCAGCGAACTGTGGAAGACAGGTTAAAGCTGCCAAAACCAGCCTGTGTGTCGTGGCACTTGTGAAGCAGTAACTGCAGTCACCCCTTGCAAGCACAACGTGGAAGAAAAATATGTGGTTTATTCATAAGCCAATAGGTTTCTTTGGGTTTTGGTGGTGATTGTTGTCAAGAGTTACCAAAATACATGATGTGTAATACCAATGGAACTAGAAATGTTTTGCAGGGATTTAAAAGCATAACACAGTGTTTGCTTTGAAGTGACGAAGGAGAAGCAATACTGCATCTCATCTGGATATAGATGTTTATCCTGCAACCTAACTCCCAGTGTTTTTTGAGCCCATCCGTGTACCCTTATTTATGGATCCTTTCTCCTGGTCTGAAAAAAACACTGGTGATATTTTGCCTAGTTAAAAATAAATGGTGTTCCAGAAATGAATAATAAACAGGGCTAGTAATAATATTAAATAAGCAAGCTGATCTCTTTGAGGAAAAAAAAAAAAAAAAAAAAAGAAAGTAAATCTAGCTTTTTCCAGCAATTTGCTTTATTTTAGTAACGTGATTTGCAGTAATGCTTCCAGCACAGAGGTTCTTGGAGAGCTGTAACTCTTCTGCTCTGTAATTTGTTGCAGTTTTGGACAATCTAGGCACTGATACCAATGGCAGAATGGGGAAAGTGGGACAAATTTGTTCTTCTGTGCACACTAGCACTTGCATTAATCTCTGGTTTATATGTGCCTGGAAGGATTCACATCCCTCCCCTCCAAGTATGGCCTCCATGTGTCTGGGATTTGTTACATTCCAGTCAGTGCAGCATAAATCCTTATTAGATAGGTCGTAATGATTCTTACTATTCAGCTAGGGCATGTATCTGATGACTAGCCATTTACTAGTAGAATTTGAAACAGGCTTCTACTGAAACATAATAAAGCAATCTTTGAATTTTTAATATCTCTTATTGCATAAGCTAGTTTTATTAATTCTGTCCCTTCACACTGACTTCTTAAGGCATCTTCCTGAATCTGTTCCCAAATTAAGATATTGCAGAGAAAAATATCAGAAGAGAAGGAAAAAACCTCTACAGCCAAACAGCAAGAGAAAGAAGTTTCTATTTGTGCGATCTGAAATGGGGCTGAGAACTAGTGAAGCAAAGTACCACCAGGAAAACTGCTGCAGTCAACACTGCTGGGAAGAGCTGTGGTGGAACAGCTGGTTCTGGTAGGCAAATGCAGAAACCTTGAGGCTCTGTTGCTCTGCAGCACATCTGGGACACTTAAACCCATTTTTAATGACATGAACGCAAAAGGATGGAAAATAAAGCTCAGCAGTTAGTTTTAGTGTAATGCAGTAAATGATCCTAGGGCCTGATCCAGCGGTGTGGTGAGCGTTCTCCGATATCATCCAGTAAAAGCAGTCAAGAAAAATGAACTTTTTCCAGATGGACTCTTGCAGATCATCCACCGCGTATCCAAATATTTCATAGGAGAGCACACCAACTAATAACATTCAGAGTAAGTAGTAGCAAGATTATGAGCTCCTCTCACAGATCCAAAACTGTCCTCTCTGCTATGTTTTAAAAAGAATCTTTTCTAGAATTTCTACCATGTGTCTCTTAAGGAGATAACCATTTGAGGTTTTACCCTTCAAGTCTTCTATTTGCTGTTACAGTGTCTCTTGTGAGAGCCAATGGAACGTGATTTTGAAATCATTTGTTATGGAGCATACACTGTGGTTTGGTATCTGTTCGTTGCTGATCAGATTGGCACCACTGAACTTTTTCGCATGCTTATCACAGGGGATGAACAGGCAGACTTCCAGAGAGTGATGGAGACCTTTACAGTTTTTTAAAAAAAAAAATGTTCTGATTATGTTGGATGGACTTTGTCGAAAATGTTACAACTCCACACGCTTATTGAGGAAAGGGTTTTAGTATTTGAAAACTCCAGACTTTCACCTGAATCTTACCAGTGGGACAATGTGGTTGTGCTACATCTAGTAGGCCCTGAAGCAAAGAATGTAGTTTTGATAGCTGTTACGTGATTTGGCCTGCATCACAGGCTTTACTTCACAGTTTGCTCATAAACAACTGGAAATGTCTAAATATACAAGGTCGAATTTGCTTCCTTCCTGGGAAGAAAAACCAACCAACCAACCAGTCCCTTCCCCACTGAAGGAGGCTGAGGGGAGACCTTATCGCTCTCTGCAGTTACCTGAAAGGAGGTTGTAGCGAGGTGTGGGGGGGCTCTCTCTTCTCCCAAGTAATAAGCAATAGGACAAGAGGAAGCGGCCTCAAGTTGCACCAGGGGAGGTTTAGGATGAATATTAGGAAAAATTTGTTCACAGAAAGGGTTATCAAACATTGGAACAGGCTGCCCAGGGAAGTGGTGGAGTTGCCATCCCTGGAGGTATTTAAAAGACAGATAGACGTGGCACTTAAGGTTGTGGTTTAGTGGTGGTTTTGGCAGCGTTAAGTTGATGGTTGGACTCAAAGACCTTAAAGGCCCCTTCTGACCTAGATGATTCTATGATTGTATGATTTATGGGAGAGTGAGCTTGGGAACTTAACCCTCTAAAGGAGAGGGGTGTTTTGATATCTAAATGAGTTTTGTTAATTCAAATAACTGTACAAATTTCAGATCTCTTTATTTACTGTTGAAGTTTCTAAAATCTGATTTCCAGATGGAAGCCTAGTACGTCTTTTCATCACCAAATTTACTCCCTCCCTTCTTATTGATGGACTTTACATTTTCAGAGTGAACCTGTTTTAAAGTACAGAGCAGGAATAACAAGCTACCTGGAACTGGCAGGGGAGTTTTATGTGAGAGTGAGAAGATGAGAAATTTTACTGCATCAAGAAAAAGAAGATACAGGATTTAAAACTAGTAGCAGGAAAAGCTTTTTAAAAAGAACTGCCAAAGCTTATGCTGGTCTGACATGATGAAAAAACCTGACCAGTTCACCTGGAAATGGAAGGCATCCCTAAAGAAAATTCAGGAGGCTGCTCCAGTTTACTCGCTTTCAAGGTACAAGATCTGTCCAGATGTTTGAGCTATTCTCACAGTGTTTGGAAGTGCATATTTATTACTCTGCTTGGGGGAACTCTGCCGTTCTCATTAGCCTGAGAAATGGATAATGCAAGCTGGAGATAGACACGGTACAGCCATCTCTCTGAAAGGCCCCTGATGGTTCATTCAGAATTTTCAGTAACCTTGTTATAACTGCTCTTCTGGGTTTCTCCTTGGAGGGCTATTCCTGGTGCATCATAACTCACCTAACCAGCTGCAGTAGTTTGAGAGCATCCACTGTGGCTGTGCAGGCCGAATGGAAGACGTACTTGGAGGTTCTTGTTAGGTTTCATAAGTTTACATTAGCCAAACTGTATTCCTAGGTGTTCATGGGTCACTCTAGCAGGCCTGCTTCCAATCTCTGTCCTCAAAGTCAGTGAAGCAGGATGCCAAGCTTTGACTCCATCAGGTCATGGCAGCAGGATAGGCTGCATCAGAGTAGACGAATTTTCACACTACATACATGTGATGTAATAGCTGTGGTGCTGATGCACTGGGCTAAGTATGGTGATGGACAGAAAGCCAGGGTAGATGCAACTCTGAGACCTTGCTGACCTGCATCTGTCATCATGTAAGCAGGTAATGCTCTGCCAAGGCAACACAGCGCAGAAGACGGCCCTGCAGCATAGAATCATAGAATTGTCTAAGTTGGAAGAGACCCTTGGGATCATCGAGTCCAACCATCTACCCTACTCTACAAAGTTCTCCCCTACACCATATCCCCCAACACCACATCTAAATGTCTCTTAAACACATCCAGGGATGGTGACTCAACCACCTCCCTGGGCAGTAGGGCAACAGCAATCTCGTCTTGACTGTCTTTGGTTTTCCCAACTCTCAATTTTGGTTAACTGGAATAGAAGACTGTACGAACAGCATTTCACTGCCTCTTCTCCTGATCTTAAACAGAAATTTTAAGTAGCGTGCGGCAACCGATTCACTTCCTGACCTGAAATGCCATATGAATTATCACTGTGGAACAGTGAGATTTAAGGTAGTTCAGTTTCAAGCTTGGGCTTTCTTATCCAAAGCTTTAGGGAGCAAGACGCACCTGCCTCTCCAGACAGCAAAGCCTGGAGGGACCCAAAGGGATCAGGATCTGCTGCAGCTTTGCTCCTGTTCTCCCTCAGCTCAATTCCCTGCCCATGGTGATGTTGTAAGTACAGTTGCAAGGAGGTGCAGCACAAGGTAGTTTTGAGTATTTTAGGTTTCATTTCCAGTCAGTCCCTTTTTGTTTGTTTGTGCTGAACCTGTAACAACCTGTCTGGATAAGAAACAATTCCAGAGTAAACAGAGAGCAGCTGCCAAGTCAGGTGCATGTGTAAATACACCATCAGTGGTAGCAGAATGGTGATGGTGCCTCTACTGTCAGACTATTTGCCGCTTTGAAGGGGCCGGTGTCCCTTCACATAGCACAGTTTGGGGACCTCATTCCAAGTAATACGTTTTCTAGAAAGAAAGTTGGTTTACAACTTACAGTGGTCAAAACTGAGGCACACAGTATATTAAATCCCAACCTCTGAAGTGGTGGGTCCTCAAAATAGACGAGTCCTCAGCTGCTCTTCAGAGCTCTTTCTGCCTTGCAGACATACACCCAATACTTAATTGCCGCAGAGTGCTAGAACTATGCTAAAAAATCAAATTATTTAAGAGCCTTAGTGCTATGCAGGGTATATTAAACTACATTTTCTCTGGGTTTAATGCAGATTTTTTGCAAAGTTTTTGCTCTTTGCTATTACTTACTTGTTTAAAAATATGCGGAGGGAAGGTAGAGTTTCCATTTGAAAACTAGGAATGATGAAAGTGTTATTTGCTGAAATGTGGGAAATGAATATTTTGATCTAGGCCAGTTTGTTTTGGCATCTGGGAGGATGGAAGTCCTCAGCTGGTTGCTAAGCATCATTTCGCGCTCTTCAGATAGTCTAATCCAGCATTTCCTTCTTTGGTTCATACTTGTCCTACTTGTTCTTGGTATATCAATAGTTTTTGTCTTTCTTTCTGGAACTTTAGCTGTTTTAAAAAACAAACAAACAAGAAAAAAATGTTTCATTTTCTTCTCCTGGAAAAAAAAAAAAGAAAACCTTTGTAGCATTTTTATACTGATATTTGTCCTCAGCAAGAGACAGTGGAAACATGTTTGACAGAAACCAGGGCCCTCATTAAGGAAAACATTCTTAAGTACCATCTGAAGTTTTAGTTTCTGATTGTAACTGGACTTGCAGCACATTGGCATAAACCTGAAATTAAGCATATGTTTGAATTTTTTTACTGGACCGCTATCTCTAGGTAGCTGGTATGTCTTTTGGTGCCAGGAAGAAACAAGTTCTCAGAGGACTGGATTAACAGTCTCTTAAAAATCTGTTTCTTTTGCGTATACTGTTATTGGTCATACAATAAACCAAGTTGTCTCTGCATTTCATTAGCTTTGCCCATGCATGCGTACATAAATAGTATGGCAATGCCCATTGAATAGACAGTCTCTCAGTACTCCATTGTGTTTGCACATGCATGCATAAGAATGTTACATTTTAATATATAAAGGCTCTTGTTATGTGGTCTGTGATGATGTTTGTGGAAGTAAGCAAGCTTCCTGGAGCGAATGTCCTGTCTTACGCTGCCAAAGACCCTGTCTCACTGTTTATCTGCAGTGGGCAAAGCGGTTTGGTTTTCCAGACCCAATACTCTTGTTTCATATGATGGGATTTCTGTATTAAAAATAATCTGCCCTCTGTCCTGGGCTTTCCTACTTTCCTTGTTTAAAAAAATAAATAAAATTTTGCTCCCTTTGCAATGTGTGTTATAGTTCAGACTTTTCCACTTTAAACCCATCATTGATCCCATTGTGATCAGTGGCACAGAGTCTAGTTGGAGGCCTGTAACCAGTGGTGTCACCCAGGGGTCAATACTCGGTCCAATTTTGTTTAATATATTCATTAATGACCTGGATGAGGGGACAGAGTGTATCCAAACTGGGTGGGGTGGCCGTGCTGCCATCCAGCACGACCTGGACAGGCTGGAGAGCTGGGCAGAGAAGAACCTAATGAGGTTCAACAAAAGCGAGTGCAAGGTCCTGCATCTGGGGAGGAAGAATGCTGGGCACCAGTACAGGTTAGGGGTGGACCTGCTGGGAAGTAGCTCGGAGGAGAAGGATCTGGGGGTTGTGGTAGACAGTAAATTATCTATGGCCCAGCAATGTGCCCTTGTCGCCAAAAAGGCCAATGGAATCCTGGGCTGCATAGGGAAGAGTGTCGCCAGTAGGTTGAGGGAGGTCATTCTCCCCCTCTACTCAGCACTGGTGAGGCCACAACTGGAATACTGTGTCCAATTTTGGGCTCCCCAGTTCAAGAGGGACAGGGAACTGCTGGAGCGAGTCCAGCGAGGGGCAGCTAAGATGATTAAGGGCTTGGAGCATCTCCCTTATGAGGAAAGGCTGAGAGAGCTGGGACTCTTTAGCCTGGAGAAGAGAAGGCTGAGGGGAGACCTTATTATGGTGTACAAGTATCTAAAGGGTGGGTTGAAGGAGGATGGAGCCAGGCTCTTTTCAATGGTTCCAAGTGACAGGACGAGGGGTGATGGGCACAAGTTAGAACACAGGAAGTTCTGTTCAAATACACGGAAAAACTTCTTTACGGTGAGGGTGACAGAGCACTGGCACAGGCTGCCCAGGGAGGTTGTGGAGTCCCCTTCCCTGGAGATTTTCAAGACCCGCCCGGATGCAGTCCTGAGTAATGTGCTCTAGGCAATCCTGCTTTAGCAGGGGAGTTGGACTAGATGATCTCTAGAGGTCCCTTCCAACTCTGAAAATTCTGTGATTTTAATTCTATAGAAGGAAGCGTTCAGGTGGGACAAAATTACACAGACCCGTGCAGCAAATTATGTTTGCAAGTTAGGTATCAATGTGACACCCAGAACCACAAAGAAATTAAATTGTTTTAAAATGTTACTGCATTTCCAGACAACATCTTTTCTGTGGAGGGAACAAGACCAGGTTCTTATGGATCAAACAGCACATGATCAAATGATATAGTGTATAGTGTGGAGGAAACATGATTAAAAATCGTGTTGGGGCTCCTAATGTGGATTTCTGTGTAGGAAGAGGGAGGCAGTACTTAAGAGTGTGAACCACCAATTGAAAGCTATATAATATATATGTGCTAGCACATATATTAAAAAACTGTGTGGTGGAGAACATAGGTGATGGGAATAACTAGCAGTGTAAGATGATGCTGAGTTGAAAGTTTACTTCTTCACATGAAATGAATGTGCTTTGGCTGTGAACAAAATGGTATCTCCCCCCTGTTCTAGTCTAGAGAAGGCTGTGGAGCGGTGGTGATCTTCCTTGTTTGTGTGATAGTGCAAGGTGTTATCAGTGGACGATTAGGTCAGTGCTGCCTCGTTCAGGTCAGATTTTATTCAAAGTCCAGTTTAAATACTAGTCGTGACAGAGGAAAGCGTTTTACAGAATTGCTCAACCTGAAGTCTCTTTCTAGACATCCTTGCAGACCAGCAATGCCACTCTCCCCCAGCTTTCCTCCATATCCCCCTGCCCTGTGGGCTCTTTCTGTTTCTCCCTGGGAGGTGGGGGCAGGTTATGCTGACTCCTCTGTAGGAGCGTGTGCTGATGCCTTCTGAAGTCAGTGGCCATCTGCTTATTTAATCAAATGATTGTCAAAACAAACCCTCATCTGGGGCAGTTGTGGTGCTTCCCATAGCCAGTGGGGAAAACATTAACTTCTGACCTGGCAGTTTTTGGGTACCATCTGCCCAGCCAGGCTGTCAGAAAGCACAGCTCAGTAATCCAGCTGGTATTTGAGGATATGGCATGGATAAATATGAGCAGAAGATGGGGGTTGCTTCTCCATCCTCAGTTATTGCCCTAAAGTGGCCTTTCAGGAGGCTTCCAGCTGACACGGAAAAAATCTTAGAAACCAATGTAAATACAGCAGGGAGTGGTGACTCACCACATTTCCTCTCATCAGCCCCATCATTTCTATGAAGACACTGCTCCTGGAGGAAAGCGAGCAGCTAAATCCCGGCCCTGCTGGGGATGGTCAAATAATGTCCCAGGTAGTGCCACAGGCAGACACATAAGCCGACAGATAATGCTTGACTGACCAGCCCTGAACTGATGCTCTAAAAGTGAAAGCCGCCATGATCATTCATCAGTTTCCTGTGTCTGAAACACAATCCGTGAAATGATTTGGGTTTGAAGTGCTCAGAAAATTAGACTTTATCTGCCCGTAGAGAGAGACGGGGCAGGGAGCAGGAGGAGAAGATCAACGGTTTTGATTATTTCTCTGCTTTTAGCTCCACAGTTCTGTGTTATGCATTATTCATGGCACCAGCGTATGGTACTGCTGACATTTGTCATTGCTGGTTTCATTATATGTAAATGTGCACGCCCCTTTTGTAGACACTACATGAGACTTTTTTCATTATGTGAAAGAGTGAATGTGTAATTAACAGTATACCAGTGAAAAACCAGCGCTTACTTGGCCTATCGTAACAGGAATCTGTTCTTCTCTAATAGCATTTTCAGTTCATCACACACACGGTATCTCCTTGGGATATGAGTAATAACCTTGCCTTTCTTGAGTAACATTCAAATGCCTTCTTTTTTTTTTTTTTTTTTTTATTATTCCTTATTGCTGTAAAAGGAGTCCGAGCACTGTTGTACATGGTAATATAAGCTACCCCTTTTCTGATATTGTTGGCCTCTGCTGGTACATAAACCTCTGCAACATCGGGCTTTCATTAGCCATAAGTATGAGAATTAAGCTCTGAACGTGGTTATCCTGATATATTTCTGGAATATATCCGCTGAGATCCACAGCCTGACTGCAGATGTTGGGTTGTACCTGGGGTGATGGAGAGAGCATGCCTTGGGAAATGAGTCAAGGCAACTGGTACCCTGTGAATAAGGCCCCTAGATTTATGTGTAAATAAGAGAGGATTTTGGCTCCAAAGTACTAAATGATACTCAGGGGATGGTGCTTTCATTGCATTTATTTTAAGAAAAATCTGCTGTTGGAGCAGGAGCAATTTAACTCTTATTATGCTCATTTCTATGTGGCTCACCGAAATATTCCCTGCTGCAATATTATTCAGAGGCTTATTATCCCTGTATAAAGCTCCTCATTTATATAACATTCCTTAAGTTAAAACCTCACGTACTGAAGAGGACATTATAACGAATACTTTCTATATCTCAGAGTTCAGCCACCAATAAACAAAAAAATATTGCCCTTTCCCTGCCCTCTTTTCTTTAGGTCCGTGTTTTGCTGTTTGCAGCTCTTTGCAGGAAGAGAGGGGGAACAGAGAAAAAAAATGATTTATACAAATTTTTGTTACTTCAGCGTGGAGGAGAAACCACCACCGAATCTTTCTGGAGCCGCTGCAGTCTGTGTCAGGGACTGAGCGGGGAGATGTGGACTAAGCCACCCGCGAGCAGCACAGACATGCCTCACAGGAGACTTTCCTCCCCTCGGTCTGTTGTTTCTGCAAGCTCAGCAGTAAAGGAAGTAAGAGCAGGGAAATTTAAATATATGCTTTTTAAAACATCCAGTGTGTACTGTCTTCTGGCCTGCCATGGCTTTACCAGAAGGCAAAGCTTCCCCAGAATATTTGCAGAAGTTGTTCAAAACCCTTTTCCCCCTCCCCCTCTCAGTTGGAATTTTAATTTTGGCCAAAACCGGATTTTTCACTAAAAATGAAAATGCTTCATTCAAAAGTCTTTACAGCAGAAAATCTTTTTGTTTGTTAAATTAAAACCAAAGTATTTTACTTCAGAAACCCCTTCCTCGCCTTGTTTAAAGTCTCCATGGAAAATAATTTGAATTTTTTTGGTTGGTTTGTTTTGTTTTGTTGTTTTTTGGGGTTTTTTTTCCACCAGCTAAACTAATAAAATATACTAGACTCTTAGGAATATTCTATTGTTAAAATATCTTAGCAATTGAAGCCTTCCCTAATCTGTGATTTCATCTCATTACCTCTGCACACGCTGTAACCTCAGCAGTACTCAAAAGCCATTCACTGTACTGAAACCAGACTGAGCCCTGCTGTAGCTCCTGCAACGCAGTGGGTGCATTTGCCCTCTGGAAACTCCAAGGCAATTTAGCAAACCTCATATGCAGGAGGCATCAGGTGAGAAATTGTTGCTGTTCTATGTTAATCTCCTTCAATTTTCCAGATGAGAAGGGGCTGTTGATCCTCCTGTTCTGCAGCAGGATTTTCAGTGCGTTGTGGAGGTCAGGCACGTGAAAGTCACGCACACCCCGCTTCAGCTGTGTGTTTTTTACCTCCAGAAACAAGAACTTCTCAAAAAAGGCACAATCGTTATTGCTACTTATACTTATGCCTTGAAAGAGCTGCTATTATGTAGTAAATTACAGTGTTTATATATGGGTTTGGGACCTTGAACAAAAATAGAGAGTTTTCTTAATCCTGTTTGTCAGAGGCTAAGATTAAGTGTAGATGATCCACTAAAAGAAAAATTGAAAGTGTCTGGATTTGATCCTAACCTGACAGAAGTGCTAAACTAAAGATGAAGCTATTCACTCCTAAAGCTGAGCCAGCGATTCTCCTGGAAACCATTATGGCCAGTGATAAATTCTATAGAAATCCTTAATGTATGAAAATATAGTACGCACGACATCCAGAGAGATATAAATGAAGCCAAGCAGAATTCCTAGACGTTTCTGGCACTGCTGCACAGAGAAGTCATTGTGGTGTTGTGAATAAAAAGTATTTAACCCCTGGCAAAAGCGGTTTGCAAGTACTGTACGTTTCAGAGTAGACGATGGCTTAACAACGTGGCAAAGGGAGAAACTGTGACATCCCGCCCGCTGTAACCCTAGACATTCTCCGGGGCTCGGGTTGTGCATCTGGAACTTCTGAAGCGTCTTTTGCATTGTAGCCTGATGCCATGGCAGGGAACAAGCTCCCACCAGTTGTGGAGGCCGGGTTTGCAAGGTGCGGCTGGAAGCATGAGTCTGGCTCTATGAGTCGTGTCTATTATCGGGGAAAGGCAGGGGGATGATTAGACTACAGAAGTTCAGAGGTAACTGGGTTAAAGATCATAGGGCAGATCGCTGTCGTTAGTAGTAGAAGCCTGGGACTGCTGTTGTGCTTGTGCAAAATAATATGCGTTTAAAGGAACTCCAAGAAAAATATGGCATGCGCACTGATCCTTTTTGCCTAACGCGAAAAGGAGCGCTGTACTAGTACTCCTTCCCTTTAATAGGGCACATCAGAAGGCAGCCACGAGTTGGCCAATTTATTCCAAGGAAGAAAATGGGAAATGGAAAGGAGGCAAGATTTTTGTAAAAGTTTTTCAGTGTGGAAATTTAAAAAACAGCACTGTTCAGATGTCTCTGAGCAATTGCAGGCTGCTCAGGCTGAAGTGAAGGAAACTTCATAAGCTTAATGCCAGTGCAGAGTGTTTTCTGCTATGTCTGACTGTAGTGGAAATGTATCTCTAAGAATTTGTAGTGCCTGTCTCAGGATTCAAATGCATCTTGATGTATAAGAAGAGCCTGGATGGTTAAACAAGGCTTCAAAGGTGACAAGTGTGTTGAGAGCTTTAAAGCCATTTGGATCAGCTATAGAAGTACAAAAGTAAGTCTTCTGCTCAAAGCATTTGGGAAACGTAACAGGAAAAGGTACATGAATAAGTATTTATTAAGAGTTTGCAACTGAAGTTCACACATCTATGACAGAAAAGAAAATATGCTGCTCGCTTATGGCTGAAACTATCAAAGCCTTATGGTCAGCAAATGCTGAAATGCAGTTTATTTTATTGCCTCTGGAAGCGATCACTGTGAGAAGTCACTGTGATCAGCAATATGTAACCTTACTCTCAGCAGGAGAGGGGAATGTTTTTTCTGCTTTCAAAAATTCAAGAGTTGACTTCAAAACAAGTTGTAGTACATCTATCTCTATGCAGGAGTCGGAATTTGGCTACAACATGCTAGGTAAAAAACCCCAGATGAATTTTCTGTGATGGTCTAAAAATCTATTCTTTTCCAAGAAAAAGCTAGTAGTGAAGAAAAGTGGAACAATACAGACCGGTTAGTGGTATATAACGGTGCTGCCCAAATATTTCCCTGTTCTAGCCTGGGAGACGTGCAGAAGGACAAAAGGCAGTTAAATCCATGCAAACCTATCAGCCAGACCTGAATCACTGCTATTTCATACAGCGTAGTGCCCCCACCAGCGTTTCTGCTGTGCCTTTGCTGTTTGTTTCTGCCGAGTGTAGAAGCAGACCCTTGCTTACTCTTTGGTAATGGAGAATACACATATTAAGCAAACTGTAGTGATAAAATCCCTGCTTTGATAAGTACAACCTTTGAAAAGGGACTTTCTTCCAGAAAAGGATATGATGTTGTCCCTGTGCCCCAGATTCCCCTACCCCAACAGTCAAACTAAAAGTCTCTGAACAAAATCAAGTTCAGAAATAAACCCGCTCCCTCATGAACTGCCGCCCCAAGCACAGCTCCTACCCCCAAAGGCGGCCACTGGTGTCATTCTTTAGTGGGCACTCACATGATTTGAATGTCTCTGAATGGCACTTTTCTATTTAACTCTCTTTTCTTCCGCTCTTCCATTATCTGTGACGCTGGTCTTGCTCATCTGCATTCAGTTTATTTTGAGGGTTTGAGAACTGCAGTAGTTAATGCTGAAAGCCGTGAAGGCCGATAGCAAATTACAAATCCTTTCAGTAAATTCTTCTGAAATGAGCCCAGTGCTTGAGAAAGGTCCTGAGCAGACGGGATCGGGACCCAAAGTCTCTTCCTGCCATACTTGTGTAAGAAGATCTACCGAGGCAACTTTCCCTTGTTTTAGCGAGGTGTTTCCTTGTGTGTGGCTGACTCGACAGGACGTGGCCGCAGAGCTTGAGGGACTTGGCTGCTGTTCTTGGCTCAGCTGGTGAGCTGCCAGCCAGCTGCTCTGCCTACCCGTGCCTCCTCCTCCTCTGCAGAATGGGGAGAGAGCTGCTAGCCATACGGGCACGTGGTGGGAGAACGCTCTGAAGGGAAAGGGAGAGCGGCTGGACAGTTATTCTAGACCCACAGGCAAACAGCAGTTTGTGTATGTGTGTACTGCTATCTCATTAGCGTTACTCAGCCCTCACTTGGACCATTTATAGCTCTGAGAAAGTCTGTCTCTGACCGCATTGTATAATTCATACAATATTCTATGTCATTAGCTAATAAATATATTTATGCTTTTTAACATGGATACACCTGGCCAGTACTGGACTCCATGAATGGACTCGTTGCCTTTTTTGTTACCCTAGAAATACATGGTGAAATATCCCTTAAATGATAGGATGATGTTAAAATTAATCTTCTAGCAGGCTTCATTGTAAAGCTTAATTAGCTAGTAGCCGGAGTAGTGCACAGCCGAACTGCTTCTGAGTATTGCTATTAATTATGTATTATCATTTATTAATAATTGATATTGCTTTTTTAGACAGGCATAGGGGCTTGGAGCTAGTTAAATGTGCCTGAGAAAACGTCCTCTGCAGCGAGGGGTTGAAATCGGCAGGAACTGCTCTTGGGGGGCAGCACGAATGCGACCACGCAGTTTGTTGTTGTTTCTGACAGTGCCGCTATTGTGGGGCAGGAAGGGAGGGAAGGGGAAGCACAACCACAGCTGGAATGTTCCCCTCTGCGCCCTGCTGCCCCCCTCGCCGCGCCTCGCAGCGAAACCGTGAGGCGCTTTTGAGCTGGCGGGGCTTGGGGTGCAGTAGCATCCCCACGGTTGCTGTCCCCCAGGGTGAATTTCACAATTTGCCAGGTAACAGCTGGGCTGGGGTGTGCCAGCAAGAGGGACTGTGAGCTGCGGCGTGCTGGGGAAAGGCAGCGGGCACCGGCTGAACCGGGCGGTGCTGGGAATAGGGAAAGGGTAACCCTAGTGCTTTAGTTAATACTAGATCACGATCCCACTTGTACTCATGTGAGCATGGATTTCTTTTTGCCTGACCCTTTCAGACCAGAGGAGAGCCCAAGCCGAAATCGTGCGCTGTCTGGGCTTACTCTCTTAGGGTCTGGATGGAAAGAGCATGCATCTCAGCCGTTGTGGAGGTTTCGCCTCCGGAGCTCATTGCCTTTTGGGTCCGTTTCTGCATTGTTTTTAGCAGGCAGCAGATTTGCTGGGGGGCTGAGCTATAGAAAACCCAAGGTTATTATAGTAATTTGAAACTTTAATGCTGAGAATGAGAAGTAAATCCAGAGGTGTTCCTGTTGTCTCTTTCTAACAAACATAAAATAGTACCCAAGGAGTCCCACTCAGGCACAGAATTCAACCCCCTGAGCAGACCTTTTGTTTTGGATGGCGACTTTTACCCATGTTTTGGGGAAAGTTCCTTAAGTTACCTGTTTCCTTCAAGAAACTTAATGGCTTTGTGAAACTATCTTAAATGCATGACAACTCTTCAAGCCCCTGTTCCTCTTCCTCTGTAAGGTTCAATGATTTTTAACAATACAGAATACTAGAAGAGGTCACTGCAGACTTCACTAATCACATATATCAAATATTCAACATCCTTTCTTCCTGGAAGGAACTGTCTGGAGCATCCTTCAAGACTAGATAAATAATGAGGGCATTGCTTCTATTTTTCATGAGTCAGTATAATAACATGTCAAAAGATAAATATGCTCAATATAAAAAAAGTTATTGCTTGTGCTACAGGGGATTTATTACTTCACTAGTAATACTATTTAACAGATGTATGTGCTATTTTATAATTGCATTAAGAAGTGAAATAAAATGGCAGCACAACGAAGACTGTTTTGCAGGGCTACAAGACAACCATGCCATAAGTAGATTTGAGGTAACAGTATTACAATGCGACATCAATTAATGCACGTTCCACTACCAGACACGGGACTGAAGGCAGGGAACATGTATTAACAAAAATGGTTAAAGGCTTATGCAGCCTAAGTTTCAGGCAGAACCTGAACAAGGTAGCCTAGAATACAGGTGTTATTTCTGATTATATCCTTTCATGGAGCTATGGAGGTGTTTTCATGAGTTATCACAGTGCCTTGTTACTCAAGTGAAAACTCCCACTCCATACAACAGCATCTTAAAATGCCCCAAAGGTGGTCATACAGCCCTTATGGTTTGGGCTACAACAACTTCAGCATGTCTGCAACCCTTTCCCTCTGAGGACCACCACTCTGGCATCTCCTGAGGAAAAGCATCATGGATATATGGAAGTTCACAAACCTCAAACTGAGAATTGCTGCTGTAGGTGATGGTATATTTCTTGTGTTTATCCATCGTAGGTAATGATTTTGGAGGTAGTTGGGACAGAGAACAAAAAACCAACCAACCAAAAAAAAGATAGGATGTATTTTGAAATATTTGTAGTTTTCCAAATTTGGTTTCAGGACCGAGATGAAGATTTTTCTTTCTTTTTTTCTCTTTTTTTTTCTTATTAATTAATAAGAGCCCTGCAGACATTTTGCTCTAATTGGAAGCTGCAAATAACTGAGAAAGAAAAGAATTTAAACAGAATAGAGAGCTGCAATAGGGAGCCAGAACTGTGGGTGGGCCTTCCACAGAGCTAAGGCCTTCCACAGAGCTAAAGAAAAGAAGAAAAAAATGGGAAAGTAGACTGTCTCTGGGGGATTGTCCTCCAAAAGGCCTTTGTGAAATGGGAATTCAGCTACCAGCGGTTGAGGAGGCAATAATCCGAATGACACACGTACGAAAAAATCTATAGCTCTTCTGGCGCACCATTGCTTTCTTCATGCAGGCTGCTTCAGAGCTTGAATTCTGTAGTTTTGGTTTTTGATGGTGGTGGGTTTTGTTCACCTGATGTCCCCGAATTTGCAACTCATTGTGGAGCAGTAAGGCTCATGTTGGTGCAGTGCAGTGCAGTGGCTGCCTGTACTACCCTCAGCTCTTGGGGCTGTTGATTTGCTGATGTTGCTGATGGAATCAAACACATAAAAGGGATCAGCAGAACCAATCCGAAACAGGAAGCTCTTCAGAGAGGCTTAGAGATTCAGAGACTACTAGTTAGTCGGATTACGGTTACTTCACTTATTACTACGTTTTTACTCTATTAATTTCCTGTCCAGGAGAGCTACACTTTTAAAAGCAGATATCAAGAGTCTTTTAGATGTCCTAGTACATGTCAGAGATTTTAAGACTTGTGCAGTAATAAAGACCAATAAAACTCCGCAGTTTTATTGCTGAAGCGCTGAGCTCGTGGTTTGATCAGATTAGCGTTATACAGGCCTTTCTTTTAAAACACTGACAAGTATGACTGCGGTAACATGTATTACAACTGGATTGTATCCCAGGGATCAGTACACATCCTCCAATAGTTTGGCAGAATAGTTTGGACCAGCCTTAGGAGTGACCAAATGCTGAAATAGCTTCTTTTAGTGTAATGTTTTATGTATGGGTCTCTGATAGATACACAGCTTAAGGCTAGGCTTTTCCTGTTGTTGCTGGAGTTTTAAAATAAGTATCTGAAAGGTGGCTGAGCTGCTTAGAGGACTCACTGCACTTCATGGGAACTGGTGACATTCAGATGAACTGATAGCACTAGAGGAATTTTGAAAGTGTGTTTGTGTGAGTTTGCCTAGTGCTGATCTTTTCTAACACATCCAGATTTTAAAATCTTGACTCATATTTATTTGCTAATCCCCAAGAGTTAATTGCTTCCTTGTGGAAATCCAGTGTGGAAAATCAAAATGTACTCCCTGCACTGTCCTTGGAGAGAGGCAGAATACACATTTCTTAATGTACATTTCTTTTTTTGAGGCTTTTGACGGTGGCGTTTGATTAATTTTCTTCACTCCTCACTGATACAGGTGAATGAGGAAGGAGTCATGATCCCTCCTCAAACTTGTCTTAGAATATTTGGTCGCTTAATAAACCCATGAACTGGCAATCAGGAGGCACATTTGTGAATTGGTTTCTATGGCTGTGGCCACAAACAACCCAAGCGGTTGGTTGGCTGCCTATCTGGGACAGCTTGCCTCTGGGATAGGGGGGCTATCATCACCTCCACAATAGGTTTGTCACAGGTGACCCACCTCTTGGGAAAAGTCCCTAGACCATTCTAATTGCCAGACCATGTCTGGCGGTGGTTTGAGGAGAGTGTGTCTGGAAGCAGTAAATTTGTGACGGAGAGGACGTTCAGGTAGTTAACTGGAGGAGAGGAGCACATTGGAGCCCTTGGGAATGCTCTTGGACATGGTTTGTCAATGTGGCCTAAATGGATAGTGTGTGCTGATGCTCTCTTTCATGTGGAAACCATATCATATATGGCAAAAGCACTGGAACAAGAGTCACAAGAGTTAACTTCAAACTCCACCTCAAAAGCAGATCTATTGCTAGATCCTCATCAAGGTAGCTGTCACTGTGCCTCTGGCTGAAAACATGGGGAAAATTACATTTCTTAAATGACTTGTGATCATATTACTATTGCTGCTATTACTACTACTTAGGAGCAGTTTGTGGATCTACACAATCTGGATGTAGCCACTACTGCTGCTCCAGACAGGGATTATTGCAATTTCAATGTCACCTGACAGGCACGAAGCCAGTTTGAGAATGTTAATTCTCAGAAGTTTGAGTACTCTTACCATTATATCAGCACACGCAAATGTTAGTAGTGATTGTAAAATTATGCAGCCTTCAAAAAAAAAATAATCCAGACACATGCCAGTTCTGTTATAGACCCCATCTGTGCATCTACTGGTTCAAAATGGAAAAAAAATCCCTTGCCTAGCGTGTTGATCAACTAATTATTATAAACTACATCTCGCAGTAACATCCTGTTTCAATGGTGTGCAGCTGTTTCTGTCTCTCTGTGTTTCTTTCTCCATTTTATATCTTTTCCCAGGCTTCCTTCTCAGTGCTTTGTAGCCAGTGGAAAAATTGATAAAGTCTTTAAAATATTTGATCTGAAGTCTCGATCCAAAACAGTGCACTCAGTAAGAGTCTTTCAAATGAATTATGTGGGCTTTAGATCAGTATCTCATCATAAAAGGCAAGGAGCAATCAAACATACCCTCTGCTTTTTTCCCCTACAACACTACAGATTTTTTATCTTCTTTTGAAGGCCCACAGGAATTTAAATCTGCTTCTCAGGCTGCCCCGTGGTGTGGCATGATCAGACGGGTGCCGCAGGAGCAGCAGTGGTGGCTTACGGAGCTACTGTCCCTGTCGGGTCAGGTAAGGGTTTCACAAGCCGTTGTGCTCAGCAGCAAGACTTGCTCCATCTCTGCCTGCCCTCATTTCCCCTTCTCCTTTCCAGGCTCCCCACTCGGTTGGGCTGACACAGTGGCGTGTGGGATCCCACCCTAAATGGGTCAGAGAACCAATTTGGTTATAACTCCTGATTCCCTTCCTCTCCCCCAAATTCCCATGGTCTTTTTTTGAAGCTGGACTCCTCCCCTTACTGGTTTTACAGTTTGGCCATGCAAAGAGCCATGTTGGCAGAGCTGAAGACGAACAGCATGGGCTGAGGAGCAGGGAAGCCCGGGGAACGAGCCAGGAACTATTTGAAGGTTGTTTTCTCCTGACCAGTCAGTGCAGAAGCCAAGGAAACGGAGTTAAACCGGAAGACTAAATTGTGAGGCTCCTGCTCAGGGTTCCTCCTGTAATCTGTGAGTGTTTCCACTGAAATTGCTGCTGCTGCTCCCAGGAAGGAAGTGTGAGCGCAGTCTAACTCTGTCAGCCCCTGGCTCCAAGGCAGGCCCATCTGGCGATGGATCTCTTTCAAACATGAAGTAAATTTGGACTGATTTACGCTTTTACCTAAAAATCACACAGCGCTTCCAGAGCTGAATATTCAGTTGACTCAGAACCAGGCAGTGTTATAGCCATGTTTATTTTAGTTGTTTGTCTTTGCAAATCAGCTCAGACTGAAGGCAGAGAAAGATTTGCATGAATGATTGCAAACAAAAAACTGCTGATTTCCCCAAACTCTAGTTAATTGACCATCCACCAACTCTAGGGAAAACAGATGGCAACTGTGGCCAGAAAAATAATTTTTAAAATAAAATCCTTGAAACAGCAACCAGGAACCTGCAGCACAAGCAACGGCTTGTGTTTTGAGGATCTTTAGTTTTCATTTAGAATAGGTGGCAGAGCAGGGCATACGTGACCCTTGGACCTCACTTCTTGTTGGCTGAGAGCTGCCCAATTGTTGCACATTATAAATATCGCCTCCTCTTCCTTGGCACTGACAGGTTTTCCCACGGATGGTCAAGACCGGCAGCACCAAAGGCTTTCTGAGGGTTTCTCAAAGAAAGAGGTCGTGTCGGAAAACTGGAGTCCAAGTGGCAAGCCCAGGAAAGGGCTCTGCAACACGCCAGCTAGAAAAGATAGAAAACCCTTTGTCTGAGGAGGAAGCTCTTTGCCCTGAGTTTCAAAGAATATCTCTGAGGAAATGCCTGTGGATCCTATGAATATACCCAAGGAATTCTTCTCCTGTCATTTTACAATTTGGATTGCAATTTTATTGCAGTGTATAAACCAAATCCAAGATCTAAGTCTCTAATCCCTGTTGGTCTCTTGGCTGTTCACATAGGAGGGATGAGGAGAGAACATACAAATGTCCTCATTTGCACTTCTTGTTTGAAGGCTGTATTGTGCAGTCTAGACAATGGGGGAGATTAGTGCTTAAAAGAAGTTGTATATTAAAGATAATCTTTGGGAGATGGCTGGTCCTGAGGGAGGGATATGAAGCCTGTGTCAATGCCTGAGGAAGAGAGAGCTGCTTAGTGTTTCACTGCAGGCTAACCCTTGACATTCATCTGCTGGCCCTAATCTCCAGACTGATGATATGACACATGTTCCTCTTCAACCGCTGGAAGAAAGAAGCGGTTTTGTACAATGACTGTGCTGGGGTTGGAACTATTTCTGAATTCAGTGAGAAAAATTATTATAGAAGATGATGGGATAGCATTTTTGAAACTCCTGCTGTCACCATTTCAAGTGAGAGGATCCAAGGAGTTTGCCCTGTAAACTGAGGCCTCTGAGGAAGCCTGGACCCTTCAACCTAGTGATTCTTTTTTTCCAAGACAAAAGTTATTATGGTCTGGGGACCAGAGAACATTATCTTCGCTTGCCCTTACAGAACAACTTACAGGAAACTTCCCTACAAATTAAAGATGTGATACTGAACATCAAAAGCCATGACTACCGTATGTGCTTCAGGAAGAGAACATGAGACATCAGGGGACATCTCTTTGATTTTTTTTTTTTTTCTCTACAGTTTTAAATCACTCCACAGTTTCTAACTGCATAGATATTCCCACAATGACTGAAAATACATTAGGATACTTTATGAACACAGTGATATTTTCTCCCTACCCTTTCAAGGCAGACTCAGGTCTCCCCTCCAGTTCCATGAGCACTTGTAGCTGTCTCAGGTTTCACAGGGAGCTTTTCTTCCTCTGAGTGTCTTAAGATATTTCTCTAGTTGAGCTTCATAGATGTGAGCTTCATAGATGTGAGCTTCATAGCTCCACCATCCAAGAAGGTGTGTCTATCAAGTCCTTGCCACATCAGGCAGTGATTAGAAATTAAGTAGCTTAATCCTCAGCCATGAGGCAACCAAATAGCAGTGTGTATGAAAAAGAGAGGCATTACACACTCCACCAAGGGGTCGGTCGCTCGGAAGGTACACCACCTTACTTCAAGCACCCTATTTTTCTACCTCCAGTTTTGCTGTTATCACTCACCACATCTTTTTTAAACCTTCCAGGTCATTGCACGAGTCACACCTTGGTTGAGGCCTCCCTTCCTGAAGGAGGACAGTTTCACTATGGTTGAAGCCAGTTCAAGTCCAGCTGGCCATCAGTCCCTACGTGCTCCCACCCCGAGTAGTTCTGTTATCAGGCAGTGGAGTGGTTCAAGGAATTGATCTGGCTAAAAATGAGTTTAGCAAAAAGTTAAAAATTAATTTTAAGCTCCTTGACGTGGCTTATTTTCCCATTGCTATGCTACTTATGGCTGGCACAAATGAAAAAGTAGGGAGACAATCTACAAAGACAGAATATCTGGGTGATTCAGCACCCTGCAATATGCTTAAGGTCAAGTTAGACACAGCCATAGTGATTCCATGCTTGCTGTTGGATAAGGGGACAGACAGTTTCCTTCTGAATGATGGTAAAGAAGCAGAACTTTAAATGTCTTTAACCTTGCCTCCATCGATGAGTTCTGTAGGAATGTCATGGATGTCTTGTGAAGGATGAAATGCAAGCAATGTTCTGCTTGCAAGGATCAGGGCAGAAACAGCCCATCTAAGGATGCAAAATCGGATATTTTGTTCCACTCTTGGAGAGCTGAGACCGGTCTAACACACTTTTCTAATTTACCAAGCAAGCGTGGTGTGATGGGAAGCTTGCTGCACAGGCTGCTGTGAGATAAACAGGCACGCGAGTGGCGGGGGCTTGCTGACTCAGCCGTAGCAACTCCACCGCTTCCCCACGTCCTGCTGCTTTGCATCCTCAGCGCTGGTGTCACTGCTTTCAATCACAGACGTGTCACCTCCTGCAGTCATGAAACGCAGACAGGGAGGCGAGCACGCACACAGACACACACACAGACACACACACACCCCTGCTGCACACAGTTTCGCAGCAGCAGTGCCCTTACGGCTCACGCAGCTGCTCTGCATCCGAGGCAGGGATGTCCCCCATGCCGCGACGGCAGATGTCAGACACGGCAATTTAAGGGAGAGGGTGCCACTGCAGCCCCAGCCAGGAGGCCCTGAAAGAAAGGGCACAAAGCAAGGCCGCATCTGTTCTGGAACAAAGGACATCTGTCCCTGGCCCGAGCAGCTTTTTGGCATGGTTTCACAAGGACAAAGGCTCAGGTTGACCGATACAAGGCTGGTACTCCCTAAAACAAGCTGTAGGGTCTTAGGCTGTCCAAATGTGTGCTGACAGTGAGACAGGGCTGTGGTAGGCTTGATGTTTTATTCTTCCATCTGAGGGGAGAGCGTAGCACAGGATGGGGACCATCCTGTGCGCAGCCTTTAACCACACATCTGCCTGTGTTTTAGGACCTCTTTGTGCCGTACAAAACCGAGGCTACTATCAGATTATAGACAACAGATGTTCTGTTCAAGTAGTTTTGTGCATGACATCCTAGTTGCGGGAGAATTTATTTTGCTTTTTTAGAAGCTGGGTTCATGTGTTGCGTTCTCCAGGTTGTTAAAATTCAGTTGTGAGGGCCACTTATTTATTGAAAGGCTGCAAACCACAGATGCACATCTGCCTTCTGCATGAATGTGAGTATTACAGGAGAAAATCTTTTAGAAAGGACAGACTTCTAATGTGCCTGCAGTAAAGTGTTCTGGAATGAAGCTGACCGTAGCAAATTCTAATTATTAGCTTGCTTAGCATCATTGTTAAAAAGTATGCTGTACCTTCTTCCCTTCTCTGCTGGTGCCAGTAGTGGCTGTAATGCTTTTTAGCTGGGGGGATCACAGCAGAAAATTTTGTAGCAGAGTGTGTACGCACGTGTGCACACAAGTATAATGCAGTGGAGATTTAGGAGAACAATATCATACAAAACCAGAACAGTCTGGGTTAGTCACTGCTAAGATTGTACTAGCAAGATGAGTATATTTGGTCGTTACATACTGAAAAACAGAAGCAAATGACCATTAACATTTTAAGACCTTGTAACTTTTTCCTACACACTCATTTTTATTTTCAGCCCAAGATGCCACATGCCTGTCTCTGAGAGCGTGGGAGACAGCCAGTGAAATCCTCACTGTGGGCTGTTGCACAAGCGCACAAATGCACAAGAACTCTGTAATGCGTTTAGGCATTAAAACCCCCCCAAATCTATGGAAGCTTGTTACATGGTACCTCTTAATCACATGCTGGGTCCATTGTGTTATGCTGCCTGTGCTTGATAGTGTTAAGACAGAACAAGGAAGAAAGATTTTAGCATGGTGTATAAAGCTCTGGAGGGGATGGTGCGCCCACTCTCTTGCAGGTAAGAGCCTTTGGCCTCTGACCTTGCATCTCACAATGATAGTGGCTGAAACTGTTGGCCTTGCTCAGCTGTTTAAGAAGCTAATTTTCCTACTGCATCTTTGAAGAAAAAGCAAATAAAGTGTATTTACAGGGAATCAGGATGGGAGATACCTATCCTCACTCTACTCAATGAATGGGAAACATGACTCAGAAAAAAAGAAAGGAGGATTTCAGAGCTGTAACATTCTGCTAGATGGTCTGAAACTTTTAACACCTGCTGCTGCATCTGCTACATCTGCAGTCTTAACAGAGAGGTGTGACGCACAAAGTTCACACTGGGATCCAGATGAACTCTGTATACCACTAAATACAGAGTTAAAATGAAGAAGGAGGAAATCATTCCTGTGTATATAAGGGTGTCCAGATAGAATTTCAAATGTCCAGTGATGGTATGAGAAACAGCAATAAGAGAATGGTTAAAAAAAGATCTAATTTTCAAGTGCTAAGTGAAGATTTTTGTCTTCAGAACCATTTGTTACACTGCTGTTTGATGGCTTTTGCAAACACGCATCTGTAAAACTGTTTCTGGGATTTGAGCAGTCTGCAATGTTAGAGCCCCCGTTCATTTCCTTTAGCCCTCAAAGTGACAAAAGACACGGTAAGTACAGAGACGTGTATGGAGTGTTCACATTGTCTGGCTTTGTTTTCATCTAGCTTGAGAACCTAAATTAAAATTGCAGGCATCATATGCAGCCAATGGGACCTTCAGAGAGTGACTGAGTGTGCCTAAATGGTGGAGCTTTCCTCCATCCATTCCTTATACAAGCAGTTGAAGCTTGGGCAGTGTGAATCCTCCACTTGAACTGAGCTGTTGTGCTGGATCCTGAGATACTCTCTGAAGTCCAACTAGAACTCAATCTGGCTATTGCTGTAAAAGACAATTAAAGATGCTTCTGTCAAAACATTAACAACAAAAGGAGGACTAAGGAGAACCTTCCTCTTTTATTGGATGCAGGGGGAAACACAGTGACTAAGGATGAGGAAAAGGCTGAGGTACTTAACACCTTCTTTGCCTCAATCTTTAATAGCAGGACTAGTTGTTTGTTGGGTACCCAGCCCCTTGAGCTGGAAGACAGGGGAAGAGAATGAGACCTCCATAATCCAAGAGGCAACAGTCAGTGACCTGCTGCACCACCTAGACATACACAAGTCTATGGGGCCAGATGGGTTACACCCAAGATTACTGAAGGAGTTGGCAGATGCGCCCACCAGACCTCTCTTCATAATTTATCAGCAGTCCTGGCTAACCGGGGAGATCCCAAAGAATTGGAGATTAGCAGGTATGACGCCCATCTACAAGAAGGGCCAGAAGGAGGATCCAGGGAACTACAGCCCTGTCAGTCTGACCTCGGTGCTGGGGAAGCTTATGGAGCAGATCATCTTGAGTGCCGTTACATATTATTTACAGGACAACCAGATGATCAGGCCCAGTCCTGCTTAACGAACCTGATCTCCTTCTATGACAAGGTGACCCACTTGGTGGATGAGGGAAAGGCTGTGGATGTTATTTACCTGGACTTTAGTAAAGCCTTCGATACTGTTCCCCAAAGCAGTCTCATGAAAAAAATGGCTACCCAAGGCTTAGACAGGTGTACACTCTGCTGGAACAAACACTGGCTGGATGGCCAGGCCCAGAGAGTGGTGGTGAATGGAATTAAATCCAGTTGGCAGCCAGTCACAAGTGGTGTTCCACAGGGCTCAGTATTGGGGCCACTCCTGTTTAATACCTTTATTAATGATCTTGACAAGGAGATTGAGAGCACCCTCAGTACGTTTGCAGAAAACACCAAGTTAGGTGGGAGTGTTGACCTGCTTGAGGGTAGGATGGCTTTTCAGAGGGACCTGGATAGGCTGGATCTATGTGCTGAGGCCAATAGTACGAACTTCAAAAAGGCCAAGTGCTTAGTTCTGCACTTGGGCCAAAACAACCCCATGCAATGCTACAGGCTTGGGGAGGAGTGGCTAAAAACCCACCTGGCAGAAAAGGACCTGGGGGTGTTGGTTGACAGCCGGCTGAACATGAGCCAGTGGTGTGCCCAGGTGGCCAAGAAGGCCAATGGCATCCTGACCTGCATCAGTAATAGTATAGCCAGCAGGGCTAGAGAAGTGATTGTCCCCCTGGACTCGGCGCTGGTGAGGCCTCACCTTGAGTACTGTGTTCAAGGTTCAAATGCCGCAGTATAAGAAGGTGCTGGATTGTGTCCAGAGAAGGGCAACAAAGCTGGTGAAGGGTCTTGAGAATAAGTCTTATGAGGAGTGGCTGAGGGACTTGGGGTGTTTAATCTGAAGAAAAGGAGGCTGAGGGAAGACCTTATCACTCTCTACCACTACCTGAAAGGAGGTTGCAGAGAAGTGGGCACTGGTCTCTTCCTCATGAGTTATAACCCACAGGACAAGAGGAAATGGTGTCAGGTTGCGCCAGGGGAGATTTAGGTTAGACATTAAAAAACACTTCTACACTGAAAGGGTTATCAAAGACTGGACCAGGCTGCCCAGGGAAGTGGTTGAATCGCCATCCTTGGACATATTTAAAAGCTGTCTAGATATGGTGCTCAGGGACATGGTTGAGAAGTGAGCCTGGTAGAGTTAGATAACAGTTGGACTTGATGATCTTAAAGGTATTTTCCAGCCAAAACAATTCTGTGATTCTAAGTCTTTCCTATTCATTTTATCCAGTTCCTGTCCACCTCTGGCCAGAGGGTTGGCACTCTGTTAGCACATGCTGAGCACAGAAGACAGAGCCCTCCTCCAGATCATTGTGTTTTCATCCAAACCCACTACCACTGGCAAAGGATGAACTCTTTGAATGCTCTTCCTGGTTCTTGCTTGGGAAGCTGCTCTTAGGCTTAATTTGTGGCCTACGTGGATGTTGGTATGCTCCATCAGCAGCAGGTAAGAGAAAGCCATCAATTTTGGCATAAAGCAGTTTGGTAGAGGCTTGTGGGCATAGAAAGAGAGTTTAAGACATCTATGGATATTCTTGATGCTAGTGCCACCTTCAGCACCACCAGTCTCCTCATTTTTGTTTTATTCTTCATTAGTTATACTGATGAATCAGATCAGGTAGCTTATTTGGGTTAAAAATATCCTGATTTAAAACCTGGATCAATTCCCTGATCAGTTCACCTTGCGATGTTTATAGCTACATTATATAACCACATCCTGAATAGATGTTCCCTAAGAGCAAAATGAGACCACCTGAGGTTTGTTCAAACATGAGTTTCTAATCAGGAAGTGTCCTGGCACCTCTGAGGGGGTGGTGAAGAAGGGGAAATGAATAGCTGTGAAGGCTGTTCAGAGGTTCACATAGCTGGGGGAGGTTCACATGAGCACTGCCACTAAGAAAGACATGCAGAAGCCAGGGTCTGCGTGGATTGTAGATGTAATGTACTCTGCTGAGGCCAGCAAAATAGGTATTCCTGAATTACCGTTAATTAAGAAATGCAGAGGTAGGTCTCAAGCTTCTGCTACAGACCCGTGCAAATTAATCTGTTGGAGGTTTTTCATTCCCCAAATTCCTCAAACACTCTAGTAGTTATATATAGCCAAAGTTGTTGGAAGGCAGCCATTTATGAGGAAAAGGACAGTAGTTGGCACATACTGCTACTATGACTGGCACTCAGAGAAACTGTAATGATATGCAAAGTCAAAGAGGTGTTGTGTTTAAAGGTAACGAATGCTTTAAGCAATCATTATTATCAGTGTTCACCCAAGAGGATGAAGCTATGTTTATTTTATTAGCAAAATAAGAAAAGCTGGACTTGATTTTTTCTGGTTTTGCACTGTGATTTGGCCGCCCCCCCAGCTATCTGAAACAAAATAATAAGAGGTATTGTGTATTTACTGGTTTAAAGCCAGTTTCTTACACTGAACTTTTCTAAGTTCAGTATTGTAAGGATCAGTACTTTGCAATGTATATTTTAGCCTTTTAACATGTATTTTAGTATATGTTGTTTCAAAATTAAGTGCCTAAGGTATTCACAGTAATGACTGAAAGAAATGAAGAAGGTTCATCTCTTGCAAAATGTCATTCCTACTCTTCCTAGTTAGCCTTAGCCCTCAGCCAAAATTTATATCCAAGTTATATACCACACCCCAAAGAAATACTAACGTTTCATAAGAGAAAAAGAATGCTTTGGGATTGCCAGAATAAAAGCTTCCAGAATTATCTCGGTGATTGAGTCATAAACAAAGTCGCTCTGTAATGGAGGGATAAAAGACATAGGGATTAATACCAGATCTTGCATGTTTGTAACTGTTTAAACTTCTCCAGTCCTGCTGTGGAGGTGAACGGATGCTCCAGATGCATGCTGAGTCCACAGATGTCCAGGTTTAGCTTTGGTTCTGGTCCCTGTTGCTCTCTCCTGTCTCTACAGTTAGCCAAATCCAAGCTCTAGGGAAAAATATCTCAGTGTCTTGGATTGACACTGAGACCTGAATGACCCTGCTTGCTCCTGTAAAATCCTGTGCCCTAAAAACGAGTCAAGACAGCTGTAAGGAATGGAAAGGAGATTGTTTATTAATGCTACTGGTAGCAGGTAGAACCCACTGTTTCTCTACAGGATTTAGTGTCTGAGTTATTTAAACACACTCTGGGTTGTCTACTGTCACCAGAGAGAGCCATGCCCGGGGCTGGATGAAGAACTTTACAGGTCTCTTGATCATTTCTCGACAGTTTTTGACATTACAATGAGCCATTTATTTACCAGTGGAAAGTTTAAAAATGAACACTGGAAATTCTTAAATAATAACATGCAATTTTAAAAATTTGAGTGCATTGTCCCTGTTCCCCATATCCTTCGTTGCTTCCAGTTGCAGATGGACGGCAGTCATAAACATGCTATTGTTGGGTTTGTGTTTTATCTTTAACAACTCTTTCTCTCTGTATTTTATTCTGAGGTTTTCCTGATGGATGTGACATAAATCTGAAAGCTGTAGGTTGTATTTATTTATTTACCCACTTGCTTTGCTGTTAAGCTCCAGGAATGATCATTTGCTTTCCTCTGAGGAGTCATTAATTGTGTAACATGAATTATGCATGATTGTAGAGACTGCAGACCGTCTGCCAGCACAATGGCCCCTGTGGTAAAGGGTAGAGAAGCCTCATCATGGTACCCGTTAGCACTATTTTAGTTAAGACCTGTCAGTCTCCATTAAACCCCCCATTATTCAGGATTTCTGAGCAATCTATAAATATTTGCTCTGGTACAAAAGAGCTCAGCTGAAGAGCTCCTATTTTTAGCTGGAGGTCAGGTTTGGTTGTTTGTTGTTTTGTTTTTCATCTCCTTTTACAAAGATGCTCTCAAGGTTAATGGAACCGTAAGTTGACCTCCTTTGTAATACTGTGCCTGTTTGCCCTACGTGTGTATTTCTGTATATGTGAGTATTCCCCTGACAAATGTGTCACAACATGAGTCACTGCAAAAGATGGAGACCAAACAACAAAGTTCATTGGCAATCCGTACAAGATGGAATTCAGTAGTAGTCAGGGCACAGCATATCTTCTGTTACAAGGTTTTGAACCTTTGTTAGAAAAAACTGTCCTGTAATTAATCCTCGATGTCTCTATTAGGGCCTAATCATGCGATGAGACGTGCCTGCACTGGCCTAAATGCTCAGTGAATGGTGTCACCATCTCCTGCCCTGAACCAACAAAGCGCTTTAGTGGGGTGGATAGCTTTTGTGACACATAGGTCTGATGGGTTTGTCATTTATTAAATGGTATAGAAGTTCTCCTAATTAAGGCAGCGATGGGTTTTTTCCTGACTGTTCATAGTACAGCAAGCCTCCTAATGGAAGCAATCAGAATTATCATCAATCATAGTGAACCAAACTGAGCTCAGCTGTCCTTTTTATAAAAGTCTTGGGCCTGGACCAATTACTTTAAAGGCCACATCATATCTCATAAAGCTCCTCTGGTAAAGAATACTGCACATTTTGATTAGTGTTTATTGGTGTTCATCTACATAGCTGGCATCATATAGATAGATATAAGCGCAAGGAGGAAAAAATCTGTTTGGGCCTTGCTTGTCTGTCTTTAATTTGGGAGACTGAGTAAAGGGTAGGCTTTCAGCTCTTGAACTTTTTGTATTCAATCTTGCATTCTACAATATATTAAAAATACATACTAATTCCTGTGTTGAAAAAAATATTGCTAAAGTCGCACCCTTGGGAACTGAGAAGGCTGTGAATTAAGGTCACAGTGCAAACTGAATTTGGTCCATTTGGGCATACGGAGTAGAATAAAGTCTTTGTTGACTCTTACAATTTCAGTGCACGTGACTGACCAGATATGTATCTCAAAGGTACAGAAAACAAAATCATCTAATTTCATGCTTCCTGCTTCCCTGAGCCTCCTATCAGAGTCTGTGGGAATGCAAATCTTATTACTTGCTGTAGATACAGTAGGGAGTACTAAGCCGACATGACATACATGTCACCACATGGGAAGCACCCAAGGGTGTGACAGGAGCTGACTGATGTCACAGTGGGGCTGATCTCGACCCTTTTTGAAAGGTTATAGTGACTGGGGTGGGTTCCTGATGACTGGGAAAAGGCATCACACCTGCATTTAAGAAAAGAAAGGAGGACCCAGGGAGCTACAGGTCACTCAGGCTCACCTCAGTCCCTGAGAAGATCATGGAAACCAGTTTGGGGGTCCCCAGTGCAAGAAGAGCATTGAAATACTGGAGTGAGTTCAGCGGAGGGCCACCAGAATCATTACCGGCCTGGAGCACAAGATGTGGCAAAAGAAGCTGAGAGTCTGTCCCACCTGGAGAAGAGATATTATTGCTGTCTACAACTACCTAAGGGAACAATATAGAGAAGATTGGGCCAGACTTCTTGGGCACACCATGGCAAGACGAGAAGAACCAAACACATGCTGGAACAAAGGCACTTCTGACTTTGTATAAGGATTTTTTTTTTACTGTGAAGGTTGTCAAACACTGTAACATGTTCTTAGAGAAGCTGTAAATTCTCCACCCTTGGGAATCTTCAAAACAAAGCTGCAAAAGCCCCTGAGCAACTTGCTTTAACTGGATCTGCTTTGAGCAGGAGGTTGGACTGGAAACCTCTCGAAGTCCCTTCCAACTGGAATGACTGTATGCTGGTTTTGAAGAAAATAAGATAATATGTTTATTTCAGTAATTTAATGGGACACCCTAGATCTTGTGATTGGAGTTAAAAATAATACACTCTAGAGTTTGCCAGACCTCCAGTCGATCTGTGTTTCCAACTTCGCTCTCCCAATAAGAGAGTAGTTGCTTTCTTGGCATTGTTTCAGATGGTGCCTGGCTGTGGGAGGCAATTGCAATGACACAGCAGAAGATTATCATGAGATTGTCACATGTAGAAAAGGCTTAGAGATAGCAACCTAAGTCATGGCCACACTTGACCTTAGAAAGCCTTTTTTCAGGCTCTTCCACCCTACTCGTTCAAAAGGAGCCAGTTCATCACAGCCTTTCTGGAGTTCTGCATCACAGCAACTCCACTGTTAATTGTGAAACTGTATCAGCCTATAAAACTGGAGCACACTATTAGTGTAGTGAGCCCAGAAAATGCCAGATACTTGCAAAATAGTACACTATTAAAACCGTATGTATAACAGCTTTTCAGTGATGATTTGATTTGACTTAGTAATTTTGTTAAAGGACTTAGCCTGGGTTTACACCACTGTATTAAACGTGCCTGTGAGTGTTCCTGGCCATTGAGCACAACTGGCACGGAACAGCCTGCATCTACACCAGTGACCTGGGTTTGCCTGCGCGAGGTGGCTGCAAGGAGGCTGCAAGGAAACCGCTGCTTGGGTGCGTTCCTGGCACGCTGCCGTGACCAAAACAGCTCCAGAAATTGCTTGGGAAAGCACCAGTTGGAGCAGGCTACATTCACACCAGGGAACTCTCTCACAGTTTATTAGCATAGGCCACAGCGTTGGAGCGCATAGGCACATTGTGGACATGCTTGAATTTACTCGTAGAGCTTTATGCTCTAAGGCAGATGAACTAATAAGCCCTTGTGATGAAAAAAGGAGACCTGAATGCATTTTCAGGACCTATTCCTGAGACATTAAGTACTGTTAGATGTCCTGGATCCTTTCCTAGTACTAACCTGCTATAGACTTCTTGTGGGACGGGCTCAGCCTTTTGAGTTGGCTTTCATCCCTTCACAAGAAATTTTGTATTTACAACTACTTTAATGTTTTTCTTTCTGGCAATTCCCAGTATGCTGGGCCTCAGGTCAAGAAAATGTTAGTAAGCATATTTAAAACTCTATTAGATTTCTGCTTCTGTTACAGTTCTCTCCCATGAGTAAATATGTGTACAGACAGAGTCTCCTGCAAGAAAATAGAGCAGGAATGAGAGCCAGGGCTTGCCTGCCCAACTGACCCTCTTTCAGATTGTGACTTCTCTGCGACTTCAACCAATGCTGGGAAAAGTGTGTTTCATTGATGTCCATGTGATACCCTGAAAAATCTTTTGTGCTACAAACAATGTGTATGTTTCAAATATCTCCAAATGTAAAGACCTAGAAACAAACGTATCTTGTTCCCATTGCCATGTAAACCCAACTAAGTGTGCACTGCAGACCTTAGAAAGGCTGAAAGTTGGAAAAGCTAAAACTTAAGTATGTTGTTCCTCTCTGCTGTATGTAAGTAGAGGACTAGCGTATGTCTGCATAAATTTAATCTGCAAATGATGTGTAATTGGAATTAACCTGGCCCAGTAAGGACAATAACTATTCTTGAGAACTGTGGAGCAGTAAGTGCTGACAAGGAACAACTGCTTGAGTTAGCCATGAGGCATTTGTCTGTTCTGAACTTTATTTCTGTTATAAGTGTGGAAGAAATCCCTCTATTTTTGATGGCTTCAAAAACAGCCTACAGTGAAGGTCTGGCCAATGCTCTAAGGATGTTGCTGGCACTATAGCTACAGTGCCTGCATCTATTTCTTTTCTTTGTTCATAACATAAATTTTCAAGGTGTAAAGGACAGAAAGCAGATGGCAGTGGGAATCTCTTGGCTTTACCCTTTTGCTGCTTGGAGACTGCATCCATGCAATACACAATGGTACCAGAATCATAGAATGGTTTAGGTTAGAAAGGACTTTGAAGATCATCAAGTTCCAACCCCCCTGCCATAGGCAGGGACACCTCCCACGAGACCAGGTTGCCCAAGGCCACATCCAGCCTGACCTTGAACACCTCCAGGGATGAGGCCTCAACAACCTCTCTGGGCAACCTGTTCCAGTGCCTTACCACCCTCAAAATGAAAAACTTCTTCCTAATGTTTAATCTAAACCTACCCTCTTCCAGTTTAAAGCCATTCCCCCTCATCCTATCACTACATGCCCTAAAAAGTCCTTCCCCAGCTCTCCTGTAGGCCCCCTTTAGGTACTGGAAGGCTGCAATAAGATCTCCCCGGAGCCTTCTCTTCTCCAGGCTGAACAGCCCCAACTCTTTCAGCCTCTCCTCATAGGAGAAGTTCTCCAGCCCTCGGATCATCCTCGTGGCCCTCCTCTGGATGTGCTCCAACAGGTCCATGTCCTTCTTATGTTGGGGACTCCAGAGCTGGATGCAGTACTCCCGGTGGGGTCTCACGAGAGCGGAGGAGAGGGTCAGAATCACCTCCTTTGACCTGCTGGCTACACTTCTTCTGATGCAGCCCAGGGTATGGTTGGCCTTCTGGGCTGCGGTCGCACATTGCTGGCTCATGTTGAGCTTCTCGTCAATCAGCACCCCCAGGTCCTTCTCCTCAGGGCTGAAGGTGACATGCTTTTTCCCTGGAAGGACTCCTAATGCAGCAAATTGGGACTATATCTGCTGTGGTTGCATTGTGCTACCTTTAGAACTGAAGGAATCCTTCCTGGGACTGCAGAAACAAAGTCACTGAAATGATTGCCAGGTAGAGACATTTCGCTTTTCCTTATGAAGGTATTTCTACATCTGGCCTGAGAAAATATGTCCATCGTCTTTCATAAACTGTCTTTGAAATCTTCTGCACATGTCCAAGGATGCGCCTAGGGAAGCATTGCACAAACTCTGCTCTACAGAAACCTTCCATGGTCAGAAGGCTACAGCAGATAGTTTTGGCTGGTTGCAGGTTTTGCATCAGGACTTATGTAGGATGCATCCCGGTAGGCGGCAAACACTGGGGCTGCGGGGATGTACAGGGCCTTAAAGCTGTTCGGCGAGCCACGTACTACACTCTGCTCCTGCCTAAAGAAAGGAAGTTCTGTGGACTTGCGAAGGTCCGTTGTTTCAGAAATATAAATATCACTCCTCTGGAGCTGTTTTTCTGCCTGTTGAAATCAGCGCATAGGCTTTCACTTGAGTTCTCTGTCCTTGCCTCAAGCCCTTAATCCCACACTCAGGGACAGAAGAATTGTTGGTATGACACAGTAGACATCCCACAACCTTTACAATTTATTTTCTATCAACTTCTTTTTGAGTCTGGGATAAATTATAACACAATTATAGAAGATATTAGTAGTGATGACCAACTGGCCATCTAATCCTTAGACAGAACAGCCACATAGTGCTGTTAAGTTTTTTTCCACGGATATAAGGAGTGAAAGAGTTTAGTTCTAACGTATGCTATAAACTGTGTTGGGGTTTTCTTTGCAAGTTTTAAGCTGGTCCTCAAAAGCAATCCTTTTTCTCCCCATTTTGAGATAGTAAATTTTAACTAACTCCAATACATATAGCTCTGATCACTCTCTTTGCAGAAAGGTGAATTGGAACTGGCAGATGCAGAAAAGGGCAGTGAGAAAGATCAGCAGAACAGGGGTCCTGCTTTACAGTAGGAAATTGAAGGGAATGATTTGTTTAACCTCGCAAAACAAAAGCAGAAATGGGATATGTTTGCTGTCTGGAAATGCATCAGGCGGGTAAATACCAGACAGGAGAAAGGGAGCCACGGACGCCTTAGAATACAAATGACCAGGAATAAATTTAAGCTTGAAATTAGAAAATGGTTTCTAGGCATTCGAACAGTAGCCTCACAAGTGGGACTTGTGACTGCTTTTAAGACAGATCTTGCTGTGGTTATGGATGGGAAAGGGCGGTGCGGGCGCGTGTATTAGCAGTGGGCCAGACTGAATGACCTGGTAGGTGCCTGCTAGTTTTGTCTCCCTGCCATTACTGTGCTGAAAGAGTGTCTTGGAGACGATACTGTGATGACAGCAAGATACACATCCAGCAGATTTTTTCCCTTTTCAGCTGGAGTTTCTCTTCCTAATTTTAAATTCTCTTTTGCTATGGGTTGCAATATTTCCTGGTTTGACTGTTTGCCTTAGGGAAAAAATCCTAATACTTCTAGAGATAGGCCTGGTACATTTTGAGGACAGCACATACCTTCTCCAGGGCAGGAAAGACAGTAAGAACAAGGTGGGAAGGCTCTTTTGGCCCTGGCCCACCTCAGACATCCTAATGAAGTCAGATCCGGGACCTGCATCCCATAAAACTTTTTGTGGGAGAGAAACGCACGAAACAGTTCAGTTCATCTTGCTTGGGACAGCTGTGCAGGGGCAGAGAACGTGCTCTGCCAAGGTGGTGGGTACAACTGTAAAAGAGAACAGTGTATTCTGTGACAGGTTTCTTCACAATGTGAACAGATATTCCTGGATATTTGAACAGACATTCCTACCTGCTCTAACGCTGATATCTTCCTGCTGGGTATTCAGCGAGCAGAATTGCTGGAGGGCCCAGGCATGGGCTCCTCATGGGAGCAGCTCTTCCATGTACCTGAAGATTTCTACACGAGGGGAATTTGGGATGACCTTTTCCCCTGCAGACTGAGCCACGCCGGTGAATTTCCAGCCATATATGAAGACAAGGGAGATTATTTTGTGTTGTGGAAGAAAAACAGAGGTAAAAGGGTAGGTTGACGTAGGCTGAAAGAAATTAAAAGAAAGCAGATCCAGTACACTGAGACTTAGGCTGTCCTAAAAACAAGACAAACGGGGTCTAGTAAGTGACAGTCCAATTTCATTTGATGTTCCCAGAAGCTGTGGGAAGAAATTATCCTCTTCCTCTTAACACAGTGAGTCAAGGCTCACTGAAGTGGATGAGAAAATTGGCTGAATCACACCCAGAGGGTGTCAGTGCCACAGTTTGGCAGAAAAAACTGACTAAGAAGATTAAAAGGGTAGTGCCTTTCTGTGAAGAATGGAGACGGTCTAACTCATGTGTAATGACCAAGCCATGAGCAGCTGAGGCACTGGAGAGCTGTATGACAGTTCCGCTGAACTATGGGGGACTGGAGGGGAAAGAAATGCCTCAAAGGGCTCAGTGGCAAAATAACTGAAGAACAGCTCTCTGTGATAAATAAATCCAGTTTGTAGCGAATTTTTAGTATTTTTTTTTCATGCTCCATTATTATTTTGGTATATATTTTCTTCTTTTCTTGGGACCACTTCAAGGATAGCTCTTTCCTAGCAGAGGTTTACTTGAGACACTCTGACATCAGTTCCCATTTTGTTTCAGAACCCGTAGCAACAGGCAACAGAGCTGCAATCATGGATGGGTTAATAATCTCAGGGGTGATTTGGAGGTGTTCAAAAGGAAATGGGCACCTCAAGTGCAGCTGTCCACCAGCACAGCTGCTTTGCACAGTGACAATTCTGCTGTAGAAACGCAGACCTGCCAGTCTTGAAACTGTTTCCACAGGTGCATGTATTGTAAATGCACCATGGGCTGTGGGTCAGCACATCCAATTCGGCAACACAGAAATTAGTAAGAGAACAGAGATTCAGAATGGGTTATATGATACATTCAGATGTGAATTGTCCGGAAGAAACAGTGACCACACAAATCAGGAGTGCCCCAAGAAACCAGTATTGGCCCATTTGGGATATGCATGGCACATCAATGTATAATCAATAAAACCTTTACGTTGTAAATAAGTTGGAAGTTATTTGTGGTGTGAGGCATCTCAGAGCTCCCACCCTGCTCCGAATGTGTAGTAACCCCACATCTGCGCTAATATAAATCAGTCATGTGAAGTGGAAAATAGGCAAGCTGAATCTCTCTCACAAGTCTAAATGATTCTTGTTTTGGAGGGCATCATGTTAAGTGATTGATGAGAAATTTGGCCCTGAATACGATTTCTTTGCTTGTTTGCTTCCTTGCACTATCACTCCCACACTTTTTATAGGATGTCAAAACTCTGTGATACCTCTCCCTCCTCGTGATGCTTAGATAACACTTTTATGTGTAGTTCATCCAATCCACCTAACCTTTTTGGTTGAATGCACATTATATGACAGATAAGAAAATGCAGTCCTTTTATTCTACTCATGTTTTTAGTGCAGACTTACTGGCTGTGTGGGCATAAATGTCTATTCTTGCCCTTGCGTTGTTGTTTTCTGTTTAAAATAGAGGTAAGACAGACAAAGATTCTACTTTACTTCGCAGGAGTGTTTGAAGGTTAATGTAATTAATATTTGCAAAGTATTAGCTGGAAGATTCCAGGGGATTGCAAGTTTTTATTGCTATTCCGAGTGAGGTACTTGGTGGCTAATACCTACAACAGCACAAGAAGGAGCAACTAGAGGAACTTTATTCCTCTGACTTCCACTCAGGCAAATCAGCTTGGAATCCTCTCATCCCACCTTCAGCATATGGGTTTGAGGAATATATGAAGTTATACTAAAAAATATTTATCAGCCAGCTGCTGCTGGTGACATCAGCTTGGCCCGTTGCAGGGAACAAAGCATGCATTGCTAAATAAAGCAGATGACTTTTTCTTTTTTTCCTTTTTAAAGAGCAGATTTCCTTATGGAAAGGGAAAAAAAATAGCCAACACCAAGGCAACCAATCTCATTCCAGCACTTTCAGGTTCTGTTTTTATTGCTCTCAGCTCCCTCCTACTTCCAATTATTTATGGAACAAGCTGTGAGTCACATGGTGGAGCTGGAATGATTCAAGAGTTTGTTGAGCGAAGAGAAACAGGAAAAGAAGGGCCTGGCAGTTCAGGCAAATGACATCAGTGCTTCGGCATCCCATCCCAGGCCTTGGAAAATGCAGCCCTCGCTGTGAGAAGGGCTGTGGAGTGATGCTCAGAGGCAGAAGCGGTTTGGTTTCTTGGCGGTCCTGCAAAATAGCACTAGATGCAGTCTTGTAAGGTTTATCGACAATGACAAGTCAAATGGGAGATACGGATTCGCAAATGATAGCAAGGGAAACAGCTGAAAGTATTGAAGAAAAATCCCATCCAAACAGGTGATTATGCATCCATAAAAAAGTACAGAAACTGTAAGGAGCGTCTACTCTTCTTTACATTTCTCAGTTTATTGCCAATGCAGGTTTGCTTGGCTGGATTTTCTTTTTTTTCCTTCTTAAGAATAGGAATTATACCTAGGTGACGATTCTTGTGAACTCTGCAAGCACAAAGATAGCAAAGAATGTACCTATTTTCTAGGATAATGAAAAGGAAACCGCCAGGCACCCATCACAACCTGATATCCTTTATCCCTGGGTTCTTGAGATTGTGCTTTTGGTACCTCATAAGAGATTAGCTGGAAAATCTTGAGATGCTAAGGCAGCATGTTTGCATTGACATATTTTCCTTTCAAAGTGGGGCTTTGGCTTAAGGACCACTCAGCGGCAGAGCTGATAAGACTCTCTGAAATCCAGCACATTGCTATAGCTCAGTAGACAGTGCCTAGGACAATGGTTGTCTCTGCAGCTGCTACAGTACAGGAATAAACTAAAATCAGTGGCAGTCCCTGGCAAGAAGCATGTCCCAATATAAACGGGACAGAGGTACATCGGTAAGGGACAAAATCAAACATGTGCTGATTTCAAAATTGTTTTTTAAACTTAATTTGTATAAATTTATGGACATTGGTACTGTTATTCCCATCCAATGTGTCCTGTTTTTAAGGAATGTACATACTTAATGTTAGTAACGATGTTTTACTGACATAGTATAGTGATCTGAAAAGTCACACCTTGCGGCAAGCTGGTGAAAAAAACCATTTCTAAATCAATAGGCTCAAAATGAAGAAAATGTTTTACAAAACCACATTGATTCTGTTTCCTGCATTATGGCCTTCTTGCCGAAAGGACTGCAAAAGCCCAGTTTTAGCCTCTGCAGTGTGACTCAGGGGTTCAGCTCTGCTCTAGAGACAGCGAAGCCGAAGCACAGACGTGGTGCCGATGCAGGGCTGAAGGTGTGCATCCTCCCGGGGCTGCTGCAACTACTGCTGCTGTAACACCCGCCGCTCATACTGTGCTGGGGGAATGTAGTGTAGGAAAAGGTATAGAAAAAGGCGGTGTGGCCGGATAGACTGCCCCTCTGGCATGTGATTCCTCCCTTACTCTGCTCATTTGTGATAGGCACAAGCGGTGTGTGAAGTGAAGCAGCCACTGGGGCCGCGGGAAGGGAACCAGCCGCAGCGATGGGGACGGGCAGGTCACTTCGCAATGTCACTGGCAGAGCCATGGGACCAAGTCAGGAAAGAAGGCGAAAGGGTGGAAGCAGGCAGTGATCATCATAGCACAAGTAAAGAAATAGCTCAGCAGCAGGAAGAAGCAAGCGTCCCAGCCTGCGGGGTGCTGCCCTTTTTTGGGCTGAGGCTGCGACAGCTCGTGGATGGTGAGCAGCGGCTGCGGTTTGCTAAAGTAAGCTTTCCTGGCAGCCATGGCTGGGGCAGGGCTGTAGTCATTGCCTGCTGTGGCAGGTGAGGATGCTCAGAAGGGTGTTGATTTTGGCCAGGGCAGCTCTCTGGCCCTGCCTGCAAAAGGTGCTTTAGGAAGCTGGTTGGTGCTGAGGACCCTCTGTGGTGGCAGATGCTCTGGCAAAAAGGAACCCCAGTGGGGAAGTTACTGTATTTTACCCATTTGCCTCCCACAGTACCCTCACCTATCGGCACTGGTTTTCGGAGGAACTCCTCACCAGGTCAGGGTTCCTTGTGCCATATTCAAAGCCACGGCTGCAGGTGCTCGTGAGTGGCCCCAGACATTGTGTTTCTTTCTTTCACCTTTAAGATGTGGTTTGGCAAGAGGAAAAAAGGTGGCCCAAAGAAGGTAACTAATGTCATTTGTTTTGGAGGAAAGGTGACCATCCCTGTGAATCCGTTCCCTGCTAGCCGCTCTGGTGCCGCTGCAGCAGCGTGGTTGGCACAGGGACATTAAAATAAACTGGGAGGAAATCTCAGGAATGACGAGTGTTTAAAACCAGCTTAATTAAAGCCGCTGCAGGCACATGTTCAGCTTACAGCAGCCCTAGCAGTGCGAGCGTAAGGCTGAAGAGGGAAATGCTGCAGCAGTGGACGGCTTTATGTCTGAGGGGGAAGTTACATTTTCCATTGAGAGTTCAGGGAGTCTGCGGTGCGGACTAGCGAGCACTCCCACTGCAGCAGCAGCCAGTCAGAAACCACTAGACCTTACGTGGGTTAGTCACGTCAAGTCACAAGATGTGCCATTGACTGGTGACTCTAGCACACACTGCAAATTGCTTATTTTCATATGCTGAAATCACAAGTAAAAGCAATTAGTTCCCCGTTTCCCTTTTTCTTGGGATAATAAATGAAGAAAACAAAACTGTTTTGACTGGACAAAATATTTTGGCAGCATCCAAGTTTTTTTTAGGCATTTACACATTTGTTCAAACTTCCTTTAATTCCCTTTTAATGTTATATTTAGTCAATTTTCAAAATGGACAAAAATTTATTTGAGGATGTCAAAGTAATTGGTCTGGCTATCTGAATTTTTCTCCTCATCTTTTAACTTAAAGTGTTCTATGATCTTGTTCCAAATTTGTAGGTCGCTTCCCCGTTCCACAAAATTTCACTTTTCAGTGAAAAGCCCCAAAGGGTGCCCAGATCCAGGTGTGAGCAAGAAGCATTTTCATTCCCCTGCTTTAGTCACTCTTTCCTGAATAGGAATTCATATTCCTATACATTTCTTCAGATATAATTTGTCTTCACCAAAATAATCCACTCTGAAATTCCCAGGAACAACCATTTTGCTTCTTAATTTTAAAAATTTGACACTTTGCCTACAAGTGACAGGATTTACAGAGTCCCAGGCCTTTCTTCTTTTCCATAAGGTGTGGTAAATAAGACTATTTCTAATGAACTCTGTAGGCTTGCACTGATGGCAAATTTGGAACTGTTGGCAAAAACTCTTTCACGGAATCACAGAATGGTCAGGGTTGGAAGGGACCTCTGGAGATCATCTAGCCCAAACCCCCTGCCCGAGCAGGGTCACCTACAGCAGGTTGCACAGGACGGCGTCCAGGCGTGTTTTGAATGTCTCCAGAGTAGGAGACTCCACAACCTCCCTGGGCAGCCTGTTCCAGTGTTCTGCCACCCTCAGAGGAAAGAAGTTCCTCCTCATGTTAAGATGGAACTTCTTATGTTCAAGCTTGTGCCCATTACCTCTTGTCCTATCACTGGGCACCACTGAGAAGACTGTTCCCAACCCCCTGGCACCCTCCCTTTAAGTATTTTTAAGCATTAATAAGATCCCCCCCAATCTTCTTTTCTCTAGACTAAAAAGACCCAAGTCCCTCAGCCTTTCCTCATAAGAGAGATTCTCCAATCCCCTAATCATCTTTGTAGCCCTTTGCTGGACCCTCTCCAGCAGATCCCTGTCTTTCTTGAACTGGGGAGCCCAGAACTGGACACAGTACTCCAGATGCGGCAGAGCAGAGGGGAAGGATAACCTCCCTCGTCCTGCTGGCCACGCTCTTCTTGATGCACCCCAGGATGCCATTGGCCTTCTTGACCACCAGAGCACATTGCTGGCTCATGGTCATCCTGTTGTCCACCAGGACTCCCAGGTCCCTTTCCATAGAGCTGCTCTCCAGGAGGTCAGCCCCCAACCTGTACTCATGCATGGGGTTATTCCTCTCCAGGTGCAGTACCCTACATTTACCCTTGTTGAATTTCATAAGGTTTCACAGAATCACAGAATCACAGAATCACAGAATTATCAGAGTTGGAAGGGACCTCTAGAGATCATCTAGTCCAACTCCCCTGCTAAAGCAGGATTGCCTAGAGCACATTACTCAGGACTGCATCCAGGCGGGTCTTGAAAATCTCCAGGGAAGGGGACTCCACAACCTCCCTGGGCAGCCTGTGCCAGTGCTCTGTCACCCTCACCGTAAAGAACTGTTTCCGTGTATTTGAACGGAACTTCCTGTGTTCTAACTTGTGCCCATTGCCCCTCGTCCTGTCACTTGGAACCAATGAAAAGAGCCTGGCTCCATCCTCCTTCAGCCCACCCTTTAGATACTTGTATGCCATAATAAGGTCTCCCCTCAGCCTTCTCTTCTCCAGGCTAAAGAGTCCCAGCTCTCTCAGCCTTTCCTCATAAGAGAGATGCTCCAAGCCCTTAATCATCTTAGTTGCCCTTCGCTGGACTCGCTCCAGCAGTTCCCTGTCCCTCTTGAACTGGGGAGCCCAAAACTGGACACAGTATTCCAGTTGTGGCCTCACCAGTGCCGAGTAGAGGGGGAGAATGACCTCCCTCGACCTACTGGCCACACTCTTCCCTATGCAGCCCAGGATTCCATTGGCCTTTTTGGCGACAAGGGCACATTGCTGGGCCATGGATAATTTACTGTCTACCACAACCCCCAGATCCTTCTCCTCCAAGCTACTTCCCAGCAGGTCAGCCCCTAACCTGTACTGGTGCCTAGCATTTTTCCTCCCCAGGTGCAGGACCTTGCACTTGGTTTTGTTGAACCTCATTAGGTTCTTCTCTGCCCAGCTCTCCAGCCTGTCCAGGTCACGCTGGATGGCAGCACGGCCCTCTGGGGTGTCAGCCACCCCACCCAGTTTGGTATCATCAGCAAACTTGCTGAGGATACACTCTGTCCCCTCATCCAGGTCATTAATGAATATATTGAACAAAATTGGACCAAGTATTGACCCCTGGGGGACACCACTGGTTACAGGCCTCCAACTAGACTCTGTGCCGCTGATCACAACCCTCTGAGTTCTGTCCCGCAGCCAACTCTCAATCCACCTCACTGTCACCTCATCTAGCCCATACTTCCTCAGCTTCCTAATGAGGATGTCATGGGAGACAGTGTCAAAAGCCTTGCTAAAGTCAAGGTAGATGACATCCACAACTCTCCCCTCATCCAGCCAACCAGTTATAACATCATAGAAAGCTATCAGATTGGTCAAGCACGATTTACCCTTGGTAAATCCATGTTGACCACTTCCAATAACTTCCTGTTCCTTAACATGTTTGGAGATGACATCCAGAATGAGTCGCTCCAATACCTTCCCAGGGACAGAGGTTAGACTAACCGGTCTGTAGTTCCCTGGGTCCTCCTTCTTGCCTTTTTTGAAGATCGGAGTGATGTCGGCCTTCCTCCAGTCCTCAGGCACCTCTCCTGTTCTCCATGACTGTTCAAAGACAATGGAGAGTGGTCTAGCAATAACATCCGCCAGCTCTCTCAGCACTCGCGGATGCATGCCATCAGGGCCCATGGACTTGTGAATGTCCAGCTTGGCCAAGTGGTCTCTGACACGGTCCTCCTCAACTGAGGGAAAATCTTCCACTCTCCAGACCTCCCCCTTTGCATTCAGAGTGTGGGATTCATGAGGGACAGCTTTAGCAGTGAAGACCGAAGAAAAGAAGGCATTCAGTAACTCTGCCTTCTCTGCGTCCTCCACCACTAGGGCACCTGTCTCATTCACCAGTGGGCCTACATTTTCCCTAGTCTTCCTTTTTCTATTGATATATTCAAAGAACCTTTTCTTATTGTCTTTAACTGCAGTGGCCAAGCTGAGTTCTGATTGAGCTTTGGCCCTTCTCATTTTCCCCCTACATAGCTTTGTTATATCTTGATAATCCTCATAAGTTGCCAACCCCCTTTTCCAGAGAATGTAAACTTTTCTTTTTTTCCTGAGGTCCAGCCAAAGTTCTCTATTTAGCCAGGCTGGTTGTCTTCCCCGTCTGCTCGTTTTTCGAGACAAGGGGATGGCCTTCTCCTGCGCTTTTAAGAGCACCTGCTTGAAGTATGCCCAGCCTTCCTGGGCACCTTTGCTCTTCAAAACTGCCTCCCAAGGGACACTCTCGACCATGCTCCTAAACAGGCTAAAGTCTGCCCTTCGGAAATCCAAGGTGGCAGTTCTGCTGGCTCCCCGCCTTACGTGATCAAGAATTGAAAATTCTATCATTTCGTGATCACTCTGCCCAAGGCGACCTCCAACCTTTACATCCTCCACAAGACCTTCTCTGTTAACAAACAGTAGGTCCAGTAGGGCACTTCCCCTAGTTGGTTCCTTCACCAGCTGTGTTAGGAAGTTGTCTTCCACACACTCCAGGAACCTCCATGACTGTTCCCTCTCTGCTGCATTGTATTTCCAGCAGACATCTGGGAAGTTGAAGTCCCCCACAAGAACAAGGGCAGATGATTGTGAGACCTCTGCCAGCTGCTTGTAGAATACTTCATCGGCTTCTACATCCTGATTAGGAGGTCTATAACAAACTCCCATCACGATGTCTGCCTTATTGGCCTTCCCCTTAATTTTTATCCATACACACTCAGTGTTGTCATCCACACTGTTAAGTTCCAGGCATTCAAAACTGCCCCTAACATAGAGGGCCACCCCACCACCTCTCCTTCCTTGCCTATCCTTTTTGAAGAGTTGGTAGCCATCCATTACAGCACTCCACTTGTGTGTGTCCTCCCACCACGTTTCTGTGATGGCGACTATATCATAGTTTCCTTGCTGTACAATGGCCTCCAGCTCCTCCTGTTTATTTCCCATGCTGCATGCATTAGTATAGATGCACTTCAGCTGGGCTAATTGCCCTGCCACTTTCTTGGGGGGACAAGCCCTAATTCGCACCTGATCATACTCAGGCACTACTGTAGCTACCAAATTATCACTACCCCTCGTGTCTTGGCTGTCACACAATTCACCATCCCCCACCATCACTGGGACAGGCTGCAAGACCTTGCTAACACTTTTACCCAGAAGCACTGGTACGCTTCTCCCAGGCACCACTTTTGTAATCCTGGTCTCATCCCCATCCCCCTTCAAACCTAGTTTAAAGCCCTATAGATGAGCCCTGCTAGCTCTTGTCCCAGGATCTTTCTTCCCCTTCGGGTTAGGCTTCCCCCACCTGTTGCCAGCATGCCTGGTTTCCTGTAGGTGAGCCCATGATCAAAAAAGCCAAAGTTCTGCCGGATACACCAGTCTCGGAGCCAGGAGTTAATTTCCTGACTCCTCCTATTTATCCCCTGGTCAACCCCTGCAAATGGTGGGATAGAGGAGAACACTATTTGTGCTCCCGATCCCTTAACCAGCCGTCCCAGAGCCCTAAAGTCATTCTTCATTGCCCTTAGACTTCTGGTACCTACCTCATCACCACCTACCTGAAATATCAGTAGTGGGTAGTAATCTGATGTCTTAACCAGGGAAGGGAGTTTTCTCCTTATGTCCTTAATTCTGGCCCCAGGGAGGCAGCTGACTTCCCTGTGGGATGGGTCCGGTCTACAGATAGGGCCCTCTGTTCCCCTCAGAAGGGAGTCACCTAGCACAATTACCTTCCTTTCTTTCTTGGTTTCTCTCTGCCCAACTCTCCAGCCTGTCCAGGTCACGCTGTAAGGCAGCACAGCCTTCTGGCGTGTCAGCCACTCCTCCCGGTTTTGTGTCACCAGCAAACTTGCTGATGGTACACCCTATCCCTTCATCCATGTCATTAATGAATATATTGAATGGGACTGGACCCAGTACTGACCCTTGAGGGACACCACTCGTTACTGACCTCCAACTAGACTCTGCACCACTAACCACAACCCTCTCAGCTCTATCTCTCAGCCAGTTTTCAATCCACCCCACTGTCCATTCATCCAACCCACACTTCCTAAGCTTGCCTATGAGGATGCTGTGGGAGACAAAGTTGAAAGTTTCAAAGGAAGCCCCTCAAAAGCAGAGCAATGCCAATTATTATTATTATTATTATTATTATTATTATTATTATTAAATCCATGTGAAACTGCCTAGTTCTTACATGGGTTGAAGGTCCAACCTGTATTTAAGACTCTGGGTCGATGTGGGATCTGAACGTTTTCAGCGGTGTTACGTTTTACAGCTTGGGGTTTTGTCTAACAGCACTTTGAAGGGAGAGACATAGCTATGGGGAAAAAAAGAACCAAAGAGTTATTTTGCATTTGAAGCCTGCCATCCAAAAGGAGCTGGATTTTGCCTTGAATGTGTACATTATTGGAGGAAATCTGCTCTGAGTTAAAGGAATAAAATGTCTTATGAAAACTGAAGAATATGTAGATGTTTCTTGTATACCACAGTGTGAAAGAGGAGGATGGATGTTGAATAGTTCCTGTGTTTTCAGCCAAGACCCTGACAGCTGAGAAAATAAATGGCTGATTTAGTGAAGCTGAAGTTGATTGCAGTGGGAGAATAATTGTAATTACCAGTGGAATACAGAGTTTCCACTCAAGGCCAATTACAGATGTCCCATAACACCATGACTATTTTTAATTAGCTATGTCTGTGGGAGAGAGAAAAAATCTTCTATTTAGGTATGTTGTCTGGCAGCAAAAATTCAAGAAGCAATGGCCTTTAAGCCGGATGAGTGAGTTTTGCCCCTTTCTCTCAGATGGTCGCAGGTGGCTGTATTTCCCGTGGTCTGGGTTTTTTATTTGTAAATGCGTTATTGATCTTTTTTTGTTTGCTATTGGTAGCTTCCGTTTCATTCCAACAGCTCCTTCAGACACCCTCTATATTCCTAGAAAGCCCATATTTGCTTCCTACAGATGATGTGTGGCATTTGATTGAACCTGGAGAGTGTGGACAACCAGCTCAGATACCTCAGCCCCGAGATTCTTCTCTTTAATGGAAATGCCCGCATGGAAACGCAGGGAAATTTTCTGTGGGAAATCACTCGGATGTGTTTTTCTTTTTTGTTTCTTTCATTCCTTCATGCTGCTTCTGCAGTCTGTTCCCAAGAACATTCAGAGGACAATTTTACTGCCCTGTGTGCCCATGCTATAATGCTGTCAGCAGGCACGGTCTGGGCCATGAATTAGAATAACAGAGGAATATGGGTGCCTCCAGATCTTTGCCTGAAATAGTGGCCATTTAATCGTCTAATCGTCATGAAGATCTGTCTGCAACCGTTCACCTTTCTTGACCAGCATGAATTCATATATGCATCCATTTTGAACAGCTACGTGAATGTAGCAGTTGTGTACAGTTGTTAAGAGTGTTTGAGGTCTCGTTATGGGACAATGATTCACAGGAACTGAGAAGATGAATGCAATAAAATAATACTCTGATCATTCTACTTTCAAAGTATTTCATAAACATTAGCTTGTTCTCAAAACACTTCTGTGAATTAGAGAAACTTCATCCACAGTTTACAAAAGAGGGATCTGAAAGGCAACGAGCTGGAAATTTCAATGAAGCTCCTGACTCCCACATACTTTCCTTGGTTCAGTACAACTTGCTTTCCTTCTGGGCACCAAAATATTCGGTGCTTCCTATAAAAACTACCCTGTAGGCCTTCTGAGCCTACAAAACTGGTATCTTCAATGCAGCCTTAACTATTATAACAATACTGACTTTTTATCAGGTGCTTGTCAGCTGCTTAAGTAATTTTTCTTCATGAGATGGTGGTGATAGACTGATATGCTTTGCAAAGAACAAATCTGTCCTCTTTGTTGTTCTGAAGTTTCCCTCAGAACCTTTTGCCAGCTGCAGAAATCACCTCCACATGGGCAGAGGCATCCTAGGTTATCTCCTTCCTTTCTTGCCCAGCAGCGGGTTGCTCATAAAAATTCCCACCATGGGTCTGACATTCTGTTGCATGCACTGGTCCACACAGCCACTGGTACCCTTCAGCCTATAGCCACAAGTCTATCGTTTAGAGAAAATGCATTTGATTCAAGTTAGACATGTTTGGAGTTGGATCTAAGTTGTGAGTCAGTCTTATCTGACCCCTAGAAATGCATGGGGTCTGCAAATGAAGCCAACTGCATGCGGAGGGCCTGTATGGGAAGGTCCACACTCAGATTAGCTTTGCCAGGATTTGGTCGGGACCAGAGCAGAGTTATGTGACTGATTATTTTGGTCTGGCCCATGTGCCATATGGAAAATAGCTGTTGTGGGGCTGGGAAAATACGTGGAACCTTCTAAGCATTCATGAAAAGTTCCTTTCCCAGGGAAATAAATTATATTCTGGAGGCTTCAGATTTCATGGGTATTGTTTGGCTTTTGCTGTTTATTTCCTGATAAAATTACTCCTTTCCAAGGCATATGGTACCTCTTCCTCATGTCACTGCCGTTACCAGGGCGTGCGTCATTGCCTCAAATGGCCTTTACTCAGGACTTTGGGCATGTGCTTGAAGTAACAGGATGCTTCGAAAAGAACCTGGGCCTTTATACAAAACCCTGGCCGTATCATCCAGAGTAGAAGAGCCACAGAACTGTGACTCTCATGAAAGCAGTGCCTCTGAAAAGCGGGACCAAATACCTCCACAAAGGCTGGAAATTTTCTTCAGTCTGAGCTTTTCAGTGAGATGCTTTCTCAAAAGAGTTTTGAGATTCTTTTACTACAAATCACAGGCTTTGGCCATATTTTGATGTTCCTAGGAGGATTTCTTTTTACCTACAACCATTTTCTTAAAAGAGTTGTGCTTTCTTTATGCCGCAGAGCTCTCCTGACATTACCAAGGACTTCATGTTTTGTTGAATAATCCGATCACCTGAGTGACTGTTATTTCTCATGCACCCCTTTTTTCCTTTGATCCAGACACATAAAGGAATGCTCTCCAAGGGAACTTTGGAGACAACTGGGCTATTTAAAATATTTAAATATTTAAAGAATATATAAATCACATTTCCTTTCCAGATAGTTGTAGCTCCAAAGTAAATACTTTGTATTATTGCTAGTTGGCTCACTATTTGAAAAGACCATTTTGCCTTTGTGTTATGAAACAAATTGGATCTGGCAGATCATCAGATAATTAGCAACAGTGTATCTGAAGCACTGCCTGCACCCCCTAGCAGGTTTGTCACTTAATCAGTGGTTTGCTCTCTCTACTACAGAAGAGTAAGGGTCAATCCCTTAGAAAATAAATAAAATGTAAATTACTAAGTTTAATAGTGCTAGCCCAGACTCAGATTTTACAGGTTATTGGGTGTCCTTCCACTTTGTGCATGCTTCTGTGATGCAGATGGCTGAAGTTCACCTCAGGCTGTGATTCAACTGAAATCCCCTTGCACATCGTTGAGACTTTGCTCCACAGACCTAAGTTAATCTTGAAAATGACATTTACACCTCTTAATGCCATGGAAATATCACCTAGTTACCTTTAAGAATTGAAGCCGTGGTGGTTTCCTCTGCTTTTGTGCCCAGCCCTCCCTCCCGTAATTGGATCCACTAGAAGTTAATTAAGTTCTCTGTGTAAATTATGAAACTACTTCAAAGTTTGCATTAGGCTCACAAATAGCAGCAGGAGTAGGTAACACTTATTGATGACTCCTCCTTTCTGCCAGAGGGGAAGATGTGTTTACTACAGGCTGGGAAGGCAGCCGAACCCCTCCAGGAGGTAACGTCACTCAGCACTGCTCACCAAACTTGGCTCTCCCACCTCTCCGGAGCCACTCCTGTGGTTACCTACGCAGGCTTCCTCACTGTGTGCTCGCTTTGATGCCAAGAGACAGTGATAATTGCAGCATTGTGAAATACTCGGAAGATTTGCTTGGCTGAAGGACATAAATCCAGGAGGGGAACTGATGGGAGGATGAATGATTTCACAGACCAAAGGCTTCCCATGTTGACGTGATAGCAATAAAACTTCTTAACTTGGAGCATTGCAATCTCAAGTGAAAGGAAACCCTGGCAGTCTTTAATGAGTGATGCGCTCAGACCTCGTTGTTTTCCCTTTGCTTTGCGGTCGGTGCAGAGGATGGAGCCTGGCACTAACCCTCTTCCACATGAGTCAAAACAAGAGCTTGAGTGGCAGCTAAACCTGTGAGATCATGGAGAGGGTGCAGGAGCAGCTCTGGGTTATTATTTCATCAAGCTGGCAGATGCCAATAAGATCACATGGTACAATTATCACAGCCTCCAGGTAAGAAGCAGACACTTTGACTCCCTGCTGTTGACTGCATAGCAGTAATACTCACTGGAGATGGTCTTTTCTAATTTGTTTGGGGTTTTGGTTTTTTTTTTTTTCCTATGAATTATCTTGTGAGTGCTGCATCCTGATGAACCTTCTAGACTAATTACTTGACAATGACTTACTGAAGTCAATTGAAAACAGTGGGCAGAGAAAAATATTTCAGAACAGAAGATATTTTTCTTAACTTGACAGCTGTTTCCCAAAGAAGATCATCACGGTCACGATGTTTTCTGTTCACCTGCAAGCCTCAGGTGAGGTTTGGGATTCTTTGAAACTTATATGAACGCCAGATGAGAGATGCAGCAAGCACCAAAAAATCACAGAGAAGGTTTGAAAAAAAAAACGGACTGTGCATCATGTGGGTTTTCCAGCAGCTGTTAGCAGTGATTTAGTTGACTTCTGGACAATGCGTAGAGAAATGAAAACCAAGTACGTCTCAAAATTCTTTCTGCAGTGTTTTCCAAAGCCCTTATAAGCTGAAGAAATTCAGCCTAGCTAATCCAGAGGTCTGTGCTGCCAGTTTTTATTATAGTTGTCCCTTGTGACTCTTTCAATTACAGTATTGCTGCTGCTACTCTAGCATTATATTTACTAACATTGTAAGATGCTCTGTACACAGTGCACTAAATAATATAATAGTAGCCAGCAAACTCCTTTCCTCGTAGGTTAGTGTTTTTGAACGAACAAACAAAATCAGCATGTTAAAGGTTAAGCCAACGCAACTGTCCCAAACATAGCACTTACTCTTTCTCGTTATAGCGCAAACAAGCAATTCACAGGTCTTCGGAGAAGATGCAGGGTACAGTTAATTGTGTGTTTTGTGAATGAGGTAACAATTCCTATTATTATTATTATTATTGTTGTTATTATTATTATTATTATTATCAATGAGATAACAATTCATACTTTGATTTTCCTAATGAAAGTGGCCGTGGGAGCTCTTTTTAGTACTGTGACTTTGCTGGTGTGCCTGGGTTAGGAAGCTGTGGGTGACAGAATGAGAGATTTCTTTTACATTTCATTTCTGCCTTAAAAAATTTTGGAAGCTTTTTGTTGCTTTGTATCTTTGAGTATTAGTCAAAGTATTCACATAGACCACTATTTCCCTCCCCTTTGGAAATATTGATCAATCTGTGTTGGGAAAGCAATGTTCAGACTCTGGCAAGCTGTTCAGGAGCAAGGAATAGTTGTTCATTTTCCTGCGAAGAAAGCATGGGATTTGGGGCATGAATCTGGAGCTGCAGGGAAAGTGTCCTCAAAAGTTAAAGATGTTAAAAGAGGAGAAACAATAAAAATTGGGGGCTGCGACACTTCACTTTTCGCTCGTGCAGATCATTCACTACGGAGGGGACAGCAGAAAACCAGTGTGGCTGTACAGTGCCGTGACTATGAAAGCCGTCACTGCAAGCCCTACCCTGTGGGGTTCACTTTGGGCTGAGTCACTACTGAAAATACAGTGGCCCCTTGACTGCTGGAGGAAGCGCCTGCCTCCCCTGGCCCGCACTGGCTCTGCAAAAAAGAAAAACCCATGAGGCTGGAGGGCAGGAGTGAAAGGTGAGAATATTTCCATAAAATAAGAAAGAGTTTTGAAACAATGTAGAACATGAGAGAAAGCAGAGAAGAACCCAAGGGAGGAACAAACACTAAAATTGAGGTTTCTCCAGAGTTTAGTTCTCAGGCTTCTGTTTCTCAGTTTTGTTTCATCAAAAATCTGAGTGTTGCATAAACTTCTTTACACAAGTTCATACTACCTGAATGTTAACTGTATTGATTTGAATGTGCTTATAAATGAATGATGAGGATGTTGACAGGCTGGTATATGACTCTCACGGGGGAGTCCACAAGACAGGAACCACCTCAGCAAGCCCAGAGCCAAGGATTTGAGAAGGAGATAATCTTGACTGCCTAACCAGAGGCCCAAGGCAAAGGCCGTACACCAAAGGCTGCTGGTTGCAAGAATGTGCATGGCATGTTTCTTTTGGCTTTCTCTGCAGAACTTGCTGGAGAGACATATTGCAGCTCTTGACCCAAGGGGTGATAAATGGCAAAAATGTCCGAGTGAGCTGGCGGCAAGCCAGAGGAGGAGGGGAAGGGAAAGAACCCTGCGGCGATGTAAAACCTGCAAAGGAGAAAAGCTAGTACAACTAAGACAAATGCTGGTGCAGGCACTGGTGCTGTTTCAGAGGCTCCAAACCAGGATGTCAAGCAAAACATGGAAGTTTCTCTTTCCATCTCTGCCTTGGTGCTGGAAAGCTCCAGGGCAGCTATGCAAGAAATGTTTTTTTGCTGGAAGTTTATTAAAGAGATTACATTGCTTGAGGAGGGCTGAAAGGCTATTTTGGACTGTGGCGGACCAAAGTGGAATTGAGCCCAGAGACAGAGGGAAGGCTTCTTGTGGACTTTGCAGGTTGTCTTCAAAGGCAACCCTTTTGGGTTGGAGATATGAAGACAGAAAATAGTGGGTGACTCTCAAAAGAGGGTAAGCATGCGGCTCAGAAGAGAAATGGGATACCTGCTGTAGGTAAGATGCACGGCACCAAACAGCATTTCATAAGGGCAGTGGGACTATACTGATGGATGCTGCTTCCTTTTCTGCAAGATTCCTTTAGTTTGCAGTCACAGAAAGAGAGCTGCATATTCTAGATGCATGGAGCAGAAGCTTGAAATTGGCACAGTTGTTTTTGTAGCATCTATTGGGTTCTGTTTTGAGGGTTTCCACATTATATAAATGTAAATTTGGCAGGGGTTTCGGAGAGCACCCATCCAAGATATTGATGTCTGTGCCGTATTCTGCACCATTTAGGCATTATAATGAAATGTGCTGCCTTTGTCTTCTGTCCTGGACTGCAGTGTAGCATAATGAATTTGACATGAGACATTTGGAAATCAATCTTTAACAGAGACCTGAGATTTTCAGGTAATATATTGCAGCAGGAATAAACTCTGTGAGGGACTGCCAACATGAGCAAGACATCCACTGAGGTTACCAAGCCAAAGTTAAGCCTGGTGTGAATGCTGTTCCAGCAGATGCAGGGGAAGTTGCACAAAGGCTGTGATTTACCCTGGCATACGCAAAGTCCTCATTGTGCCTCATTCAGTAAGCTTGAAAATGTCTCAAGGGAGGGAAAGAGAGGAAATTCCATGCTTTCCTTTGCAGCTCAAGGAAATTACCATAGCTTGCCCTAAAGAAACCTGCAGCAAAGGCTTGGCTGCACTGAAATCAGTGGCAAAACTCACATGATTTTTTGAGCTGGTACTTCACATCTGGTGTTTTTCTTCTTGGCAATTAACCTCTCTGACTTTTTCTGTCACGCCTCGAATCTTGCTCATGACTGCACTTCTATTGCCTCCAAACAGAAAGTGCTGTTCATGGGCCAATACATTTATTGCAACCACCTTCTCCCTATTTTATATGGAATCTCTTATTTTTCCTGCCTCCTGCAATTTTCTTTCCTCCTGGTGAGAAATTTAAGTTGCACATTGTGCTTCTCCCCTGTTGCATATATGGATGTATTTTCCAGAGGTTGATCCCTAGGTGCAGATGGTGGTTCTAGGTAGGATCTGAAACTCTAAGAAGATGGTCCACCTCCTCTTGGAGCTGGGGTCCGACGTGAGAGGAGTCTTGACACAACCCTGGAATTCTTTGCACAGTGACTGTTGCCACCTTGGAAGAATTTTCTGAAAGTTTATGTCAAAACTGATCTAGAACTATATCCAGATTTAATCCTTGGTTTCCAGCTCTACAGCTCCGTGGCCTTTGTGAGATTAGATGACTGCAATGGCTTACCCTAAAAGTCTGTTAATCTAAACCTTATCTGAAACAAACGCATTATTTCGAAAAGGCTTGTCATTTTATATCTGATCACTGGTGCTGGCTCTTCCTTTGCACACGATTGTCTCATCTTGTTATGCATGCGTACATACATCCAAGAGGTCATCTACTAAGATCTGGCATAACTTGGTTTTGCATTTGAACTACAAGGTTACACGCTTTGTTGCTCCCATAGGCTGTATTTCATGGCACTTGGGAGGATTTTTACATTGCAGTACTTCTTGTGACTACAAACTTTCTGAATGTCTTACCATCCTCCTTTTCAGAGCGTGTGTCCCGCCGCTGCCTGGCAGGAGCTTTGAGAGCTGCCCTTTGCTCTACAGAGCCTCCTCTCTGCTCTCACCGGCGGGGAATGCGTGTGTCTCTCACTGCTCTTCTCCTCCTGTCCCTGCTCCATCCTGCCAGGGGTTTCTGATGTGACCCAAACTGGCCAGTTTTCCCCTATGCCATTTGGCCTTTCAGGATGATGCCTTTTAACGCAATGCCAGGAGACAAGCAGAGCTAAGGTAAGGGAAGGAGCAGTGGCAGACTGGAGTATTCATGCCTGCTGTTGTGTGATCTGCACAACCACAGATGTGGCCCAGGTTGCCAACAAGGTACTAGCCATTCTTTATCTCACCATCTTGTTGGGGGACCTTAAATCCATTCCAACTCAGATCAATAGATTTCTGCCCATAGATGTGTCCAGCTTTCCTTACAGCGTTAGGATTGAAGACATTCGGCAGTAATGGAAGTTACAGAGTGCCCAAGAACATCAGCTGGAATATGAGAAGACTGTTTCTGTGGGCCTTTCTGCATCAGTAGCTCTTTGTCAGTCTTCATTACTTAAGGTACCCACAGCCTGCACGCTGACCCTTTTGGTTTTAAAGCAGCAAGAAGAACTTAATGCATATGGATAATGGGTCTCAAAAGGACATTCTGAGTGTATTAGAATAAATGCTTTGCTGTTAGCAATGTTTTCAGAGAAGGTATTTCTATGGTCTTCCTCTTGTATCCCACAACTAAACTGTCCCATTTATGTTTGCAACAAAAGTGTAGGTGAATACTCAGGTACCAAAAATGCCTTTTCATTGCCTTGTGTTAACCTTCCATGTCTTGTGTTCAAGGACTCTTCCCTTTCCTACATGGTAAACTCTGATGCTCCCTTGCATTACAAATTTCACTAAGGCCAGATTTGCGGTTGGTGGGGTTTATAGTTCTGCAGTTTGCAGAACTCCCCCAAAACAGTAGGCCAATATCCAGCGGTACAAAGAGATCTTTCTTCCTTGTTCCAATTCCCAGATGAATACACCAGCAAGCCCAGTGCATATATTGTCCAGTATTTCCTATTAAAAAAGCTCAAGCTTACACTTCAAATGGTCTTTACGTGATGGTATAGCGGTAGTGTCCTCTACCATTAGATTTAGACTTTCAGAAGAACCGACCTGAAAATAAGCTCTTTTTGGATGAAGTGTCCAAAGCTAAAAGCTAAGTTTGCCACTGTTGCAAGCCCCAGAGCAGCAACTGTCTTCGTGGCAGCAAGTTTGAGCTAAATTGGAAAAGGTTGTTCTTAAAAACTCAAAACTTTCCACATTATTTTATTTTTATGCTGTTTTAAATTGTATGGTATGTGATGGCTGGCTAGGAATTATCTGAGTTGTGAGTACGAGTTTGTCAAAAAGCATCAATTCATCTTTTGCTAGACAAGAAGGAAGTGACACAGCAGCTATCAAAAAAACATCCAAACCTGTCCTTTTAGAGTGTCCTTAAAAGAACCCTTTTCAAATTATAAAGATCTGGTTTGTATACGTGCAAAGAATTTCCTTTTCCTCTCCTCCTCACAGAGGCATTCATTATGTTTCGGCATGCCCAGGCTGTTTCTGTGCTGGACTCCTGGTGTACCCAAATACCTCTGTTGTCCCCAGTAACCAAGATTCAACTTGAGAATAGTTTTATTGATGTACACAGGCCAAATTCCATCGTCCAACATGGGATGTTAATGCAATTCGAGGGTTACATGGCGTTTGTCTCGATTTGCGTCCATGAAGTAAAGGCTAAGCCTGACTTTGAAGGTCTTCCAAGCTCCTTTCTGATGTCGGCAACTATCACTCTCGGCGAGGGTGGAGGTACGTCCTTGCTGCTGAAGGCAGAAGTCACCCACTAGTCTTGGCTGAACACATACCACCCCTTAAAATTTCAACCCTTCAGTTAATTTTACTGAAGAAAGAATTAATGATCAAAGTTGAATCTCTCTTTCTTTCTTTATGGACCTGCTTACAGAGCAGGGTTGCGCTGTGCCTGGGAATGCTGTGCCTGACTCCTGTGAACAGGAGCAACTTCTGATAAGGTGTTCTGCTGAACGAGCTCTTAAAATGCTTATGCTCTTATGGAGTGCTGACTGAAAATAGACTTCATTTTCTGCAAACGTGAACAAAATCATGAAGGGAAATGAATAGGGTAGTAAAATGCTCTTAAATGTCCTAGATTTCTAATGGAGAAGATAAAAGAGTCAGTGTATATATATGAGTGCAGAGAGACCATAATTTCCTCCTTTTTTTATTCCTGGTGGAAAGAAGAGAAGCTGGCATTGCTTTCTATTACTTTTTATGTTCTTTTCCAGGAAAACATTTTGGATATGAAATTGAGGAGAAAAAACAACCAACCAAATACAGAAACTTGTTTATCTGCTTCTTTTTTTGTAACACATCTCAAAATGAAAACATAGGCAAATGAAAGTGGGAAGACTTTCAATGAAAACTCATTTTTAAACATTTTTCTTTAGATCTACAAAGGGAGGGAAGGGCTACTTCTGTGAGGAAAATACCGCTTTTATCCTCCTTTTCATTTTTGAAAGGGAAGGTCTTTGTAGCATTGACCACACAGGAGGGAGTTATTGCCCAGAGCTGAGCACAACTGAGAAAATAATCTTGACCTGATATACAGAAGTAGTGTCTAGACAGAGAGCATTTGAAGTGCTCAAGGGGAAACTCAGAGTAGGAACCAGTTATGACAAATTGAGCTTTTGAAGTGACAAATAGAAGCAAACATGTATAAACTTAAGATCTGATAACGTAAATGTGAGACTTGCTGTAGACTAAAATGAAACTAGAATACAGGACCAGCCCAATTTGAGTGTGGTTTGTTTCTGCTGCCCTCCTCTTCGAAAGAGGAGCCAGAGAAATTGCTTGTGGGCCCGGGCTATGCAACCAGAAAGGTAAAAATGTGAAACCTTTTTTACAAACCCAAGGCTTTCTTCTTCCACCTGGTCCAACCTGCAGTCTGGATTGGTCTCACAAGGATTTTCATCAGGACGACCTAGAGGTTAATGAACTGCTGGGGGGCGGGGGCAAGAAAGGACCATAATGTACTAAACTGGGCTCTGTTCTGCACACAGCTGAAGAGAGCTGTATTCGTGGAGTCCTGAATATGCCGTTTTCTGGAGCGTTTTGGCTTAGCAAAGCTAAATACATACTTCATGGTGTTGTGGGTTGCAAAGACACCAAGAGAAATGTTCCCTGCATCTGGAGGAATTGAACTGAATAGTGATTTCTGACTATCCGTGTAATCTGAAATGTTATAAGTGGAAATCTGTTATTGGGATGAGAATTTTGATTACAGAACAGAATTATCAAAGGCAAAGTCCTATAGCCAAACTGATCATCTGTACCTCCTCCCCCCAAAATGTCCTGAAGTTTAGAAGATCACATTTGAATTCTTGGTCTGCATCAAGGCATTCAGGCTTGGTCTCTGCTAACCCAGTGAAGACCCTATGGCACTGACACAAACTAAGGAAAGTTACTGAAATACTGGAGTTCCTTAGACTAGAGAAAGTCATTTCACAGATAGTGCTGATTAGAAGCGACTTGTTAAAAGTTTCAGGATAAGCTTATGTTGCTGGGGAGAATTGGAGGTGGATCTCCTTGATCCTAGGTTAGTTTTTTATTCTGAATTAACCTTTTAGAGTGTCTGTCCATGTTATACTTAAACTACTTAGTCAGTAGGAAAACTTGACACTGCTAAAATACATTATTACATATGCTTTCCATGTATCTTCCATCATATTAGATCAGATTTGGTGCAATTCCTTGAATGAGGGATTTTACAAGTAGATAGCATGATTATAGTTGGTATATATGTCATCGTTAACTATTATTTATCGATTTCAATTTCCTTCTGTCTGAATCAATAACATAACAATGCTTTTATGAAATCACAAGCAATTACTGTTGAAGTGAGTCAGATCATAGAATCATAGAATACTAGGTTGGAAGGGACCTCAAGGATCATCTGGTCCAACCTGTCATCTTCCACTCCAGCATTTATGACTAAGTAAGTTAAGAAGGACAAATAAGCTGACTAGACTCAATACTTGGTGTGAAGAAAAGCTATCCTATTCCCATAATCTAAAAACACTGTTCCTATTTGTATTTGCAGGGGGCACACCACAGTGGAGGTCCAAGTTGACACCAAGAGAGCTTTAGGGCTCCAGAGCACCTTCAGCCTTGCTGCTCTCCTCTCCTTTTCGTTTTCTTAACTGCAAAATGCTGATGATCCTGTAGCTGTGTTTTAGCCCTCAGTTTTGCCTTCTGAACTATTTAGGGCTCAATTAGGAAAGTGTTTCTTCAAGCAGGATTTAAAAAGCACATAAGACAAAATCCAGTGATGTCAGAAAGATGAGGAAAGAGCACGGGGTCTTGTTTATCTTTAAATAGGCACATCAAAACAGAACTTTATTTTCTTTCTTTCTTCCTTTTTTTAGAATGTCTAAACTTACAGTAAGACAAATAATAAATCCTCATGATCTTAATGAAAATGGCAACATGGAGCATGCAGTAGATACTGTTGTTCCTTAACTTTTTTTGGACCACATTGTTCTGCTGTTACATGCTATAAGGACTATTTCATTTTGAACTACAGTAAATTACTGAAGTTTTTGAGTTCTCACCCTTTGTCAGATATGAGCTTTAAAACAATGTGGATGTATTCTACATAGGGGAAGATCTTGCACCCAGACTTTTTGGTCCCTTTATTTCTGAGGAGACTGGAGCACCAAAGGGAGATGTCAGCATGGGTTTGGAAGCATTGGTTGATCCAGTTCAACATGCTGTAATAATATTATGTTGTGCTTGTCTGAAATAATTTGATCTCTCTTTTGGGGGGGAATAGATGTCAAGGAAAGACCTTACTCCATTTATTAGTCCAAATGACCCCAGAAGAGTTAAGATAGTCCAAAACCAGGACTTCTTGCCGATGAAATGACTACTTTGTTACTCACAGTCAACGACCATAAGAGTTATGTGTCATTTGAAGCATGGCAATAGTTTAACAGAACCTGTTTCCTTCTACACTCTCCCATCTTGGCTTTCAGGGGAATGACTCCACTATGTATCACAGGACAGGGAATGACCATAAACATGGCAGAAGAGAAGGTGATGATATTAGAGGCTTTAGCATTTCCGGTATGTTTAATTGTCTTTGGGTACTTCAAGGACATTTCAGGTTTAATCCTTGAAAACAGATGAAATGAAAATAAAATTAAAGTAAATTATGGGGCACGAGAACTACCCAAGGAGAACGTCTTTGAGAATAAATCTAAGATTGTAATGTTTGTAATATCTTGCTGAGATTCACCCAAGGCACAATCAAACATAACAACATACTATTGCCTGTTGCAAAAGAGTATGTAAATTATATGCCAAATGCAATATACAGTATTAACAGGTGTTCTTGGATTGTAGCTATAGTCCTGTATCTGAAGTGATGAGAGATAAGAAGGAATGACCTGAGAGACTTCTAAAAAAGCTTTTCCAAAACTGTATTATTTCGGGGTAGGTCTTGGTAACAATCTGTGTCAGATGATCTGATCCAACCAGAATTACGGGGTTACGAGCATGATGCAAAACATAATTTGCAAGCAAGGTATGAATGCTTAACAAAATACGTGTGATAAGACTGGGTAGCAGCAGCGTTAAAATGTGCTTCCTTTTGAACCAAGTGGTAAACGCTTATTATGTCTGACCTGATCTTTATAGTCTGATCACTGATCTTTCTAGTGTATCACTATGCATGCCTATACTGCGTGACACACGATGCTGCGTAGGCATGACAATATGTTGTAACGAAGCACTGTTCATGAAAGTTTTCACTTCAGTTGTAGTGAAGGTGAAATTGCTCCTAAATGCAGTTGAGAGCTGCTATTATATCATGCTTCGGGACAGTATGCAAGGGGTTGCCAGCAAATACACCGGAGGTTTTCTTCTGCTTCCCACCACGACAAGAGAAACTGTTGTTTTCATTCTCCTTTGACTTCCTTTGTCTTCCTTTGCGTGCAATACATTTTCTGCAGACAAGCAAAACTGAGCAATGGGATTTCCCTTTTTAAATGTTATTCCTTATTTTTCTTTCTTTTGCCGATTTTTGGTAGGAACCCCAAAAATTCACACTGGAAACGTTACAAGAAAGGGAAGAATTAAACCCTCTGAGTGCCAACTGTTCCTTCTTACATTTACTAGGATGTATATACAATGTAAAAATACTATTTTTAATCTTTGTTTTACACAGTTGTTTGTGATCGTTTGCCTTCTATCCCATTATAAACACTAGATCTGTTTCTGGAACATCTTTCCCTGTCTAGAGGGGTATGTCGGAGACACACAGCACCCTCCTGAAAAGAATGCAGTCCATACACATAATAAAATTCTTCTATTGGCCCCATTTGTAACTTCGGTTATAGTGGATGATATCATATTTGCTCTGAAGGAAAAAGTTTAATTATCCCTTGTGTTTTGCAAGGAAAAGCTTTGTAAACTCTTTTAACTGCAGGCTGCTAAATATTACCTAAAATTGAAATTTGTTCTTCTTGAACATACAAATTTTTTTTTTATTGAAAATTCCTGTATTATTTACTTAACTAAAGACTTGAATGCTTCTTTTTGAGTGGGTGAGGCAGAGGAAAAGAAGAATTTTGCACCCTTCAAAATATGGGAGTTGTGTGTCATTGCATGCCAACATTAAAACGAGCCCTACACCCACACAAGTCCAGGTTCAAGCCCTTGGAGTGAAATCCTAAGTGTGAAATCTTATGGTAGAGCCCTTGTCAAATCCAGCAAAACTGGAATTTTATCCTTAGGCTGTACCATCTCCTTCATGATCATGACCATTACAGCTTTAAGACTCGAGGAAGCATGTGCTTTTTATTCCCCCTTATTTTGAATGATGGAGTATAATTACAGTCCCTATGTTCCAGATTCTTTTTTTTTTTTTTTTTTCAAAAGTGCTAAGACTTCAAAGCAGAGAAGATTCATGGGCAGGGCTTTCTACCACAGAACTGCCAAAGAAAATGCCACTTTTTGAAAAGCTGGTTTCTGAAAAGACATTATATGATTTTAATATTTTATTCTGCATGTTGTTGTTAAAGCTCTAATTCTCCCACAAATTCCCCAAAGCATTTTTCTTGTGAGGTAGAGGGGGGTCATTCTGGAATGAGTTTTAAAATACGGGTGTATACGAAGGAGTATTTAAACTTGCATTACCCAAGCAGGAATGGGAGTTAATTTGAAAACAGAGTGTAGCATTTCAAAGCATGGAATGAGGTAAGTTTTCAGCAACGAGCTTACTCTTCACCCTGTAAGTTGCCATATAGACAGTCTTTCCAGATCAAAAACCTATAATACGCCCGGGATCTAGTTAAAAACTCTTCTTCATGTGGAACCTGATCCTGCACATCTTTCTCAAGTTGGTCATCGCCAGTCTAGGTCATTATGAAGAATTAAGCCAGGCCCATGGTTTTCAATGTTAAAAGAGCTAATGCGGCAGTATGAGCTGCAAGTGGTTTCTGATTCCTTCTATTTCTGTGAGAAGGCAGTACCTTGTCTGGCTCTTTGATGGGACATGCAATAAGCACCCCAGACATTTCATGAATATCCCCGTACAGCTGAGAGGACTTTAGAAGTCCTCGTGCTGATGGTGGAGAGCAGCCTGCCCTCCTCAGGTCCCATGGGGCCCTTTGACTAATTTATGTGGCACGTAAATTCAGGAGCTGAGAGTGTTACGCAGCTTTCTACCTGTGCCAACAAAGAGTGATATGCACTAACTTTCTTTTGATGTCTTTTCATTCTTCTTAAGCAATACCTAGCTCGATTAGCTTTTTTCTTGTAGAGTTGTTTATGCTGAGCTTCAGCGGGGTGTGCATTCCCCGGTCCCCGCAGCATAAATGTACAGGAATTTCTTTCTTGGGGAGTTGTTCAGACTTGGGCCAGTGTAAACAGGATAAGAATCTCCCTGGATGACAGTAGGGGATTTAGTCTGGTTTTATGTTTGTAGAGCAGAGGAGCAGGGATTTTCTTGGAAGAAACAGGCAAAAGTCCTACTTCAAAAGCTTCAACAGCAGTTAAGCTTTAATAATACACTCGCTTTCTTTGCTTTGCTATGAATACCGGCCAGAAGAAAGGAAAGGATTTCCTTCTTCTGAATCCCAAATGCATTAATCTCTGAAATTACTGATCAGGACAAAGTTTAAGTGTCAGATAATGATATCTGGAGTAGATTTTAGTGTAATGGCTCAATATTACATGTTGTTGAGGAAAAGGGGAGGTTGTTTGGTTATGTTTTTATACATTGCATCTGCAAAATCCTGCTTCCTAAAACTTTGCAGTTCTACTGTGACAATGTTTTTTACTTGCTTGTGTAGACATCTTGCAACTTTTATTGCTTTGTCATTTTTTATAAAACCATTTAGGTTAGAAGGGACCTCAGGAGGTCTGCAGTCTGCCCTTCTGCCCAAAGCAGGATTAGTGATGAGATCAGACCATGTTGCTCAGGGGCTTTATCCAGTCTGGTCCTGAAATCCTCCAAGGATGGAGGTTGCACAATCTCTCTCAGCAACCTGAGCCACTGCCTGACTGTCCCAATGGGGAGTTTTTCCCCTTCTATGCCAGTTTCAATTTGTGGCCATTGTATCTCTGCTGTGCACCTTCTTCCTTACCTCTTCTCAAAGGTGCTGGATGTCTGCTGTCAGGTCCCCGAAGCTGTCCCTTCTTGAGACTGGACAAGTCTTGGTTGCTCAGCATCTCCTCACAGACCTGTGTGCCAGCCCCTGGCCCTCCCCTGAACTTGTCCCACGTGACTGCCCTCATTCTCGGCCTGGGGCTGGAACTGGATGCCATATTCTAGGTGCAGTCTCATGAATGCCAAGTAAAAGGAAATATTCGCTGCCCTTGATCTGCTGCCTGTGATGCTGCTGGTACAGCCTGGGATGATGACGGCCTAGCCCGGGATGGTACAAGCCTTCCTGGCTGCCAGGCAGGCGGTGGCTGGTACCCAGGTTGCTGGTCACCACCAACCCTAGGTCCTTCTCAATAGCGTTTTCCCCAGCCAGGCAGCCCCCAGCCAGCGCTGAAGCCGGGGGTTGTTCCTCAGAGTATTCCTTCCCGACACAGGAGGAAGGTCTTGAGCTTTCATAGAATTATAGAATCATAGAATGGTTTAGGTTGGAAGGGACCTTGGAGATCATCGAGTTCCAATCCCCCTGCCATAGGCAGGGACACCTCCCACTAGACCAGGTTGCCCAAGGCCACGTCCAGCCTGGCCTTGAACACCTCCAGGGATGGGGCCTCAACAACCTCTCTGGGCAACCTGTTCCAGTGCCTTACCACCCTCAAAGTGAAAAACTTCTTCCTAATGTTTAATCTGAACCTGCCCTCTTCCAGTTTAAAACCATTCCTCCTCGTCCTATCACTACATACCCCAGTAAAAAGTCCTTCCCCAGATCTCCTGTAGGCCCCCTTTAGGTACTGGAAGGCCGCAATAAGATCTCCCCAGAGCTTTCTCTTCTGCAGGCTGAACAGCCTCAACTCTCTCAGCCTTTCTGAAGACCATTTCTTCAAGGAGCTCAGTGATCCTTTCTGAGCACAAGAAACCTGTGGCCTAATAACTGCGACGAATTCCTTCCCGCGGTCTTTCCTCTCCTTGGGAACAGAAAGGTGGTGATGGCACTTCTGTTAAACACAATGCACCCTGGTAATGATCTCTGTGGGAGACAGAGATGCACAACAAGGGTTTCTACTGCACACTGTGTTTCTTGAATCCTATTAGGGAAAGCAAAGCAAAGCGTTACTTCTATTTCTAAAATGATCATTAGTTGTTAAAGCCAGAATTACTTTCCAGAAATACCATGGCGCTATTAATAAGGCAAAAAGTATGGCAAAAAAATGTGCTTCTAATAACTTATGTAGAGATGAACTCTTAATTCTGTAACTGGCATCTACACTTTATTTTGAAGGAGCAGGAGGGCTGCCTGGAAAGGAATGAAGAAGAATGTAAGTCTGAATTCTGACCTCGGTTACACCAGCTAGTATGCAGGGCAGCTTGGATCCAAATCTGTTTTAGGAAGGACTTTAAGATTTAGCTTGTTAAATCTGTACAAAATGAATTACTGTAACAAAGGAAGAAAGCAAGCCTTGTAGCAATAAGACAATAAGGGTTTTATTCCTGTTTTTTCACAGAATTTCCTTGGTGATCTTGACATTTTTAGGCTGTGTGACTTGGTCAAGACCGAGTGCCTGTGGGTAGGCACCAGATATTCATATGCAGAGAGGCTTCTAGTAAGCAGTCTGGTTTTGAGACAGTTTGATCATTAAACCTCCCAGTTCTCAACAGGACAGAGGATGTTGTGCTCCGCTTGGCCTCTAAATTTATCTGATATGCTGTGGTCTGACTGGATCTCCCCGAGTAAGCTGCTGATGCTTATACAACCACATCTATGCTTCGTGCTTTCTTGCAGAAAGGACTGATTCAATGTGCGGTTCTGCCTTAAAGCCAGACAGACAGGATTTGGGCCTCCAGTCCTGTTCGCTGTTTTCAAAATTGGTTTTTCAACTTTCCCAATCAGTGGGAACAGCTGATGTCTTGGATGATCCCAGTGCCAAGTGGGAGACTCAATGGAGTGTCAGCAATGCGAGAGAAAAATAAGAGGTGACACTTCACCATCTTCTCAAAGAAGTCAGCCTCAAATCTACTAATTTTTTTTATGTCCCCTGCTATCAGAGGAAATCTGAGCAGGATTTGAAGAGCAAGACCTTAATAATGGAGATCTTATCATGTGTATTGAAGCAACCTGGGAAGCATTATGTATTTTTAATAGCTTTATGCTGACAATGATGGGAAGCAAGCTGAAGACAATGACAACTTTATAGAAGGACATAGCCTGTTATATATTCTGATATTTATTTCCCTCGGTCATCTGTTGGGATCTCTTGTCTGGTAGTGGCAACCACATGAAGGGTTAGCTACTCAGGCTCTGTCTTCCATGCTGGACATCTTTGTCATTGCTCCAGGAGGCAAAGAAGAGTTGCTTTTACTGGGAAAATTAGGCCAACTCATTTGAGTACCAAATACAGCTTTGGAAAACTACTATGGGAGAAATAGCTTTTAGGCTTACACTGAAAGAAACTGCTTATCAGTATTGAAGGTTGTGATATAGCACTGAGAAGGATATGAAGAATAATGACTGTGGGGCTACCATTTCACCATCTCGGGTGTTATGGCATCACCAATCCTTGGAACTGAAATCAAGGTGAAAAATTATGGCACTGGGAAAAGTGAGCTCTTCTATTTTCAGCCACACTGTGCCATGGTTTGGGGTTGTACTGTGGTAAATTTCTTTGTAGACCTTTTTATCCCATCCATCTGGTTTTCTTTTTAAAGGGTGATAATTCTTGCTAGCAATCGTCAGAGAAGCTAAAAGATAAATTAGTTGGTGATTTTCAGCACATAGAATTACTAATACTTTTCTGCCATAACTGTTATGTGCTGCTATTATATACTGGCACTTCTCAGTAGAAGATAGCAATGCAGAAATGTATTTTAACAAGTCTCTGCTGCAGTACCATTGATTGTAACCAGCTATTGTTCTCCCGAGTCCTGCCTCAGACGGGGAGTGAGAAGTTTCCTGGGATTTAGGTCCAGACCTTTTTGACGGGAAGCCAGGGAACAATTAGGAGGCAGTTGAATCTCTCCCCCCAAACACACACACACTTTTTTAAAATGAAAACTTCAGAGAAGAGGAAGTCGAAAGAGTTTCCCTTGTTTTACTCAGCTGCTGCACAAGGCACTGGCTATATATAAAATAGTTGTGTTCTTCACTTTGGAGACAGAGTTTTTTTCTGGCGTGTGGGGGAATCAAACCACTGTAAAGAGAGAAGTTGCTCAACTTCTTGCTCGAACGAAGGTGGCATTTTTGAGTCGAAGCAAGGCAGGAACAAAAGCTTGCTGCTGCCCCACCTGCCAGAAGGACGGGCTCGCATCTGTCCATCACCTATTGGAAACCACGCGACTGGCAGCTCCCCCCAAGCAGATGGCTGATATTTATGCTGTTTTGCCTTTGTGATTCTTGTTTCCTTTCAGGACTGGAGGATACAAGGCCCTAGCATTGATTTTTCTGTGCAGCTAAAAAGAGAAGAAAGCTGCCGTGCTTTTGAAGCTTTAGACTGTCAGTTTTCTTATTCCCTGTAGGTCTTCCAAAGGTCTCTCATCTCTTTTTCATCTATGCAGATGCCTCTGTCTTCTCTAGATCCTTCCTGGTGACTCCTTTTAGGAAGGAAAAGAAAACTGAAATTCTGGTCCCATGAAAGCATTTTGCTATAAAGCTCCAATTTTGTGCTTAATTCTGTATGGGCTTAATTGGCATCTGTGTTTAATTGTTCTCACACATAGTTGTGCATGGGAGCAATCAGAGCTCCCTAGTGATTTGCACCGATGAAGCTGTGTTTGTGTAGTTACGTCACTCCAAAATGTTTAGAAGCAGAAAAACTTCCAATTCTTATGGGGAATATCTTTACGGCTGAGAGAGAAGGTGCCTTTAGTCCTTACAAAGACGGTTTCTCCTCTATTCCCATCCAGTCCTGCAAGCTGAATTATTAGAAACTTCTTGCAACAATTAACAAATCTTGCTTTGCATTTGGGATCCTGTGAGCAAACAGTATCCTTGTAATATTAACAGTGCTTTTAATACCGGATATTTTTGTTCAGAAGGTTCACTGCACAAGCAGCATTATGGGTTTTTGATCACAAACGCTATGAGAAAGCAATTGAAGTGCAAATAAAACAGATCCTCACAAAACCATTACCATATTATTTTTTTTTGAAACAGAGCATGCATTGGAAACATACACCGTCAAACGGGTTTCCAAAAATAAATACAATACAAAGAAAATTGCACATAATAGTGGAATGTACATCTCTTGTTTGGATAAGAAACACTTAGCTAACTACTTATATCTCTCGTTTAATCTTAACTTTTTTAGTAGGCCTAAGTGCAGTAGTTACCGTGAGATAATATAAGGACTAACATAGGATGTTCACTAAAGTTTGGAGGAGAAAAAATACGAGTACTAGTTTAGTGGCTAGAAGTAACTATTCTAGGCAGTTTTTGTCACCTCAGCTTGAGTTAGGGTAATGGGAAATAAGACAACTGAAAAACCTGAGCGGTAGGACAGGAAAAACAAGCCTTAGTGTTTTGCAGGCAACAACTGAAGAGAAGCAGCTTGATCAACAAACTAGCCAGTAGATGCAATTTTTACCATACTTAGATTAAGATTGTATTATCCTGTGTCTTTGCCTTATATATTAAATCATTTAATGTTAGCGATGACACTGTTAGGGTTTGGCATAAAAAAAGAGTCTGGCACCAAGATGGTGTTCCTGCAGCAATGAACCCCTGTGCATACAGAGGTTCCCATCTACAGAGGTTGTGAAAATCTCTTTGACCGTTAGTCTCTGAATTGAAGTTAAGAAAGCTTTTCAGCCCTCAGTGGTAAATTCCCTGCTAGAGCTCTTCAGAAACCTTTTTCTTTTATCTCTAGATATTTACGATTTCTTCTTTTGTTAATTTTTGGTGCTTCTTAGACAATATGCATTTTCCATAAGAAGCCTGTACGGCATCATTCTTTGCTTACTCATTGTAAGCATCTTTAATCTTTTTATGCCAAATTCTTTTTAACTATTCCCATTAAAACCTAGTCCTTCTAGGGGAGGGCTCCTTGAACTCTCTTAATTTCCAGTTGTTTTCTGGGGTCAACAATTGTATGCACAACTGCCAACTTCTAATACAATTAATTTCGATTTGTATTAGCTTCACTGAAGCAACAGAAGAGACAGCCTTGGACTAAGGGCTGCAATGGGGTCATATAGCGATGACTGGGGATAAAACTATTCTGGGGAGGCCTAAAGAAAATATGCATTGTATTTACAGTAATCTTGCAGTAGGACACAGCAGCAATTTCTTCTACATAGTCTCTGCTTGCAGCAGAAATTGTGGATTTGTAGTTTTGATATTGACTGTAAAAACCCTCTGTCTCCCACAAGATGAGTTGGGTCAGTGCACCATGTTGCAGTGTTTGTTGGCTCTGTCCCATGGGATGTGACAACATTGTGTGCTGAAACCAGGAGGCTTCTGTAAATTTTTTTAGCTGGTCTAATTCGGGCCTGACTCCACTTGAAACTTAAGCTGGTGTCCAGTGGAATTAACACTAGAATAAAATGAGCTTTATACCTGCATTGTATGGAAACAAGAACCAGACAACTCCCACTGGCTTTGCGTCCCATCTGCTCCCAAATAAAACAAACAAACTATCATTAATGCTGAAACCCAATGGACTTTTATGCTTGGTGCATCTATGCAATAAAGCCCAAAGGTTTTTAACATGAGCAGAGGTTGTTTTTCCAGCAACCTGTACTAAAACCACTGTATGTCTTTTGCTTCACTCTTCATATTCCTCTGAGGCTTCGCAGTGTGTTCAGTTGAGAGTCAACTGTTGGTTGAAGTAACTGACGTTATTTAGTTAAGGGAAAACTTGTCACTGTCCCATGCAAGCACAAACAACTCGTAGGTGTCTTGTTAACCTCCTTATACTGAGAGTGATAAGAGTTGCCCGTCAGATCTTGTCCTTTATTTATAAGAAGAAGGTGCTATGTTACCTTTCATGACCTTTTACAGTGTGTGTTAGGTATACCTGAACCAAACCATATGTATGTTTAAGGTACTCTGGTCTTTATAATATGACAAATAATAAATAGGGCTTTAGGGAAAATACTTGTCGTATGTCTGGCTGGAAGGGAAAACATACATAAGGCCAACACAGTAATTGACTTAGAACACTATAAAGGGAAATATCTTTTCTCATAGAGAAAAGAGCCTCAATTCACACATGAGCTGCACCGAGTAGAACTGATGAATATAGCACAATAGTCCTAACAGATTCACTACAAGCCCCATCCTGAATAAGAAAAAAAAGAAACAAAGAGGAAGGGGGCAGGGAAATGGTTTCCTTCTTGCTCTTGGGAAGAGTTAGAAAAATAGAGTGCTGAGCAATATAGGAAAAAAAAAAAGGAAAAATAGTCACATATTATTCACGCTTCACTCATGTTTGGTACATTCACACGGGCACATTAGGCATGAAAAGAACTCTGAAATGTAAATAGAGACATTCATTGTGTGGTTTTACTTTATTTTTTAAGGAGGAAGGGAACAGAACGAATGGACTCCCCACTCCGCTGTTTCTCAGAAGGAATCCCTTCTGAAGCCATTCTGATGAAAGCATAATTAATCTTGTTTTCGTTAATGGGTCTTTCCTTTGTGGCTCAGATAACGAAAAATGAGGGAGAGCATGGGCCACCCTGGTGATCAAGGAAACATCATAAAAATTGAGGATGAGGTTGTTGTGCACAAACTGAACTACCAAAGGTATGATGGGCTTGAATTTAATTCCCGTAATTATACTAATGATGCAGAATATACCCAGCCTGAAATAACTCAGGTAATTACTTAGCATATTGCTCTAGTTTCTGCAATGGCAGTCATTGTTTACATCTCTAATTATGCCGTGTAGACACATCAAATCACTCACGCTTGTTTTGACTTGAAGTATTTGAAGCAGCGAACACTGATGAGCTGTATCTTACGGATGCTGTTATGTGAATGAATGCAATTCAGTAGTACTGGTTCATCAGGCTCAGGGTCTAATCCTGCATGTCTTTCATACTCAACATTCCTGTTGCTGTGACTTCCTTACATATTTCTTTCATTGAGAACTTCTCCTGGCCTTGAGCAGGTGTTGAAGGGCTCCATATTCACGTAGCTAAGCACTTAGAGTGCCCTTAATTTTAAGACCATGGGTACACTACTGCAGGTCAGCTGGGCTGCCTGTATGTTTTAAGGGAGAGTTACCACTGGTTAGGGTACAGCCAGCGTTTTCAGCATCTAAACCAAGGCCAATTGCTTATCCTGGGGTAGCGTAGTGAGAGGAAAGGAAGAATTTGTTCCAATTACTAACAACAGTAGCAAAAAAAACCGCCCAAATTGAAGTTACTGTCCTCCGCCTACCATTTTTAAACTGGGTGATTTTTCTTCACGATAACAAGAAAGAAAATGGAAGAACAGTAGAACAGTTTCATCCTTTAAAAAAAAAAAAAAAAGAAAGCTAAGATTTCTTAGCCTGCACAAATGTCTCTTGTGCATTTATGGCTCTAGTGGATGTATGCAACATGATTTTTTTCCCCCTGCAAAACAGTACGTTCTCTAAGGCTTGTATATGAGTTCGTGTGCCAAGTGCTACAAATACTTCAGCCTTTAGGACAACCTCTTTCTGCAGGCCTAGGCAAGCTGCTTCCTCTGCTCTGTGGCTCCGTCTCCCCTTCTGCAGACTCAGAATAATAATGCTCATCTTTTTGAATACTTTAAGGCTTTCTTTTTCGATGTGCAATACAAATTTGCAGTGTTACGCCATGCAAAGGATCATTACAAACCATACTGAAGGCCAGTACTGTGGACCTTTTATTGCCCAACTGGCTGATTGCATGAGGCTAAGAGTCTGAAAAATGCAGATAAATTTCGTCTTGCATATTTTTATGGCAATGTTTGGGGTTTTTTTAGTAACCTGCAGGTATGTTTAATTTATTTGGCTCTGCTGGAAACATAGTGAAGATATACTTTCTATGTTGTCTCCAGGAAAAAGGCTCATAAAGGGTAAATTGTTCCACTAGAAATATTCTCCTATTAGATGAAGCTAGTTTACCCTTTGGCAGGAATATACCTAGCTTTCAACTGCAGTTACAGCTCCTTGAGCATTTATAATACACTTTTTAATGGAAAGAATTCCAGGCTCTTCTATTAAATCAAATTCAATGTCAACTCTCGGGGAGAGGAAGGGGTCTTTCAGGAATTTTTTTTACCCAGAAAGCATGTTACAGATTCTAAAAATAGGTTGTGCATGCATTAATGGCTACATTATGAGGTAGCCAAAGCTGGAACGATGTTGAGCACTTTTTAAACTCCCATTGGCTCCAGGAGGGCTCAGTACTTCACAGAATCAGCCTAGGGGAGAGAGGAGGAGAACAAAGTGAGAATACACAGTCCCAGCAGTGCTCTGGCTGTGCACGCAATCCTTTCGCAGTCAAACCACCCCACAGGAGCATGAAAGGATGTTTCAGTCAGTAGCTCATTTCGTCAAGGGCTCGCTCTCACCAGAGGTGTTCAGAAGGGACAATCTTGTCATATGAACTAAAGACTAAAACCAGAGGAGCTGCTTTGCCTTTGGATTGCACATATTAAAAAAAAAAAACTTTTAAGAGAAAGATGCACATCGTAGGAGAACAGAAAAACAGTGCCCACTCCACATTTTTTGCAGGTATTACCGAGGTGTGGGCAGCTTTTTAAAGCTCATTACCTTCTTTTCACTGTTTGTATAAGTGGATAAAGCTTCAATCCCTCTTGCTTTCCAAATTGTTTTTGGTACTGTTGAGAAATTGGTGAGCATTTTATTTATTCCAACACCTTGCTGGCAACAGAGTAGAACGAGCCAATTGAGCATCTTTGCAAAGGCTCTGGTCTCCCACGTTTACAAATCTGCTAGCTGAGGCTGGATATGTGACTCTGTCCTTCACTGTAGAGTCCAGGCAGTCCATGTTTTCATGGTAGGAATGATTTTAAAAAGTCACCAGGCAAGAGGTCTTTGGTGACTCTAGACTCGGGAGCTGTGACTGCTTTATGACACGTTGCTGTGACTTCCTTACGTATTTCTTTCGTTGAGAACTTCTCCTGGCCTTGAGCAGGTGTTGAAGGGCTCCATATTCACATAGCTAAGTTAAGCGGCTTGATGAAATCTTTGGGTCTCAAATAGTTAGAAGGAGCACTTAGTAATGAATGCAGCCAGGCACCTTGGACGCAATTTTTTGCTTATTTACAAGAATGTAGGAGGTCGGCTTCCTTGAGCAAAGGGAGAGTTGAACAAACAGAGAACCTCTTACCCCAAGGCAGGCATTGTACCCCTCCTGCCTGTCTCAGACTCTTTCCAGGCCGAGGCACCAAAGCTATTCAGACTCCTTCCTCAGATCAGCATTTTCCAACACTTGAGTTTTGGTGGCAGTATCAGCTGAGGGAGATACCTCCCCTCTCTCCCCTCGGCTGGTTCTTCCTGCTCTATGACACAATACTGTGGGATTTTGTGTGTTTTTTTGTGGTTTTTGCCCAGATCACCTGCCACCTAGTCACTGCAGTGCAGAAAACGTAACTCTTTGAAAGTGCTGCCAAAGCCAGGCTGCATTCAGATCACAGCCTGCCTCTGTCCTTGAGCCCCGACTCGGCTCTTCCATGAGAATCATCGCCTTTAGGTATTCCTGCCCCAGAGAGACTCTGTGACACTTCTCACGTCTGGTTCAGGTGGAGATGCGTGTTGGCTGGTTAGTGGCTGCTGCTATTTCAATAATCTATTTCCTTTAAAGAGGTTAATGATCTAAACTGAAGTAGCAAAACCTGCCAGCTTCACAAAAGATACTGTCCGTTTTTTCCTTAGGATGAAAACTACTTTCTTTATCCCTTGTTTGCAGTAGTGGATACGCTTTATTACTTGCTATAAAGCCTATTGCCAAAAATGAGGACTAACTACAAATACAAAAGCCTCTTCCTACCCTGTGAAGTATATAGTTCATGGATGTGGACAGAAAAAGGATGAATCATCATGCCTCTCTGCTTAGGGGGTTGAAGGCATAATGGCGAAAGAGAGCCCTAAAATGACTTTCAAACAATAAGAAGGAGAGATCTTATACATTTAGATGAAGTTCCTCACAAATGCAGATGCAGTCCAGGAGACGGTAATTGTTGGGGACCATAACTGGTGAGAGCAAAAGAAGGTGCTGCAGTGGACTGGAGGGTGTAGGACGCATGGAGAAGATGTAGACAGTATGGAAATATCTTTCAGAAGTCTTCATGGCTTATTTGTATATGATAGAAGGCGAGTATCCCTGTCATTTCCACTACATTGATGAAGAATCCTGAAAAAAACAGGGCTGATAGATGTCACTGCTCAGCAGAACCACAGGGTCATTCAACTTCATTTTTGTTTCTAGCCATGGTTCACACTGCAAGTGTAAGAGGCAAGAGTTACCTGCCTTTGGGTTTCTGGAGCCCCATGATTTGGCCCTGGCCTCTTCTCAAATTCAGACCATTTTGCTGCATCACTTTGCATTTGCATCAGTTGAAGACTTGAGAGTGAATTTTTGGCCAGAGTAACCTTCACAGGGCCTGAGTCCTTTCAGCAAGCTGATTAACAGTATGGGGTAGGTTCTCTGCATGTATTTTAAATGAATGAAATGTTTACCAGGTTGTGGAAGTAAAATGCGAGACTGGAAAATTGTTAGGTAGAAATCAAACTAATAAGTGGCCAAGAAAATGCATGCATTCCCGTAATATTTGATGAGTCCAATGAGACAGTAAGATCACAAAAATGCAAGGGGATGAAACACATGCTCAGTCGGCATCTTTATTCTCTAAGGTGCAATTGCCGGTAATTACTTTTGTCTCAAAACTTAAATATGGAAAATAGTAACCCTACATGTCACACGAGAAGGAAGAAAATGTGTTTCGATAAAAGCCTTTCTTTAAAGCAAGGCAAATACATGTTTCCCATTTTCTGCTGAAGAGCAGCTGCTGTGCAGTGCCTCTGCCCATGCTGCAGACACATGAAAAACTTGTCAAATGCAAATGCCCACCCTCTATGTATTTTTAAAAGTGCATGACTGGTACCATTTGTAGAGCAACAATAAAAGGTGCTGATAATAAAAGATACTTTCATCTGGAAGACTTCTATATCCTTTGGGACTATCTGTCCTTCCTGCACATTCATTTTACATTCCACGCTACGGATAATCTTGTGAGTCCTGCTGTCCTCCTCGGCACACCACTAGTCTAATGCAGGCATCTATTTTCTCTGCGTGAGCATTTTCCAGCAAAACTTTTCTGGAGCCACACAGTAACAGATGATTATTACTAACCCAACTTGCACGAAAAGCAGTTATTCCTCGATTTAATGGCTGGCCAGCATTACACTGCCATAATAGGGATGCTCAGGAGCATACCCGGGAGGTAAGAGGACATATATATGCACGTCCTGCCATCTGAGCTAAGAACGAGATTAAATTGTGGTGGGCTACCAACTTGCCCACATGCAATGACGGGTGGCCACACCAGAAGCGTTCAGTGACAGAATTTAAAGCTGTGCCATAGTTTTCCTTTTCACTCCAAAAAGGGGATGTTGTACTTCTGTACTTAGTGGATTAAGATTCCTTTTCTGGAACAGGATTGTACTCACAGGGGAATAATGAACTGCGTGTGCAGGGTTAGGCATAGGAGTGTTTCTGCTTTTCATCCTCCTGAAATTCAGGATCTGGTGTCACTGTGTCAGCTTCAAGCCCTTTAGATGTAGAACTTTCGGCATAGGCTCATTTTCCATGAGCAGGCAGTGACAGGCACATAGGGTTTTTCGTGATTTGAATATTTTAATTAAGTTGGGAGTGTGGCACCAGTCAGACTGAAAGAGAAACATAGAACCAAACCTTTAATGCTCGAGCCTACAGGACGGTGCACACCACCCTTAGCCCAGCAGAAGCTGAGGACCCTCAACCAAGACCTTGCAGGATCCAGCTGAAGCCAGAGCTCCGACAAAGTGCTGAGAGCCTTGGAGGTCTATTGAGTGACACGCAGTTTGTGGGCAGGCTGACAACTGCAAAAACCATTCTGTTGCAAAGGCAGAAAATACCAGTCAGAATGAGCAGAAGTCAAGTGCTTTCCTTGCTTAAAGAGAAGCAACGCAAGGCTGATATCTTTTTAAAAAGGGGGGTTACTCTCGCAGTTCTCTTCCTAGAAGTTTCGCTTCCTTAGGGTACGTGATTATTTCGGGTTACCACAGCAACTGTCAGAAGAGAAGGCATTTTATTTTCTTGTTTTGTTTTTAGACAGAAGAACTGGGAAGACCACCGTGTACTGGAACAAGAGGAGGGATTACAAAAGCCTGCTCCGAACAAAAGGAGCTGTGTGGAGATCTTCCTACACCACAAAGGTTCACAACAATTCCTTTCCTATGAAGCCACACTGAATGCTCTGAACAGCTAATATGGGGTACTCTGGAGATGTCTAGCCTGACAGTGATGTGAAAACCCTTTTGTGGTGATCCAAGGTGAAGCGTGGGGGCCTCTGCCACACGCTTTGCCCCGGGCAGGGGTACACAGCTCTCCTTGGAAAGCATGTGCCTTCAGGTTGTTCGCTTAGTCTGGTTTTGTACTGCAGCTACGGGCCCAGCGCTGCTCTCAGTGAAGTCGGTTTGGTACGAATCGGTGCTGAATGTCTCAGGATCTGCTTCGACATCTCAAGTATCACCCACTCTGTTTTGAAAAATGCAGATTTCTCCGAAGAAATGTCTGCAGGTGCTGTAGAGCGAGGCTGCAATAAACAGGCACGTGCCTCTCTGGAGAGATGGGGCTCAGTTGTTTGCATTCTTTACATATGATTGTGCTTCAAAGTGAACTAAAACCAGTTTTGTTGTGTAGAAGTTAAATCAAGAAAATATGCAATTATGTATTTGAATAGGGAGATTGGGACATCATTGCATTTGCTGGTTTGGAGTTCATTTACCAGAGATATGCGGCACCTGAATGATTTAGGCAGATACTAGCAATATGTTATCTATTGCAAATAGGGCAATTTAGTTATTTAATTATGCACTTTACAGAAAAGTATCTTTTCACCTCTGTGCCCCCCTTGGTGTGTTTATTTGTACTGTCCCAAGCTGATCCAGCTGTGATGTTCTCCAAGCACTTTTTGGATGATTCCCAGAATAGTGGTCTTGTCTCTGGGCTTTGTTGATTTTCCTGAGCGGTTAAACAGCACTGGAATTGTTACTGTGCAAAATCCCAGCCTCCTGAGCCACAGATGTCACGCTGGCAAAAACCAGCTTAAATTTGATAATAGGTAGTGTGAATGCAATGACCTTCGACCTCCCCAAATGATACAAACAGGAAGGGTCTCTCCCACCCCGGGGCCACAGCATGACCCCGGGAAGTTGCCCACTGCCTCCCTCTGCCCCACTGAGCCCCTCTGTAGCAGAAAGCCCTGTGCCGCAGGCGACTGCCTTCATTGCAGAGGCCCATCCCGGCTGATGCATCCCATGTCACTGCACTGTCATTCGCTTCACCTTCAGTATGTATATCTTAACCCTGCTGCTTCTAGGCATTTTCAGGCATCCAGGTATATCTCCCACACACTTCCTTGCCTTTGGCAGATGACTTTTGACAGATGACTGCTTCTGCCTCCTACAGCCCCCCGCCAGCTCTCCCAGTGCCCCCCACTCTGAGCGTTAAGATGGTGCTTAGGGTCCCCGTGGGAAAGAGGGGCTGCATTTGCAAGCGCAGGCCTCCCCGTCTTCCCATCTTCCCCCCCCCCCCCCCATCCCCCATGCGATGCTGCTGGAGGCTCCCTCAAGGTTGGTGTCCCACCAGGTATTAAGAAAAGGCCGAAGGAGTCCCAGGCACCAGCAGTGCACTCCCTTTCTCCTGCTTTTCCCCTCTGTAAGGGACCCCTCTCCCCGGAGATGCCGGCACAGCTGCCGGGGGTCTCCGTTTAGGCTCCCCCAGGGCAGAGAGGGACACTTTCCGGCCGTGTGTGCCGTGCCGGGGGCTGACAGCCTCGCCTACCGCAGCTGGAGGCGGTGTAAGCAATTCCCCCCCCCCGCCCCCCCCTTTCCTCCCTCAGCTCGCCAGGCTGGAAGTTTGGGTGTTGTTTTTTTTTTTAAAGAAAAAAAAAAAGAAAGAAAAAAAAAAACTTCTGGGGTCACTGGGAGGGGAAAAAAATTTCCTCGTCATGTCTGTGGCGTCTGCGAAATCGTCCCGAGAAGGAAGAGGAGGATCCCGCCGCGGGGACCGCGGGTGTTTGGCGGAGGGGGCGGGCGCTGGCTGCGGGGCCGCGACCGGGGCCGGGACCGGGGGGAGCCGCAGTGGCCGCGGGCAGCCCCGCTCCCCCCCGCCCTGTCCTGGACGGGAGGGGCTCTGCCTTCCTGCGGAGCCGGGGAAGAAGGGGCCGAGCCACCCCGCTCCCCGCCCCGGGAGGGGGTGAGAGCCGCCCTGCTCGGTGCCGGGGGCTCGGCGGAGCGGGGACGGGGGTGCCGTCTATGAGGCGCCGGCGGGCCCTCCCTCCAGCGCCGGGAGGCGGCTCAGCCCCGGCGGGCAGGGCAGAGCCGGGCCGTGCGGCGGGTGGCACCCCCCTTCTCTCTTCCTCCTCCTCCTCCTCTTCCTCCTCCTCTTAACTTGGCCGCGGCGGCGCGGGGCGGTGCGCTTCGCCCTCCGCCGGCGGCGGGGGATGCGCGGGCGGTCAGCGGGATGGCTTCGGCCGTGTTTGAGGGCACCTCGCTGGTGAACATGTACGTGCGGGGCTGCTGGGTGAACGGGATCCGGCGGCTCATCATCAGCCGGCGAGGCGACGAGGAGGAGTTCTACGAGATCCGCACCGAGTGGTCGGACCGCAACATCCTCTACCTGCACCGCAGCTACTCCGACCTCGGCCGCCTCTTCAAGCGCCTCCTCGACTCCTTCCCGGAGGACCGGCCCGAGCTGTCCCGCTCCCCTTTGCTCCAAGGTTCGAGCAGCCCCCGCGGGGACGGCCCTCGCCGCTCGGCGGACGGGCGGGCGGGTTTCCAGCCGCTGCCGCTTCCCCTGGGGTGGCGGTGGCGGTGGTGGGGCGATCGGTGTCCCCCGGGCGGAGGGAAGAGGGGTGAGGAGCCGGAGCCGCTGCGGGACCGGACGGGGCGGGAGGGGGGGGGGGGCTGGAAAGCTGCGGGGGCGTTTTGCGGTCGGAAACTCCTCCCGGGCTGTTGATTTCCGTTGTGTTTTTTTCTTTTTTCGGTGAGTGTACGGTGGGGGTGAAGGGCTTCCCCCGCGGGCTCCGGGGTCCCGCAGGAGGGAGACCCCAGCGCCGCCTCTGCCCCGGCTGCCCGGTGGACAGGGGGCTTCGGCTGCCCGGCGGACGGGGGCTCGGGGCTGGGTTTGAGGAGCAGAAGGGGCCCTCTTGGCGCTGCCTTTCCCCGCTGCCTCCGGCCTGCCCGAGGCTCTTCCCGAGGGGAGTTGTTGGCAGGAGAAGGGCCGTAGCTGAAAAAATCTCCGCACGTTGGTATGTTGTTTGCCACGAGGAGAGGAGAGGGAAAAAAACCCAGAGGCTGCGGCGCTTGCCAGTGGACGGAGTGACTCTGGGAGCTGGCATAATTCCTCGCATAACTTCTGCAGAACGGGGGAATTGCACCAGCGGTTGGAGCCGTGTTTTCTCTTTTCGTTTCTGAAGTGGATGAAGCCAACCCGAGGGATGCTGCCCGTGCTCAGGCTGCTCTGGGCGGAAGCAGAATGTACCTGTTAAGCTGTCTCGGGGTTTGGCTTTAATTTGTTTAACGTTTGAGGTATTTTTTAGGTGCAGTTATGTGTTTCAAGCGTGTAGAGTGGTGCGGAGCATCCGCTCATATGAAATAGATGTGTGCATAGCACTTCCAGTCTCCCCAGTTGTTTGAGTAACCACATAAATGATTTGCTTGAACAGGAACGGGGAGAAGCTGCTATATTCTTATGTTTTCCTCTGTGAGAGGATGGAGAAGTTCGCCGCCGCTCTCACGTCGCCTCTCACCTTGCTAGGGTGACCCCCCCCCCATTGCAGAGGGAGGGGTTGAGGTTCTGGGGGCTGCTTCTCCACCCTGCATACCGGTGTCAATCCACCGCACTTCATTCTGCTCCCTACCTGTGTGGCAGGGGGCTCTGTTCCCTGCGGGAGGGGGGCAGCGCCAGAGGGTCCCTCCCGGGCTGACTCGCCAAGGATGTCTTCTGACGGGTGTTTAAAGTGAGACAGGTCATTTTTCTATTGTCCTGCCAGATCCCTAACCTCTGGGTGGGTGGGTGTGGGGGGGGGTGTTGCGCCTCGTTTAAAAATGCTTATACCTTTGCCTCTCCTTATCTTCTTTCGGTGGCGGGTGTCCCCCGGCGCCGGGCATTTCCCCGTCCCGCTGCGGGGAGGTGGCAGCTCGGCTCCGCCGGCGCCGGGGGACACCCGCCACTACTCGCAAGCCCCGAGTGCCCTCTGCAGACGGCGGGGATGGGCGCAGGGCTGCCGGGGTGGCGGCGGCCCCGCTGTCCCCTTGCTGCCCGCCCCGGGGATGCGGGCTGGGGAGATGCTTGCGGGCGCTGGAGATGGGGGGGCTGTGTCCTCCCACTGGGGTGTAGGCTGGGAATGGGGAGTTCTCTGGTTTTTCCTGCAGATCCCTGCACCCCCACCTCTCAGCCCTGCTGTGTGCCCGGCACAGCATACTTACACCGTGTCTCAGATGATTAGGTTGCTGACCGGGGATTTAAAATATTGATAAAATTTATTATCCATTGCGGGTGACGTACCTAAAGTACTCTGAGTGTGATTTTTAGTAGTGCTGAGCTGCAGTAAATTTTAAGTAACATGACCTTTAAGTGTATGTGGCACTTGGGCCCCGGCTTTTGAGGATGCTAGGTAGGTCTGAAGTGAACCTGCCTGTGGTCTGCAGGGCACAGCACCTGCCAGGGTCACTGTGACTAAAATTTGACTTCCCAGAGCACCGGTATTCCTTTTACTTCTTGGCTTTATGGGGCTCTGAAGAATAGCGTGGCAGCCAGGCTGGGGCGAGTGCTGTCGGTCTCGCCAGAGACAGGCTATGTCCTTGCTGGTCCTGGCCTCCTGCCCCTCCCAGCATGCTCCCTCCCATTGCTTAGGCATAGGAGCCCCTCTGTGTCCTAAAGCCATTCTCATTCCTCAGCACCTTTCTCACGTGAGCGTGGTTCCTCTCCTGCCTCAAGACCCGTCGCAGCTTTTGCAAAATATTAAACTGTTTTCACATGTCTCTGAAGGATTGTTTGTGCAGTTGGAGCCAGATGGGATTACAGTCCCTTGCACTGGCTTTACTTGACAGTCCCAGGTAACATATCCCATTAGTGCATGAACAGCTGGGAAAGAGCAAGCATCCTTCGTCTGCAACGCTCAGTTCCTGCCTAAGACCTGGAGCCAGCAACCTTCACTTACCCTTATCTCAGGAACAGGCGTACCGACTTCAGTAGAATTGGGAATGAGGAAAGCATCAGTCCAGGATTTGAAAAATCGAAACCCAATATAAGCAGCTCATGGTCTGTTCAGCTCGGTGAGGGGGTGGGGGTTAACCTTGCAACAGAGACGGAATAAAAATCAGGAGTAGTTTCTAAGCAATCACAGTGCGTTTCACAATTTCAGTAATACTCTTTAAAATTACGCTGCTCCTGCTCTAAAGAAAATGACTTTGCAGAGTGTGCCTCTCTGAATAGTGAACACTTCATCATACCAGCATTTTAACGTCACTGGCCACAGCCTTGTGTAACTTCACTAAGTTGAAACATAAAAATCTCATTTAACTAAGTGACACTGATGCAAAGCTTTGCATGTAAGAAGAGGTTGCACGGGGCATGTCCGGTCTTTAGAAAACTCCTGGGGTAAGCATGGTTTCTTAATGTCCTGTTTAAAAGCAGATGTCCTGCTGCCTACAGTAAAACTCAATATATTTAACCCAACAAAAACACCTGACAAAAGCAGATTCTTTTGTGTGTTAGCACTCAGTCATATACATTTGTGTGTATTTTTATATGCATACAAATGTATTTGCATATGTATGTGAGTTTGTATATGTGTGTGTGTTTATCTTAGGCTGTATGAAAGAAGGTGAATATTAGCTATGCCTTTTATCTGGAGGAAGTGGTAAAATGTTGCAAACCGAATTTGCATTGCATTGAAGGACTCCAAAGTTCCTACAGATTTGCCTAAGGAGCATTAAAAGGACTGGCATTATCCTACAGCTCAGTCAAGCTGCAGTATATTATATTTAAGGGATATGGTTGAGGAGTGAAAGCTTGAGCTATTTGATGTTACTAACTTTTAAAAAGAAGATTTTTTTTAAATGTCAGCAATATTAGAAAGAGTTGGTTGTTACCATTATTGCTGGTTTCAGCAACCAGCTCATACTGAGCAGGAGTACGCTCCTTCTCTTGCTCAGGAGCAGCAAATGGCCCTCTCCTTTCCTTTCCCCACCCCCCACCCCCTTGGACTGACTTCTACAGCGTTCTCCCTCTCCGTATTTCTCAGATCTGCGGAGCGCTTTGAGATGACAGAAGAGAGGATGGGAGGTTGCATTCTGCATTGGCTGCTCATCTAACCCTCTCTTTGATATGAGAAGAGGGGAGGCCTCCAGGGGGGAGTATGACAATCACATAATCTGGTCTTGTCTTTGATAACTAATAACAACATGAGGCAAAGCGCACTCTCTGCAGCTGGAGCGTACCATGATGCTAAGGGCCAAGGACGTTCAACAACACAAGGCATCTTACTAGTAAGCTGGTAAACAAGGTTAGATATATGCATACCTGCAGGTTGACTAAATATGATTCACCGTGGTGTTACCAGTAAGTTGCTAGTATTTTATTTGTGTCTGAAATGTGCCCATCCCTTGCTCTAGGCAAATGCACGAAAGAGGATCACAGAAAAACAGTCTAGTTCACTCTTAGCAGAGCTAGAATACAGCCTAATGTTACTAATCTGTCTGTTTCTATACGTAAAATAATCAGCTTTTGTATTTAAATCAGTCTTGATGAGAAAGGCAGCACTATGGACTTAAAAACCAACTTAAAATCAATGATTTAGAAATAGTTGCGACAGACCCAACAGACATTGGAAGGGAAGTATAACCCTGGAAATGTACTCTTTTTTTTTTTTTCCCCTCTTATTTTCTCTAAATATTACTTCTAAGAGGTTCTCATCTAAGATTTATCCTAGAACTCGATCCAGCTTCACTGCAGCCAGTAGTCAGACACCTGCCTCTGACTTCAGTGTGGGCAGGATCAGCCCCGTAAGCGCAGGACAAGGAAGCCAGAAGAGCGCCTTAGCAGCCTTTCAAAGTTGGGATTTGTTTTGCCCCTGGAGTGGCAGGGTGGTTTCTGGCAATCCTCCTCTGCCACTGTTTTGTTGCCTTTGTCATCAGAACGGAGGTTTGGATGCTCTTCCAATGTCGCTGTTCATATCGTGCATATGTGTAGTGCCTGGTCCTGCCCTGATACTCTGAGCCGTCAAGTCAGAAACTCTCTTCAGTCTTAGAGATCTTTTTTTTTGCTAGGTGGGTTCTCTCTTCCCAAAGTGCTCATTTTCCTCCCCTTTTCTTCTTTCCCTCCCTCCTCTGACTTATTCTGCTCTGTTGTGGCCTTTTTCCCCCTTGCTCTCCTTTCTGTTATTTTCTCTCTGCTTCTCCAAGTCACTTTCCCTGAGCCACTTTCTGTTCCCTTTCTTTGCCTCCAGGTTTCCCTCACCAGCTTGCTGCCATCCATGGTTATCTGTGGCTCTCCAGAACTTTTCTGTTCCCTTCTGCTTTGCTGGTGCTCAACCTCTGTCCGTCCATAGAAGCTCTCCAGTAAAGGTGGCGATTTCCTATAGAAACTTTGCATCTGTAGCGTCCCTCATAGCGCAGAGGTAGTCACTTCACCTGCAGCAGACCCTGAGCAGTCCAACCCAGATGACTAACGCTGATCTGCAGCTCTGAGGCTTGTGCCTGCCCTCCAGCATGGATGCCTCACGCCGGAAGCAGATGATGGGCTGTTTTCTGTGTCCGAGTGGCTGTGCACCAGGAAGCGCATGGGACGCTGCTCCAGGGCTGTCGTTGGAAGGACTTGCACAAAGCAGAAGGCAGTTCCTGAAGAGCCGGCCCAGAAATATTATGTTTGCTTGCAAATGTCGCATTTATAAGTTACGGTTTTCTATTTGCTGCATTGTAGTGTTGTTGTTGTTTACACGACCATCTGGGAGCGTGATTTATGAGAAGAGGGAGTGCTACAGAAGCAGCATAGTGGTTTCCACCGACAGCAGCTGTTTCGGTGCTGTGACAATACAGATAAATACACTGCGTCTATTGTTCTCTTTTCATTGTTGACTTTGTCAACAGTTCATTAGTGGAGCTTGCTCAGAGCTTCTGTCTGGCAGACAAAGGATGCAGCTCTTAGTTATCAGGCTCTAACAGCGCTGTATAACCAAAATTAAGTTTGGGGCTTCTGGGTTTGTTTTTTATTAGCTGAATTTCATGGTTCATTGGTAATGATAGAGATAAATGAAGCTTGCTGTGCCGTTGTAAAGCTAGGCACAAGTTGCCTTTTTGTGGTGGACAGAGGCAATGTGTCCGAAAGGCTTTTGGTGGAACGGAATGGAAATAAGGCTGTTTTTCATGACAGTTCTCACCTGATAAGAAACCAGTGCTAAAAATGATTGTAGGAGATTGCATTTTCCATCAGGCTTTGACTGCTTTGTTCACTTTTATCTCGTGCTTCTTTGACATCTTTTTCTTTCATGTGGCTCATCAGGCATCAAGACAGGGAGCTCTTCGGGGAAAGCCTGTCTGCTGAGTTCCTTCACCAGGAGGTGCCGTCTCCCCTCCAGAAATCCTGGGAGATTCTGTAATTAATAATACATGGGTGGAAAACCCATCAGCTGGAGGGTCTGGACTTCTCAGCTTTTAACTTGCCTCCTTGCTTTGCACGGGTATTCAGGTGTACCAGGGTCCTCAAGTGGTCACGGTCACAACTCCTGCTCTGAGAGATTTCGGTTGGACAGTTGTTTGGATAGGACTTTGCTCCGTCCGCAGTTTTATATCTGCTGCATACGAACTGCAAAAGAATAAATGGCCTGTGTTAGAGCCAGGTATGCACAGTGCGGGCAGGGTTTTGAAAGCTCTCTCTTTCTGCGTCTAACAGATTTCTCTCAGTACTTTCAGTATGCTCATTGCTACCTAGTGGGACTTCTAAAAGCGTGGAGTTACATGTACTTTGTGTACTCATACCTCTTAAAAAAAAAGTCCCTATTTTTTTCCCCAACTCCAAGTTTAAGAAGGGCAGCACAACATGTAATACATTTCATAAATCCATCCCCCTGCACCTCTCTTTTCAACTCCATCATATCCTTTTAGCTGCTCCCTGAATAATGCCAAGATGGATCACATCAGTAATATTGCATAAATAGTAAATCCTTTGTAAAGACTTTAGAGACTGTAGTGGCTCTTGTCATACAAGATGGATGAATTTCCCCACGAAGGGAAGGGGCAAGTGTGTCTGCCCCAAGAGACAAGTGTCATAGAATTAGGCAAGAGACATCAAAGAGGAGTTGCCAGAGCTGCCAGACTAAGTCAGACCAGTGCCGTAGCTAGCTCTGGGATTCTGTCCCTAGTGATGAGAACCAGATGCTCCAGAAGTCAGCATAAATAACCAGCAGAGAACAGAAAAGTGACAGTCCTGGTCTCTAGTAATTGCAGATCTGATATCCCTGATTGCCTGTAATTATCTGTGGTTCTCTGGATCTTATCAAGTCTTTGGACTTAAGGGATTCCTGTGGTGTTGTTTCTGCAGAGTTATTGAAGAAAAGTTGTGTGAAACAAGATTTCCCGTCTGCTGGCTTTTTGAATTTCCTGCCTTTACATACCACTGAGTATTCCTTTGTCCTTCTAACAACTTTTTATCCTCTTCTCCAACGTCAGTGGGGAGGCAGCTGTAAGTGGGAGCTGTTTTGGCCTCCTCAGAGTCCAGTCTGAGATGGCTGAGATGCTGTAGTTCCCAGGCAGTGAGATTCAGGGAACGTGTATCTGTGGGGAGGAGGGATGCTACCAGGGAAGCTGCTGGGAGGAGAGAGGCGACGTGGCCATGAAGCAGGGAAAGATGCCAGCTGAAGTGGTATCGAGAAGAGTGCAGTTCAGCAGAGGGGGGGAACGGGAAGCAGTGCAAAGGAGCAGATAGCAGAAATCATTGGACTGAGCTGCCACCTTTCAGCCCTGATCCATGTCCCAGCTGAGTAGGTTCTGTTCCTGTATGATACTGTGGAATATCTGTTGGTGGGGGTATTCAGAAGTCGACTGGACATGGTCCCCAGCAGCCTGATCTGACTTTGGACTTGGCCCTTCTTTGAATGAACTAGGTGGAACTCTTCCACTGGACATTTGTATACCTCCTCTTGTGACTGGGACCTTCCTGCCATTGCTCCATGTACATCCTGAATTGTGTGTGTGCGCGCACATGGGATAGCTCGTAGCTGAGGGAAAGGAGGAATGAGGGTACAGGATAAAAAAGATTGAGCACTGCAGTCTTAATGAATACTGTTATTAGGGAAAAGGAGCGTATCTCCTGTTGAAACCATACAGTCTGGTCAGGGGACAGCTTATGTGCCTTCCATAAATATTTTAAATCCCTAACTGCTGCTCATGGGCTTGTGCAAAGAGAGAAGGATGGGCTCAAGATCTGAATCTATAGGCCTTAAATCTTTCTTGCAGTGTGGGCTAGCAGGACACAGTAAGATTTCTCCCTGGATTTATTTGCTACTCCTTTTTTCATTTTGACATCCACTCTGCAGTCCTCCCATGGGGGACAGAGAGAGGGTTAGGTGAGGAGGGCCCAACGTAATGTTTTGATCTTCATAAACATAGTAAAACACAGAGCATTTAGGAGTATCGCCATTCTATCTTGCACACAACTTCAGAAAGTACACTTTGGCTTCTGCTCTTGCTCAGCCTCCGATACATATTGAACTGATTTTGAGAGAGTAGGACATCTCTTGGACATTCTTTATTCCTCTCCTGACCACAAGCCTGAAGTGGAGTCCTTCAGATTGGAGAAACAGGGTTTGCCCACAGTTTGAGATCATGCATACATAGCGACTTGTACATAGCAACACATCTCCAGAAAAACAGACTTCTCTGTGTCATCATTGAGAGATGGCATATGAGACATACTTGACTTAGGCATGAACTTACACGAACTTGGAAGGCACTAGAGGATTGTTCGGACAACGCGCTCTTCGTGGACATCAACCATCAGGACTGCATTGTGATTGCATTATGAGCCATGGAGCACATGCTGTGATTCCTGTCCCGCTTCATGTGGTAGAAGCATGCAGCGTGTTATCTGCGGTTGTCAAAATATCATTAATTGCAGCTTTGGTGGCTCACGTGGCCTTAATAGGACAAGCCTACCAAGGCGTGTGTGTTGACATCAGGAATTGGCTCCCAGTTCGTTCTCCACCTCTGCTGAGCTCGTTTCCTGCACGTTTGCCGCTCTGGGCCCCTCTCCCACGCCGTGAGCCAGCAGCGTGCCAGGTATGCAGCTGCTTGCCTGCTCTCTCAGCCTCCTGCAGCTGCTCCGGCACGGGGGTCCCAGAGCAGGAAGGATGCTGCAGGCCTCCGGTGCTGTTTGTGCTGTGTTTTTCCAGAGACATGTTGCTATGCTGCGTAAAGTTGCCATGTACGGCGTGGTCTCAAACTGCGGGCAAATCCTTTTCACCCAGTCTTAAGGACTCTGTCTGGGGCTCTTGGTCTGGAAAGGGGCAGAGAAGTCCTGAAGGGGATTGCCGCCTCCTTTCCTAAAATGAGGTCACTGATTTACGGGGGTTGTGTGCACAGTGGAGCCCTGCTGAAAGCAAATATCCCAGGTCCAGGTGAGTGCCACCCTGGGGTAGACAGTGTGCCTGTGTTGTCCCTTCCGTCACCGCATGCGTGGGCTCCCTTGCGCGCAGGGCAAAGAAATCTTAGAAGTTTGTGGCATTTGGCAGCAGGGTTTGTGGTAAAAAAGGAGCCGCCCAGGGCTCCAGTTTACCTCAAGCTCTATAAACATAGGTGTTTATAGTGTTTAAATCACTTGAAATGATAGCCGATTGTCCAAGCACAGTACGGGTAACAAGACAGAGCGCAAAGTTTTCCTGGGAGGCATTTGCGCATGTTTTCCATTAGCAGTCAGACAGCAGCCAGGGCAGAGGAAAAGGCATGAGAACAGCCTTTCACCATGACCTCACGAAGAGATTTCCCAGCTCTGAGCTTAGCCCTGTTGCATGACTGAACAAGCGGAAGAAAGCGCAACTGGTTCCAGGCTACTGGTTGCTTTATTGGTGTCTTATTTTTATTTTATAGCAAACTGTTGGAATAGGGGTTCTTGGGGTCTAAAAGCCCCAGATGGAAAGATAGGCACGTATTTACGGTCTGTGGGCAGGGAGACAACAGCCTCAGGACGCGTTGTAGCTGCCGTAGGGATGCTGTATATGTGGCCAGTGAGTCCCGTGCACTCCAGGTGCATCCAGCCTGTGGTGGGTCGGTGGCAGGGTTAATGCATGGTGGAGGTGCTGGGTCTGTCTGCAGAGTCAGCTGGCATGTGCGTGTGTGTCTGTCTGTTCAGCATCTGGAGATCCTATGCCAGTCTCTGGCTTCTTTTTTTTTTTTTCTTTTTCTCTGCCTTGTCAAAGCTTCCGAACAGGAAAAAGAATACAGGCAGGGGATAAACCCCCACAAAGTGAAGAATAGAGAAGGAAAGCTTGGGTGCAGTTCTGTGCCCCTTCTTTACAGGAGTCCTGATTCCTGTTCAAACTCAGTGTCATGCCTGGGTGAGGAAGGAGCTTGGATGGGGCATCCTAGCCTGCCGGCTCTTGCTGCTTCTGCAAAGGCTGGGGGTTCCTGAGGTGAAGCCTTTGACAAGAGCGGTTTGAGGTATTCCCCGCTGCTCACCTAATTGTGCTGGCAAAGCAGAGGCAGCCCCACGTTGCAGTGTGGGAGGGGAAATGAGTTGCGTGGGAGGGTGAGAGCACCTTAAACCCGTGTTGCCACCAGAGACTTCACCTCGTGAAACCGCAAGGTTCCTCATGCACATAGGTGCTGTGGTCGATGACAGGAGCCGGTTAGCGAGTGCTGAAAGGGAGTGAAAAGGAGGGACCGGGTGATCCGCTCCCCCCAGCTACTTGGGCAGGCAGCTCCAGTTAGCGCAGCTGTTGGGTTGTGAGCAATCCCTCGAGTTGTGGGATCAGAGGCTACCACTTACTGAAAACCATGAGGGCATCTGCTAACTCTTAAAAACAGAGACTTGTAGAGTTAAGATAAATGAGGGCCTTACAAACTGTGGCTATTGCAGAAGAAATTACAGGGTTCAAAATATATATATAGTGCCAGTCAAGTGGTTTCTGTGTATTTAGACTGTAGGGGTATAAAAAGGAAGGCTTTAGCCTGGCCAAACTGAATTCTCTGTATGGGGAATTCACGTAAGGTCAGCAGCTTTACACCCCAAAGCTGTGCATCTGTAGTCATTGAGCACGTACATAGGAAGCTGTCCAGGCAGATGTATCACTTACTCTCCTTCCTACGCTGTCTGCCTTTTGGTTCTGATATTACTAAAAGCTTCAGTAAGAAACAGTTTTTATCGTGTCGGATGTTACAAGTTGTCTGTGCCAGTTTCCAAGTCAGAGTGTGGGTTTGCATGGCTGGTGCCTTTCCAAGAGCTGGAAGGAGGAATATACCAGGACTGGAAATTCCTGGCGAATGTGAGAAGCTGTAAAACCTCCCACTGGGTGATCTGTGACAGTGTGACAGACTGACGGCCTTGTCCGACTTCTCTTGCTGAAGCATAAAGAGGCTGTGTGGAGCTGCAGATGCTTTCCCTGATTACTAATGAGAGAAAATCCTAACTGCTTGGCTGGTTTTCCTCACAGGATGAATGCTCAGTGTTGTTGGTGAGGTGTTTTTTTTCTTTTTTTTTCTGCCCCCACCCCCCGCCCCCCCGGTCTTGAATATCTTCATTTGTTTGAAAGTATCCCTCTTCCTTGTAAAATACTAATTTCATATTGTGGTTTAGTCCGAATCAGCTACTGGGGACATGGGGCACCACAGATGGGACTGACAGGTGCTCCCCTCTACCCCTCTTCAAAGAGAGAGGGAAAGGAGGGAAAACGAGACTTATGAGTTTAGAAGGAACTAAACTACTTTGATGAAATATTAATAATAAAGTAAAAATAAAATAGTGAAATATATACAAAACCATATCAGGATGACAATCACATTATCACATCACCGGCTGGCACTGGGCCAGTCCCAGGCTGGACTCAGTGACGGATGGGAACTGGATTCTGGATCTGGATTCAGGATTGGGGTCAAAGGCAGATGAACAAAAGAGTCCTCCTCAGATGTTGGCCATTGAAGAAAGAGGGCTGAGCCTTTGATCCCTCAGCTTTTATACTGAGCATGAGGCAGATGGGATGGAATACCCTGTTGGTCAGTTTTGGGTCACCTGTCCTGTCCGCTTCTCCCCACAGGCAGGACCCCTCTATGCTTTTCTGCTTCCAACCCTCCAACGGGGCAAATAATAAAGTTGGTTAGTCTTGGCTGTTGTAGCAATAAGTATAAGCAAGAGCCTCTCTGCATACCGTGCCTGGGCATCAGCTATAAATGTAGGTCTTACCACTCTGAGAGTGAACAGTATCTGCAAATTATGCTGTTAATTTCAGGAGTTAGAAGGGGCCTAGCTAATAAGCAAAGTTACTGAACAAAATTGCTCCTGTTTTACCTCAAACCAGGACATTTCAACAGTAAATACTTATTTGGGAAAGCGTCTGAGGCCCAGGGCAGGTTTGAGAGAGAGCAGTGGAATGCCGAATCCCGTGTGGGTCGACGGCGAGGCGTTTGCCTGGGAGGTGGGAGCTGCAGTCGGGCAGTCTCTGCTCGGACTGTCAGTGGTCACGCAGGCTGGAGCAAGACCAGCAGGAGAAGCGGAGGCAGCCCACGGTAGCCGTCACTGGGATGGGTAGCTCTGTTTTCTCTGGTGTGGGCTACAGCGTGTTTCTAACATCATAGGTGGGTGTCTGAGCTGTGGGGCCATTGGCAGCTTCTTTTTAGGTAAGATGAAAATACTTTTTCTGAAAGGTTTGAACTTCGTTCGGATGTCGGATGGGAACATATTTGTGGAGGGGCGAAGCAGACTCAGCCAGGCCTGCTCACACCCAGTAGTTAGGAAGATGAAGGGTGCCGGCCTGCAATTCAGGTCTGTAACACCAAGGACAACCCAGCTAATACGCAGTCTCTGTGGACCCACGCAGATGAGTTAATGCGCATTTACAGCCTTTCAGAGAATTTCCATGCAAAGCTACCTGACTGGAGTGTACACCGGTCAAAGCAGGTGTCGTGGTTTAGGCCAAATCCACCACTGGGGACCCAGTGGGACCGACAGATGCTCCCCTCTACCCCTCTACAAAGAGAGAGGCAGAGGAGGAAAAAGAGACTTATGAGTTTAGAAGAAACTAAACTACTTTAATGAAATATTAATAATAAAATAAAAAGAAATAATGAAAAATATATACAAAACCGTATCAAGCTCCCGAGATGACAATCACGTCACCGGCTGGCACTGGGGCAGTCCCAGGCTGGACTCAGTGACAGACGGGAACTGGATTGAGGATCTGGAGTCAGGATTGGGATCACAGGCAGATGAACAGAGTCCTCCTCAGACATCAGCCATTGAAGGAAGAACCCGTGACCATTTGATCCCTCAGCTTTTATACTGAGCATGAGGCAGATGGGATGGAATACTCTGTTGGTCAGTTTTGGGTCACCTGTCCTGTCCGCTCCTCCCCGCAGGTGGGACCCCACTATGCTTTTCCGCTTCCGACCCTCCAACGTGGCAAATAACAAAGTTGGTTGGCCTTGGGGGTTATGGCAATAAGTATAAGCAAGAGCCTCTCTGCATGCCATGCCTGGGCATCAGCTCTAAACAATTGGCCTTATCACTCTGAGAGAGTGAACACTGTCTGCACAATATGCAGTTAATTTCAGTTCTTAGAAGAGGCCCAGTTAAGAAGCGAAGTTACTGAACAAAATTGGTTCTGTTTTACCTCAAACCAGGACAGCAGGCTACACGGCTGCCTTCCTTATACCCTTGCTGGTACGCTCTGCTCCCCTGTCAGAAGAGGGAGTGAGCTGTGCCGGGGTGAGGTGGTAGCGATGCTGACAAAAACGGGCAAAACGAGGGACTGTCAAGCAATAGAAAGGCTTACGCAACCAGGCTACTTTTGTGGGACAGCCGTGAAGTAAACCTGGTTGCTCCGGAGACAATCTCTGTTTTATTTAGAGCTGTAATTGGAGGAGAGCCGCGAGCTTCAAAGTCACGCTTTTGTCTGGAAATTTTCTGTGGGATCATATCTCATCAGTAACAAACAACAAGGACTGATGCAGACTGAAACATTTTGTGGATGTTGTCTCCACACTGTGCGTGTTTGATGTGCTTTCTGTCTATTTGTCTTTTGAATAGGGAGACAGAGATGCACTTAGTTTAACACAATTTTAGTATATTAAGTTGTTTCTCACAGACTGCTTTGTAGATTTTTAGTTTTGATGGTTATGATTTATTGTTTTTTTTTTTCTGCTCCAGCTTTTTGTTGGTTTGTTGTTTTTTTGTTGTTGTTGGTTAGTTGAATGTTTTTTTTTTTTTTACCAGGAGACCTTGTTAAATTTAATAATGTCTTAGATATTTAATTTTCATGCGTGTATCCTGCTCCTTGGAAAAGATGCACAAATGGAGAGGCCAAACAATGATTGGGGTAGAAAAAGTAGGTTACAAAGATCAGAAATAAAAGGGCTGCTAGAGGAATGCAAGACTTTGGGGTTTACTTCTCCTCATGTTCCCTGTACATGCATATAACCTGTGCTATATTTCCCTGAATTTGCTAGAGGAGGGAGAAGTTACAGATGCCCTGTAGGTTATACATACGAAATGTGGTATTACAGTTGAAGATCCCCATACTAAGCAATTAAAAATTAGAAGCATTGTAATACATCATTCTGGACACCGGACAGCAAAATTTCCATTTTAATCCCTTCTGCAGCACTGTGATAATTCAGTGATTATTAACAACAAAAAAAAATCCAAAAAGTTGTTTTGCACTTGAAGAACACGATGCTGAGAAATCATCCTTGGGCCTCTCCCTGGGGCTTATGTTCAGAGAAATGCAAGACTGCCCTCAAAGCCTTTTGTTTAGCTTGTGTTTGCTTTTTTCCTCTTATCTGTGGGTTGTGATTTTTGGTTTTCTTGGGCTTTCTTTTGCTTTTTATTGACAGAAAAAAGGGTGAATCATGGTTCTTGGAAGCAGAAAACAGGCTGTTTGATTATCACTGCTGGAAATGCTGTGTAGTGAAACTGTGAGTGAGGGAGTAGGTAGTTCTACTTCTGCTCGTCTTGCAACTCCTAAATATGATCATAAACAGCTGAATTTGTGTCAGGCTTGCAACTCTGCTTGTAACTACGCCCACCTCAGCTTAGTGTACGCACTTTATCATCGGCGTGGGCTAAAAGACATTTCTGGGAGGCATGATATTTGAGGTTGTTCCACATCTTCTTGAGCAGCTGCTTCTGGCTCCTGAAGTGTGTATGCACATGGAAGTGTGCTTTTGTCTATGCTCACGATCTGTTTACTTCCCTTCTAGGGCTCATCACAATAAAAGAAGCCCATGATATAGAAGCCAGACTTAATGAAGTGGAAAAGCTTCTGAAGACTATTATAAACATGCCCTGGAAGGTGAGTAAGCCAAGTTCCATATTTAGCCCAGCTTGACTCCTCCTTGATGGTGACACATACTCTCATGCAGATTAGAAAGTGATGGGCTTTGCCAAACTCTAAAAGAAGCACCAATTTATTGAGTATCTTGGAGAAGTGCTGAGTGCCAGAACTGTGTAATGACGTCTACAGGCTGGTGCTCGTAATACGTCTTTCTGTTGTACTATGAAGGGGTGGAGAGGGAGAAGAGGGACAAGGCAAACTACTGGTAAAAAGGGATGTCTGTTTCTTTTTCTCTTTTTAAGTATTCAAGATCTGAAGTCGTCCTCACCTTCTTTGAGAGATCTCCTTTGGACCAAGTTCTAAAAAATGACAATGTCCATAAGATTCAGCCAAGCTTTCAAAGTCCAGTTAAAATATCAGGTAAGAGTCGTTAGCTTCCTACATTTGACACAAGAATTACAAAATGAAAAGTACTTTATTTGCTGTTCTCCTTATTCTTTCTCCACCAGTAATTCAAAAGATAGTTCTCCATAGTCTGCTTTATACTATAGAACATACAATTAGCCTTGACATACTAAGCAACGTGTATTCAGGTAGTAAAGTTGCAAGTGAAATTGAAGGCTGATAAATGCAAAGAAGTGGATGTGAGGAAAATACAGTCCTCACTATTTTCATATATGATAGTGCTGTTACCACTTAGGAAGGAGATTTTGAGGTTATTGATACAGTTCTGTGAAAATGTAAGCTCAGTGCCAAACGATGAGCAAAACCAGCAGTGAGAATATTAGATATTATTAGGAAAGGAGCAGAGAACAGAAGAAAGGAACACCACCCCTTCTTGAATACAGTGTGCACAATTCTGGGCTCTCCCATGTCAGAAAGGATACGAGAGAATTTAAAAGCATACAAATAAAGGACAAGGATTCAAATCGCTGAACAGCTTTTCTAAGAAAAAGGTTAAATAAACAAGGACACTTCAACTTTGAGTTGAGATGACAGAGTGGAGATATGATGGAAGTCTACAAATCTGTGAATAGAAGGAGGTCAATTACCCTGTACTTCTCATGAAACAAGAACTATAGGTTATCCAATAATGTTGACAGACAACAGGCTTTAAACAAACAGAAGAAAGGTTATAATATTGTTTTGTTTCCATACGGCATACAGTTAAGCAGTGGAACTCATTGTCATAGGATATGGTGGAACTGAAAGCCTAAATGGCTTCAAAAAGGAATTAGACAAGCGAGTGGAGGAAAAGTACATTGCGACCTGTCACAGGTGAAGACATAGGAAGTTTCTAAACCACAGATTGCTAGCAGGTAAAACAGAGAGAGATATTACTCTATCCTTACCTATTCTTTCAGCTTTTCCCCTCTGCATCTGCTACTGACCGTTGTTAAAAGGTTTGTGGACTTTCGATGTGCCTGGTTTTGTATTTCTATACTGAAATGTTTCGTGTGAGCCTACTGGTAACTGGTTTTGTGTTGCCAGAAGAGTTTGTTTCAGAGAGTGAAATAAAAGTGGAATCCTACGTAGTCCTCCAAGGTGTATAAAGTGTTTAGCATGAAACTGGTATCAGTTTTTTGAGGTACTAACAGTATATCGATTAACGGCCAGTCAGCGTGTCAACATGCTAAAGGTGTAAATGGTGTGTCTTAAGGATCGATCTTATACACAGGGTAGATTTTTTGTAATCGATCCTGACCTCTGGTTCTAAGCGAACTAGTCCTCTGTTAAATAGATATTCTTTTAATTAAACGGTAAATAGTTTACGTTCCCACCAATAACTCTTTAGAAGTGTACCGTGTAATATAGAACCTTAGTGAGAAGTGTGGTCTTGCCAGCCCATCTGGGCTGGCGCCTTCTTGTAGGGCCCCCTGAGCCCAGGCTGCAGTGCAGCACGTGGATCGTGAAGAAGAGCCCCTGGGGCTGTACCACAAAGCGGGGTGACACAGGTTTGGCTTCCTGGGAGCGAGAAATGGGAGGCAACATGTATGTCTCATGCCCCACCTGTGGCTTAGGAAGGTTTGGATGATGCCTTGAGTTGATGTGGAAACCTCAGGTAAAATTCCTCATGTGTATGTTCCTGACAGTACCTAAAGGGGGCCTACAGGAGAGCTGGGGAAGGACTTTTTACAAGGGCATGTATCGATAGGATGAGGGGGAATGGCTTCAAACTGGAAGAAGGTAGATTTAGAGTAGATGTTAGGAAGAAATTTTTCAGCCTGAGGGTGGTGAGGCACTGGAACAGGTTGCCCAGGGAAGTTGTTAAGGCCCCATCCCTGGAAGTGTTCAAGGCCAGGCTGGATGGGGCTTTGAGCAGTCTGATCTAGTGGGAGGTGTCCCTGCCCATGGCAGGGGGGTTGGAACTCGATGATCCTTAAGGTCCCTTCCAACCTAAACCATTCGATGATTCCATGACATTAGTCATCTTCCAAAGGCTGAACGTGGTTACTCGCTTTGCTCCTGAGCGCCAGGACATATTCTCAGCACTGAGCCTTGAAAGCATATTCACTGGTTTTGTCTGAAATATGTTGCTACTCTGTGAGACCACAACTGCAAAGTGGGTCCAAACAGCAAAAAGCCCCAAGCCAGACCAATGCAGCAGTATCTAACCAGTGCAATTCCAAAAACATTTATTCTTGATATTTGCCTATTTGAAAAATAACAAGGTATCACTGACAGCAGCCACCCTTTGGAACATTTTTACAGCATATACTTTGGGGATCCTTCATTTCATAATGGGCAGGCCCCATTGCTGCAAAGAATTTAGGAACATAGGCAGAAATTTGATGATAATTGATATTTGCCTCTTCTGAATGTTGCACACTGGAAATGGTTTGCATGTCTGGCAGCGTCGTCAGTAGATGGCAGTAAATGTTAATGTCTACAGCAGTTCACACGGCAATGAAATGCTGTTAGCTCTTGGGTCGTGTCAAGGACACCAGGAACACACCGTGGCACTCATGTTAGTCACAGTGCAGCTTTCTACATGACTTGCAAACTTAGAAAAGCAGGCAAAAATGTTTTGTATTCTCTGAAAAAAACCCCAACTGTCCCCCACACGGTCCTGTTCAGAGCGGTAGGTGATGGGGAAGAGAGGAAGGGCTGCTGTCTTAGTCGAAGGCTGAATTTGAATTTATGGTGGAAATCTTATTCTGCAGTACAATGTTGGTTCAAGATGAGTCACGACTGAAGTGTGATTCTGCAGGGATTCAGTGTTTTTTACCACTCCCAAATGTATTCTGCTAAAGTGAGTTGCAATAAAATACACAATAAAAGTCAAAGATGGATTTGTCAAGAAAAATAGGGAAGCGAGTTCTGGCTTTACCTTAGTGTAGGAACGTGTAAATGTCCACTTAAAATATTGCCTCTCTTCTTTCTCCTCTCCTGTTCATTACTTGAACTATATAGTTGAAATTGGTTTGTTTGGGGCAAGGTCTTAGGGGTTCCCTGTAAATATGTTTTGTTCCTACTGTATTTTCTGCCACAGATAATGCAAGGGTGTAACACAGAGTCTTCTTACCTTGAGGCAAATCATGAGTTGTCCCACTTAAGTCAGTGCTGATTTACACAGAGAAATATGTTCATTTTGTCATGGCCCTAGCTTCATCCAAGATTGTGTGACCGGAAAAAATCCTCGTGACTTGCCTAGTTTACCTTTCCATGTAATAAAGACACGGATTAACTTCTCATCAAATACTATTTTTGAATTATAAACTCTCCCTATGGTAGTAAGTCAATGGACTTGGGTGTAAATTTTAGCTATTCCAGACTGAAGGCTTCTTACACAGTAAGAAACAAATAAGCAGAGTTGAAGGTAGTGTAGAAGATGATATTGTTTTATGTGTCTTAAAGATGGTGGTTGAATTAACTTGGAAGGTAACTTTTTATTACATTTTTTCTGTCCTTTTGATTTTTGCTTAACTGGCTTAAGCCTGGACTATCTAGGAAAAACACAATTATGTTTTGGTAGTGGTAGGTTGCAATAGAGGGATGGGCTGCCATTCTGCTAAGGGTGACAAAAATTTTGCCACTGGCAATAATGGGACTGAAACTGGGCCTTGCTTCAAATGCTCCATATCATGAATTGATTAGGTGAATAAAATTGCTTAAGCATGCGTGGTTTGCAGATGTAAGCAGCCATGAAACCAACTCCGTTTCTGCTTTCTTGTACAGATTTTCAATGTCACGCACACATCCTGGTTCATGACTGTGTTAATTCTGTATGATATGCAGTTGTTTTCCAGCTTTTTTTTATTTATTTTCATCTTCTTTTTCTTTATTCTCCCAACAGAAATTATGCGCTCAAATGGATTTTGTTTAGCCAACACTGAAACAATAGTCATTGACCACAGTATACCCAATGGAAAAGAGAAGCACCTGGACGTAGATTCAGCAGAACACTTGTAAGTGCGATTTGTGCAGGATCAGTGCTGTCAGCCTCAGATAAAACATAGCTACAAAGGGTATTCTTCATTTGGAAAGCAAAACGCCATCCTCAGAGGAGGGGAACACACTCCTGAATGTAGTCAAAGGAAGCTGAGCAGCTACTCAGGTGCTGCGGCGTGCTGCGACTTGGTGAAGCACGTGTGTTTCATTAGGGGAGAGGGAAGTTAGGCTAGTCTTATTTGTAAATTCTGCCTCCTAATGAGTGTAGGTATTCTAGGGTCAGAGACCTGTAACCAGGGGGGCTTTCATGCAGGTCTTAAATCAGTGACTGTATTGGCAGATGGGTATTGATGGAAATCCACTCCTACAGATTTCTGTCATGGCAGGTGATTGATGTCTCAACAAGCGTCAGGTAGTGAAGCCTTTAAATATTTTTAATGAGAAGCATTGACCTACTTTTTCATTAGAGCAGGCAAAATGGTGGAAACAGAGCACTAAAAGCCTTATGGAAGCTTCATCTTTGAATGCAGCACTCTGTCTTGCTACATTTGAAATGTAGTCATTGCCAGTCTGCAGAAAGGTTTAGAGCTTGATAAGATTTTGTCAGGGGCTGGAGTATATCATCTCTGGCTCTAGTGTAATTTCTTGCAGTCTTTCTATTCACTTATCACTTTGAACTTTCTAACAGCATTTAAGCCTATAAGCTTGTGTTAATGACTCTGAAGTGACACACTGAAGGTAATTCTGTAAGGCAAATGTCTGGAAATTAAAGTTGTCATAGTTCATAATGGGTCATTTTGCGGTACTGAGAGTGACGAATAATAGGAGCAAATTACCAAAGAAAGCTTTTTTCTGTCTTATTTTTATTATTTTAAGCAATGTTGATTTAAGTTTTTTTTTTATTTTTTAAAATCTAACTTTGATTTTAAAAACATGCTGCAGCCCAAGGAAAACTTACTGGTCTGGGATCAGAAACTGTCATCACCTAATTGTTATCCCATTGAAAATATTAATATGCTAAAACTGCAGGGTAGGCATGGTTTCCCAGAAACTGTGGTGGAAGAAATAAATCACAATAATAGCCTGGGTTTGTGCATTTGTATGCTAACATTCCTGAAAGAAGTCAAATCAGGAGTCAAGAAGTTAATAAATTTCAAGTGTCTGTTTTACCTGGTGCCCTAAATTTGCCCATCCTGTATTTTACAGCCGAGAGAGGTAATGGCTAGGAGGTAATGGTACTTGCGTAGCACAGCTGTTTTACAAAAATGGAACTGTTTTTAAATGCTGAAGTTTTCTATACTGTTGTTTTAAATGTAGGTTAGTAGCCCAGAAAGGAAGCTTTAAAATCTTTCAAAATCCTATGCAGTTCCTTTTTGGTCTCCGTAAAACTGGATTTATGGGATTGGTGTTTTCTATTCTTAAATCAGAGTTAATTCCTTGTGGACTTGTATATGGGAACTTTTTCCTTTCAGAAACATTGAACTCTTGCCTTTTGGGTTTTGGCTGCTGAATGTATTTGAATCAGACATTTTGAAAGCAAACCTGTATTTTTTTTGGAGAGAAGCACTTGGAGCTTCAGCAGGTAGCCATCATTCCCCCAGGTCCCGCTGCACCGCTTAGCTGTTGTACCCGCAGCACTACCTACCCAGTGATCCATCAGCTGAAAAGTCTTATACTTGTTGCAAATGAAACTATAGCATTTTAGCAAGTTGGAGTTGCTTACTCTGTTGTTCTGAAGTAGTTGCTTTCTACTTCCTTCATTTCTCTCTAATTTTAGCTGGCAGTACACCATACTGCTGCAAAATGTGGTGAACCCAGTGTGCTCAGCACCCATATGGCATAAGTAGCCCTTCTATTTGTGTTTCTTTGAGTATTCTGCAGTCCTTTTGAACGGAAAGGTGGTAAATCAATGCATTCTAACTTACGCTTTGTTTTTGTTACGGAGGGCTGCCAGGGCTGTTAGCGCTCCTGTCTTCTAGGCTGGCAGCAGAAGCTGTGGTGTTGGACGTGCTGCCTTTTTTGGCAAATTCATTCCAGTACTGGATACGCATTTTCAGGACGGTGCTGCTGTTGTTGCAAGCATCTTGTGGTCCATGGGAGAAAATTTCATGGGTGGCGATGCAAAAGCAGCATAGAGATGGTGAAGTTAGATACAGAATATTTGCAGGAAAATTAAATCCTACTTTTGACAGGAAAATAAAATGCTTCCCCTGTGCTTTTTAGTCTTAGGTGGGAGGAGATCTGTTCAGGTACTGCTTGTACATAAGGTGATGAGAGGAGCTGGGCTGTTGTCTCGCGCCATAGAATCATAGAATGGTTTAGGTTGGAAGGGACCTTGAAGATGATTGAGTTCCACTCCCCCTGCCATGTTTACATAAACTCTTGTGAGTTAATGAGCTTCTACGTACCTTGTTTCCCTCTTCCTGGCCAACGTGAGCAGTAACTGTAATGCATTATCAGGAGTTAAAATGCTAACAGTCTTACAGCACAAAGAGTAGGCCCTTGTGAAGGACAGTGTGTCTGAAAAAATAGCAAGAGCAGCAGTTTGGGAATCTAGCAGTCTGCATGTCCATAGTAGTTTGCTGAGTTTGTAAACTTTAGTAAACTTTATTTTGGGAAAAAGACCTGTTGGTAACAGCACAAAAGGATTTTGACTGTTTGCTGTCCTATACTGCTGCTAGCTGTAGTAAACAGTCCTGTTTTATTTGGTTTGGGTTTGTATGAGTGCCCCAGAGCCGTGCTTTTTGCAGACTTCTGTGCCCACACTTCCTTTCTGGCGGCAAGGAAAGCTCTCTGCGTAACCACAGCACGTGAATGCCACTGGTTTGTACCTCACATGGTGCTTGTAGTACCTCATCAGTGAGGCTGAAGAACCACAAAGTCAGTGGGGCCTTCCAGCTGTAATAGTCTAGTTTTATACAATTGACACGAGAAGGAGAGCAGAATCTGAATAGCCTTCTTGACTCCTCTTCTGCTTTCTTGGTTCTGTCTGCCCCACTGGTATTTCATAATCTGTTGTTTCTGGATAACTAGCAGTCTGTAAGACAGCACAACGTGATCTGTGAAGTGTTTGCAAGACACCAAGTGAACTGCCTTCTGTGCGTGTTCCCACACGTGCGGGCAAGCAAACAGCCTGGAGGGAGTAGAGGAATGAGGGTAATAAACATTCAAAGTTCAGTCTCATTTCAATTTAGTTGTAAGTAAAGAGCAGAGCAACAGCGCCACAGGAGAAAATCTGTGAGTTTCTGCTCACAAAACATTGTGGTCCTCAGAGTTAAAAAAGAGGTGAGAAGGACCAGGTAGGAGTGTGGAGAAGACAGAGCTGTGTCCATACATTGCAGGATGTATAGACCATGCCATCCAATAACCTGTGATGCTTCTAAAGACAGTTTTGGGGAGAGATGGGAGTGGGAGATCTATTTGTTTATCCTACCATTCTTCTTTAGGTCCTGTGAAATACCTCATTCTTAGCGCTCTCTAGGGTGAAGTTAGAGGGATGTCTGCAGTTGCCTCACTTAACTAAGGGAGTCTAACTAGTTCATGTGTAGGTGAGATGTAGTTTTAAACCAAATTATTTTTAAGCTTCATCTGTTTATCTGCTGTTCAGAGAGCTGAAGTATGCCAGCGCGAAAAGGTGTTAGAGACATGTCCTATAGTCAGAGCTAGGTTAGTTCTTTTTCCATCTTGTGCCATTTTTCAGTTTCTGATGCATTTTTTTTCCTCACTCTATCAGAATGGATGCAAGTTCTTTCAAAATATTAAAGAGAGAGTGTGAGGAAAAGGAACTTGACAGTTCTTCAAGTCCCTTGCTTGAACAGAGATGAGATCTAATCCTTGGCCTGCAGTGACTGCCTTTAACTGCTAGGCTATCTGGGAAGAAGTAAAATGTTTTCTTGCTGCAGAATTTCAAGCCTCCCTGGAACAGGAACGTGTGTGGCTGAGGAAAGTGTAGATTTTAACAAGCTGATGCCTTCTGGTTGAGAGTAGGTGTGAGACAGTGGGTAATCCTTGCAAAAGTTCAGGTTATAACACAGGAGTTAGGAAGTGGGAAGGAAAATACCAAAACAAGTGAAATTAAATTTGGGAATCTCTTTATATTCAGATGTTTTCTGCTTGTCAAAACCTAAATGTCGTGCCGTGGGGAGGACAGCAAGGCTCTGGAGGAAGGACACTGCAGTCCTTGTTTCCTATTTGTGTTAGACATTTGGCCTCATATAAAAGGCAAACCCAGAGAAGGTACCTGTGAAGTGAAAGGGTGAGAGTCCAAGTTCAGATGGGAAACAAAGGCAGTTTCCTTTCCATTCTTGTGTGGGAACTGAGGCGTTTTGTGTTGCTGCCACATGCTGTGAGAACAAAATGGAAGGATGTGGACCTCAGCTGCATGATTCACTCTTCCAGAGCTCACTTGCTGCTTCCTTCCTTCCTCACTAGTAGCTTTGAAAATCAGGGAGGACAAGATGCTTTGCTTACATGCACTGTGGTTCTCATTGGCCTATAGTTTATTCATATATGCATGGGTGTGAGGAGGAAGAGGTGTGGATGGGATCAGCTCTGAGTACTTTCTGTGAAGATTTTCCCAGACCACAGTGAAAGCTCTTCTAGACTCATAAAAATCTCATTGTAGAGGTATGTCCCAGGAAATCATTCATTTGTTAGTAGGAGGGGAGCCCTGGGGCCTGAAAACAAATTAATAATGCTTTTGATCCGGCTCATCTGAAATGCAATGTAGTAACCAGGTGTCATGAGATATGAAGTTCAGGTATTATAATGACAAGTGCCATGAAGAGTCAGTGTCATGTTAGAGAGGAGTCATAAAATACCCTTTTACGGCAGACTACTATCTAAAGAGATGAGAACTTGCTCTACCAGGATGCTGTGCAGCTGTGTTTTGGCACAGTTTTAAAAGGGAATAGCCATCCTGTTTTACTGAAAGCAAACTCTTCAGTCCATTCATTTCCATAGGTTATAAAGAAACGGGTTTTCTCTTTATTTAAGGACATGGAAAGCAATGGTTTCCATTTCCTTCTCAGCTATCTCTAGGAAGTGTTGAATCTTGGTTTATGAAAGTGACAGTAGATGCCATTGCTGGTGTCTCCAGTACGTTACGCTAGCATTATGATATGTAGGCTGATGTCAGAGAAACCATAGCTTCATGATTCACAGTTGATCTGCATGGACCTTCCTTGACAACTTCTAGTATGAATTCAAATTTCAGACTACCAAGAGAGGGAGTGAGGTACTGAAGCTTTAGAAAAAGAGTTGGGACTGTGCAAAGCTCAGTTTGAAAGGCAAAGATGTAAAGCTGAAGCTGTAAACCAGCAGTAGAAATACTTCTACTGCAACACTGCTCTGGTGTGAAGCAAGTCCACGTGTTACATTTACTCAGAAATTTAACTTGCAGTACCAGCAGAAGCATTCTTGCCTGCAGTCCTTTTTCCAAGTAGTCCTCTCACAAATGCCTTTCCTTAAGATTTCCAGGCGTCAGTCTTCAGATATCCTAGCCTTCTCCCACTCCCTCTGTACTTTTCTTCCAATTCCTTTGACTTGATTTTTCTAAATGAACATGAATGACTTAATGCCTTTTAGTGATTTTTTTTTTTTAATTTGTTTATCCTTAGGTTTGAAAGTGTTAGTGACTTTACCTCAGAGCTAGAAGACAGCGATGATCCGACAGCTTATGTCACCAATTTGACATACTACCACCTGGTCCCTTTTGAGACTGATATTCTGGACTGAGGCTGCCCAGTGATGCAGTCAGCCAGCATCCAGCCGACCACTTCGTCCATAGGCTCTGCTATCTCCGGCGTTGCATCTCTGTGCATGAGGCTGTGCGGGCAAGACCAACAGCAGAGAAGTTGCAGCAAGTACGCCACAAAGCTGGCTTTGTAGTCGGGCCCTCCGTTCTGTGTTATGGAGACATCTTGTAAGGAGGTAACTGCTTCACTGCTGACAACAAACTCGTTTTCCATGAAAGCAAGGCAGCAGAGGCCTCCTGGGGCTCGAGGAAATCTCTGCTACGCCTGTGGGAGCTGCCACTCTGACGCAGCCATCGGAAACTTGTGCTGTAGTATGCTGTCACCCGTGCTCCTTGGCTTGCAGTGCAAGTTGAGGCTTCCTCTTTTAGGATACCACCAGAAACTTCCCCAGATGGCGTGACCACACTTTTTATGCTATGTAAGCGAGAAAGCGAGCAAACCAGCTGAAATTTGTCAGTTCCCTCTGTGGTTGCTTAATGGAGGGCTCACGGGTCACATTTTGCTCAGCTACCAGATGACTGGTGCCTTACACGAGATGTCAGAAATACCATTGAGTGCCTCCAGGAAACAGAACACATGACCTGACCGCTTTACTTCTTTTAATCATCATTTTTTTATATAATCACTGACAAGGTGACTACTCTTTTCTGGAATAGTAAAGCAGACAGCAGCTGGCATTGCAATGGACTGTGTGCATGATGTTTGGGTACCCATGTGATTTCGGAGATCTGGAAAGCTGATGGGAAAGCTGAGCTGCCCCCTGCTAAGAACGGTCAAGGCTACGACAGGCACTTGGATACAAATTTTTTTCATGTGGACCAGAAAATGTGAATGGTGCTTACAGTTGTTTACATCAGAGAGAGAATTCCCTATGCATTTTTCTGCCCAGAGGATGGGGAGGAAGGCAATGAGATTTACGTCATGACTAGACTGAAAAAGAGTGATAAGCTACAGTGTGTCTAGAGTGGTAGGAAAAACACTCTCTCCCCTGCCAGCCTGGCTCAAGGAGTCTGTCTAGCTTTATGAGATATGCCTGTGGGGCCGGGTGCAGGCCTCATTGTCATGTAATGCCATGGATTTCGGTGGAGGTAGGACAGCAGGAGCAAGAGCGGGATCGGACCCTGCAGCCTCTTGACTACTGAGTAGTGCAACGTTAAAATCTCCTCGGGGTCTCTCTCTTGCAGAGTGCTCCGGAATCCCGGCTCTCACTGCGAGCGCTCAACACTCACCATCGTGACCTTTCATTGAGCTTCTTGCGATCTGTTTGCAAACGTGAATTTGAAGGGATCAAAATGGGAAGGAATGCATTTTGGACTTGTTTCGTGGTAAAGGGGCTTGCTTGGTCCTGAAGAAGTTGATACAACTCCCTTCTGCAGACTTTTCATTTCTATCTATAGAATAACAGTCAAACAGAATTTGCTAATGTAAATAATAAATTATTGAGAATCCTAATTCTTTTACACAGTATGTTTTTAAAATATATTTTAATGAAATAAAATATAACTCACCTTCAGTACACTGTCTGCAGCTTAAAGCAGCGGCTTCCTTTTTTTTTTTTTTTTCCTTTTGAAGACACTTTCCCAACCATGCCAAATTTTCTTTCTTTCTCTAGTAGTTTTGGAAACGTGCTGACTTTTGGCAATTCTTTCTGTGCTCCATGCATTGGCCATACTGTAGATATGGTGTATACCCATGTGAAACCTCTCTGCCTAACTGTTGATATTGCGTCTAGGTATATGTGGTTTAATACCACTCAGTTTAGTGGAGGAACTGTGGATTTTCAAGACCATAAGTGAAATTGAATCTGGCAGTTATTCTTTTTGAAGATAAAGCAGATTCTTATATGTTAAATTTCTGGAATGGAAAGGGATACGTTCTTACTCATGCAAAAACTTTCTGAGCAGCCTCTTGAATAAGAATTGGGACGGGGTTTTTGTTTGGTTGGTTTACTCTCATTATTTTTAACTCTTCTGTCAGTGCTTTCAGTTAACCATGATGTGGTAAAAGTTGCATCTAGTAAACATGTGCGTTGCATTGGGAATTGGAATACTTTATTTCAGTTCCTGGCCCTGCTGTCAGCCTACCATGTTGCTTTGGATAATTCTACTTCATCTCTCTATCCCTGCTTTATCTTTGAATAATATTTTGAAAAGAGCCAAGTGTCATTGCCTTTTGATGCAATATTGTGCCCTAATTCATTTGAATTTTCCTATGAATTTTTAAGGACATGATAACTACTTATCTTTTTTAAAGCACTTTAAAATTTATGGATTAAAAAATAAATAGAGAAGTATTGTTAATTTTTAAAATGTACAACCACATTCCTCATATGAAAACCAGCCAAGCTGCATGCACAGTGAAGTATTCTGGGAATGGGGAGTCTAATGCAAAGGAACTAATCTACAAACAGAAGTTGCACCCATTTCACTTGGATTTTTCAAAAGCCATTTTGATCAAGTATTTTCCAGAGATGATGTCATGTGATTTATTTCTCTCAGCTGAAATATGTTTATTTGATAAATCAAGGGAATGCAAATTACCATGTGTATTACTTTGTCTAGAGAGTCAATTAAAAAAACCCTTCTTTGGTTAAATCACTGCAACTTTCTCATGTGGATCAGGTCTCTACAACTGGGAGAGGCTCAGAGTATGAATTACACATATGGTTGATTCATATGTACAGATACTTTACTGTTGATAAAAAAAAATAATCTTAGTTTGAACGCATGATTAAAAAGGAACACAGAGAATTTTTTTTTCTTTTTCTTTTTAACCAGCTCTAATTATAGACTAGTAACATTTTGCAAGAAGATATTCTAAACTCATTGTCCAGATATCATTCCATTAGATGTTGTCTTTTGATGTAGCAGAATGTTCAACTTTTCCAACTGTGCTTCAGTTTCCATTCTGTACGATAGCATGTCGTGGCAGTGTTGTAAAGAAAGCATAAGTTACAACAGCACAGGGGTTAATACAGTAATTCTGAACACTTTAGGTGTGAAAGTGATGTTGGATGCGGAGGATAGGCCTGTACTGTAGCAGTATAAACACAGGTAGTTATGAAAAATCTGCAGTCAGAAGAGAATGTTTTGCCATCAAAGCAGAAGAAGGCATTTGTGTAAAGCTTATGGTTAAGAATGTGGTTAGTTAAGCCAGTGCTGAAGAGTAAAGAAATTCCTCAATCAACATAATGTGATAAAGGGCTAACAGATAGGAGGTCAAAATGTATGCGCAACTACAAATGCATGTGAGTTGTGAATAGTGTACTAAGATGTAGCCTTATTACTCATTAAAGATAAAATAGCCCTAAGCTTATGAGTTAGTCACGGAAGGGTGGACCTGGACTTCTCGGAGAATTTTGGGGGGAACAGAGAGCCCGTATAAGCAGCTCTCACTCCACTGAGAAAAGGAAAGCTACAGCTGAAACGTTTATTCTTGTCATGCCCTGTTTCTCTTCTATTCCGGGCCAGTGGTTCTTCAGCTCACGTTTTATAATACTCTGGATTACTCTGTGGGGCTGAACTGGCACGTGGTTCACCCGCAAAGCCAGAGGGCACAGGACCACTGTGGAGCAGACACGGTACCTTCTGCTGTGTCCCACCAACCCTTCATGCAGGGCTTGGGACACTGTTACTGGCTTCCCCGGTAACATCCTCACCATTACATGTGAGTGAGGGGAGACCTGGGTCTGTGGTAGCTGCCTCAGCTGAACCATGAAGTGCTCAGAAGCCAATAAAAGATGGTAAAGTGGAACCCCAAGTATTCAGTCTGTGGGTCAAATGTCTTTCTTCTTTTGGAGGACTCTCTTCAGCCTTGCAGATGTCTGTTGGGGGGCAGGAGGGTTGCATGCATTTTTTCCTTCAAAAGAACCCTTTTAGGGAATTTTTAAGCCAGAGGATTTGTGTCATAACAGAGGCCCTCACAAAAGGAAATTTATTTTTCAGCAAAGCAATTGCCTAAAGCCCTATCTTAGCCACTTCCTCTTCTTTCACCTTGGTGACTGCAAATAAAACGTTCCTATCTTCTTGCAGCTGGTTCTCGGGGGGGGGGGGATAAAAAAATAAAGGTCTGGAGAAACGGATTCATCCTGAAATCTCTCTGCTTCAGGGATTTGCTTTAATTTTTGTCTGCAGTTGGCCGTCACTGGGCTGCTGGCGTTCCTTTGTAGATCCCAACTGTTTGAAAGAACTTGTGTCTGTGGAGATCATGGCTGCCTGGTGGCACCAGAGCCCCAGCTCGCTCCGTGGTGCTGGGGTGCTGGGGACACAAACCAGTGTCCAGGCAGGGGCAGGGGGCTCTGGAGCACAAGCAGGCTCTTCCCTCCCTTCTTTCATGGTAGCTGGTGGGGAAGTCTTCATTTCTGTCAGCCGGTCCTGCTGGAAAGGAGTAAGAGGGTGGGTTTGTACAGGGCTTGTAGCCGTGGTGGTGGGTGGTTAATGCGCATCTGTCTGTATGGTGACGCTCTGCCCATTTATAAGGTTGTATACAAAAAATGTCAGGGTGCCACGAGCCAGGAGCAGGGCACTGGGGACACCGGGACAGCCCCAGGCATCGGGCACTTCCCTGGGGACAGGTCAAGGATAGGCAGGGACATGGCCCAGCTGTGGGGAGCTGGAGACCAGCCCCGCTGTGGTGTCAATGGGGCAGGGGCTGATGGCCTCGGGGGGCTGACATGGGGTCCTGGGCTGTGGGCGGGTGGGGGGAGCCCAGGGGCAGGCAGGGACAGCCAGGGCTGGCGGTGCCCTTGGGGCCTGGATGCTGGATGCTCAGGTTTCTCATCCTGCATGTTTCAGAAGTAGACAGTTTGTCCATTGCAGCAAATGGTTAAACAGGTTCCCTGATATTCTGGGGACGTGAAATATGGTGCAGAATCCAGTTATTGCTGCGTTACTGCATTTAAAAAAAAAAAAAACACCACAACAACCCAGTCTTTCAACATTTTAGAAAAATGTAGCTGAAATAAAATTCCAGCTCTTAGATTTCTAACCAAGACCTCTCCCCTGTGAACCTGTTGTAGCCGGACAAATCTTCCATGCCCAGGTCTGCAGAACCCTGCAGAAAATATCTCCGGGGTTGCATCCATCTCAGTGGTGCGTTTCTTCAGAAAATGTAATTATTTTCAGCATTAGTTACCTTCGGGTGTTTCCAACAGAATTGAGCGGCACAAGGATTTTATCCCCAAACCCCTCTCCACAATGCAAAGCCACTTCCTAGGTAAGCCGCCTTGATAAAAAGCTGATTTTTATTCTCTCTGCAACTTTGGCTTCCCCCTTTGGCGCGCTGTGTGAGGATCGTGTGTGCCAGGGCTCACTATGAGCTGCACGTGCAGAACAGAGTGGAGGTGTGCTGGTATCGAGGGAAGGAACAGGAGGTGTGTGTCTCTTGGGAGGAATAGCAATGACAAAATAATTCGGGTGTTTTTTTTTTTTTTTCAAGTCATGAAATATGCTGGAGTCATAAAGTTGCCAAATCTTAGCAGTGTTAGGGAAGAGAAAGGGTATCACACTACGCTTTGCCTTGACCACTTGTCTTTTTGTTATTTTTTTGTTACAGCAAATACTTTTAAAAAGCTCAGCCTTAGATTCCAAGGCCATTCTTTATGGCAGCAATAGTCTGTAGCTCAGCATCAAACTCTTTAAAAAAAACCCGAACGTTTTCTAGTTGCTTCCTCTAATAAAGTTCATTCCTGTTCTAGTCAGCTATCTCTCAACTCCCCCACACATACACAAATTATTCAGGCTATTTTACTGGTCAGCTTTCATCAATGTAATTGCCTTCTTATGGAAATAGTCACACCCTGAAGTGCAGTTCCCAAGTTTAATAGCACACAGAGCATTTCCATTTTCACTGTTGTCAGGTAATTTCTTCTTGCTCTGAAACCATTCTCATTATTATTAACATTCTTAGCAATACGTACATTGGGGGATTCAGGTAAGGAAAAAATACCAAGGTAATATTATACATAATATATCTAAATATAATAAATGGAGAATTTGCATTCACCTAAAAGTCCATAGCAGCGGTGAAGACGTGGAAATTGCTTGGATGCATTTACAATTGAATTGTATGAATTCTGATTTCTTGGCGTCTCCCAACCCCTGTTATCGTGTCTGTGTTTCTTACAATTAATGTCTGTAACCCCACCAAGCTCCGGCAAGGGAGAGAACAGCCGGAACTTCCCTATCACAGGAAAGATGGGGCACCAAGAGGTGGCTGAGACAGGACTTTGCAGTGCTTAGTTTTTGTTCTAGCAGGATATTTAGCAGGCAGGTGCCTCGCACCATACCACGGGAGTTGCCACAGAGGTTTAGGCTGTTGTTTGTCACTTGAAAGGCTTCTACTAAGGGAACCTGCTCAGGTAAGGATTTAGGTAAAATCTCCTTATGCTCTAAAGATGCCTTGTCAAACCTTGTGTAGTAGTTAAATTCATTTGCTGCTGCAAATGAGGTGAGGCTACCTACGCGTCTGAACTGAAGAGCTGGCTGGTTCCAGATCAGCTCTCAGCTGCGCAAGGGCCCGCTGCTGCCGCGGCTGGATTAGACCCCAGCCCCTGCCTGGGCTGCGGAGATGCCCTCAACACCCATATTCTAGTCCTCAAATTCTGCTAAACAATTTTCAGAAACTTTTCGATAGAAATAACAGCCGATACACTGGCAAGAAGAAAACCCAAATGTGAACGCTGAATCTTGATTAAAAGCAACCCAGCTTCAGCTCTGTCTGTGTTTTTTCAGGAGAACTTTAAAAAAAAAATAAAGGATTCGTCTCTAAAATCTTCTACGGCATATGTTGGAACTCCGTGTAAGACCTTGTAGGCTCCTCTGGTGCAGCTATTTCTGACACAACCTGGCAAAAATCCATACCTGGCTACAGCTGCGGTGTCTGTGTTTATAAGGTCTGTGAACCACTGAGCCTCCTTCAGCTCCGCTGGCATCTCACGGGAGGCTCTCAACTCCTTGGAGGCTTTGGTCATCTCTACAAATCTCTGTGTTGTAACCTTAAAATGCCTTCAGCATTTTCTGGGGTCCAAGCAGCTTTAGTAATTTCCATTGGTAAGTGAGCTTCATTTAGCATTGTAGTTTAGTTTGGAAACCATCTGCAAGTAATCGCGACCTCTTGTTTAGCTGTATCACCTTGTACCAGGCAGGCTGGAGATAGAAACGATTCCATGTACCAGAAGCCGACTTTGTTGTGTAAAATGTAAAAAAAAAAACAACAACAAAACCATCAACACTACCAGCAGCAGAACAACTGTTGTCCATTATTTTCCCTTGAAGCTATTAAAATTAAGCTGAACAGAATCCAGGACTTCTGCATGAACATGCGCTCTGTTCAAAACAGAAAGTTCCCGAATTTTGCCAAGTCTCCTTTTGTCTCACGGGAGCTGGCTGCTGTGGCTGAGCGCAGTGAGACCACACGCTTCATCCAGCCGTCTTGACGTGACCTTCAGATACAAAAGCAAGCAGTAGGTGTATGTGGAAGGGTGGGGGGGAAGCAGGAGGTGCAGGGATGGCTTGGAAGGAGAGGGATGGAGAAATAAGGGAAGGATTGTAGTGCGAACAGAGATGATGTCCAGGGATAGTTTCAGCCTTGAAGCTGCAGCAAGTCATCTTTGTCAGAGCGAGGGTGGGCTTGTGTGCTCTTGTCCTGACAGTGTCTGGGCACTGAATCTCGCTGTTCCTTGCTCGTCCTGCAAGGAATGGTATGAGCCCTGGTTGGTTGTGTTGGAAGGAGGTGATATGTGTGTCTGATCAGGAGCCCGTGTATAAAATCAGTGTGCTGAACTTTTTGGAAACAGACATTTGCAGCAACAAAATTTATCGTGTTGCCTCTTTAAAGCACTGCACAGCTAATAGAAAGTGTTTAGTAATCCAACTTCATTTTCAATTAGTCCCCCATGCATCTTACACTGCCTGCTTCATTTCCATATTTTAGGACTACAAATGCAGGTGGCTACAGGGGTGAGGGCACTAACAGGCTCTGATTACCCTGACCACACTCACTTGGGAGTCCACCCACACCCTCTCACCTGGGGCTCTACTTCAGCTCAGCCCAGGGCAGTTTGCTCTCTCCTGAGATGGGCTGCAAGAGCGGCTGCCCTTAGACCTGCTCCTGAGGTGTTTGTGGGGATTTTCCAGGATGCTGTTTGACCTGGTGTGTACCTTGCCTGCTGCTCGCTGGATGGCTGATGGGAGCAGTTGCTGTCATCACCCTGCTCTGCGCACTGTGAGTTCCCCATTTCGTTTGTTGCGATGAACCCAGTCTTTACAAGTATTTCCTGATATGAGCATGAACTCTTCTATTATAGGAGAGTATTTCCCAGAGATGTCTAAAGAGACTATGTGCTTGGGAATATATTCTTTGTACAATGCATAAGTTACTATATTTAGTTTGTTCTGGAGAGTATTGTTGCTTGATGGCCCAATTGCTAGAAAACACTGATGTGACATTAAAATTTATGATGAATTAATGATGCTCTGGGTTTTAGAATAAAATGATAAAATGTGTTCCCATGTAACTTCCAGCAATAATCAATTTCCAGGCTTTTGTGATTGGGAGCTTTGTCTGTGTTTCTCTTCTGATTCCCACCCGTACTGGTAGAAACTCTATCAATGGGCAACTTGCTTGAAATGGCTTATTGGCATCATTTCTCTGTAGAAAGAGTAAATATCTTATCCAGCAAACAAGCTGGCATTATAGTAATCACAGATACGAGCCCATATTGGCCAAACACTGTGGTAAATATGAGTATTGCAGGAGGAGAGGTGGAGGTGTCCCCTAGCGGGTGGTCCGTAAAGGTCAGGGTTTTGCTGGGTGGGACATCACTATGGGGTCTGCCCAGTCACTGTTGGTTATCTTGAATGTGCAAGATGACGCTATTCAGAAAGAACGATGTCAATCTCATTTCTACTTAATCACTACTGAAGTTCAGATGGGAAACTATCATGATACCCTGGATTTTGGTTGTGAGTAGGTTAAGGGGGCTGGGAGTCCTAATCCTCGAGTCAATGAGGCAATAGGGACATTTAACCAATCTGTACTGAAATGTGTGGAATTGCCGTTTGTGGGCTCTAAGAAGACTCGCGATTAAATTTATCTCCTTTGTGCTTAACAACCTGAGAAATGATGAAGGAGGCAAGCCAGCTGTGGAAGATGGGTGATTAGATACGTGACTGAGGGGAGAAAAAGCTGGTTGTTAATGGGTGTAAGCAGATGTTTGCAAAACAGGAGCAAGAATGCCAGTTGAGGGATATAGTAACCAGTACTATAGAAGTTTATAATGGACTTGCTGGGCTTTGGTTTAAGCCGTCTGAAGTATTTACCTGCAAAACAGACATAATTTTCCACAGAGCTACAGTGCCAGACAGGATTTTTATGAAGCAAGCAACAGGGCAAAGAAATATATAGCTCAGTGAGTCAGAAGAGTTGCAGAGCAGTTACATGGCTGTGATGAATAGAAAAGAGAGAATTACCACTTTAGGCAGCTCTGAGATTGCAGAGCTAGATTCAGGGTTTTAGCCTGATCAGGGAGCATCAGGCACTGTAGTGCTTCCTAGAATAATAGTTTTTTCACTGGTGGAGTGCTTCAGGTTAATGAGCGAAGCAGGATGCAATTAGAATTTAATGTGTAAGTTTATTGGGCACCTAAATGGTGATTCATTAATAGCTGTGAAGGAGGGTGGATATCTTTTGTGGTTTATATGCAGTTAGCTGCTCTCACTCGGGAACAGCCCCTAACACATTTAATTAGCCTGAAGAGGGGAAAATATGCTCCCTGTCTATGGTACTGTTACCGTTCTGGTCGGTGAAACAGCCTTCAACGTAACACCCATCAAATGGGACTCCAGGCTGCTGTGCTAAAAATAGCTGTATACCACTTAGGACTGCAGCAGAGGCTGCAGTTACAGCCTAGAAACGTAGACACTGATAGCGCTTTTGAATGTTGAATTCTTGGTTAAAGGAGATATATGGGCACACATTCGGAAGAAGTGTTGCTCTGAACAACTAAAACCTGCAGCAAGCTTTCTAGAGCATAGGAATAATTTCTTCAGGTGGGAATAGCCAGCTTCCCACCTGGCTGTTACCACACTTCAAAAAGTGGTGGAATTGAATTTTTGCTTAGATCAGGACTCGATGCTCTGCACCCTCCTGCCTGGTATTTAGGTAACCAAGCTATTCCCAAATAACCCACCTCTAAATTAGTGTCAGCACAAGGCTTGTAGCAGGATCTGCTACTCAGTCACCCAGTGTAGATGCACCACATTGCAGATTTAAGGTAAGGTTTGTCTATCTCTTGCTTTAGATCCAGAATAACAATTTAAACCTTTTGAATGACAAGGGCCTGGGAGAAAGGGTGTGACATGCAATAAATAACACTGATTCCTTAGGGCCCTTTCCTTTAACTATGATCAGTTGCCTGATTTCATGTAGTAAATATCAAGCCCCTTCTGGGAGCCTCTTGGACTGGCATTCCAAGACCTTATTCCATCTAATCTGCAGAGCTGAGGAGTGCCTTGTGATCCATTGCAATTTTTATTATCGATAACCTTTTCCATGCTCTAGGTAAATGCTGTATGGAATTCCCTGTTCAGAAGCCAAGTAGGGACACTCAAAGGCAGGACTAATGTTAAACACTAGAAGTATTGGTTTTGGTTTACCCTGTTAAGGCCAGTGCTGCTTAATCTTGGAGAGGACGATGGAATCTGATTTAAGATAAACATTTTTGGCAGCTGAGCTAAACATGAATAGATACGAATGTAAGTATGCAAACTTCTTTTAGGAGACAAAATTTGTAGGAGGTTATGTTCTAAGAGCAACTGATATGAGTGGGGGAGAAAAGGTGAATCTTTTAGCAGCAGACTTCATTCATAAGCTTTACTATCTTCCTAAAAACTTTACCAACTATATCTATGGGTTTAAAACAAAACAACCCACAAATATTGTTTCAGCCTCTGGGCCTGGTTTGCCATGCATTCCTATACCATTATGGCAAGGCTTTTTCTTTTTTTTATAAAGCAATTTCACCCTGAACAGTTTCGTTACAGTAAGATGTATTCTAACTTTTCATTTTTCCCTTCAATATTTGTATCCCTGTTTTTTCTCCCTACTCCTTTCTTGTCACTTTAGCACTAAGAAAGGTGCAACAAAAGAGAGAGGAAGGGGAGAAGTGGAAAAAAACCCATGCCAATTAAAATGTAGAGCCCTGCAAAACGCTTTAGTTTTCCTAAATGGAATTAGGAAAATGACAAGGTATTTTAATATCACAGGTGGGTTTTATGCCAATAAAACCTGGTGTTCTGATCCCCTGCCTTTCTGAGGTGCTCTCCCTGCTTCTGCCCCCCCTTGCAGAAGTTCACTCACAGCTTGCTAGAACATGACTATAGAGCTTAGATTGAATTCTATTCCTAATTTTCTGTGCCTTTATATGTACTTCAACACACAGTTATCAATACTGCATTAACATTCTTTTTGAAGGCCATATTGATAATTAGTATTGCAGGCAAGATTTTTCTGAAGTGTAGTGAGTGGAAGACTATCGCTTATCTCCTATGTAGCTTGGCACAGTGAAATTGTTGCCAAAATACAGATTTTAAAAAGGAAAGCCTGCTAGCTGAGGCTACAAGCCGGCTACGTTGACACAAGCCATTTAATGCATTAAAGTCACTAGTAATTTTTTGGCGTTTCGGAATGAAAGGCTACTTTCTGCAAGTTTCTAACTGTATTCCTACAAGGCTTAGGAATGTTATCTGATGTCCAACCTCACGTGCTAGTGTGTTTCTACGAGCTGAACGCAGAGGAGGACCGAACTCTTTTTCCGTGGTTCATCTTGTCCCTGCTCCATAAATGAACCCTCTTTTTTAACTTGCTAAAGTTAATGTCAAGCTTCCATGTCTTCCCAGCTCCAGTCAGGGCTGTTGCTGTTGACATTTGTTACAGGGAGGGAGGAAGGAGCATTCTTTTGTTCTCAGGAGGAAGGTTTAATCCTCTTTTAGAGCAAGAAAAACTAACAGGGAACAGTTAAGCAGCCAGACCAAGGTTGTGCACAGGGAGTGTGTGTGGAATACGCAGCTGACGAGCCTCCTCCACTAACAGCAGGATATACTGGAGGACACTGTTTCTCTTCCTCTCAACATTGCTTTCCAGAAACGTTCCTCAGTTTAGTCTTCATGAGTTTGACATGTATTATGATAATATAATATGAATCCAAATCTGAGGATCAGTTAGGTAAAGGAATTGGTCCTCCTTCCAGGCGGCTGTGGGGCTGAGGGTGCTCCACAGGGGAAGAGGAGCTGGCAGTGAAGGTGAAGCAAAGCAGGTAGGACAGTGTCCTCATGATGGGTCCCAGTCCCACAGTGCCCAGGCAGAGAGAGCAGAGCAGGTCTGGTGACAGTGACCTGGGGCAGCCCCCACGTCCAGCTTGCCGGATGATTCCATAGTGAGAAGCTGGCCCAAGACTGGGAAGCCAAGTAATTGGGTCAGGGTACTGGTTGGTGAGAGGCAAGTGTGGGTATAGGGCCACCTACAGCATAGCTTGGGCAGGGACCAAGGGCAAGGGCTTGAGCTTAAATACCCTGGAAGGAACAGAGGTCCCCAGCAAGGCTTCTTCCAGCTCTGTTTCCAGCAGTCAGGTCCAAGGTCACACAGCTGCATCACATCAGAGCTGGCCTTCAGCAATGGCTATCAAGGCCCTGGGAGGGAGAGGAGAGGCTGCAGGGCCGAACACCAAGAACAAAAAGTCCACCGGAAGCTGATGGGGCTGTCTGATAGCCATGTGGACAAGACTACTGCAGAGAAGACAATTATTTGTCTCTACTTGCTGTAGAAAAAGCTGGGGAGATTCCCTATGCCAGTCTTTTTAGCAGTGATTCAGCAAATAATCAGCCTAAAATTTGAAGTAATTATGCAGCAGGTTGAGGTACAAATAAACAAAATGAAAATTAACTGATTGCCAGGGCTGATGCTAATCACCCAAGTGTTCTGGAGGAGCTTAAGGACAGACTGAAGAATGACCTCCTGAATTTGAGAGATGAGAAGATGAAATTCAGTGCAGGTAAATGCAACTCCTGGGTAAAAGTAAACCTGGCCTCGCATAATATTCTGAGCTGGACTTCAAGAGAGCAGACTTTAGCCTCTTCAGGGATCTGCTTGATGGAGTACAGTGGGATAGTTGTGGAAGGAAGAGGGGCCCAAGAAAGCTGGCTAACAGTCAAGGACCGCCTCTGCCAAGCTCAGGAGCAATGCATACCAACAAAGAGGAAGTCAAGCAAAAATACCAGGAGGCCTGCATGGTTGAACAAGGAGCTCCTGGGCAATCTCAAACAGAAAAAGGAAGCCTACAGAGGGTGGAAGCAAGGACAGGTAGCCTGGGAGGAATACAGAGAAACTGCCTGGGCAGCCAGGGACCAGGTTAGGAAAACTAAAGCCCTGATAGATGTAAATCTGGTCAGGGGCAACAAGAAAGCCTTCTATAGGTATTTTGGTGACAAAAGAAAGACTAGGGAAAATGTGGACCCACTCAGGAAGGAAACAGGAGACCTGGTCACCTGGGACATGGAGAAGGTGGAGATATTCAACGACATCTTTGCCTCCGTTTTCGCTGGGAAGGGCTCTGACTACACTGCCCAAGTTGCAGAAAGCAAGGCAGTGACTGGGAGAATGAGATACTGCCCACTGTAGGTGGACAGCAGGTTCAAGACCAGCTGAGGAACGTGAAGGTGCGCAAGTCCATGAGACCTGGTGAGATTCATCTGGGGGTCCTAGGGGAACTAGCAGATGAAGCTTCTAAGCCACTATCCATCATATTTGAGAAGTCATGGCAGTCTGGTGAAGTTCCCACTGACTGGAAAAAGGGAAACACAACCCCCGTTTTTAAAAAGGGTTAAAAAAAAAAAACGACCTGGGGAACTACAGGCTGGTCAGTCTCACCTCTGTTCCTGGCAAGATCATGGAGCAGATCCTCCTAGAAACTCTGCTAAGGCACAGGAAAAATAAGGAGGTGGTTGGTGGCAGTTAACATGGCTTCACTAAGGGCAAATTGTGACTGACAAATTTGGTGGCCTTCTGCGATGGTGTTACAGCATTGGTGGATAAGGGGAGAGCAACAGATGTCTCTTACCTGGACTTGTGCGAAGCATTTGTCATGCAGAACAATGTCATCCTTGTCTCTAAATTGGAGACACATGCATTTGACCAATGGACCACTTGGTGGATAAGAAACTGGCTGGATGGTCGTACTTCAGAGAGTTGTGGTCAATGGCTCTATGTCCAAGTGGCGAGCAGTGACAAATAGTGTTCCTCAGGGGTCAGTACTGGGACCAGTACTATTTAACACCTTGTTGGCAAATTTGCCAATGACACGAAGCTATGTGGAGCAGTCGACACACCAGAGGGAAGGGATGCCATCCAGAAAGACCTGGACAGGCTTGAGAGGTGGGCCTGTGCAAACCTCATGAAGTTCAACAGGGCCAAGTGCAAGGTCCTGCATGTGGGCCAGGGCAATTCCATGCAAAAATACAGGCTGGACGGAGAATGGATTGAGAGCAGCCCTAAGGAGAAAGACTTGGGGGTGTTGGTTGATGAGAAGCTCAACATGAGCCAGCAATTTGCACTTGTATCGCAGAAGGCCAACTGTATCCTAGGCTGCATCAAAAGAAGCATGGCCAGCAGGTGGAAGGAGGTGGTTCTGCCCCTCTACTCCGCTCTGGTGAGACCCCACCTGGAATATTGCATCCAGCTCTGGAGCCCTCAACATAAGAAGGACATGGACCTGTTGGAGCAGATCCAGAGGAGGGCCGTGAAGATGATCAGGGCTGGAGCACTTCTCCTGTGAAGACAGGCTGAGAGAGTTGAGGGTCTTCAGCCTGGAGAAGAGAAGGCTCTGGGGAGACCTTATAGCAGCTTTCCAGTATCTGAAGGGGACCTACAAGAAAGCTGGAGAGGAAAAGACTTTTTACAAGGGCATGTAGTGGTAGGAAGAGGGGGAATGGCTTTAAACTGGAAGAAGGTAGATTTAGAATAGATATTAGAAATAAATTTTTCACTCTGAGAGTGGTAAGATACTGGAACGGGTTGCCCAGAGAATTTGTGGATGCCCCATCCCTGGAAGTGTTCAAGGCCAGGCTGGATGGGGCTTTGAGCAAAATGGTCTAGTGGAATGTGTCCCCGCCCATGGCAGGGGGGGTGGAATTAGATGATCCTTAAGGTCCCTTCCAACCTAAACCATTCTACGATTCTATTACTTCATTATTGTCCGTTAAGAGTGAGACTGTAGGTTTATAATCGTTCCATGAAACCAAGAGCTTTGCACTCAGTAGCAATGGAAAAAAGATGAAATATTATTACTTTCTGTGAAAAGAATAGAGAAAAAAGCTACTGCATAACTCCAAGGTTCGCCGCCCCCTCCCTGCAGTTCTGGTCCTCTCATGTCAAGACTTCTTACAGCAGGAGAAAGTCTGAAGAAAGGCAATGCGTGTGGACAAAGGTATGAGATGATCCGTTCAAGGAACAGTTAAGTAAGCTGAACTTTACATTGGCATTTTCCAAGGATGAATGGATGATATGATGTAGATCTACAAAATCATAAGTGACATGGGAGGGGTGAATAGAGATTGAATGTTTATTTCTTCTGGCGTGAGAACAGGGGGCCATTGAGTGACACTAGTAGGAGGTAGGCTCAGTGCAAACAGGAGGTGGGTTTTCATGTGGAGTAAATGAGGTCTGTTGTACTGCCTGCCAAAGGATGGTTTGGAAAGGAGCCTGGAAAAGTGTTTGGAATAGAGGTTCTTTGAGGTTTACTATCTTGATAAACCACAAAAGGCTCAGGGAGTCCCCTGAGGCTGGGGAGAGTTGGGAGTCCCCTGAGGCTGGGGAGAGTTGGGAGTCCCCTGAGGCTGGGGAGAGTTGGGAGTCCCCTGAGGCTGGGGAGAGTATTAATCTGGAAGTGCCCCCCTGAGCGATACTTACTCTGCCTCATTTATAGGCACTGTTGAAGGCAGAAAACTGAACTAGGTGGACCAAGGTCTGGTCAGATATGACTCTTCCCTTGTTGTTATGATTTTACACAGGAGCACACCTTTATTTTTTACTTTTGAAGACAAAAATCTAAGCCGCTTCTCTTAATTCAAAGTACATCTGTCCTAGGCACGATGCAAGTTTGTCATATACTGTCATGAAAATTCAGTATTGAGTCCTTTGATCCCGAAAGTGTTCAGAAAGGCTTTGATGCTGCATGCGTGCAAGTCTTCAGAGTACAACTGCAATGCTAAAGAACAGCCTTAGACAAAGTCCTCTCATTTATTGTTCAGGTTCGGTGAGGAAGGTGAGCAGCCTGACTGCTGACCCTCCAGCATCAAGAAACTGTGTCTTTCTCCTGTCCTGCATAATCCACAAGCCATTGGCAATGCTTCTATGAAGTTAAGATGCTGTCTTGCTCATTGTGTACGACCTTCTTAAAATGTTTGTTCCTTTCCAACCTTCTGCTTTTGTGTTTTGAGGGAATTTGCCATGAGCGGTTTCCATGGTGACGAGGATACAGCTGCTCTTGGAGTGAGAGATCTGCAGAAGGCAAATATACAAAGCAGTGCATCCAGGACAGGGTAAATGTGCTTTGTATCCATAATGGCCATTCTACCCCAGGTAAAAGCCAATATGAAATTGGAAAAATGGATGTTATTCTTAACCCCCTTGTCTTACTGCAAAATGTCATGCTCTCCTTTACCATTAGATCTTTTTAGATTGCTGAAAGCACTCTGATTTCTGTGGTCTCTTGAGTATTAAAGGGCAGGAAACAGGCTATGCTGCAATATATGCTACTGAACCAAGTTGTGCAATTTTGTTGTGTAAGAAAGAAAAGTGCTTTCTCCCCCTTATTCAGGATTGTTCCTCCCATTTTGTTCTTTCCTCCAAATAAAATGAAGTGTAAAGCCTGGGGTTTTGGGAGGGGTGCAGTGGTTCTCATCTTGCCTTTACGCTGCTTGGTAGCGTTGGCAAGCACTTGTGGCTCTCTGACCAGCTCTGCACAGCACTTAGTTCGTTGAACCCAGGAATAGAGCTGGCCACATTGTCAGGGCTACAGGGCATGTTTTAAGCGTTTGTTACTATGCACAAAAACCTTCTTATGAAGAAGCTGTGTTTTCGTGTGTGCAGTGGCTGCTGTAAACCTGAAGCAAGCCTTGTTCCCACGGCTGTCACTGAAGAACTTGTTGCCCCTGCTACAAAATTTGAGGGAGCCTTCACTACAAAAGCAGAGGGTGAATTATCAGGCCTTTCTGAAAAGGCCAGCACAGCATCTGCGCACATTTGTAGACCGAAGTGAGGAGCTAGGAGGTAACTAAGCCACCCTTTACACCAAGTTTTTAATCTGGAGTGTTAACTGCCAATTGGGTAACTTTGCTTAATGCTCTCCTGCCAATCCTGACTGTAATAAAGAGAAAGGGGAAAGAAAGTAGTAAAGGAAGATAAACCCTAGGTTAGAAATTGAACAAGATAAGTCACCGAGTTTTCCTCCTTCACAGTATTTAACTGTAATTGTTTACCACTTTAACCCAGAACTGTTTATTTGAATAAGCATCAACAAAATTTCCAAGGTGAGTGCAGCCGCATCTCATGGATGCTGATAAAAGCACTTGGGGGACTAACTGATGTTCAAGGCAAGACTATCAAAGGACTTATGCTAACTTGTTTTATTTTCATTAATTATTAGAAGTCCTTCATTTAACTACACTTTAAAAACAGTTAAATACACCCAAAAAGCCACCCCATTTTTTAAAATGTGGGGTTTTTTTGTAAGGCCCAAGTTGCAGATGTCTCTTATTGCAACTTCTCCAGTACAGCTCTGCAGGACTCAAGAAAAATAAGATGAGTTTTTGACAGAAGAAGCGGCTAACCATTCGGGGAGACTACCAAGCAGCAGAACACTGCAAATGGCAATAAAGAGCGAAATCCCAAAGCAAGACATTTCCAGGCTTCCATATTCCAGTAAAATGATTGCCTCGCTGTTTATAGTGGGTGGCAGCTTAACACCATAGGCTATTCATATTTAACGGAGTGCTCTTGTAATGCCACCAGTGCTGAAGAGCTAAAGTACTTGCTGTGATGGATGGGTTTCAGCTGAGCACAGGGCTGGGCACAGCTGGCCACCACAGCAGCCACCTGCCAGCCATAAGGCTCTCCTGAAAAGATAGTGGCCCCTTGATGGGGAGAGTTTTTGACAGATTTTTATTGGTATTCCTAATCACCTGATAGAGATGTCTGTGGTGGTCACTTCTTACACTGCTGGCAGCCATGGGGCACAGCTCTAGTCAAACCAAATTTGGAGAGGATTGGGACTGCTCCGAGTTATGCAGTGGTAATTGTATGCGTGCCACTGTCAACTGGCATTTGGCTGGGTCTGTGGGGTTTTATCACTTTTACTTCATGAATATAACCTCTTACAGATTTGCCTTTGAGAGGGATGCAGCAGCCCTGCAAAAATGGAGGGCTGTGCTAGCTCCACAAAAATCAAGGTGAACCTCTAGGAATTGGTGATAGAGGGGTGGGGGGAGCCAACTTAAAAACTATGGAGGGGGGACCCCCACAAACGCATACAGGTCAGCTAGCAACCCAGAAATGTTTCTGCAAAGGACAGTTTAGGTCCAAGCAGTATTTGTGGTTGGTTCCTCTTCACCATCCTACTCTGTTGTGAGGAACCTCTGCCAGCTGCGTGTTAAATGAGATGACTAACATCTGCCACATAGTCATTAAACATCACACATTTATGGTGCACAACCCTCTGCCAAATCTAGTGCTAATTAGGATCTGTAATGAGTGTTAGTCTCCTCTTAATTAATATGAGCAGGGTAGAATTTTCAGTAATACCTAAGTGACTGAGGAGCTCACATCTGCTTTTCCAGAAGCAGCTTAGAGACAGAGAAGCATTTCATTAGATTGAAATGGCATGGGGACAGCAGTAGCAGTGGCTGCTTTTGTAAACTGGGATGCAGGCCTGGTTGCACTGGGGCTGTCAACTGGCTTAAGTGTGTTATTCTGCCATAATGAGTTTGGTTATCAGTGGGGTAGCGTGATGGGTTTCCTTCAGCTATCTCCTCTCTTCTGGCTTATTCCCTCCCCTGAAACACAGATGACTCTTCTGGAGAAGAACTGCACTTGAAAACTGAGTCACTGTTCCAGAATCAAATAGATATCAAATAGAGTATCCACCCAAATGAACCTGCAGTACTCGAGTTTCTCTCTCTCAAGCTGCACTCTAAATTCCCTGTGGCACAGGACTGTTAGAAGGTCTGGTTGTCTAAAGGCAAAACTGCAGAACATAGTAAGGATAGCTTTATTTTTTTCATTCCTTCTGACCGTCAGTCCTCTGTGTTGCTACTTTTTGAATATGAGGATCCTTATAATTAATTTGAAAGATGGTCATTGAAGCACTAACAGATCAAGATTGCAATGGATGTCGGCAGCTGTGGGGTAAACCCATTGCATCAAATTCTTCAAGGCTGTCAAGCTGTGATCTGGTCTGCACTGGACATTATGTGGAAAGAGGAAAAAGATGCCTATTTTAATTTTTCAGAAAACATTTTTTAAGATGCATCCAATATTGAGTAGAAGGAAATTGGTACTACAGTATGTACAGTTGTGAATCGGAGCATAATGCTGCATTAGAAAACACGAATCCTGCTTTGTACAAAAATTAAGAAACTGCATCTCTTCTGGCTGGTCTAGTATAAAAGATCTGACTTTATCCTCTGCCACAGGAAAAAAAAAGTTAAATTTGAAAATGTTTTAAATGTCTTTTTAACGGAAAATTTTTCACTCAACTTTTTAGAAGCTGAAAATTGTCCCAATCAGGCCTCAAAACCCCACAAAAACACGATTACCTTTTTTTTCTATTTGAAGCATTTTTAAAATTGCAGTTCCAAAAGCAAATATGAGAAAATATCTAGGTGTATGGAATAATCTGCAGAACTTAAAAGTAAAGAGCTGATAGAAAGAGAACGTGAATGCATGACTGCTCTTGTTCTGTCAGTGTGCCCACCTTTCTCCCCTGAAGCTTGGTGACAAATCTTTGCGGGGTCAATTCAGCCTTTTTCCAGCTGCAGCAGATAAAAAGTTCTCTGCAGTTTTCAGTGGAGGGATCTTGGACGAAAGCTGAGGTCTTGATCCAGCTCTTAGTGAAGCAAGTGGAAAGATGCTCATTAATGTGAGAAGACCTTTAGATGTGACTCTTGGCCCATGACAAAAGACCTTAATGGAGCCTTCTATAGTAGCTAGGTTTGCTCTGACTTGTTTATATAATGATTTTGTCTTCTAATATGTGCACTTCACAGGCTATCAACAGTGTGCTTTTTGGGGGGATATGGAAGAGGCATTTTTAAAATAACCCCAAGTATTTAGGGATTGAGAGTTCTGTGTCCGCAAGCCCATACAAAGCACAGTCTTTAGGGGGAAATAGTGGAGGTAGGCCTTCTAAAGGCACAGGTCAGACACGGGCTCAAGGAGCATTTATTAAATAACAAGAAAACCTGCTTTGCTAAAGCCATTAAGAACCAGTGCTGTCAGTGTTGCGACATATGGCCAAGGATGCAGTTCAACAGACAGAGATATGAAGGTTTGGCAAAGTCAGACCAACACTTGCCTATACTCACCTGCCAGAACCCATCCTGGATCTCTTTCCAGTGCAGGGCCTCCGTGTTATGGCTCAAGCTTGGGGAGGATGCATGTGTTCTGGAAGATAAGGGATGCCCACACCGTGTCGCTTAGAGCTTGTCTTCGTTTCACTGCCTGAGTTAAGGGGTCTGACTCATATCTGAGAGGGAAGATCGTGTTGTTCGGGAGAAGCTAGTTTCTGTGGGAAGAGAGATCCTAGTTTCTGCTGGACCCCTGCAAGTGGACATCCTGTTGCCTCACCCAGCTGTAAGCTGCTGCTGCCTCTGCAAATCACTGCTCTGGTTGGCAGCACCTTGTCCCTGTGCAGGATGGTTTGGTATCTGCTGAGCTCCTGCAGTTCCCGTGTAAGAGTTTAGCCGCTCCCCTGTAGCGAGGGGGAGCCCAGCATATGATCCTCACCTCAAAGCACTCTGCTGGGGCTGCCTGATGAGGTGAACTCCTGGTCATCCCAGCACATGTACTGAGAGAGGAATATACGTTGCACAGGCCACGGGCTGCTGCTGGACAACGAAGGTAAATACTCTCCTTCTACCCTTTAAGGTATTGCAAAACTTTGAGCTGTAACTAGGTGCTGAAGCAGAGCTTCAGAGCACAGCATGTCTTGTGCTGAGCTGATTGTAGGAAGAATCACAAAGGTGTTTCCTCCCACTGGGTTCAGCTTTATCATTTCAGTTAATGTATTTGGTGAGCATCTAACAGGCTCCAGAAGCAGCAAGCAAAACCCCAGAGGTAGAGCAGGGGGCGAATGTATCAGAAATCGGATCAGCAGAGCTATTCCCATCTGCTTTTCATTGGGTATTGTGGACAAGAGAGAACAACTGAGTTACTTGCAGAGGTATCCCAGCCTGTTTTGTGAAAATAATAAGCTTTTGTTTCTGTAATCCAGAAATATTTTTGGTAATAAGGATGACTGATTCTCAGATTAAGCCAGGCATCCCATCAGATCTAGTGTTGCCATTTAGAAATAAATGCCAGGAAAAAAACCCTGATGTGTTTTATTTTAAATGCAAAGGCTGTATCTCTGTTCAAAGGAAGCGTAGCTACAGTTTTGATCTACCAGCATCAGCTGAGTATATGCTCCCTAGAAAATAGGTCACAGCAAGAAAGGCAGTTTAAATTTAAAGAAAAGGAAGATGAGCAGTAGTGACTAGAGAGATGATGTCTTGGTGCTCAGTAGATGAATGGCACTAACTGACAAGCAGCCCTCTTTTAGTTGGGCATAAATATTAAATGTCTTCCACATTCATGCTAGACAGAGCCCTGTATTAAAACCTACTAAATAACACTATTACAACCTGCCTTTCTTAGGTTGGAGGGCTTTGAGCCTATGGTGGCTGCCTGGGAGGAAAAAAAATGTAAAGCTGCTGTTGTAAATGGTCACCCTTTGGTCACTTGTGAGAGTGAGGCATTCTAAACCTCATCTATGAGCTGATTTCCAAAATGTGACATTCAGCTTTTCAGGACAGTACCTAACTAAATAAACATAAAATGAATGCTACAATTGTTTACTTGCTGCAAATATCCATTTGTTCAGTGGCTGTATTTCCCATCCTAGCTTGTCCCCACACAGCTTTGTTTCTGTGCCCACGCAGGGAGAATAGCCGGGGCTCTTGCTTGAGTCCTTCCTCTTCCTACTATAGTCCTAGCAACGCTCAGCCCTTGTCTGCCCTAAAGCTCCTCATCCTGGCAGAAATACATATTCAAGCACACAAAAGGATCACTGCCTCAAGTGGGATGTGGTAGGCTGCCACGTTTGTGTTAGTAAGGTGGTGTGAGACGACTACTCCTGTGTTCCTTTGGTTTTTGTGTAAAACAGAACTGTCTGGGTTAGGAGCGTCCCCCAAAAGACTTCATTTACCCTCCCCAAGGTTGTTAGATGTGCTTTGGGCATAGCAAACGCTTCTAGCTGGGAGAGAAAGATGGCAACTATGGTTTCAAAAGAAAAGCTGTTTTTACGTGGTGTGAGGGTCTAGGACTTCAGAGGAAGGTCTGTGGACTGTGGCACACAAGAAGAAAGTGGAGCTGGGGAAGGACCTTTTACTAAGGCAGGTAGTGGTAGGACGAGGGGGAATGGTTTTAAACTGGAAGAGGGCAGGTTCAGATTAAACATTAGGAAGAAATTTTTCACTTTGAGGGTGGTGAGGCACTGGAATGGGTTGCCCAGAGAGGTTGTTGAGGCCCCGTCCCTGGAGGTGTTTAAGGCCAGGCTGGACGTGGCCTTGGGCAACCTGGTCTAATGAGAGGTGTCCCTGCCTATGGCAGAGAGGTTGGAACTTGATGATCTTCAAGGTCCCTTCCAACCTAAACCATTCTATGTTTGAGGTTTAGTATCTGTGTCCTGATAGCCTGTGATTGCAGGGGCTGGTTTTGATGACCTCAGTGGTTTCTGACAGCTCTGGTCTTTGCTTTTCTGTTTAGCTCAATTACTTCAAATGCACACTTATGTGGTGCCAAAACTGAATGGGACTGAAAAAAAAAAATTTTTTTTTTTAAAGGCATGGTTCCTGTGGAGTAGAGGTGTTGTGAGTGGTGCAAGTAGCTGCGTTAGTCAGAGGTATTTCCACCAAGTCCAAAAGGAGCACGTTACAAGCCTTATGTGCACCTGTGGTCTCTTCCCCCTGCCCTCAGACCCAATCTGCTCCCACTTCACCCACTTTTCTGGTGCCCTTAAGTAAGGGGGTAGCTGTTACATGGTGAGAGACTCGTACTACTCACTGCAGCTATATTTATATTCTGTGTCTCCTGTACTTCCAGCTGAAGAGTTACAAACTGAGCCCAGGCAGAACATTAACTGCTGGGCTGGTTTCTTGAGGTCTATTTTCTCATTTTTATTTTAACTGTCATATTATTTCCCTTGTCATAAGAAAGGACTCATGATACTGAATTACTTCCTAGCTAATACATTATTATCTCAGCTGTTTAAGGAATATGGATGAAAACATATTAGGTGATATCCTCAATATTGTGATTACATGTTTTTCTTGTTTGTAATTATACAATAATAATTACAATATGGCAATCTGGAAAGAGTCCACCATGTCATTCTTATCAACATAGTGTTGTTACTAGGGAAAACTTGCATTTAGGACTGCCCTTTTCTAGAGTGATTGAAGGAATGAAACTCTTCATAGACTCAAAGATAAATATTTGAGTTTACACACGTATGACTGTGTACATATATTTTATATATGTACATATATATTTGAAAATTCACCAGCATTTCCATATGCTGAGGACACTTAACACTTTTTAAAGGAAGAATTTGAGAATTTGGATCTAGATAATGGGCTGGAACTAAAATCAGTTAATTTCACTAACTCTGTCCCAACCATTGTGTTTCTTGGCAGCTTCTTGCTTTGCATGTGTCCCTGCGCAAGGGAGCATAAGACTCAACTAATACACCTAATAAGTTATTTCAAATGTCAAGTGTATCAATGTATGGGCTCGATGGAATTTCTCAAAGGTATTGCTTCTACCAACAGCGTGTGTGCTCTCACATGAAGCGGCAGCAGCACGCGTTAAGGCACTTCCCAGAGGAGCTCGCCTGTATTTACCCAGACAAAGCTCTTCTAGCTGAGTTCAGAGCCACAAAGGCCTGTCAATAGATTTAAGACATATGTAGTACGGCTTACTTCTGAGAATGATCTACAAGACCCTGAGGCTTCAAACAGCTATTATCAGTAGATTCTCTGTCCTTCTTCTGGCCCTTAATGAAGGGCATGGGTGATAATTCAGTGCATGAATTTCTATATTACTGTCCAAAACCAAAATGCATTGGGTTGATTCAATCTTACTTGTTTACAAGAGTTTTGGGCTTTCAGAGAAGCGATTGTTGACTGCCTGGTTGCACTGCTGGTTATTGTTGCTGCTGATACCTTATCATGCAACTGTGCAGGTACCCGGGGCAATGGTGGGAACTCAGCCGTAGAGGAGGCAATGAAATAGTGAATCGCACTCAGTACCACGGGAAGAAAACCAGCTTCTCTGTGTCTTGGAGTTTCTGTCTGGAAACTTCAGGTGAATCACTGCAGTAGTTCTAGCTGGTTTTCTGTCACTTCTTGCCTGTCATAAATCCTAATAGATTGGGATTTAACAGCCAAAGTTGGAGAAAAATTGTAACCTTTCATTAAGCAGCAAGCATGTTTCCATAGGTCTCTGATGGCTCTTCATTAGTTTAGACTCGTAATGTTGTTAGTATGAAAGGAACTGGTTTTTGTGATAGCTTTAGTAGGCTGTGAATGTGGTGGGAGTTGTAAGAGGGGGAAAAGCAATCATCTTATCGCTTGAAGTAATCAATGAAATCAGCCTTTTCATTCTAGCTGTTTCAGTCTCATAAATGTGACATTCTGTCTATGATCTAACAGAAAAGAGTATTTTTTGTGAGCATTGGTCAGTTGGAGGCCTTGCAGTAGGTCATGCTTGTATTTTGGTTACTTTTTATTCCAAAGCCTCCTGTGCCCATGCAATAGCTCATTTTGGGTGGCAGGTTATAACCATGAGGAAATTCTTGCAGAAACTGGGTTTTCACACTGATCAGGACTAGAGCTTCAGTGCTAAAAATCATCTGAATAACAATGAAGACCAATGTCAAACTGAGTGATTAGAGGTTCACAACCTCCAGTAAGCGAGATGGTCACAAGATGATGCAAAGATGAGCAATCAGTGGACAAGTGCTTCATAGGGAAGACATCGGAGTACTACAAGAGAGAATTTCATCCTCTTCCTACAAAGTGCAAAGAAATCCCACTAATATCCAGAAATAAGCCTGTAATTGCTGCAGCAAACCAGAACAGCTCTTTTTTTAGAATGTTTTCATTCTTCACCTTGCCAGAAATTTTACTTCATGCAAGCAAAAGAGTTAGCATTTGTTACTAATGTTGACTAGATATTTCTTATTTATTACACTGACTTTTTTCAAAATCAAATAAATCCCTCTCCTGGTGTGTGTGTGTTTTTTTTTTTTTTTTTGTTTGTTTGTTTTGTTTTTTTTTTCTTGTAGCCTGTCTGGTCAATAATTTAATGACTTGTTAAGCATCTTTGAGTCAGGAACCATCATATTGTACTGAAGCTAATACAAGGCAATCCTTCCTTCCTTATGGTCAGGACATCATAATAACTGCAAAACACTCATGTATCACTTGGAATAAAAGATTCCAAAGGATAACTCTGACATTTTTCTATATCTTCAGAGTGACTCGTTTGTGTTAAACAAAATATTACAAATAAACACTGAAACTGTCACTTCCTGGTAACCAGTTCTGAGTTTTCTAAGTCCTTTCACAGCTGTCTCTTCCAGTTTAGCTGTTCTTGTTTGTTGTTCCCAACTGACTGGCAAGTTAACAAAAGAAGGAAGGATAGGTAAATTGTCATAGACTCTTGTCCAGATATTGTTTTTGAACAAAGCTCTGCTCAAAATTAAACTCCATATATATCATGTCCACAGCTACAGAGACTGTGTCCAGCAGCCAGCCTCCATCAGGTCTCCTGCTGTTGCTGCAGCCTCTGAAGCAGCCCAGTTGGGTCTTTTGGACACAGGCGAAGTGGAAATGTGCTTTCCAGTCTTTAGGTACTTCCTCTGACTAGGAGGAAGCTGGATTCTTACTGGATGTATTAAGCTGTCTGTTTTGGATGTCTAAGACGACGACAGTGGAGAGGATCAAAGTTAGAGACCTCTAATCAGTGGGGAAGCGTGGGTGTTTTCAGTGGGGTGATTTTCATGGAGAAAGTTAAATACTTGCAGTACCTTCTTGTTTGATTAAACTAAGATATATTTACTCCGTGTATTACATTTAACTGATTTGTTGCCTTAAAAGATTTCATAAACATATTTACCAATATTATCTATAACTCTCATTCAAAGATCAATGCATATAGCTAGTGTTACAGCTTGAACCATACACTAGTGTACTTGAGCAGTCTTTTGCCTAGTTGCTTCTAGATCATGAGGAAAAAAAAAAAAGTAATGAAAATAAAAAGCTTCTATCTAACTCTTATGGCTTGTAAACAGAAGATCATATGTTTAGAGTCTGGGCATGATGAAAAGGTGACTGGTATTTTTAGAAAAGTACATTTGTAGAGAAAAAGGTCCTGAAATGAGCTTGACTTGTACCTGTATTTCCATTATTATGTTGTTAATGTGGAACAGAAATAAGGATGTAAAACTGATATGTAGCTGAACATTTAACAGCAGACTGGGGAATTGCAGTTGCCTGAGATCTCAAGTAGCTTTATTTGAACTACCCATTTGTTACAAGAAATCATTTTGGAAACCCCACTTTCCTTTGGTCTTAACCTCAAACTTTGTTAGTTTGGAATGGCTGTGTTTGGAGGACCCTCAGGAAGCACCAGGGGAAAGAGCTCGTCATTGTCCAGACTGTAATGGGAAGATGGGCTGAGGGGTGGGAAGGGTCCCTGAGGCCCATGTAGCGTGTTCTTCTTGCTGCATGGAGCAAAACAGGCTGTAGGGACCAAAAGGAAAGCTCTCAAAGTGGGTTTCCTTAACATAGCCTGGCACCCTGGTCAGCTTGAGGTCTGGCGATCCTTCAGTTCTGGTTTGTGAATAAGCAATTGTAACAACAGCTACAGCAACTCTTTCCAACAACACTGAGCTAAATGGGAGGTATCCCTTCATGTTGAAGAGGCTTGATAGCGTGGGTTTCTTGGGCAAAGTGAAACCTCTTCTCATGCGGTGAAATGTACAAGTGTAAGGAGGACCCAGTTTGCTGGGGAAGGTTGATTGACTCTGATATTGTAGTTCTCCTCTGCATCCCTTTTTAACATGCATTCACAGTCGGTCTGTGCATGTGCATTCACTGAGGTAGTACCTTGCCAAGCAAGTAAATATGGCTTAGTTTGTCGAACAGTTGTAAAGTGATTCCTTGGAATAACTATGGATATTGTTCTGACACTTCAGCTTTCAAGACCAGCAAGTGTACTTTTTTCTTCTCCTCAAAGAATGAGGAGGACAAATATGCTAGGACAACATAAAATTTAAGGTGTAAAGCTTAAAACACCCATGTGACCATATTAATTCACTTTGGATGCTGATGTGTATAAAAGTCATTCTATGGGCTCAGACAGGAATCGCAGATGGAAGTGCAACTGGATACCCAAAGATGCACATTCCCTAGGGACAGACAGATGGTACTGCGTACATACAGTCTGCTGTGATTGTCTAGTCAGAGCATGATGGGATCTTACCTGTCAAGGTCTGTTTAAAGAGGGAACGAGCCCATCAGCCCAGCTGTGTCTTACATGGCTCCAGATTGAAGGTTTGGTGGCAATTTAGCAGACCCTGTGCCTGGACATGGTGTCCATCATTTCATGACTGCCTGGCAGAGTACGTTCTCTGGATTTAATTTACTGTGCATCCAGAGCAACAGATTAAACAACAAAGTTAGTCTGGTAAACAAGGTTTCTGTTTATGTAGATTTCTCTTTTCCCCAGTCATTTCCTGCCCACACCCTGAATCTTGGGGCTTTCATGGAATTGCTCTGCTTGGACTTGTCTGTGGCTAGATCTGGCTGTATGAGGCTGCCTGGGTTTCAAACCACAGCTCATTCTTTTCTTCTTGCCAATCAAGATAATTTGGCCACTGATCAGTGAAGTCAGTCAGACAGTGATTTGCACCAGTTGTGGTTTTGATGCGGCAGTACATGAGGTTAAGTAGATAATACCAGGGAAGACTTGTTACTGCTGTAAACACCATTCAGGGATTTTTTTTTTTTTTTTTTTTATGGAAACTGTTTTAAAATCCCCTCACACAGCGATAGAAAGTGCCTTTTCTTCCACAGGTATGATGAAAAGTTAAGTAGGTCATTTTTTTATCTCGAAAATAAAAAGCTTGAAGACCCTTCTCTGAAATAGTCTCCACTCGGTAAATCTAGCAATCTGTCATTGCTTGATGATGCCATCAAATAGAGATAATGCTACTGCAATCTGGGATTACGCTGTGGCACTGGGTCGCTCTTGGTTTGAAGTAGGGAAGTGAAAATATTGTCAAACCACAGTGGGTCTTCAGTGAGCTTGGTGAACAGCTGAATGTGCATGTTCACCTCCTGCTCAGTGTTTGCTGCACCTTTCCTTTTAAAGGGAGTAAAGGCACAGCAAACTGGAAAAGGGGTTGAAAGGTGAGACTCCCATTTGTCCAGGAATAGGTTGAGTTGCTGGCTGCTGGGCTGTCTCCTCTCAATCCTTAAAATCCCAGTGGTCACTGCTTTGTGTTCTGAGCTACCTGGATCTCTAGATAAGGCTTTGGAGATGCGATTTTTCAAATACAGCTCTTCGAGGAGGAAGATGTAGACTTATAGAAAAGTTCTGTACTTCTTACTGATGATGATCGTTTGCTGGGTGTTGTTCAGGGACATAGTAGAAGGAACAAAGCATTCCTTTTCTGAAAACCAACAGCAGCGTATACATATAAACAAGTTGTAATTTAGGTCAGAGAAGGTTAGGCTTTGCCTTCTTTCTCAGAATTTGGATCTCTTGTAAATATGACATTGTTCTTCATTTCCAGGCAACACATATATATATGTGTGTGTGTGTAAGTGCATGTATGAAACACAGTCTTTAGAAATAAATACCTCCTCTTGCTGCCACTACCAATTTCTAGTGACTTCAACCTATCCCAGTGCATGGCACTTACCAGTGCTTGTCCCTGCTATGACAGAGCTGCAGCTCAGAGCTCTGTGCTTGCGTAGGATGGGGAAGAAATATTCCAGCTATTCTAATTTTCTTTCACTGAAAAGGCTCACAGAGGCTTAAAGCTTATATTAATTGTGGGTGGACAGAGGAGGAATTGTTGGACGTCAGGACCCCCTTAAGACCTGATATAGGTAGGTCATGTTCCCGTTGCACACAAGGTGGCCATAGCTTAATGCAAGGACAGCTTCTGTCTGCATTTGGTTTAGTGTTGTACCCGCCTCTGTGGAGCGCTTCCTCTTCACTCGTAGTACCTCTGTGACTTTCTGGCTGCTGGCTTATTGCAGGGACCTGCACTGCCAGCTCTACAGGCAGCTCTGCCTCTTTCGCCTCGACATCCTACCATATGTCAAGGTCTTTCTTGCAGTAACCGGAGCATGCTCTGCTAGAGTGAAAAATAACTGGTGGCAGCTTGCAAAATCCCTGCAGGCACCTCTTACACCAGACTGCTTGCTTGTTGTACTTGTAAGGAAACACAGAAGACCACAAAGAGAAGGGAACTGGTCAAGTAGTTGCCCAGGTTAAAAGTGACAAGCTTAATCCCACCCCTAGCCCCTGCTGTGTTTCTGTCTCTTCCCTCTCTTCTGCACTGTCCCCTCTGCTTCAAACCATGAAACTACAGGATCTTATTTGGCTCGGCCACCAACCATTTTCGGATATCCATCGTGAAGAGGCATGGGCTATCCTTAACTCTATTTCTGGCCTGTGGTGTGACTGGGCAGATGACTTGGCCCTTGTGCCTCAGTTTCCCTTGTGCAAAATGGAAATGATGGTAGTTCTCTAAAATGATAAATGATCTATAGACAGGAAGTACTGCAGACAAAACAAGTCATATTGTTGGTCACTAAAACCTTGTAGCTGGGAGGAGTGAGTTATGAGGCAGAGGTAGGAGACACTGGTATAATGCAGAGATTTCTAATTCCACTGGGTGGCAGCTGAGACTTTCTTTAGGTGAGGAATAATGTTTTCTCCTTGGGGTGAAAGGCAGCAACTTCTTCACTAGAAGAAAACAGATCCAGGACCAAGTCTACTGCAAGCTCATGGGGCTGTAACCAACTGAGATGGCTGGTTTCCCTTTGTTTACGCTCTTTGAATCCCTTAATTTAATACAATAAACCAAGGTCACTTGAACTGAAAAACCCCTAAAATGTGCTGGGTTTTGGATTGCCAGTCACTTAGAATATTTTTAAAGGCTTGTGAACCAAAACCACTTCAGCAGAAGTCCACCCGTTTTTCACTTGATGTATTTTTTGCTGCAGTTTGTATGAAAGCCAGGAGGTGTGAGATCATGTCCCGTAACTGTGTCAGTGAAGGAGAGAGATACCTAAACAAAGAGCTCCCGTTGTACAGATGTGCAGAGCGGATTGTATTGCTTACAATCACCACCTTCCCTTGGATGTGTCAGGCCCTGGCAGAAGCATTGCGTAAAGAGCCACCAGGCCCAAAACGGTGCTTTGGCAATCCTGTCGTGCTGCTAACAGGGTGCTGTGGTGGGCAATACCCTGAGAGCACAGTTCTAAGCACTGCTGTGAGTGGAGGCACTACGCTACGTCCTGTGCTCTGTCTGGCTCAGCTCAATGTTATCTGCACCCTCCACCCCTGCTGCCCCCAGTGCAAAATAACCTTTTTGGTGGTATCCACCACTCTCCATCTCTGTTTTGGTGCCTTAGGAAGTAGTTTGCTGATATCCATTTCTTCCTTGGTGCTTTGCACTGTTTGTACCTAACAAACAGAGATGCTGAGCAGTCCTGAAGGGTATGGAAACATTCAGTGGTTGGATCCTGCTTTTCTGTTAATGAGGTAAAAAAAAAAGTGTCCATAAATCATGGCAGTCTCATGGATTAGACTGCAAAGTAGTGGCAAGAATTGCTCAAAGCTGGTCAGATGGAGGAACTGCTGTCTCTGTCTCCGATGAAAAACCACAAAGTCTCGCTAGCCCTGCTTGGTGGCCTTCCTTTAGGGTCTTGAGCACCCTGTCCTTTCAAATGGTTCTTCCACAAACCCAAGATTTCTTCTTACTTGCATGGAGGAAAAGTAACCCTTTCTCTTTGTGCTACCTCCAAGTGAGCCACACCATGCAGTTTGCCACAGAGCTGCCTGGTTTTTACTGCACACTTACGTGCAAGTGCCTCACCCAAGGATTGCTTATTCTCTCTTCTGTTCCTACCCATCCAGTTAATTTGAGGTGTGTTGTTCACATGGGTGCAGTGGGTAGAAAGGGGCTGCGGGTGCTTTATAAGAAGGTTCCCTGTCTTGGAAGAGCTGGCACAGCTGTGCAAGGCTGGCGAAGGCAGCTTTCACAGAAATCTGCCTCTGGTCTAATAGCTTTATGACAGGAGAGTAAATAAGAGTCATTCTCCACCCAGTCTTAACATTAGAGAGGCGCAACCAGGGATGCGATACCTGGCTTCTCTGCCCAGCAGATTTTGGCTGCAGAGGACAAGCAGGCTGCCCTCAGCACGGGTGCAGGGTATCTCTGCAATGCCGTATAAGACTGGCCTGGGTGTCAGCATGTTCGCTTAAGAACATGGGAGGGTTTGGATGAGAGAGAGAGGGAATGCCACAGGTATAATTAGAGGGCAAGAGAGCGTGGAGGCTCATTCTTGGGGATTGTTTGAGTGTTAATAAGCTTTGATAAGAGTCACAGATGAAAGAATAAATGGTTGCAAAGCTAAAACGAGGCTGGCTTCAACCCCAAGACATGTCACGTCTTCCTGCTGAAAGTGTGCCAGATAAATGTGCAGAATGATGGGCTCCCTTGTTTCTGTCTGAATTGACTTTTTTTGAATGGCATTTGATGGCCAGTATGGATGGACATGGGACCATCCATCCAATGCCTTCAGCATTACAGCGAACAAGACTGTGTGGAGAGGCTGAGTGCTGTGCAGAAGCAGGTGGCTTGATAAAGGAGCAAGTTTAGCTTCAGCAGCTTTTAGCGCCTTGTGATGCTGCCATAGATCAGATGAGGAGGAAGTAACGGAGACTTCAGCAACACAGGCTGCATTGCATAGGTAGATGTCAAGGATCTTTTTATGTTTATTGCTGCTAAGTGGCACACTAAAAGCTAAAAAAAAAAAAAAAAAAGTAGTAGATTCACATCAGTTGCACTCATGAAACTGCTGTGTCAAGCAGTAGTAATACATCAGAAGGCAAACAGCAGCAATGTGGCTGAGTTTTCTGCTGGAGACCACAGACTGTCCAAAGGGAACCCCAGAAAAAAGTCAAGCCAGGGAAAACTGAAGGTAACTTTAACTCTGCAAGGAAATTAAGGTGAAACAAAATGAGAAATTCAACATAGCTCATTGTATAGCTGTGACACCTGGTGTCCTTCCAAAATAGTACAAGACTTTAAAAACTTATGCTCATGAAATGGAAAAGATCTCTCCACTAGTGATGAAATCAAGAAAGAATCCACCACCTGATAGCCGAGCTGAAATACAGCGGAAGTCGTGGATGTAAGTGCTGTCCGCGCTGGAGGGGTGGCATGCAGACCCCCTTCAGGAAGCTGTCAGGCCCAGATCAGCCCCCATGAGGGTAGAGAAAGTCCTAAAAAGCTTTATAAGGAGAAGCAGAGCAGGTGGCGGAGGAAGGCAGGCGGAGAGCAGCTTTTACCCTGCACAGCAGTGCTGGCCTGGGGCAGGCGCAATTTAAGCGTGATGGAGAAGGTGTGACTGGAGCCATTCATCTCTTCTGAAGCTGTTTTGTTGTCTCGTGGGCATCGACCCTTCCCGAGACCGCAGACTGTCCCCTGCATGGTGTAGCATGACACCCTGCAACACTCACGTGCCCTGGCTCATCCTGCTCCAATCCTCTCACCCTTGCTTTCTCCCTCTGCTAAAGAAGAGTAGAACTATAAAAGAAAGCGGCTCCAAGAGCTGCTTGGCTCCCTGCCCCGGTCCTGGCCAGCAGCTGTGGCGGCAGGAGCCCGAGGTGTGCCCGTGGCGAGCCCTGCTCTGCCACCCCAGCACTGAAAGCTTTCCTGACCCGGGGGCACCCTGCTCCCCAAACTGGTTTGCCAGTGTGTCCCAGGCAGGTTCCTGCTGAGTCTGCAGCAGGCGGTGATCTGATTAAACAACTCTACGTAAGCAAAGCAGTTCGGTGGTGCACTGATGGCACTGTCAGGTGAAAGCATAGGGACTTTCTTCCCTGCTGCTGCTCTCCCATCCTAGAAATGAGAACAGATCTTGTTTTGTTAATGTTGTTTAATTTTATTAAGTTAATTCTATTTATTTAATTAATTAGGTTTTATAGCTAATTAATCTGAAGGTGCTGGTCAGGAGTAAAACTAGTTTGGGGTGATCACCATACCAGGAGCACCTGCTTTGAGCTGAACTGCTTCCTTTGTTTCAACAAGCTTCCAGCAATGCCAGCTCCAAGCTTTTGGAACCCGAGCCTGTTCCCTTTGTGTATCATAAGAGTAGCTAATAGTTTTGTTCCTGGGGTGTATTTACACCACACAGACGAGGCCATAATTAGTAGCTGGGATAAGCACAGCAAAAAAATATGTATGTGAAACCCAGCACTTGAATGCTCTGTATTTAAAGCTGGGGGTCTTTGAGGAGTTGTGGGCCGAAAGGAAAATCTGTGGGTCGAATTCTTCATTGTTGCCATTTCACTATGATTCCTTAATATATTTTCTGCATGTTGAACTGTTGTTTCCAAAAAAAGGGTTGAGTATTGCCTGCCTTACCCTTTTATTTACCACAGGGACAGACAGATCACTAACTTGTGAGTTGCTCAAGGTTTGAAACCAAAGACCATATAATTGGGGCAGGGGATTTTGGGTTGATCTGTACAAACAGTTGAACTGACTTAACTGTAATCAGTTATGGAAAACATCACTTGGAAACACAACTGGAAACACAGTATTTTGGCTGATAGCAATTATGCCTTAGTTCCAAGCTGTTAAACTACCAAGCGAGGTTTTAAATTGATACCACAATTAACTTACCAACTGAAAGGTAAATTGCTCTAAGCCATAACTGTTATAAATGAATTCAACTGTTGTCCCCAAAGGAGTTTCTGAAGGATTAACTGAATCAGTTTAATAACCAATTGTAGTTAAACTGGTGGGAACTATTTTGTGTAAGCCAGTCCTTGGGACTGGGAGGTTTCACGGTGATTCAGGTGAAGGGTTGTAAGGCAGCACTTGGGTAGAAACATCAGAAACCATTTGGAGCTTATCACCCAGATCTGCTTTGCAAGGGAGAGCTACATGCATCAGCAGAGCATCATTTCTTTTGCTATTAATGGGAAGATACAAAGATCTTCCTAAAAGCAGATTAAAAAAAAATAAAAATGCCACAACCACAATACAAATTGCTGGTACAGTACAATTACATTCTGTCACTTCAGATTTCTTGAAAGCATATCAGCGTATCACCTATGTTTCAGTGTGCTCTGGTAGATTGATTATTGCTTATCTGTACCACCTGGACAGATGCTTCGAGATGTAGCTATCCTGTAAAGTGTTTAAATTCTGTATTGTGTGCACAAGGTCCTTCTGGCAGAAATGTGTTTGTGTGAGCATGGCTAATCTGGATCAGACTCGTACCAGGCATGGATTCAGTATTAATGTTTTTTAAATCCCAGGGTAAGAAATAACACATACCCTGGCTGCTATGCTACTCCACTGTCCCCTGGCTGAGATCATGTAGGCTGTGCCACACACATAACAGTATTGTTTTCTCAGAAAGATAATAGTATTTCAAAGAAATCTTTGATTCAGTGGTAAGAAAGAAAAATATTCTCAATGACCCTGCTGTGTATGGGCAGAAAAGATAAGCAAGCGTTTTAAGACAGTGGCAGTGAGAGCACAGATTACACAATTTGTAGCATCTTTGGAGAAGACAGCTCAGATAGCATCCCCTTAGGCATTCAGATGCATTGGGTTCAAAACATCATATTGCATATTGATGGTAATGGGACCAGCTGTTCACTAATTTGTGCAAGTGTAAACAAGGTGTGGTTTAATGAGCACAAAATCATCTGTTTGCAAAGAGCAACCCAACCTTTCCCCACCAGATGCAAGCTCCTAGGGTGGGATCCAGCTGAGCCTGACCTGTGTACCAGACCCAGACTTGGTCTGCCTGCACTCAGTGCTGCATGGGAGGACCCAAAACGTGGCACCCCAGGCCTGGCTCCTGCACCTCAGGCTCACGCTCCACATCACCGCCTCTGTGCCCAAAGCCGAGCTCGCCATCACTTCAGCTAGCACAAAATGCCATGAACTCTCTTAGATCATGAGATATCTATCTCATGCACTGATCATCACTATCTGCACCTTTGACAGCCCTCTTGGCAGAAAGCTTGGTGATGGATTGGGCGTAAAGTTTAATTTCTCTTGGGTCAGGGAAGGAATAAGTGAGAGTCTGGGAAGCTCACCCTCATTCTGCCTATGTTGTGAGAATTTGGGGGATTTGGGCCTTTTTTTGTTGTTGTTCTTTTGGTGGTTGGTTGGAGTTTGGTTGTGTTGGTTTTTTTTTTTTTTTGCAGTTAATCTCCATGAGCAGTATCAACTTCACTACAGTGAGTATTAAAAAAAAAAAAAAAAAGAAAGAAAAAAACATCCTTAACATCCTTAATCAGTCTATCCTGAACCACCTCCTTAAATTAACAGATGACAGGGTGGGCATCAGTTTCTGAGGAGCTGGTGTAGAGGCTGGGAAGCAGGATGATGTACTCTCAGTTCATCCTTGGTAAACTCACTGAGCTGTGTACACATTGCACAGACAGAGACTGTTTGTTCAAGCAAGGCATCAGGCCCCACGAATTCTCACCACAGAACCAAGCTCATTAGGAGCGTGCAAGCCTCAAAGGCTAGTCCTTTATCATCTTACTTTAATTATGAAATCCACAAGAAATACGAAGCAATTCCTGGCTGCAGAACGCTGGCAGCATCTTGTGTTTTAAGTGGAAATGCCCTGGGTTTTTCTCCTATCACACTAGTGATACTGCAAAGTTAATAATCATAAGCAGTATTTGTCATCGCATGTAACAGAATTGTAATGACATCCTATTTATATCAAAAAAGGCTCTGTGCATGTGTCACCTCTGTGTTTTGATATAGCTGTCTCTCAAATATCTTCTGATAGACATCTCTGCCAATCTTTGTGAGGCGGTAGGAGTAAAATCTGCTAGGACATTTGACGCAATACTGAATATTTTGGCTTGACTTTGGTTGGTGGCTGCATAATGCTCCAAACTGTACTTTGCTAGTCAGGTTCGTGAGAGTTTTTCCCTTCCAGTGGGAAGGGCTGTGCTACTGTGACATTCTTACTATTGTCTATTATCGTGTCATGAGACAACCCAGAGACCCACAACCGCAGGTGGAGCGTTGGCATTTGCAGTCCAGATGCAATAAAGCAATACTAAAAATAGGAGGGAGAACTGGGGCAGAAGGACAAGGGTAAGAGCAATGAGGGAAACTGCTCTGTGCCCCTGCAGGTACGTATCTGCGTGAGTCATCTCTTGCAGTCCTCTTAGCTAATATCATTGCTCCCGCCATGATTCAGGCGTTAGGAATGAGGATGGAAACGCAAGCAGCAAGAAGAGGCCCTTTGCGGCTGGTGAGCAGTTGTGTTTTCAGATCACCAGAGCAGAAATCTGGGAGAAAAGACCTACCCCTACCTTTGGTCCTTTGTCCCTGCTTGTAACCCAAAGAGCGCGAATAGGGACAGGAGCTTGTTGTCCTCTGCAGATCCCAACAGACTGGGAAAGCAGTGGGTGAAACAGCAGCACTGATATCCAGGATCCAAAATATAATTCCCATCATGGCAACTTTTAGGCTAGGCCACACTTTTTTTTTTTTTTTCCTTTCCTATTCTGAGAATTCCTGTCAGTGACATCTCTCGTGGCATGAAATGTATCCTGGTGGATAAAGATGATCATTTAGTTCTCAGGTGCTGTAAATCACTTCATTTTAAGAATAATGATATCTTACGTTTGTGCTAAACCTTCCGTCTCCAGATGTGAGTGATCTTGCTGTGGTACAGGCATTGTACTTAAAATATAATAACCATCACACAGATGGGGAAATGACAGCTAACCCAATGTCACACAAATTTTATTTTTGTTGACTAAAACCTTTGTACACACTAGTAGCTGTGGTATGCATAGTCTTTTATAGAGGAGTTTGCCTCAACTGATGGAGAAGTTGTGACTCGATCAGATGTGCTTTCCTCTGACATCATTTTCATTACTAGTCTGCTGTGTCACAATGTTCATTCCTATCACGCTTTGGGTTTTTGAGGTTTTATAGGGAAAAATGTTATCTGCCCTGAGAGGAAAATAAACAAATGAAAACAAACTTCCCCAGTGTATATCATCTGAATGATCCTACCCAGTACCTAACTGTGATGGTCACATCATGGGGATGCAGAAAAGTATTTCTGTCTTTTCCTGAAACTTTCTTTTTATTTTCAATGACAGTTAGGGCTAAAGCTTTTTATATTACATCTTTGTGCAGCCACTGAAAGCTGTGCAAAGGGAGTGTGTATGTGTGTATATATATGTATAAAGAAACAAAATCCTTCTATTTCACCCTGATAAAAATGACTGCACAAGGTGTGGAATGATACAAAAAAATCTTTTTTTTTTTTTTTTTTTTCTTCTCCTAGCTGACTGTGTCTATCAATGTGGAAGACCTGAAAATGCTGGCATTGAGGTCTGTCAAAAGCAAAACTCCAAGATGTGCTATGTTTCAGCGAATACTGATCCTTTGTTGCAAGGCTTTCTGTATGCATCATCAGTCACTTGACACTTTGTGTACCCTAGAAACCTAGAAACAGCAGCATCAATGCTAATTTGTTTATATATTTTAGGGAACTTCATTTGCAGTTTGACTTTGGTCACGTTACTTCACAAATTGACTTTCCAGTGCCTGACTGAACAGGGAATAACTGGAGGCCAGCCAGCCTGCCCGTGACCATACCATTTTTGCTCCTTATTCCCCATTTCAGTGACTCAGCTCACCCACAACACCAGGGCCTCCATGGTACTTATGACCTTACTAAAACTATTCATAGTTATGATTCACTGACTGACCGAAACTGAGGACTATGTTCGCGATGTGTGGGTAGACCTAAGCTGCTTTAGCTGTAGGCTTAATCCAGTAGATGGAGCAGCTGCCTGACACTATGGAAACACCCTGTATCTCTGTCCTGGATAGCATGGTCTGGTGGCCAGTTATAACTGGAATATGGTCTTTATTATTTGCTAGTGTCCACAGGCAGGAGAGAAAGCTGTGCTCCACTGGATGCTTTGATGAAGTTTTACTTCTTCCTGCTCTTGTGCACTCCTGTTAATTTAAGTCCTGACTTCAGAGTTTGTCATAGGCTCTTAGAGCTGGCAAGGCAGATGGGGATCTCTGCTACACATACTATAAATCTAGTATTTCATCTGACACTGGTTTGACTGATGGAAACTGATCTGAGATCCAGGCTGCTGTGGGGCTTAAGAGAAGCAGGCAGTACCTGCTCATGTTCTATAATTATCAGTGACTAACCTTATAGTCAAAGATAGCCTGATGCACCTTGTAGGGTTAAGGACCTCAAGCTAATACCTGTGATACGTGAATATGCCCCTTGCCTTGCATGTAAACTGTTCCACATTATTCTGTGGGAATGGGAACACACAGCAAACTTACCATTCCCGAAGCTTTGTGCACTCCTATTACAACACTTCCACTGCTCCATCCCGGATCAGTTTTCTGTCTCATCTATTTTTTTGTTAACCTTCTTAGATGGTGCCCTGTTATGTTGACTGGGTAAAGTGCTGCGAAATTTATTTCCATCTTGACATTGTGACATGTGCTTTATAGAGATAATGACTTCAGACAAACCACAGTGTGATAGGCCCTCATCCTAATACTGTTTAAATAGGTACTTCTTCAGGAAGCCAAAGAAAAGCGGATAACAATTGCATCTGTATCTTGACTACAAATCTGTGTTTATGAATGCAAAAACTATCTGCCCTGAATATGTGAGCTATTGTGTCATGTCAGTGCTACCCCAGGCAGGTGGACCACATCTGCACACAGAGTGCAGGGGTGATGCCTTTTGCCCCACTCATGGAACCCAAAGAGGGCTTTTGGAGCAGTTTGGGTGTTACAAAGACAATATGCTGCCTTCCTTCACAGGGGCAATCTTGGATCACCTTCTAAGGTCTTGCCTGCTCATGCTATTTAGAACTGTTCTACAGACATGTAGATTTGTTACCAGGACAGTAACACTATGCTAAGAGGCAACTTCTTTTTTTTTTTTTTTTTTTTTTTTTTTTTTTTTTTAATATGACATTTTAATATCAGCAGAAGCCCCGGGAGCCGTCTCTTTCTGTTAGTTTGGCTTTGTGGTGCTTTGTCGGCAGCAGAACTGAGGCAAGTTCTACCAGCAAAATCTCTGTTGCTACATCTATTCTAGGAGCACTTGCCAATACAGTTGTAGCTATATCCAATGTAAAGGCCAGGTCTCCCCTCATGGAGACCATGGGCTAGTTTCCAGTTACAAGTGACTGGTGGTAAAACATCTGCTAGCCTGGAAACTTCTTCTGGTAAACTCCTAGACCCAGTTCGCATTTCTGTTTTCTTGCTGTATGTTAGGGAAAGATGTAGGCATGATTAATCCTCTGTCCACGGTGGCCTCGCGGTTATCTAGGCCAACGGCATAAATCGGAGCGCTCCCTGGACTGCTTTTGCTCTTGTCAGGCTTGGACTGAGCTGTTCCATGCACCTGGAGGTGATGTCCATTTGTTCCTGCGCTGAGCAGAGCTCTGCTTCTGGAGGGAATCTGGCCCGTTGTGATTAATTCCTTGGTTAAAGCCTAGGTGCCTTCACTATAATATTTTTGCTTCTAAGATATCTTCTCATGTTGCAATATTAAATATCTAAACCCCTCAGGGATTCATTAGCAATAAGTGATACAGAATGTAGTCTGAGATCTGGGAAAGAGATCTTTATTGACAATATGCAGAGACCATGTTTGAAGCGAAAGGCCGGTGTTTGGTGGAGCCCCAGCATTTGCATTCCTGAACATCAGGCTAATTTTGTCCTAAAATACATCTCCCTTTCTCATTTTCTGTGCTACAGCTGTGCCTTATCTTGGCTGGCTGTAATAGAGAGTGAGCAGCCTACTTTAAATCCTTATTTTCAAATCTCTTTTTAGCCTTCATATAATATGAATAACTTCTTAGAAAAATAAAACTGAAGTCTATGTTTGAATTGGGTCTTTCCTTGGTTAGGTAGCTTCCTGGTTTTTTTTGGTAATATTAAAAAAAATATATATTTCCACAATGGTTTTAATTTCTTGGATTTCTAATTAGCTGTCTTCCTTACACTTCACAAAGGAAATTTATCCCCGATGGGTAAATCGGTGGTGTTTCTCTCTGATGGTCTAAAAAGTTAAGCTTGGCTATGGTGTCAGTAGAGGTAGTACTATAAACCAGTCTCTGCAGGTTTTTTTTATTAAGTATTGTCTAAAATGCAGAGTCCAATTAAATCCAGAGGAACCTTGATGGGAATAAGACAGGACTGGGGATTTCCCCCGAGATGGAGCCTGCCCTGTCTCTTCACATCTCTATTCACCGCTTCTCTTTTCTGACTGGTAAAGGTGCCAGTTAGTGCCAGCTGTGGTTTGATGTTATGGAAAATTATCGAGGGAGAACCAAACGGAGACTAAACTGCCATCGAGCAATAACGATTATTTTACTGAGCCAGTCCACTGGTGCGCAGGTGGTGTTTGTGAGACTGCACCCTTAACCAGACATTTATGGGTCTTAATCTTTCTGTGTGGGTTCCCTCTTAATACAGCTTTTCTCTTTGGCTTCTGTCAAGGTGAGAAACCTGATGTTTTCCCCACAGGCAAGCTATTAAAGTGTCAGCTATTTGGGGAGTTTTCTTGAGGAAATAGCAGTGGCAAATGTCTTGTCTCCCCTTCTCCCTGCTGCTGCCTACACCATTAAAAGTAGCCTCTGCGAGGTGCAGAGCATTTACGCCCAAGAGAAATAACGAAACCGTTCCCAAGTTGACGAGCCCTGACAAGCTCTATCTGCTGTTTTTCTGACCCTGTGGCAGGGTAAACAGATACCTAGTGGATGTTCCTGGGAAATAAGCCTGTCAAGCCGCAGAGGGGCTGCTGCGGAAAAGTTTGAGCGGGTAGAGCAGAGCCACGCTGCTTCCTACCCAGGTTGTGCCCTGCCGGGGGAAAGTGCGAAAGCAGCATGGCTAATTCCTTTGGAACGAGGAATTGGCCTACAGCTTTTCCCCATAGGATGAATGAAAGTTATGCGGTGTATACGCAGATGTTTAGGATGAGCTAACTTTCCAGCCTGTTTGTATTATCTCTTTGCAAATCTTGACATGCATCTGCCTGTGCGGTGATTGTTTTAGCTCACTGGTGAGCAGATGTTTCTGAGGCGCTGGTCCTTGCCAGCTGAGATGACCTTGTATACTCTGCCACGTCTTGTCCTTTCATCTGGCAGCCAGCAGTCAGTGCAGAGGACCCAGGCTCAAGGTCAGATGGTGATGGAAGAGGTTGTAGGTTGCAATGAATTCCAAGGGGGTGAAGAAACACTGGTACAGAGGGATGCTACCAAAATCTTGTTTGAGCTTGGAGTGTTTATTTTCCACCATAAGCCTCCCCCCAGGAGTCAATACATTAAATCAGCTTTTTTCATTTGTTTGGGGTTTTTTTCCTACTTTCTTCTTTGATGTGTTTTTGTTTAGGTTTGTTTGGGTTTGGTGTTGGTTTGGGGGTTTTGTTTGGCTGTTTTTTTGGGGTTGTTTTTTTTTTTTTTAATAACAAGTGCTTTTTCGTGGGAAGCCTCAGAGTATTTAACGTTGTCTGAAACCCAGAATTAATTCTGGAAAATTTAAAGCATCTGGGGTGTACATATCACTCTACTTATGACTTATTTCTTTTTTTTATTATTTAACAAGAAAAAAAAAATAAAAGACAAATGACCTGAACTTAACGTAGAGGGTTTTCAGAGCAGAAATTGCAGTCAAGCGTTTGGGTATTTTTAACTTTCTTTGTACAGTTCAAGCGGTGACCTCTAGCTCTAGAAAAACCAGAGCAAGAGTTTGGTTATGTTAACCAGAAAATCACATGGAAATGCATCAGTGGGTTAAATTGTGCAATAATTTTATTCTGGTACAGTCCTACTGGTTTTTATGGAGCTGCCCCACAAGGGCTGAATTTATGATCACTCATGACTTTTTTCTGTTCTCAGCAGGGAGTGGAAATGTCATACAAAAGTGTGGCGAAGGCTAAGAGTTGGGAAGGAGATTTGTCCTGGTGAGGTTTCCTGCCCACGTGTCTGGAATGCTCCTCACATCTCGGCCAATCCAGTGCACAACCAAAACAGGTTCCTGGGGCATTTTGGGGCTTAAGAGCACAGCTAATCTCTTCCTCTGCCCAGGCAGGATTGGCCATAACTGTGTTGGTCCTGACGGACGTTTGAAGGAGAGCAGGGTCTGGAAATGTTACCTGTGGCTAAAATAATACCTGCTAATGAAATGCTTGGAGATAGATGCACTCGAGCAGCCATGCTGCCTAGGGTAGCCAGTGTTTTTATGGTGACTTGCACCTCTATGAGCTTTATCTGCTGTGTTTATAAACAACAGCATTAGATCCTGATGGATGGAGAGAAGCTGAGGTAGGCACTGGGCAGACATAAGCTGTGCCCTTTCCAGGGCTCTACTGACCTGCAGGTAATCTTTCCTTAGATTTGATTAAGAGATCTGCCTCTCTTATATGATGAGCAGCAAACTCCTGGCTCCAAAGTTGTCTGCTAAATCAGTGTGTTCAAAATATTCACAGATTAGCAGAAGTCTCAGAGGTAATTTCATCCCCTATAAAATTTGACTGAAGTTAAGGCAGATGCTATTTTGAAGGCATGATAGTAAATATACTGACAATCAAATAAACTGAGAGGAATCTTTTGGTTTAGGAGGAAAATGCTAATGTAAAGCAGCTAAGGTAACATCCAGAAAGATGCCCTGATTCCGAAAGAAGCAACATTTAAGTCTACTGATTTTGAAGAATGTATTGTCCAGATTGTTAGCATTACAGGGAAGTAGTAGTCCTCAGAAATACTTGTGCATACTGCCAAGTTTGAAATTACTTTTCCTCAATACAAATGTGTCTGTGTAAAGCCTAGCTATAAGCTGCTGCTTAAAAATCTCTATTGCTTTACAGTAAGCTGAAAATTAGATAAGTGAGTCTGGCTTTATAGTTTGAGCAAAGGCTCTTCCTGACTTCCCTATGCTATAATGAACTCTTAAATACCTGGATCAGTTTTGCTGAACTAATAAGTTCTGAAATATCTGCCTTTTATTTTGCTGCCTTCAAAACATCTTGCTCTGCTGTGAAACTCAAAGATGCTTTAATTTCCTGGAATATCTTAGAGAGATTCAGGCAGTTCAGATGGCAAAAATGTTTGTATGCTTAACAGTGTCATCAGCACTCTAAGAATGGTTGAATATCTGTTACTGTATTAGGTCCTGCAAAATATAAATCTCCAAGTAAATCTTAAATACGCTACTTTCTGCATAAATAAATCAAAATGGATCATAAAGTTTTGAGATGTCCAAAAGCCGACCAATAGTATTTCTCATCTGCTTCTTGTTCTAGAATTCTTTTCCAAAAGCCTTTGGAATTTAAATGACTTTGCAATAACTTACACAATGTGCTGATAGAGAAGGCCAGCTGGTTTAAGACTACTCCTGACCACTTCTTACTACTCTTTCTTTTCTTTGTAATACTGCATGGCCAAGAGACAATTTTGACTCCTAGAGGAAAGAAAAGTATGCTTTCACTCCGCACCCCCCCCTCCAGGTTTAGTTTCCAGTTTGGTTGATTATGGTGCCACTTGACTGTGGTTTCTATACAATTAAATTTGTGTGTGTGGTTTTGGGTTTGTTTTTGTTTTTAATGTAAGAGCTATGGCTATGTTGAGTATGGCTATGGCTTGGCTACTCTGCTTCAGCGGGTTTGTAGTGTGACCCTGAGAGCTGCCGATTCTGAGAAGAGGAAGAAAGAAACCACGCACTTTGCAATGTACCAAACTGCACGTGTTAGCATTATGCAGTATCTTTCTCCGGAGAAGGGTAGCATTTGGAAGCCTTTCCCAGGATTAGCTGGCAATGTGAGAATGTGGAGTGGTTTTATCTGCCCGGCACAGTGCAGTGATACTGGAAGCGAGTCAGGAATGAGGATCATGAAGTCTAGCTGTGATTGTTGCCTTGGTTAATGAGGTAGGCTCTTGAGCAGGATCTACTACTTCAGGACTTAGCCTAGCTTGAAGTTAAGGCTGCATAGAAAGCCTATGGGTGCAGAAATCTCTGCTGGATGTGTAGCAGTACTGAAGAGATTTGGTCCTTGTTTGTTAGGTTGGTCCTGAGAAAAGTAATGCTACTGCTGAGTTATGAGGATTCTTGCAAGCAGTAGAGGGAGGTTGGAACATGCCATACTCCATACAAACACTTTTAATGGAAATTATTATAGGCCTGTTTTAGTATTCTAAAAAATGGAAGGGGGGTGGTGCATTTGTCCAGGTAAAAAGGAGGCAATTTTTGCTGGAAAAGGTGGAAAGGCTTCTCTGGTGCATAACTGAGTGTAAAAATGGTCGAAGATCTGGATCTCGGCATAATGGGTGCCAGGGAAATGGTCAGTGTCTGACTGTAGTACGAGTAAATGCATGAAGCCTGCTTGCTTGTTAGCTTTTAATGCTCTCCTCTGTCATAGGTTTGTGTGTATGGTGTTTTACTTATTTATGCCCAGGTGACATGTGAATGAGAGCTGGCAGCAGCTGCTGAATAATGGATGAAATACCAGAATTCTGCTGGTGGCAATCTCCACAGCGTGGGGAGCTGTGCTGAGGGCTTGCTGCTCCCCTGGCTGAGCTGTTTGCTCAAATGCTTTTCTCTGGCAATAGCCAGAACCTTCCAGCAAGTCCTGAGGTGTCTCAGTAAAGAATGTCTTTCCGCAGAGTATGCCTTGACATCTTGCATCACGGTCTGTTTCATTTTCTAGCTGGTTGCTCCCATTTCTAATGAAGAGCCTGACTAGCGCTGGTTTACAAGAATAGCAATCCCATCTCTTCACTACCTTTTGCAGCACTTATAAAGTGTATCCTGTAAGGTTTTATGCACAATTTTAAATAAACAAACTTTGCTAAAAAAGAGAGCAGAAATGTTTTAATTAGAGTAACCCAATAGGTTGGCTGAGCTCTGAATACAGCAGTGGCAGAAGATCACTGAAAAACTTCTGCCCTTATCTGGCCTTAATCATATATCTTGGTTTCTAGGGCACTTGGAGGCTTTATTGTGAATGTTTCACAGATTACACTGACTAATATGAGAACAGGGTCGTTAGAATAATAAATATCAGGTAAGCGTAGAGCTGGCCTTAGAAATCTTTCTATATTTGGCTTCTGGTATCCATTGCTGTAGGACTCTAGCAAAAAAAAAAACCAACCAACCAACCAAAAAAAAACCCCCAAACCCAAAAAGCATTTACATCTGGTCCAGGGTACCAGTACACATGTATGAAATGCTAGTGCTGCCATTTTTTCCAGCGAAAGGGTGCCAGGCAATCTCAGCTGTGGCAACAGAGCTCTGTAGTATGCCTTGCTTGCCCTGGAGGAAGCCAAGCTCTTCCTCGCTGAGCACCTGCCTATTAAAGACAGCTAGTGCTAAAGGTCTGATTACAGTTCAGTGACTTGTTCACACAGTGATTAATTTTTCCTCTCCACTAACTGAGGAACTTGCTTCTATAGCACAGCTGACGAAATAGGTATTTATAACCTCATTTGTAGGAAGAGTGGGAGTTGGTTGAGCTACGACAGCCTAGTTAAAAGCATCTGACCACCATCACACATCTGAGGTCAAGGACTCACTGGCTGGGCAGGGCTTGACCTCAGTGGGACTTAATTTGCTTCACCCATCTGATGACCCCTGGGCTTGCAGTGTGTGTGGGAGGGGTGCTGGCTGGCTCCTCTGCCTGTGTTTTTTTGCTCTTCTGCTCTGAGGGATAGTCACTATTTATTCATATTTTGCTAGCACCGAGGCTCAGAGCCCATACTGGATAGGAAGGGCTGGAGGACGTGTGGAGAGGAAGCAGAGGAACCAGCCCGTAGAGAGACTATCCGGAGTACAAACCAGAAGTAAACCAGCTGCCCTCTCTCTGCAGCCGCTGTGCCGCCTTTCCGGGGGCACCAGGCAAATTAGCAGGGAAGGGTTCTTAATGCTTACCGGCCTAATCCCAAACTGTTGGGGACATCCTATGATCGCAGGGATGGAGAAAGAGATGCCCTGCCTCAGCTGAAGCGATCGCATAATGCCCGAGGGCAGTGGGTGTTCGAAAGCAGACCAGCGAAATTATTTAGCTGGCCTGCCTGTGCTCAGTGTGATTAAATTGCATCCCAATGAGTTTGTTGCTAATTCCATCCTAGTTTGCTCTGCTGCTGTAAACTGCTGGAGATATCTCGGCTGGCTCCCTGGCTCTGGCACACAAAGGCTTCTCTGTGTACATGTCTGTAACAGTGTCACTATTTTCTTTTTTTTTAATTAATTTTTTTTTTTTTTAGTTCTTTGCTCGCAAATGATTCTGAACAGTTTGCTTTTCCCCCTGTATAGCTTTGTACAGATAATACAGTAACGAAAGCAGTGGGGAGCTGTGAGGGGGAGACAATTAACATTGTTCCTTGTTTTGGGATTAGTGACCAGATGCATGCGGGGGGAGGACTGTGCCCCCCCTCCCCGCCAAGGCTCCTGCTTTCGGGCTGGGACACAGCTCTGCTTTGCTTAAATACCATCATGGCTAAAGAAAGCTTCAAGGGTGGAAGGGGGACAGCGCTGAAGTGTGTGTGTGTGTGTGTCATAGGGTCATCTCATCAGCACAAACCCACAAAAGCCAACGCGTCGCTCCTGTGACACAACTGTCACCGGTTTATGGCTCTGTATACGGCAGCTTTACTTGTCACAGGCCTGGAGAGGCCTCAGTTCATCTTTGGCCAGCGGGTCCCTCAGCAGCTGCTCCCCTTTTTTTGGCTCTTTGGCGTGTGCAGAGCAGCTGAGGGAGGTGAAGAGCAGCAGCCGGTTGGGGCAGACCCGCAGCCCCGCGGCGCAAGGGTGGGGGATTGGAAAGCCTTGCTGTAGGATGAGGTATAAAGGATGGCACCAAGGAGGCCATGGGAAAAGAGTCGTCCCCAGCAGACCCCCGGTGGCACCTTCCTGACCGGGGCAGCGCTGTCGGACAGGCCTGTCTGGTGCTGCAAAGGGGGAACATGGGTTGGGGAGGATTTGTCTGAGAAAATTGGCTTTCCTCTCTGCAGAAGTCATTGCATGAATGAGCAAGGTAAATGATGTTTGACCTGGAGCTAAACCTTTAGCACTGGGAATGGCAGCTACCTCGGGCGAGCTTTGGTTGGAAAGCTGTATCTTTCCTACTTATTCTGTGTCTGAAGTTTCTTACCTGAATTTTCAATGTATTTCAGAGCATTCAGAGATCCCCCTATTCCCCCTCACTCTGGAAAACTAGACTTCAAAGTCTCCTTTTCAAGACAAAACTAATTAAAACGCACGGGAGATAAAACCTGCTTTCTAGTCAGTCTCTCGCATACTGGATTTGCGCTTCAAAATGTCCACTTCATTACTGCTCGTCCTTCCCATGGAAAAGGTGGCCGACCTCTGGTCCCAGTGGGATGGACCATGGCGGTGCAGGGAAGGAAGCTGGCCGCTCACCGATACCTGGCTCCTGCTGATAGGCCTTCCAGCAAGTATCTTTAAGCAAATATTTAGCAAATGTCCGGAGCTACTGGTAAGAACAAGGAAGTCTCCAAAGCTGTTTAAATATTGCCCGGTCCTCTGCGAGGTGGTGGCTGTAAGGACTGGGGATGTAAGTGTATCCCAGCTTCTGGGATACAGCACTGTGCATTTTTTTTTTTTCTTTCGTCTTATCCCACTACACGTGGCTTCCCTCTGCCTTTAAAACAGCCACGCGCACCTTTAAACTACAAGGAAAATGCTGATTCAGCATGTAACACATGCTGCCATGTACCTTGCCCCCTTGAACAGGTATGGTACTTGTCTTTGCAGTCTGCCTGAGCTGACTCGGAGAGAATGAAGAGCACTTTGGCTTGCCTTACCTTTTTAATCTTTTCAAAAGATATTTTTTTTCTTTAGTGTGGTTTTCTCAGTTACCCCAAACATTGGCTTTTAACAGCAACTCCCACTTCTGAGTAAAAAGCTAGTTTTCTTTATACTTAAACATGTTTGGGGGGTGTTATATTTTTGTACTCATTTTTTGGCTTTTGTATTACTGTGTACCCGCCTACTTGAGCTTTCTGGGAGGAACTAGACCACGGCAAGCAGTTGTCTCCAAAGCCCAACTGCCGACTTGGCGTGAGGCACTTCATGGGGACTTTCCTATGTGGACTCCTTCCAAGCCTGCCCTCGCGGTTCCTCCCTGGTCTCATCTGTTTCACCACCGAGTTTGCTTTTTATCTTTGGTATAAACAGTTATTGTTCAGCAGTAGAAAATAATCTGACCAGAAAACCTGGCTTTGTTCCATTGAGTCAGGTGCTTTTTTTTTATCCTGCTTGGCATAAGGATAGAGGCAGGAGGAGAAACGAACCCCTCCAGCTCTGTTTTTTAAAGTGTTTTTTCAACATCTGTGGTGATCCTTTCGCCTTATGGGCACTGATAGCTACTGCTGGAGGAGCAAAATGTCTTATCAGCGCCTCTCAGGGCTGCTCTGAGGGGGAGTCGAGGCCAGCCATGCTGGCAGCTGCCTGTGTACAAAGGCACAAAAACCCATCACATCACTACGCATGCGTCACACCACAGAAGATGGTTACTCTTGCCTTTGAGTAAAACCCAGAACGCTGGAAATGCTATTTCTGAAGTGAAGGGGAAGAGCTATGGCTTAAGGGAAGCGTGATGCTTTCAAACAAACAAAAACAACCCACTGTTGTGGTGTTATGTTTTTTTTTTTTTTTTTTTATTATTTCCTCCACCCTATTGGTTAATAATATGATTTCTCCAAAGTTGTAAACAAAATTTCAAAGTTTTTCAACCTCTTAGCTTGAAAACGTCAAGGAAAAATATGGGACAGTTTGGCAGGATTGCTGTGGAGCTCTTCCTTTACTTCCTGGAAGAAGTTCAGGCAGCCCCACAGAGGCTTATGTTATCGTTATTAGTCACCCTGTGTGCTCCCAGTCTTTTAGAGGCTCTGTTTACTCTTGGTAAGAAAGGGGAAAGCCAGCAACAGTAAATCTGGAAACATGAACACATGCCTTCACATTTACTTGGGGTTTTATTCCTGGGTTTGGCTTTACTGATGACATAAAAATTAGGATAGAGAGCTCTACATAATTAATCTATCTAGTATTGTCTACTGATAGAGAGATCACTGCAAGGTAAGATCTTATTTTAAAAACGTCTTGTTTTCTGCTTCCTTGCCCCCACATGTATATGCCCTTCTCTTACTTTTTAAGAGACTTGGGTTGCTTTTTAATGGGCCTGACTATTCGCATCTAAAACAGACTCGGGCCATAAAAGAAGCAGAGAGTGTTCACAGTTGCTCTCGTTGAAATCTTTTTCAAGTGTTTTGTTGTCCTTCTTTAACTAAAATTTAAATACGTATTTATACTGTCCCTTTTTAATTACCTCCACTACATGGATGTCTGAAGGTGTGACACTCCTTCCAGTGTGACAAAAACTAATGTGAGGCATGCAGGCGCTGATGCCTCCCAGGGCTATTCCTCTGCTGAGGGTTACTAGAGTACAGCAAAAAGCCCTCTGAGTAGGAGCCAAGAAGTTGACCCTGTAACTTGAGTATCAGATCCAAGAGGAAGGTGCCGAGAGGATTAAGCTGTCTTTAAAATAGAGCTTTTTGAGTATCAGGCTTTTAGTTACATCTGTTTTGATCATAAGCTGACTCTGGACTGATATTGCAGAAGCTTGGCTGTTAATTTTCCTGCAGAGCAACCCTGAACCTCTCCATGTTGTAAGGTTTTTAAAAGCATTGCTGCATTTGAATGTATAGTTCATGCCTGATGGGTCCAAGCTGAGGTCTTGTGGCAGATTGGACGAGTCTAAGTAATCTGAAGGTTCAGAAGATGGAGTAAACAGCTGCCAGACTTGCATCGCCCAGCTCCAGGATTTTCAATAGTGATAAAGAGTTAATGGCAAAATGTGAATGTTCAGACCTTCCAAATGCTCCAGTTTTAGCAATGCATTGATACTGTGTGGGGAAATGCACTCTGAACACTGCAGCTGCTAAGTTTTGTTTTGTTCTGTGGACCCGTGCTTATCTGATTGGCAGGGAGAATGGCTTTTAATGCAGTCCTTCTCCACTTGTGGTTTGTTAGGTATTAGCAGATGAATATCCAAATGAAGAGGAAGGAAAAATAAAAGACCAGACTCATATGTGTCATTAGTCATGTGAGCAAACAAATTTAATTGCAGGATTAGAGGAGAGCAAGAGCAATAAATGAACATTAAGGTTAACCTAACTCTTATATCATTGCTACTGAAAACTATGTGATCTCACTATGTAAGATTTTTTTTTTCAAAGCCTTAAATAATCCTTCCATTTAAAAAAAAAAATAAGAAACAAAAAGAAAAAAATTAGGAAATGCTGACCTAGCTTGAATCTATGAATAAAATCTTCTCGGTAAGTGTTCTAACTTGTAAGCAAAGGCTTTGAAATCTTCCCCCACTTGTAATGGAGTTGAATGAGTTCAGTGGTAAATATGCAACAAGTGTAATGCCTGTTTCTGTTCTCTGTTCCCCTGAGAGTCATTTAAACAAAACAAATTCAGTGCACACTAATAAAGTGGGTAGGTAGGTATTGCAGCTTAATAGCTTGCGCTCGACCATTTTCTTTGGCAGGGATTTTAAGGAGTGTTTCCAGCTAGGTTATGATGTCTTCATCATGGACTGTTATCAGGAGTTGCATTTCCCAGTGTCAAGTCCCGATGCTGAAGATATGCTGCTCTTCAGGATCTTGGGACTGCTCAGGAGACACAGAGTTAAACACAGTGTATGTGCTGCTCCCCACGGCCCGTTGTTATTGCTGCAGCCTTCTCCACTTGCATTCAAAATGTTTTCCAAACAGCGCATGTATTGGGAGTTTGTCTGTTTGCTTTTCTTTTTTTTTTCTTTCTCTTTTTTTAAGTCGTTGGCAATTGCTTGTGTCTAGCTAGACCATTTTTCAGCATCTCTACCTCCTTTCTTCAGCTTGATTTTAACGAGCAGGGTATAAAGGTTCTGCTCGTGGTGTCTCCTGAATCTGGTGCTCTGTGTCCAATGTAGCTATCTGAATAACACACACAAGCGTTGGGCAAATTTGCTTCTGTACAAAGAACAATGGGGACATGTGCTCCATCAGGTCATCTCTGGCCTGCTCAAACTTGGCCAGTTGTGCTGCAGGAAACCGGGTGAGTGATGGGGCACGGGGGACAGCGTAATGCAGGAATGTCTAAAAACTGTTGCTTACTGCCTGTAGGTAAAAAGAACGGGGACAGATTATGGGAAAACACTAACAGTCATGATATGCTAGCTACTTGCCTGGTAGTCAAGCACCTTGAGCCATGAGCCTGTTGAACGCTCTTCTGCAGAAGAAGACCCAGGCCCTACTTTGGCCTGACCTCATGCCAGTTTTGCTGCAGCTGATCTGGGCAGTCCCCCCAGCCTAGAACTGCCAACTCCTCTGCACAGCTCAGTGACTCTTCAGTTGTGGCTCCCTGTGTGGGCAGGAGGTAGGGACAGCAACCCCCTGAGCCAGAAACGCTGCTGGGATTTACTTGGTGAGCTATGCTTACCCTACCAGATCTTGTGCTGAGCATGTGTAACCATGGTGTGAACCTCCAAGAAAAGAGGCAGTCATCCTTCATCTGTGAATGGATGATTGTGTGTTACTTTTTTGGTTTTTCTAGTGATCTTTGCAAAGTGGTGAAAGAAACTAGAAAAAAATGCCATGTACCGAGGAGCTAATAGTACCTCGTTTCCGAAGGGTTTGTATTCATAGGTTGGCATCCCTGAGGTTTGCATTTCCCTTTGGGGGTTCTACATCATCTACCAAGACAGGAGTCTGCATTGCAGCCTTCTCCTCGCTCAAGACATCTATGCAGGTTTACTTATGGCATCTCTACCCGTTTGGTCCTTTCCTCTAACATTATAAGTATAATAAGTATATTGAAAGTATCTGAAGGTGTCCCTAACTACTACAGGTTGAAAAGGAGCTAGATAATGTGACAACTCATCCCGTTTCCTTAGGGAAACTATAATGCTTCTAATTTTCTTAGTGTCCTCTAACTGATGCTCTCCCAATGTATTTCTGCACTTGTTTCTTTTTAGCTTGGTGTGAATGCATGCTCCTCTTCTAGAAGATTGATTATCCAGAAATCATGCCTGAAAGATTTTTTTAATTTACCTTCAGCATGTAAAGTAAACTGGAGTTCAGATGTGTGATACAATTAAGTGCAGTCTAGTTTCAATCAGAACCTGTTACTCTTGCCAGCTGAATTCCTAATTGGAAAGGAGCAAGGCATTTCTGGTGAGCAGCAGATTAACTGAAAAATTTAGAACGCAATTATTCCATATCTTGGGTTAAATTCAGTCAATAGCTGAGCTGAATCAAAAAGGTCTTGAAACACTAACATTTAGAATATATTTTGATGCTTAATTGCTTATTTCAAGAGGCATTTAAAATTATTTAAGCTTTAGGAAATTGAGCTGAGCCAACATAAAAACAGAATTTCTCAGTTATCTTGCTTTTGGTTTTGTTAAGAAATAAACACCTCTGCAAGTTTGAGTCTAACAAAAAAAAAAGGGATTTGCTCCCAAACAAACCAACCTTATTACATGCCCAATGCTGCTACTAGTAACTTGTTCAACTTTGCACACATCAGTGGCTATTGTTTATAGCAATTTCTATAGCTGAACTCTCAAGAGTTATTTTTTTGCCTCTCAGAACAACAGTATCTAAAAGGCTATGTGTCAAACTATGTGCTTTGGAGGCTGGTTTTATGTGCCCTACTTTTTCAAAAGGCACAGATCACTGATTTAAGGAGTTCTGCACAGATTTAAGGAGTTGCTGCTCCTGGAAAGCCAGCCATTGCCACCAGTGTTCACGAATGGATGCAGAGCCCTATTTATTTACTTATTTATTTATTTATTTATTTATTGCCTGGTAGCTTAAATATCTGTGTCACATCTTACAGCATATTTCACATTTGCTATATATATGGCTTGTTCTGGTACTCTCCAGGACAACTGCACAGCTACTCCAAGCTCGTTTCCAGAACAGTCGTGTTCATAGTTATGGTCTTTAGCCACCTGAAAGCTATGACAAGAGTTTAACGTAAGGCTGTTTGCACATGCCCTTTCGGTAGCCGGGTTCTGCCTCCAGTATCACTATCTGCAAATCAAAACAGGGCTGTTTTTCCTTTTCAGTGGATGGTACTGTTCTCCCTTTGCGTAGCACTTGGTTGCACCAAACTATACGGGAGACCCTGAGGACTCTGAGCAGGGGGCAGTGGTGGGTGTGAATCTGGGTGCTGCACCCTTGAGCGTGCTGAGACTACCTATGGTCAGGGTTGAGCAAGGAGGAAACGGGGATGGGTGCCCATGGTCTCAGCAGGGAAAATGCTACAGTAGCATCTCCTGCAAATTGCTGTAGTTGTCAGGACTCGTTGCTGTTGTAAAGCTTGCTGCGTCGTGGTCTTCTGTCCTATAATGCGGGCATCAATAGACTGCCTATTCCATCCTCATAAAGAAAGCCTGTTTTGCAGAGGACATGATGCAAAGAGCCTGCAAGCTTGAAATATCTGGATGATTTCCAATTTCTATTCCCAGAAGTCTTGTTCTAACAAATACTGATGAATATACACACAGTACAAGGGGGTGCAGGGAGAGACTCAGCAGGAGATGGGATCGTAGAAAACATCACCAGTGTTGGAGCTGCACGATTAAACAGCCTGCACTAGCTCTTCTAAGTCAAACTGGAGTGATTCCTTGTTTGTGGAATCCTGTGACCTGGCAAAGGCTCCAACCTGACTCATATGTGTGACCACTTTTGAATTTAGAGGCTTATTTTCCAGTCCCCTGTGGTCGTGCATGCGGATTTCAGGATGTGCCTAGGCAGGAATATTCAACTTATGTGAGAGCCAGCTGGTGGAAAGCAAGATGTTGGGAGTTTCCCCACCCACTCCAGCAGATGGATAGTCTTCATTTGTCAGTCTAGCACAAGGCAAAATGAATAAAACTTCCCCTCATTCTCAAGTCCCCAAACTTTCCTGTTCCTCTGTCTGAGTTCACAGCAGCTGATAGTCCCCAAATTGTCCAAGACTGTTATTGCTTCCTGTTTATTTAGGGTTAGACCTAAACAAACAGAGAAACCTAGTCTGCAAAATAACTATGGCAGAGCCAAGTAGTGAAGATTGCTAAAGGATGTTCTGCGATCCGAGAAGAAACTGGAAAAATTTCTCCCTCTACTTTCACTAGCCTAGATGAGCTATTGACAAGCCCAATAGAGCCATTGGCCTCCAGGCTTTCTCTCCTGCTTCATTTTAATATCTTTAAACCTCAGCCTGCAGAGCCAGGCTCCTTACCCATACACTCCTGGGAATACAGTAACAAAAGCAAATGCGTTCCCTAGAAGGGATTAAAGAACCACCTTGAAAAATAGGCGAATCGGAAAAATAAACCACAGCAATATCAACGAGCAAAGGAAGAAGAGCACAAATGTGTTAGTCATCTCTTAATTGCTCTCACAGCCCAATATGCTTAACATCCTGAAATAGAAAGCCCACCATTTCAGTTCTGCACATTAGCAATTTAAAAAGAAATAAATAAAGCGAGATCTTCTGAGAATGAAATCATATATATATTTTCATGTTGTCAAACAAGTGTTTTTCCTGTTCGCAACCTCTCAGCTTAAACCCTCACACTTTATTATATTCAGGACAAATATAAAAGAGAAATTCTTTATTGGACAAGAGGAAAGTTTTGCCTGGCTTTCAAGGAAGCTTGTTTCATATTGCGTGACTTGAGTGTGCCAACACATTATTGATTTAGGAAAACTTTTGAGTGAACAAGCTTGAGAGATGAGCAAGAGTTCTCAGACTTGATTATTTTCTTGCTTTGCAGAAGCCCATGCATCAGAGGTGAGGGCACCTACAGACCCATTCCATCCAGCGTAGCCACCAGGTGCCCATCAGCAGTGGGAATCCCATCTTCTAAGCATTTTCACTTTTCAGCTGTCAACAAAATCTGTAATTTTTCTCGTAGTCTTTTCAACCACTTATCAGCTCAACTCCCCCTCTCCTCGTTGCACAGTAAACGTAAAGGAAATCATCAAAGTGGGACTGTTTGTTTTGCGCTTAATAGATGCTGTGATCTGCCCTGCAGACCTCCAGGGACTCTCCATTGTTTTTGTTCCTCTGGTATATCGGCTGTGCCAAAAATTGTCATCTTCTGTCAAAGGATATTTCCCCCTCCCTTTCCTTCCTCCCTCTGACTTTCTTTTTCTCTCATCCCTGCTTTATGCGCTGGTAGTACTTCAGCTCTCAGCAGCGTTTGGTACAATCCCTGGGCATCCGCTTTGATGCGCTCGTTCCGTGCGTAACAGCTCTGGTTCGGAGGCATCAGATCCTTTCCGTGTGATGCGCTGGGGCTATGAAAATGGTAGCCTTTCAAAATCAACTTGTGTACGTATTAATTGCAGGCACAGGGTTAATGCTGTGGAATCACGAGTGACCTATAATTTTGCTCCGCATTGCTTACCTAGCAGCCTGCAACTGTCATCAAGCAGTCTTTACTGTGTTTCCCGTGAGGTGTTGCTTGCAGTGATGTTTTTGACGATGGAGAAAATTACATATTGGAAAAAAACTGTAGCATTTATAATTACATGGTTGAGATTAAATGGTAAAGCGTTAAAGAGGGGTTGTTATATGAAAATGACCAATAATGTTTTAAACTGAAAGAGTGTTTCTAATTATTTTCTTTAAAATTAATGCCTAGTGTTCTTTTCAGTTATTTTGCTATGTGTTAAGAATTTATGGAAGTATGTATTACAATTAATTTTAGAAGTACTTCCTAGCAATAGATGAAAATGTTGTTTAAACAGGGGCCAGACAGATTACTGAGCCTTCCATTTCCAGATCACAAGTCTAGTTGCTCAAGAGTGTGTAAATAAAAAAACAAACAAACAAAAAAAAAAAACCCACACCAAAACAAAATAAAAAATAAAAAACACACCAACCAAAACAAACATTCTGGAGCAAAATCTAAAGTCAGGATATCGGGACTGGAGGTCCAAAATTGGAACTGGAAGTTCAGACTCATTTTTTACAATTGGTCAGAATCCAAGCTGTCCACCATCAACACCACATTGCCATCACAGGTATCTGTGTTACCTATGATTTCTAGTGCAGGAACCAGCAGGACCTGAAGCAGCTGTTCAACCTCAGACGAAATGGTCCACAACCCCAAAAATTTTCAAGTGGAATGGGAAAAAATCAATTAGATAACAGTCTTAAGGAATTAGAAAGGCACAAGGGTGACAAGACTGTTCATCCTTGGAAGCAGAGGCATTGAGGCACGCAAGCTGCTCATCAGTGGTCCAAGCGCTGCATAGTCCATGTGGCAGAGAAGGCAGGGGAAAGGAACAAGGTGGATAATCTGGGACTGTATAGACCTGTGCCTAGTTATTAGGGGGGTGACCTGAGGAGAAAGCATGAAGGTGTTTGTGCTACTCTCTGTAAGTGGGCAACGCAGTGGCCTGTGCCCGGGGGAAGCAGAAATTCAGCCTTCAATATATCCTTGAAGAGAGGCTGCCAGAGACTACAGTGGGTTTTGTCTCTGTACGTTAATCACAGCTTGGAGAAAGCTTGGGTGAACAGTACGTCTTGCTATACTAATTCCAGAATGAAGCCTAATTTTCTTCTGCAGCGCTCCCAGTCTCGGTGTGTTCCGTCAGAGCTAAATGCACATGCACCGGTCTCTCAAATGAGTTCAGTGGGAGCGGTGGTATTTGCAGCATCTGTTGAGCTGACTTCCAGCCCTCTACTGTTGGTGAATTCTGGAGGTAACAGCAGAGACAGCAGAAATACCAACATCAAAGGGAAGGAATTCAGAGAAAGAGTCTTTGAAACGAGGTCTTTAAATACAGTTGCTTTTCATGCGTGTTCACTAATCTTCTATCGCTGGGAGCTGATAGTTAAAGCGAGGGTCACTGAAGGAGAATGAGCGGGGAAAAGCAGAAAGAGGAACAACTGGGGAACAGGATCCCCACTATCAACTTTGTACAGTGAGACCAAAGGAAATTCTTTGTTTCTCATTTGTATCTGGTGTTGTGTCCTCCAGCCCCAGAGCCTTCCCTCGTTATGTCAGGGCAACTGTTCTGGAGTTTAGCTGTGAGCAAGGCAAACCACTGAAAAATCGTTTCTGTTAGAAACGCAGGGTATCCAGGGTGTGCTGGACTTTACTTACAGAGTGGAGAGACGTGGCACTGGCAGCGCTGTGAAGCTGCAGCTATGGAGGGAGTCTTTACTTTACCTTAACGAGGAGAGAACTGGGCATAACATACCGCATGGGAGCAGGAAAATGGCCACTGGGCCTGAAAGGCTGAGCTCCTCAATGGCTCTGAGCAATGCTCCAGAGCCATAGCTGTGGTTTATAGTCCAGGACTGAGGAAAGCCTCTCGTTGTCGGGCTGTTTCGGTGGTTACCTGTGCCTGCTGGATGGCCCTGGCAGCTGAATGACAAGATCACAGGACAAACTAGCCGGGGAGAAAACTGGCATTACTCCTGGCGGAGCACCACACGGAGCCCCCGGCTTCCTGCTGCAAAAACAGGAAACGTTTTTTTTCTGGAACGACGACAGGTTAATTCAGTGCTGGGGTACTTTCACAAAAGTCCCCACGCTTTTACAACCAGGCAGATTTCCGTGCCCGGGGTCCTGAGAATAATGTCTAAAGACAGAAAAGGCTTTTTAGGTAGGTTCATTTTGTCTTGCCTGTAAAAGATGGGAGACCGTGGGAGTTTGCGTGCTTTGGTGTTTTGGCTAATATGCTCCTAAATGGTCCAGCTGGTTGAACTCCTACTTAGCTGTTTAAGGACACTATTCTATAGCGTGTTTCACTGTGAATTGTTTTGGTATTGAGCTTAAATTTTCCTCTGTGCTTACCCCCTCCCTTCCTGGAGCACCTGCAAGACACCTGATAGGTACCAAGAGCAAGACTAGGAGCAGGGATGGACAGGTGATATCTGTTTTTCTTTTCTTTTCATTCCTTTTTTTTTTTTTTTTTTTTTTTAAGGTGAGCTTCTCAGCATCGAACAGTCAAAAATACTTGCCTAGTTTTCTGTTGTAAGCACCCCTAGGTGTGAATTGTGGTAGAGTTTTCTATGAGCAGCAATGAAATGGATTATTTCAGGTGCATTTGAAAAGTTTCCAATATACATTGTTAGAAGGATCTTTTTATTCCTTCTTTCCCTTTGCGGCTTGTACCCTCAGGCTCTTTAATATTAACAAAATTAATCTGTACTGATAAAATTTGAATGTTCATCCACTTTTCTAACTGAGGGAACTGGAATATCCGCTATTTTACATGAATGGGATAATGATACAGAAGTAGAAAGGTTCTTGTTGAGATGAGTGCTGATGGGTTAAGTGGTATGATTCTGGGGCAAACAAATTACTGGTGCGAGTAAAGTAATTGAAACTATATCACAGAACATAAACACCTAGAAAGACTAAATACAGACTGTACACACAAGCTCTAGGCTGTTGGTTTGTTTTATTTGCTAAGCCAAACTCAACTTCATTTGAGCGCAGTGGACTACATAAATTATTTCCCTTTCTATACAATGAAACATTTTAAAATAATTATCCCCTCCCATCCTTAACATGTATACGCTCCTGCCTGATAGGTGCTTTCAACTAGCCGAAAGTCCCCCCTCTCACAAATAAGTATGGCTGTCCAGGCAAAAGTCCAGCCCTTGCAGCGAGCCTCATCCCGGGCAGGATGAAGCAATCAACATCAAGATCTCCACTGAGCAGAGCCTCGCAGAGGGGAACTTGTTGCTATCTCATTCTGCAGCTGAAGAAACATACAGTAGTGGCAGGGAGCCTTGGGGCAGCTGATTTAAAGATTGATTTTGCAAGCTGTTCCTTACTATCTGGCATTCATAAAATTCACCTTGAATAACTGGTTTTCCTACTGAACTCTTAAACTCTTGCCAGAAGAGCATCCTGCTGGCTGAATGTATTCAGACCATCTCTTGAGCTACACCAGATGGTACCAGTCACACTGAAATCCAATGAGCAGTGATTTTTTTTTTTTTTTTTTTTTTTTTCCCCTGCCAGTTATAAGGATCTGCTCTACTCCTTTCCTGGGAACTTTGCTAATGCAAACAGTAAATGCCCTCCCCAGAGAGAGCCTCCCACCGGCTTTGGATCTGTTCTGAGAAAATGAGGTAGGATTAAAAGAGCACAATTGCTTCTGGGCAGCCAGTTTGTGGCCAGCCACATGGTGGAATAGCTTGGACGTAAATTTTAATTTAATGCAGATTTGCTAATCAACATCAAATATTTGAACGTCAGTGGCTGATAAATTTAATTGTTTTTTTGTTTAAGAGCATTGCAGGAAGTATGTGCTTGAAGCATCAAAGATTGAGGTTTAGAACTTCAAACAATACCCTGGTTACATTTTTGGGAAGGGCTGTCACCAGATCTGTGCTGTTTGGCTGCTGCAGTGATACTTATTGCACCAGTTTCTGAACTTGCGTGGTGCTTACTAAAATATGCATGTATGTAAATAGACTTACAAAGAACAATATGTGTGTAGGTAAACAGACTTACGAAGAATGATGTTAAGAGAACATCATCATGGTGGGCAGCAAAGACCTGGCTAGGTGTTGCAAGCGTCAAGGGTGCCTGCCAAATCTTAATTTGCTCCTCCTTTCATCCCACTCCACTATATGGTGGACACAATTCTCATGTGATCATGCACTGCATTTGTAGCAGGATCGTGAATGCGCAGAGTGGCTCTGGTGAGAAGCTGGAGCTGCAGAAAGAGGCCAGTTCCTCCAAAAGAGGACTTACCTGCTCTCTCTGTCCACCGTGAGTAGGATGAAAGCTTCAAGCTGTATCAAGGAGATGTAGGTTAGACTTCATGAAGAAATTGCAAACAGTTCTACAAGGAGCAAAATGCTGGTATAGAGTCACCTGGAAAGACAGAGGAAATGCTGGTCCTCAGAGCACGAGATTGTCGTCAGGGATAAGGCAGGGCTAACTCTTTCTGCATCAAAGGAAGGGAGTGGACTAGATGACTTCCAGGTTCCTTCCATGCGTTCCAATTCACCCTGAATCCTTGTTTTCTACCTCTTTTCACTAACAGCAGAAGTTAGAATGCACCTGACGAATGAGGCAGGCCTTGGTAGAAGGGGAAAGGAGCCTTTGGCTGGTGAATGTGGTCCTAGAGAAAGGCATCCCTTCCCAGCCTGTGCCACGGAGCTCCTGCGACATGCTGCAAGTGTTTTGCAGTTATCAGTTTTTCCCAGTTGGCGTTCTGGGTGTGCCCACCTGCAGTCTCATTTGAAGCATCAAACCTTAAAAATTTAAACTGAAATTAGCAGAATATGCTTGCTGAATATGTGATTTTGACCTTTCCAGAAAGCGACGTCTTTCTGTGCGTCAGCTGCCTTTCTGTAAAATGAGGGTAATACAGCATTTTCAGGGGGATTGCATAAGTTCTTTAATACTTTCGAAGTGCTTGGATGCTGTAGTGATGTGCAGAGAGGATGAGGCCATAAGGAAATGATGAGTTCTGTCCCCACAGCAGGGTCTGAACAGCGTGCTGTAAAGGCCAATGGCCCCATGCTGAGTGACAAGAAGAAAACAAAATATTGAATGACTGCCGATTAGGTGAGCACTTTTCATTCTTTGTGTTGAATGAGGCAGGAATGCCGAGGAAAAAGTAGTATGTGGTATCTTATTGAAGACTGGGTAATAATTCAGTTTTCTTTTGCATAAAGGTTAAAGGGGGTGGTTTTCCTCACCCTTCTGTGGGGGGTTTAAAGCATTCCTATGCTACATCCAAGCATCTACCTTAAACTAGAAAATAGAAACAACCCAAACAACAGCAAAAAAATAAGCTCTGTAATTTTGATGTCTGTGTGATTCGCCAGCTGGTGGATTACTCAGCCCAGTACACAGATGAGTTGACAGCGGTGGCAGGCTGATCAGTGGAAGGGATTTGGGGCTCCTTTGCCAGAAGTTGGATAAACGTTGATGTGTAGCAGGGGAATGATGAAGTTTGGGTGCCCTGGCTTCATCCCAAATTTGGGAGAGAGTACACTGAATGAGGCATACTTTTTTGTCCCAGTCCTTGTCCTACGCTTGTTTTCCCTGACAAAATACCTTCTGTGGCCCCTGTCTTGGTCTGCCCAACTGCGTTGGATTGGTTCAGACACAAATTTAAAAAATTATCGACTTCTGACACCCTTGTCCTGCAGAAATGGCCCAACCGTTGTGCTTTTGTGTGAGAAGTGTGGGGCAGCTTACGTGTTGCAGCTCTGTCTCCAATATCCTGTAGCTGTGTTGTTCCTGGCAGCAATAGCTTGAGGCTGTGAGGCAGAAACTGTAGGAAGATTTCAAATTTATGATTGTAACAACTGAGAGAGTTTCGGAAAAAAAGCTTGGTAAGCATTAAGACCTGAAGAGGGACTTATGCACCTGAGACCTCATTTATTTAGATATTAGTTATGCTACTAAGGGCTACTACATCACCATAAAAATCTCTCTGGTCTTCAGCACGTCAAGTAGGGAGTACGTTGGACAATGTGGCATTGTGGTCCTATGGATTAGGAGTGAGCTTGAAAGATTGTGAAGGAAGTATGTCTTGGGAAGTATGGGGCTTGGAGGTGGGGGTCTACTCTAAGATGACAAGATCTGAAGGTGCCTTGTCTTTTTGTACAGAAAATGAGATTGGGCCATGCTTTGTTTCAGCTGTCTGGAGCTGGCCAGGAGCTCTAGGTAGTCTGCAATGATGGAAAATCTCCCACATTTCAAGATTTAGGCATTCCTCCAGGCGCCAAGCACTGAAGGTCACAGAGTTGAGTTGTAGCAACCCCTCTCCCTCCCTCCTCACTGCCTCATGTACTCCCTCGCCTCTCTCCCTTCCCAGAGGCATGTCACGACGGGTAGCTCCTGCTGCAAAGCTCCCCTGCCAGTCTCAGTCATACAGTTTCAGGTGATTAGCCAAAACACACTGGAAGAAAAAAACCCAGTGTTTTCTTTTTCCCTGCTGACATTCTCACCACAGAGGACTGGGAATGTCAAAATACAAAGTAGGTGACCATGCCCTGTTTAAAGTCAGGGGAGGGGAAAATTCGTATACTGAAATGATAAAAGAGAGTTACATAATAAATACTGGGGAATTAATGGGGTTTGGGCATTGCCCTTCTCCCCACCCTACCATCAAGTGTCCAACACCAAGGACATTTCTCCATGGGATGCTGGCTTTTGTACCTGTCACTTGCCGCCCTTTTCTTTGCATGTGCCAATCAGCAGGGGAAAACCCCTGCTTTTCCCCAGCCCTCCCTGTAAGCAAACCTAAGTCAAGGCTACCAGATTTCCTCTGTACTTCAGGAACAAATGTAAGGTTTCTGCCCATCATCTAAGAATCGGTATGCATGGTATAATTACGTGCTATTAAAAAAGATGCTATCAGCCTCTGCTACGGGATAATGCTGCTGTGGTGATTGAAATTCAGGAATAAAGTTGAGTCTCTCAACAGCGCTTCTGTGAACGGTACATCCTTCAGGGGAGACCCTGGAATGCTTTGTTCTTTATTCCAGTGACTTGTCTCCAAAAACTCCTATGTTCTTATTTTGCAGGGCATAATCTAGGATGGTGTAAAATGCTGGGCATTGCCACAGCATGTGAGAAATGCTGTGGTTCTCCAAATGAAATAGACTGTGCAATGGACAGAGACTGAGGTATAGGTTTCCACGTGGACACAGCTGACACGGAGTACGTATATGACAATAGGGTTTATAGAGAGGCTTCTGCTGATCATACCTCCCCTTTGTTCTACTTCTTAAAGAAAAAACCTGAAAGAATGATGCAACCTCCAGTAAAACATGTCTTATTCCTTCTTGCTGTCCCTCGTAGGCCAATGATGCAACACCAAAGGCTGTTGACACATTGAACTGATCTCACAGCTGGCTACGGAGGAGCGGACAAGCAAAGGTGAGCCTGAACCGAGTAACGGGCATAATGGGCTCAATGCCTTTGTGTAACTTCTTATGACCAAACGTTATTACATCAGCAGAAAAGAAGGCCGAAAGAGATTATATTCCTCTGGGACTCCCTAATTTTAGATTACATAGTGAGTTAGTCAGATGAGAGATGCTTAAAATGAATAGGATCTTCTCTCCATGCGCTCTTGGGAATTCCTTGCTTCAATCACAAAAACCACTAATAGAGCGGTGGCAAAGTGTGAGCTGAAATTCTCGTTTCAGTCGATTCCTGCCCTCACTTACCCCAGTGCAGACACGTTCCTGCCTGGTGGCCTGGCTCAGCTGCAGCCAAGGACACTAGGTCACTCCTGGAGGATCTTTACCAATGCTGCTGATGCTTGCACTGCAGAGCACCCTGCCCAATTACAGATGGAAAAAAATCCATATTTTAAATATTTTTAAACTGAACACATTGCATCCAGTGGTTGAGGCACTGTAATTACAACAATTTGTCACTGTCCGTAGTGTTTCTGCTTTGTAAAATAAACAACGATCTCACAATCTTTCAAAATGCGGTGGCCTTAATAGCTTTTTCCTGATTATAGCTCTCTTCCTCAGTACGTATTCAGTTAATTGTCCCTCTTTCATTGTGAAGCTTGAAATAATATTTGGAATATAATGCAATTAATTTCAAGGTGTCTTGTTAAATCTATTGGAACTCTTATTTTAGCTCAACCAATGTTATTAATGATACTTTTGAGGGAACGTGGGTTTCTTTGACATTGTACTCCGAGACTTATTGATTAACAATAATAAAATCTGGCCTGACTTGCCTATCTGGAATTTCAAGTAAAAAGCTGCTAGTGCAGCATCAACGGCTCATTGACTGAATAATTTTCCCCCATCGGATATCATAAAGATAAGAGAAAAGAAATCAGGGTCTAATTGTTTTCTAATGGAGACAGTTGACACACAAACTACTGTTGCATTAACCAAGCATCAGAAAGTGCTGTTTTCCGAGGTGAGGTAGGAGCTGAGCAGAGCGTGTCCAGATGAGAAGTGGCTCACGCAGAGCAGTTCTGCAGCCTGTTACCAGGCCCCTTGCAGAACACCTTCAGGAGTGAGTTATCACTCCTCTGGGAAGAAAACCCCAATGTTGTTAGCAGGCCAGGGCAAAGCCAACACCTGCTCATCCTGCTGCCACGACATGCCATGCCATGACATAAGATGCAAACGTTTACCGGCTTAAACCATCTAACCTTTAGTCTCATTAAGATCTAGTAGCTAATTATGGTTCCAGGGTCTTGCATATAGACTGGTGCATTTGGATAGCAGGATTTAGGATTATAACTTTATCTGTTATACAGTTTATCAACCAGCCCTGGATGCTGTTTTACAGTGTTGAATATAGGTTGGAGCACAACCGTCCATCTCTGACTGCTCTACCTTGGGTGCTATTGGTGAACAAGAAGTGAACCCTAAAGCACTAACATATATTCAAAAGCAAAATCCCATAAATCAAATAAGCGTCCACAAAAGAAGTAGAGAAGAAATGGCAAAGGTATCGAATTGCTTCCAGGATGTTGTCACCCGCATATTAATAGAAACCAAGAATTTCTAGGGCCAGGTAGCTTAATGATCTCCAAAGCAAGCCCTTGGAGTCCCACTAGTGTGTATGTGAGCCGCAAGGGCTCTGTCATTACTGAAACTCTCTTGAAATGGACAGTGCACCCACACACTCCAGCACCCTCTCCCCAAGGGTGACCATGTGGAAGGATGTATGAGAGACCCCCCCATTCAATAACCCTTCCTACCTCAGTCCCACCCTAACCTCTAATAACTGCAGACTGACTTAAGGCCTGAAGCACAACATTTAATCTCTCTTCTTAAATTTGTATAATTATCTGTAACTTTATTCTCAGTAGCCACATAAGTTGTCCAGTCTCTCTCTGAATTCTGCTGTGCTCACCAGCACGCTGGGGTGCAGAGCTCCTAGCTCCTCATGAAGCGCTCACCCTCTCTCATAGTTTTGAAGCCATCACCTATCAGAGCCATCGGTTCTTCCCTTGCTGTTGTGTTGCTAGTTAGGAAGAACAGAATTTCTATACCTTCGATCATTCATAATTTATTATACTTTTTTTAATTATACTTATTTCTACCTCCTCCTTAGAGTGAGAATCTCAGGGGGTTTAAGCACTTTAACCTGAGCCTTTCTAGGTCTTTGACTGCCCCTGTTATTCCCTTCTGAAAAAGTTTTGATCATTCAACAGCCTCTTTTTTTTAGGCTAAACAGCACTGAGCATGCCGTTCCAAGAGGCCAGCCCATTCATTCATTCATCTTACAACATTCTGATGTTTTTCGGTGTTTATCTTAATCTCATTCCTTATAGATTCTTCTTGTTGCCTTTTGACTGAAGTTGGAGATTGAGCATAAATCTTCACTGAGCTGTCTAGGTTTGAAAAATGTGTCTGTTTTCCCTAATTTATCTATAAGCTAAGGAGTTAAAAAAGTCTGTGGAGAGGGGGAAAAAACCAGAATTTACTTCTCCCCTGCCCACTTGGTATTCTTTACTGCTCCGTGAAATGTTTTAGGGACTCCGCTTACAAATGCACAGTCTTGATCTAACTGTTGTGTATGCTTGAGGTAATTAGGAGCAGAAGTAGATCAGTAGAGGAACTACAGCTTTTTATTTGAAATAAAATGTGTTTCAACATAAAAGGCCAAGATAATCTCAGAAAGGCAAATTTGTTTTTTCTTCTCATAGTTTCTTCAGACTTTTATTTCTGTAACTTGGCAATACTGCAGTAAATAAGGAAGCCACGGAGTTTGAGTCAAATTATGGCCAAGCATATGACATAAGATGCAAAACTGTGGAAACATTTACCATTATTAACCTTTAGTCCCATTAAGATCTAGTGGCTAATTATAGTTCCAGGCTCTTGCATATAGACTGATGCATTTGGATAGCAGGACTTACGATTATAACTTTATCTGTTATACAGCTTATCAACCAGCCCTGGATGCTGTTTTATAGTGTCAGCAGCTTTAACATTTATTAACCGTGAGATGAAGCAGGGACGTGAGAGCAATACTGCTTCTCGGTAACTTCTCAGTTTACTGTGCAGCACTCACAGGCTAAAATCCACCTAAGAGGAAGGCTCATGCAGTATTCAGGATCCAGTGCAGGTGAGAAATTACATGCGCGACAGGCTTGGTAGCCTGCCTGAGTTTTGTACAGCGGGGCTTGGTTCGTAAAAGCCATGCCTGATGTGGGATTGAATAAGGCAAGCGAAAGGGAAGGGGTGATGGAGAGCCTCACCTAAAACAGATTAGGATGCCGAGCTCATACTGGTCTGCAGACCGGCACAAAGCGGAGCATTGACCAGTGCCAGCAGAAACTCTTGTTTCGTTGGTGGTTGCCAGGTAGCGTAAGCCTTGTGAAGGGTTTATTATCTAAATAACAAAAGAGGAGGGTAAGTTTTCACTGACACAGAAAGATTACATTGCTGAGGTTGATCTCTGTGCAACAATTTTCTTCCTGTTGTTGCTTTTTTTCCTGTTTTCTCCCAAGTACAAGTAGAGAATGTCAGAAGTGGGAGAGAAAAAGCAAAGCTCAGCCTGTAAAAAGAGCCGAAACTTGATTTCAAAGTGGTTTTAAGAGATTTCAGAACTTTCCTAGCACGAGGAGTTTGTAAGCGTGAGCTGCTGTCTCACCCCAGGACATTTATGAGATTGCTCAAAGGGGCGAAGCTGCAGAGCAGCCTCTTAGCTGTGGGGAAATACGCACCCCAGAGTAATCGCTGTAATAAAGTAATGGGCTGGTATGTGGTCTTGCACCCTAAAGTCCCGGTCTCCCGGGGTAAGGGATGTGGTCAACATCAGCGTTGTGTTGGGCAGTAAGCAGGACACGCATTTGTGCTGCTGGTGCCACCAGTGCTCACAAGGATATGAATAGGTTCCCCAGTGACGGGTACAGATCAAAAGAGGTTCCTTTGTTTCTTACCAAACTCCTTGCATGACCTGTTGGCCCATCTCTGTCCGTTAAGGATCACAGTTATGGGTGCAGTGGTTTAATTGAGCTGCCTGCTCTCAAAATGCCATCTCCATCTCTTAGCTATCTTCACCTTAACATAGCTGAAAGTAAGTTTTGGAGGGGATGAGGATGGGTAGAGTGCTTAAACCTTACAAAAGGCTGGAAAAGGCCAATGCTCTTTCAGTCTTGTCCACTGGAATGCTAATATCTTGAATTGCCGGCTTTTTACACAAACCACTTGCTTTATTCTGACTACTTCTACTGGAGTTACTGACCACAGCTGGATCCCTGTACTTCAGAAATGCCCGCTTCAGAGTGGGTGAGGTGGGACCTGACTGTTGTAAGAAGCAGCAGGGCAGAGTATGACAGGCACAGATGCTGGGATGGAGAAGTCGCTGTCGTTTCTGCCCCAGGAATGCAAATAAGGAGGTTATAGCAGGAGAAACAACCAGCAAGTTGAATAATTATGATGCAAATCAATAATAAAAAAAAAGTACACCACCGCTTTCCTCCACTGATTACTTTTACTTTACTCTCCTATTCTTCTTCTCTGGCACACAAGAGTTTCCCGTAGAGAATTATTTTTATGACTGTTATCAAGTTTGCTAACAAGGTAGAGCTTAACTTACAAAATAATTGCCATTTGCTGCAGTGTCCCCATCATCTGTTGTGTAGCATCCCAGCCCGCCCATAGACTCCTATATAAGTTTCCTGCTTCGGACAAGTTTTTACGCTGCCTGTTGGCTACTCCTCCTGCCCCTCAGGAACAAGCCACAGGCACTGAACAGCCAGAAGGGGCTCCATGTTGAAATTTATGCTCCTGAATGGAATATCCTTATCCTTACTTGGTCAAAGGGTTTTCATCTTCAAAGCCCTCAAACCAGCAAAACCATTTTGACCACGAGGTTTTGAGGGCAAGGCTGCCTTTTGGTGTTGTCTGATGGCATTCAGCACTGTATGAGCATGTCTTGCTGAGGGCTTTCATTCAGTATTGTGAGTTATTCCCAGCAGGAAAAAGGGTTTTTATAGGATGAGAGAAAGAACTCGGAATTGCTACGCTCTTTTTAAGCCCGCTAGGAATACTTCCTATGCAGGGTGCTTTTCACATTGTGTTTTCTTCCTCTCCTTTGGGACAAACACTGTTTTTCTTTATCAAAAGGAAGGATGTAGTTGCTCACAGACCTGGGGGAGAGGGAGGTTGCCTCTGCTGTCTTTGTTGTATTCATTTGCGGGTTTTGTAGCCTGTTTTCTTAAGATAAGCCAAGCTTGTACAGTCATGTCGTCTCTCTGTCTTCCTACACAATTATTCTTGAATTTATCGGCAAATTTCATTCTAACTTGATAGAGGTGCTTGAGACATCAACGGTACTGAATTTCCATAAGTTTTGAGGAAATAGATGATAGATAAGCAGGAAAGATTGTGCTAACATCCTTACTGGGGGACAAGCTAATGAACTGATCCTTTGCATCAGAGAATCCATGCGGACAAAATAGACGTCTGCAATTCTAACATCTGTGGAGCTACTGTAGAAAACTGGCTTACACGACAAAGGGCATACAAAAAGTAAATATTGTGTTGTCAGGATGCAACTAGTGCTAAATTGTACGTGCAAGTGGGGCACACAAGGTATGCTTTGCAGACAGGATGATGGTCCACCCACTTCAGTGGGCAAGAGAAAAGACAACAAGTTCTGCAGCCCCACTTGTGCCTGCCAAGAACCATGAGGTAATGGCCAACCATGCATCCTGGCTGTAGGAAGCCCGCTGAGGAGGAATTTGGGGAATGACTAGCATCTAATTTAGGGAAGTGGCCTTGGGGGAGAACTCACCGGCTTTCTGACTTCATTTTCCTATCTGAGAGCGAGCTGCTCTGAGCTCTGGTGAGGGTGGAGCCAGCGCGGTATCTATGCTATTCCCAGTCTCCTTGTGTGGCAAATGTTAATCAAGAGCAACGGCATGAAGGGCAAAGGTACGAGTTGCAGAAAAGGACAGTAGGTCAAAACCACTTTTGTCATCTCCTATAAATCTCACACTTCTACCTCCAGGACTAAAACCTAAAACTGCTCAGTGTGCAACTTCTGGGTACAACAGCACAAACCTTAAATTGCTGGCACTGCATTACCCTGAGCTTGAAAACCCACTGGCTGTATTTTTAACTACACTTAGGTTGCATGCTGTCAAGGGAAGTTAGAAACTCCATCTCTTTGAATTCAGTTATATTGATGATTCTTTAAATATCAGAAAGGTACTTGCTCTGTGGCATAGTGGCTTCTGGATTTTTGTGACTTTCCAGCACATACAGGCAAGGAAGCTCCTGGGCGTTCATCTGTCACGGACTTATCAGACGTTACAGAATTGTTTCTGTAGAAGAACGAGCCATTGTGGCCTCTAATTTGTGGCAGTTTGGCTGAGCTAGCTGGAATTTTTTTAAAAATTATTTTTCTTTAAAAGAAAAATAGAAAGATGTTAGTTTTCTACCGGTTGTCTGTAAATAACAGTTATGACAAAGCTCCTTGCCAGCTGAGAACAAGTCCCTCAATGAGACATGAGAAAGGCAGGGGAATATCTGCCACTGTGTCTGCAAATGACAGGTCCCAAGTGTGTGTGACGGAGTGGAGGGGAAGGGGATGGCGACCTCAGAGGGTGCACTGGCTGAGGCGAAATATAGAATCATAGAATGGTTTAGGTTGGAAAGGACCTTGAAGATCATCGAGTTCCAACCCCCCTGCCATGGATGGGGACATGTCCCACTAGACCAGGTTGCCCAAGGTCACGTCCAGCCTGGCCTTGAACACCTCCAGGCATGGGGCCTCAACAACCTCTCTGGGCAACCTGTTCCAGTGCCTCACCACCCTCAAAGTGAAAAATTTCTTCCTAATTTTTAATCTGAACCTGCCTTCTTCCAGTTAAAGCCATTCCCCCTCGTCCTATCGCTACATGCCCTACTAAAAAGTCCTTCCCCAGCTCTCCTGTAGGCCCCCTTTAGGTACTGGAAGGCCGCAATAAGATCTCCCCAGAACCTTCTCTTCTCCAGGCTGAACAGCCCCAACTCTTTCAGCCGTTCCTCTTGCAATTAATAAAAGAACAGGTAGGCCTGCCACGGAGTATATGCCCTGTGGTCTAAGAGACCTTCTCTGGCAGAGTAACATACCTGCCCTACGGTGTTGCTCTGTGAATAATAAGGTTACTAAAACCACTGGTGTAGCATAAATCTAAAATTCAAGGCTGCTCAATTTATTGGGCTCTTTGCTACCTTATAGCAGGACTGATAAAGATTTCCATTCCCACTCTAAGTCCCTGATCTTACCCACTTAGGGCTGTCAGTTCGTTATCCTGTAGGTCACTCCAGATGTGCTACTTGACATGAGCAAGGGGAGTGGGGCTTGGCCCGATGGAAAATACTGCAGAGGCAGCACAATGTCTGTCAGAGGAGGAAGCAAATCATGTCGTTCCTAAATGATCACTATAGTCTATATAAAGAGGAGCGCGTATATCCTGAAAAGTAATTGCTGTCCAGTGGTTTTTTTGCCCAGCCGTGACCAAGAACTTTCTTTCCAGGAGCAACAGCGCAGGAGGAAGGGATTGCTTGTCAGACCTCCAGTGGGGAACTGGAAGACTCGCAGAATAGATAGCATCAAAAAACTACTCAAATTTGTTTTTTTCACAGTAACACTTCAGGATCCTAGGTCATTTTTGTCTGTCTTTCCAGCAGTACACAACTAGTGATCAAACCAGTTAGCCTTTGAGAGCTGGGCTGTTTGGATGGAATAATGGGGCTTTATTGTCTGTCTCTTAGGGACTCATTACTGGGCTTACAAAAATGGACAGTACAGCACAGCATGTATTCTCAGTATATTTTACTGGAGTTTCACGTGTTTACAGCCACCGCACCAATTACAGAGTCTCCATGAGTGGCTTGTGAGTCATAAAGGGGCCCGGGAGAAGGCTTTGCACAAACACAGTTCTTGGCTTTGGCAGTTGACTTTCTGGGGGAAAAATGGAGTTAAGGAAGATGGACAGGTGAGGAGACACTTGCCTGGTGTACATTACACCCCTGGTACTGGCAGTCAGGACCCCTGGATCCTCATGCCAGACTTGGAAACGTCAAGACATGGGAACTTCACAAGTCATCACTCACTGTGCCTCCCCCATCACTCCCTCCGTGAAATGGGGGTTTATGACACAATGTGGTGTAAAGATTAGTCTTTACATGTAGATTTATAATCTTTGCCTGAAACTTGCAGTCCATGTAACACGTAATAGAAGCAGAGCAGTGCAGTGAGGTTTCTTTGGTAGTTGCACGTATGGTCGAATACCGAAAGTTCGTGTTAGCATGTGTTTTGCCTTGTGGTAATGTATCGATGCTTTTAACCTTGTTGTTGAAATTTCACACCTTTAACTGCTATCTGTGTCACAAAATGGATGTCACCTAACTATTCCCCGGCTCACTGCCACGTGCTAATTAGCTCAGAAGCCAGCTCTGGTGAAACTAAAGCCCGGTCATATGTGGGGTGGTAAAAAGTGAGCTGAGACAGAAGTGAGGGGGTGTCTCACAATGGGCTCCTCATCATGGGACAAAGCAGCCAAAATTTGTTTTAAACAACTAGCTTTCAGCTACCGAAGACTTATGTATTCCTACTTACTGAATTCCTACATATTGTGCAACGAATTGGTGCCGACTGCTAACCTGAAAGAGCAGACAACAGTACTCAGGGGCACAGATACACGTGTGTTTTTTTCTGCTCTACCTTAGAGAAAATTATTTAATGTGCCAGTCTGAAAAATGATTTAATAAAAATACCTGTCTTGTACAACGGAGACTTAGGGCCAGCCCACCACTGGATCTACCATTCTATCTTAATATTAGCTCGATTGCAAATCCAAAGTATTACGTGGGCCTTCTTTCCCTCTTGTTTCTCAATCTCCGCAGTAAGCAAGGGAAGATGACAGCAATATTCAAAGCGCAATCTATTGACCTCAAGTTATCAGTTAACTTGTGCTGAACTGATAAGCTGTGCTTATTGTTTAAGTTAACTTCTTGAGTTTCAAGCAAACAATACAAGCTCACTCATACAATTGCATGAAATACCACTTGGCCTGTGGGGACACTCCTGCTGTGTCTGCTCATATTGCTTTCATCTCATCTGTTTTAATGGTATCTCCACCATGTTGCAGTTGGCTGATGACAGCAGCTACTTAAAAGTCCATTTCTGCTCTTGCTGACAGCTTAGTGTCAGTTGTCTTAAAGGATCAAAAGGGATGTGCTGGCTTTCTTTGCATGTTGCAAAGGCACCTGATAAATCAGGAAGTTTAACACAGCCTTACAATTACAAAACGCAGCTGTATACAGCTACATGGCACATTAAAATCTTGACAACGCATTCAAACTAAAACTCCAAAATACGTTTATACCCATTCCTTAATTATTCAACAAAATGCCAACAGCTTGAGTGAGCTGTGAAAATGTAAGCTTGGGACCCACGGGAGGCCCTGCTGGCTTTCTCTTAGTTTCAGCAAACAAATAGAATTTGGAGTGCAGTTTGCTCCCGTGGAGAAAGTCAGCACAAAACATATGCATCTTGAAGACCTATTCTGAGGACTCAACCAGGACTTAATTGGCACATTTTGTGGTAGATTGTTACCAGGCATGAGTTTCACTTCAAGTGAGTACAACTCCAGACTAAGTATTTTGTTTGTTGGAGTTATTTGTTTTAAGGTCTTTACTTTTGCATTCAAGGAGAACAAGCTGAATTCTCTTCCCTGGCACACCAGCAGAATTGTTCTGCAATTCCCACTGAATTACGCCGTTCAAATCCTTTAAAAATCCCGAGGTTTCCATGGTGTCACTAAAAGGCATCATTTGAAGGGAATGTCATTGCTCTTGCACAAATGAGGGTAGAAATTACTCAGAGAATTTTCATTTTGCTATCTTTTATGAGAAGTAAAAAAACCCAGCAATAAAGGCCTCACTTGAATGCAGTGACCCCAGACCGTGTCCGCAGTAGCAGCAGTTAGAGAAATTATCTTCCGAGTTTGCACACTGAGTGCGTCAAAAAGGAAGAGGCGAGGGCTGCTGGATGACACCGTGCTGCCGCTGTTTCTGCTGCGGCGCAGAGCGATGCTTTCAGATGTGAGCCCCAAAGAAGTGAGGGGGTCCGAGTCTGGGGCGCACTGGCCTTGCAGCCAGGTAGCACGAAAGCAAAGTGCTGTGATACCTGCCCCTCGGGACAGCTGAGTGCGGCTCTATTCCCAGGCTAATAATGTGCCGGTCCTTTTCAGGTTGGCACTGAACCTCGCAGATAAGATAACACGGGGAAAGTGCTGCTCCATCCCATGTAGCTAAATTAGGGATTACAGTCAGCAGGCCTCCGTACCCAGCACAGCTCCTTGGAAAGCCAGTAAATTCACGTATTTTCTTTTCCAGGGATGCCTGGAAGGCATTGCTGGTAAAGGCAGTGGCTGTCATGACTAGTTTAATTAGTACTTACGCACACTAATTCTACTAAATTTAGCACCTGTGTCTACTAATCTACAACCCAGCTGGAGGGCATCGGGTATCAAAGGAAAAGGGAAAGTAATTGTTCTGCCCTCAGGGGTTAAACGTTAAAATTATGATGGAGAATTTAGTCAATAGATAACTGTTTTCCCCTCTCAGGAAAAAAAATATGTTGGTTACAATTCCCTGAAAAACAACCAATGTGTGGAATATATGCATGCCATGTACACCCAGCAGAATACATGGAATTACAGAATCATCTTCAGATCAAGTCCCAAACAAGATTTTACTGGCTGATCCTATTAATTACCACCTATTAGTTTTCTGGAAGTAAGAATAGAGGGTTTCTTTGTATATGGACTCTGGTGGAGGGTTGAGGTCTTGCAGCACATTGTCTCTTCCCACTCTGTATGTAGGGACCAAAAATTCATGTCCATAATGTCCCTGTGAGCAGGAGGTTAGACATATCCTCTTCTGCTACTATCGGGAAGGATGTACGGTTAGATAGTTGAATGTTATTTTTCACACTCTCTTCAGAGACTTTTAAAAACCTGTTCTCTTCAGGCCAGTACAGGCTCCTGATAGCCTCAGAGGGATTTCAGGCAGATCACCTCTCCCCAGGGTACCAGCCCAGTCTTAGTAGCGCAGACCAAGCTGAAGATCCTCAGGGCACGCTCTGGTTCCTCTCACCCCTCCCTAAAAATGAAGAAGTGAAGAAGAAATAAAAGCTGAAAAAAAAGTGAAAAAAGTTTAAAAAAGGTGAAAAGCTGGAAGAGGTGACCATGTCCGCACTCGAACAAGGCTCTTCCCTCCTTGCTGCTTCCTCTCCTCCTACACTGCATCCCTGAGTGAGGAAATGTGGCCCTTTTTCACCCCATAGGTCTGAGGTGAGGTGAAACGACCCCGCATCTGCTCAGCTCTCCCACTGCCTGGTGGGAGCCCTCGTCTCACCCAGGAGAGCAGGGAAGGAGAGTGCGGTGGGAGCCCTGCTTCGCTGGGGCTCGGCTTTGCAGATCCTTACCCAGGTCTCACTGTGCCAAGACACAAAGGATGGAGAGTATCACGTTGCTCTGGCATCTAGGTCTTTTGGGGGTTCGTTTTGGAAGGAACCAGAGAAGTCACTTTTCCAGTACGATCAGTAGCTAAGGGACAGGATTTTTCTACCTCGCCATGTCCTAGAGCTTGACAAAAAATACAGTGCGTGTGTAAAGTCATCAAAATAATATATACCAGGTTTTTTGAAAAATGCATTTTCCTTCAAATCCAGCAATCCTACACTATTCTTTCTGTTTAAAGAATACAAAAGAAAAGCATATATGTTGAGGTTATCCCTGCTAACACAGCTGATTGAAAAGGATTAGCGTGGATAGACATGCAACAACCGATGTAAGGCACGTAGCTCTGTGCACTTTGCGTTGCTTTCTGGAGATGTCCAACTCTTACCCTCGGCTGCAGAGGTACACTAGGTTCCTACCTTCAGGCACCTACGTTGCATTTAAACTAGATGCTGCAAAGGCGAAGGAGGTTGGATGTTGCTCAAAATGTCCGCCACCACCACCGATTACAATCAAATGCCAATTGCCTGTTTGGGTTTTTGAGGTACTTCATCAGCCATAATTTGTGCTTTGCTACACCTGGAAAACATGGCTTTCCTCCATTTGTCCTGGTTTGACTTTTCTTCAGCAGTGATTCCGCTATTCAGAAACCAGTGACAGCAGATTTTGTTCCTCTAACTACAGATTTCAGGTGCAAATTACTTGTAACTAAGTGCCTAGAAAAAGCTTTTACATTGCTTCTGTTCCTTCTTTTTTCTTTTGGGGGGGGAGAGAGTGGGAGGCAGCGGGAAATGCTTGAGACAAATTCTGGAGGTCTTTTGCTTTTGTATATTCCCACAAAACAGATGGGATTCTTCAAAGTGAACAAAGAAAGTCAGCGATACATTAAGTTTTCTGAATTCCAGGAAGGAAGAGGAAAATGGTGAAGTCCTGATGGAAATATTAAGCACTATACTTTTTATTGGGGGGGAGGGGAGGGAAAAAGAGACTTGCACTGCCATTGTGCTGAACAAGATGAAAATACACCCCTAAGTGGAGATAGACTTGAAACTCTGTTCGGTTGTTTTGTGTGCAAGCAGACTGTGACCCTGGTGTTCAAAGAGCCGCAACAAATACTCAACCTCATTTGTTTAAAATGAGATAATGGAAATCATGGCTCTTAAAACCACAAGGAAGTTTCCAAAAAAAAAAAAAAAGGACTAAACTGTGGCGGGCAAAATTACAATACTTTCTAATAAGTACAAGCAGTTCTGTGCCTGCTGTATGTGTGTAACAGCAAGAATGTTCCTGGAGCATTCAGTGGATTATAGAAGGTGGTTACAGGATCTGTGTTATTCCTGCTAAAGCTAAGACTTACCAATTATTGAGAATAATATTATGATGAAGCTTCTGAAACAGCAACCTGCAGCCGACTTTTGCAATCAGGCTAGCAGAGAAGGCTGTAAGCTGGGAACTTGGCACAAAAGGAAACTGTTGCAGAAACTATTTACCCGGGGGATTCTCTTGAAAATGTTGATAAAATCTCAGGACAGACCCGAATCAAATGTTTAAAGGACAGGCTACACTTTGGGATGTGAAATGTGAAGTGTTACACAGCTTGTGCCCTTCTACCCAGTAAAACAGCCTGCCAGCAGCATAGCAGTTCACTTTCCAAAAATTCTGTTGTGCTGTACGTGGATGTTGGAGGTTGAAGGAGGTTCAGAATTTCAGTAAAGACCCTAAAATGTACGGTCAAATCAGTGATACAGTCCTTACACCCCCATCCCAGAAGAACTTAAATTTACTTGTGATATTGAACTGGATTGAAAAAGGAAGTTGTAAGCACTGTGGACTTTGTCAAAACCATGTCTGAAACCCTGCAAGGAATAGACATGTTAATAAAAGAAAGTGAACACGACTTGATCGAATCCACCAGAAGAGTGTGAATCTGGAGGAACTCAGAACTTCCTTCCCTCTGAGAAACTAAAAACTTTCCATGAAAACGCATGTAGAACAGGAGAACCCAAATACCCCAACTATACAGAGTAGATGTCTAAATTCACCTCCTCCCAGAGATTACCTGTAATGTACAGTATCCAATCAAAATTCCATCAGAGGCTCTTCAAAGCTATTTTAGAACTTGAGAACGTCACACCACCAATTACACCGGCAATGCAAGATATGCTACAGAAGCATGGGTTGGATTTCAACCCCGCGCAACTGGTGACTCAGCTTTGCCTGTTGCAAGCCGGCTATCAATTTGCAGAAGGTCACTGAGGTCCTTTCCAAAATATTTTTTGTTCAGCCAAACCAAATGCTGACTGTTTTGCAAAAAGGTGAAGCTGATGCTAATGTTTTCCATGATAGTAGCAGCCAACCGTAAAAACGGGAGGAATACAGATGTCTAGTATCAGTCACAGCTCTGCACTTCATGCAATGAAAGGAAAAAGAAAAGTCTGATTTAAAGCTCACAGGAGTTTTAGGTAAATTCACTTGAAGAAAACAGCAGCCTCTGAACTTCGTCCGACTTGGACTCCGTTCCTCTATTTGTGTTCTTAAAAAAAAAGTAATTATTAGCTTCGTACCACTCCTACCTTGTCCACTTTTAATAAACTGAGGAAAAGAAACTTTGTCCTAAACTTTAAAACTTAGTATCTGTAAACTTCTTCCTTTTTTAATATAGGCTAATGCTCATTAAGCACTGCACTGATTTGCTCTGAGGTCTTGGAGTGGTGGGTAGGACGCTTCCTTACCAGCAGAGTGAACAACATACTTTGCATCTATGTTCACTAATTGGATAAAGGTCTGTCCTCAAATCCAGAAATCCTGGAAGGATGGGTTTAAGTATCTAAGAAGAAAACGTTAAAATAACTGACTCCAGGAGCATTTTCCCATAGCAACATGCTTTTAAAAATAATTGAGAGAGGTTAACAAGAGAATTGCTGCATAATTATAAAAATACATCTTCATCTCTTGCCACTGGGTTCTTAATCAAAAAAGTGCATTGCAGAGGAGAAGCTGAACTGGGCATCAGTTAGTCATCTGTTCCAGGTAAGCTTATGAAAATAAGCTGGACCAGTGAGGTGCCTAGTCAGATTAATTATTTGACACTGAGTAAGGAGATCATGAATAGGTCAACACCACTCTGAAAGTAGCCTAACAGTCTCCCTCCTGCCTAAAGCCCAGGAATAATATTAAAGCTAATAACCATACAGAGCCTTTTGTCGAAATCCAAATGGCCAGGAACACTTGATCCCTATGGAAAGGAACTGAAGATAAATGTCCTGCCTAAGATAGTTGGCAGGACAGCTAAGCTGCGTGACATGGGAGGCTTTCGCCAAGGTAGGTTTTGGCTCACTGCCTATCTCATTCCAAACAACCATGAAACGGGTGGAAGCCTTTGATGTTCTCCCATGACAGGATCACAACTGTGAGCAATTTACAACATCTGCAGTCACCAGTACGTACTTTATTTTTTAAATGCTAGCTCCTTTAAACTCGTTGCCCCGTTGATGTCTTCCTGAGGAAGACGGCCAAACCTCTGGCTTGTCTGAAAAGAACGTTTGCTTGAAAAGAGACATGGGTTTGACAGCAGAAAACAGCCACCTCCTTGCTGGTTGAGGCCATCGGTATTGCTTGTTCTGCTGGCTGGCCATCCCTGAACCAGCTGAGTGGGTAGGGGGAAGCAGGGAAAGGCCACAGCAAAAGCTGGTCATCAGTGGTCCTCTGTTCTTTATCTCTTAATCACAATCAGAAACCTTGTACAGATGAAATTCTAATTTCCTTTTCCCCCATCATCCTATACCATGTTTGTTTCTTCACAACTTTGTTTACAATTTGCTGTTTTGTTTTTTTTTTTTTTTTTTTTAAAGCCAAACCTCCCCAAGCCAGGCATTTATACCCAGGTGACTCCTCCTTTGTAGCATTTCTTCTTGATCCAGGTGTAACCTCTCGTTCTTTGGCTGCTGCTGGGATCTTTTTTCTCCTAGCAAACTATTTCTAACTAGATGTCTCCAGCTGCAGAGGAACTTGAGTTTTCTGACTGTCTTCTTTATTTCCATATTCCTCGGATGCAGCATCCTCACTGAGCAGCAGAGGGAAAAAAGGCTGAGGCAAGTCTGCAGTGGGTCAATTGGTCCAGCGTACTTGGTATGGCTGATGCTTCTCATCTTTCCTGGGATACGCTGAGTGTGTACTGAGCAAACATCCTGGTGAGCTGCATGTGCTGGCCAGATCCTACTGGTCCAGAGCAAAAGTAGCTGGAATTTCACGCTTTAGTTGAGATGTAGCAGGTCCTGGGGCGTTAGTGGTGTAAAATAAGGAGCCCTTTGGATGAACAAAGGCACCCACCTCTCTCTCTCTCCCCCCCTTTTTCCTTTCTATTCTTTGATTTCAAAATTCCATGGACTCCTTGATTTTAGGCTGCAGAAGTTCAGGAAAAAAAAAAAATATGAAAGAAGTGCTTGGTATTTCCAGGGTAAAGGCTAGCAGCGTAAGGCAACATCACTAGCATGCTGGAAAGAGAGTTTTGACCTTTGTGAGGTAAGGTATAAATCGGTGGTTACGCCTGGAAAGACAAAGTCTGCCAGGCTGACCGCACTGCAGAGCTGTGTTTGCACAAGCTGGCCTGGGTTCCAGGGAACTACAAACTATTTAACTCTAGCAGTGTAAGCCTCTTATCTCTCTGGTCTTCAAACGTTGATAGAAAATACAACAAAAATATTAAATAATGTGTTATGATTTTTTCCCCAACCTCTTTCTTTCCCTTTTGTTCTTAAGCCCATTATTTTGTTTCATAACAATTTTCTTGGGACAAAATCAACACGCTCTTTCCCCAACTTAAACTAATTAATGCTCTTATTTCCCTCTTAAACCATATGCACACGGTGATGCTTGTGTTGTATGCGGAGAATACAAAATGTGCTCTTCTCCTTCAAATTTTTGAAAATCTTTATCCAGGAGAACCGTGAGCTGAGCTGTGAGCCACTGGTGCAGGTGCCCCTTGTGGATGGGCAGTGGGAGAGTATCCACGGCTGCACTTGTGCAAATCAAATTTAGTGAGGTCTGTGCAGGGTATCCCAGTAATTCCTGTCTGTGATTTGGAAAATAATGGAATAGAATAATTTACTTGGAAGGGACCTACAATGATCACCAATCCCAACTGCAAGCAGGACTTGCAGGGTGCAAGCAGCGGTGAGTGCCAGGCAACGTATAAATAAATGGATGTATATATGTCATCACGAGGCTATACAACACGGTTTAACTAAAACTTTCTCCCTTCTCAGCCTCTCCACAGGTAATATCCAATTTGCGTTGAAGGACAGAAGAGGCTCAAGTCTTGCTGCTGTACCTCGGAACACGTTCCCAGGCCATGGAAGCACGAACTCACGGCAAAACCGTTTGGTAACTAGGTGAGTCTGAGCTGGCACATACAATATGGGAGCAGACATGGAAAGAAACACTCCCCATTGAGCATGTCTCTTACCCAGGTAAAGAGAAAAAAGAAAAATCAAATGGAAATATTTCATGTGCAATCATAGGTTCCACTTTTATTAAATATTTCAGTTAGGTCCTGCAAGGTTGGTGATTCATAAATTGGAGGCACTTAGGCTTTGAGTTGCCATCCTTACATTTGTTTGGTTACTCGCTGTAGCATATACACATACTTGCACAGTTAGTCTGTGGGCAAGGTGTAATTTATCCGTCTGAGGACTGCACTCTGAGTCACTGAGTTCCCTCAGGGTGTCCTGATGCCTTTCCTCTGATAATCCTTAAGGAATATCCTAGGTGCTGGTTGGTTTTTGCTTTCCCTTTAGAAACTGAGTTACACAGTAAAAGTGACAGTGAGCATCTGCATGTAGCAGGTTCTGATTCCTATTATAGGTGAAAATGCACCCATCTTGCTCCTGAACTAAGTTTACTATTCCAGTCTCTGTATTTCTGTTAAGGATGCAGGAAATAGACACATAGATTTGCACTAAGTGATTTTTCAACATCAGATGTTTGACTACCAGCTTATGACCAAGGGAATGCAAAATGAATGCTGTTTGAGACTTTGGTCTTTTGAAGCAGGAATCCAGCTCAAAGACTGTTTAATTTAATTTCACTGTTCCTTTAATTTATTTAATTCTAGTATTTGAAGATCTGATTAAAAAAAAAAAAAAAAACAAAAAAAACCCAACCAACACTGGACTGACTTAATTCCTACTCAATTTCACTACATTCCATTAAGGCTTTCAAACAATCTGTGTCTAAAAATTATGCACACTGAAGAACTTGTCTTGTGTAAGCACTCATTAGGTTTTTGCTTTGTTTTAATGCATACACACAGAGAAAAAGCCCTACATTAAAACACCATGAAGAATGCAAAATTAAGCACTTGAAAGTCAGAAATTACACAGGGTAAAATAGCTTGTGTAAATCTAATTTGGCCTTCCTGTGTGTTCACATAATGATAATGTGTTATACATACGTACAGACATATATATATATAAAGTGTATAATATTTGCGTATGTACAGTGAGAAAAGCCTTTAATTACATGACTACATACTGTTTTTTCCACAGAGCACTTGCTTTATTCAGTGAACAGGACAGACCTGCTTCCCATGTGGGTCACCTTACTGGGAAGAAGGCTGTTCCCTGTACGACACTGCCTCATTAGCTGTAGGGGTAGGTGAATCACAAATGAGGTGGGAGACTGGAAGAAGAATTAAGGGATGTCACTGCTTCTCCAGAGAATTAAATTCATAAGTTAGAAAGTCAACTGGCTGACTGCTTACAGGTATAGAGGTATCTGAGCAAGCTCCTGAACTCCCCTCAGAGAGTTATCAGGACAAGCTTATGCAATTTACGTTGCCGGTCTCAGTGAACTTCACTGATTTTCCCTACTGTAAACTAAGGGGTGTGTGCAGGAACTGCTCTGCAGGCAGAATGGAAGGGAAGCTAAATTCTAGCTAGGAAATGGTAACAGGCAGCTAGTGGAGGTAAATTCTTCTGGTGGCACAGCCGTGTCCAGAAGATAACATCTGTTCACAACCTAGGACCAAACTAGGGTAGAACTAGCTTGGGTTTATCTTTCTTACTGTACAGTCACTAACAGTCTACATCAGTACCATTGTCTTCCTCAACCAAATTCATAAACTCATTAAAAAAAATAATGGTAGTGTGACAAGGTTTATTTTCCTTAAATCCAGGTTAACTGGCTCTAATTATCTTACCTAGTTTTAATTCTTTATTAATCCAGTGCTGCATCAGCTGCTCCATCATTTCGCCCAGGAGTTGTGTCAGGCTTCTGCCTCTTCCTCAAAGCACCGTATGATATTATTCCAGTTGCATTTGTCTAATTTTATGAGTGCATGCCTTGAGATTTGGGAATCTGATTTACAAAAGCATTGCACATTCACAGGTGCCAACAGGAGCTGTGCTTTGAAAATACAAAATGCTGCACCATGCTCAAGAATGCTAAATTGCTGGGAGCTGCAAGTACCCACCTTAACCTATCTGCCTCTGAGTTTCCCGACATGAAAAGAAGGTAAAAACCCTTCCCCTTATGGAGACACTGTGAAAATAAATGCATTAATGTTTGTGAAACACTTGGATACTTCATAGGGGAGAACTATAAAAAAATCCCATGAGGACACTAATCATTACTTCTTGAGAACAGGTTTTGAAGATAGTGCATTAAATAAGTCATGGGAGTCCATACTGAACACAGAGAAAACAAAATATTGAATTGCTCCTCATTAAGACCTAGATTCTCAAAGGTATTTTAAGTGCCTAAATGCTGATGAGAGTCAGGGCTTCTTAAGTGGTAACTTTAAAATTTTATTTTATTTTATTTTATTTCATTTTATTTTATTTTATTTTTAACTGAATAAGGAGATCTGCAAGAAAAAATTACATAATCATGTAATTATGGGTTGCATCACAATGCACTGTTAATTAAAGGTTGCATCAGAATGTATGGGCACAAGATTTGGGGCACAAATTAACATTACCCAAGCAATCTTAGTTACAGCATTCACTGTCAGATTGCTTGACTTTGCAGCATCTACGATCTTTTCCAATAATTAGTGTACAAGTAATTTTCTCTGGTTTTAGGATAATAAACGAAGCCACCCACATTCCCCATCACACTCACATCCCTAGCAGGTGGGGGATGGGAACTCTTCTCCTGTTGTTCCCTCCCTGTATGGGGTACAGACCTCTGCCAGCAGAGTAAATGACACAAGTAATAGGTTGTCATCTTCTATTTGAATCAGCATCAGGGAGGGACAGAACATTTTGCCAGTGCGTTTCAGTAATGTTTGCTGACATCGGAAGAATGGTGAAAGTCAGGTGTCTTTGGTTCAATCAGGATCGGAGGAGAACACATTGAAATAAGTACAGGCTTTCCTGCCTGTTCCCCAAGTGGCTTAGGCCCTTTTACTATTTTCAACTCATTCCTCTTTCTTTCTGTTTATCTCGCCTCACATCCAGGTGTCACAGTACTCACCTGGCCCTCCCGAGCTGAAAACCCCCCTACAGCATCTGGGTAAAGCCCTGCACATCCTGACCTGACCCCATAGCCAATCCTGCTTTGAGAGGAGGTGGGACTAGAGACCTCCTGATCCCTTCCGACTTGAATTACCGTGTGATCCTAGGAAGACATCGTGCTTTTCTCCATCATATAAATAGTCTGCATTCTGATAGGTGATTTTATTAATCAATCTTTGTACCAAGTAGCTTCGGTTTATTGCACTGTCATAACTTCACTACAGGATTCTTCTAGACAAAAAAGGCAACCAAGCATACATCCCATAAAACAATAAAATATAGCTAGGGTTGTTGTTATGAGGAAAGAGGTTGTTGCAAATTCCACATAAACCAGGAATTTATGCCAGGAGCTGTTCAAAGTAGTTTGGCTGGCCTTCCAAGAATCTGGAAATGTTAACGCTAAGGCAGCTTGATCTCCCCACCCCCCCCCCCTTCCTCTCTGTAAACACAGTGATATTTCTCTGGGTCCTGGCTTCAAGTCCTCTGAGCCGTGGCGGGGTGCCGACAGACGGGATGCTCGTTCTGCAGCAGGAGGCTTACTCTGCAACAGGGTGAAGTTCATCAATTTCCACTGCTGTCGTGTCGTCCCAGCCCTGAGACCACTCGCTCTGCGTTACGGCAGGGATCAAACTGCTCCTGTTGGAGGAGACCAAAGCCATCTTTTCTGGTCCTCCTCCCCCAGGTGTTGAGGACCCAAGTTATAATGGTATGCAATTTCCTTAATAGAACTCAGTGAATGTGGAAAAAATAAACCAAAAGACATTGATTCATTCTGTTCTTGCATGCAAATAATCTTTTAAATGGTATCTTTTTGTCTTCTAGCAAAGAGGCACCCCAAAGGTCCTATGTTTTCTCTCTGAGGTCAAAGCAGCACTGTTGGAGAAACCATTCTTGATCACAAAAAATAGTGTCTTGTGAAGCCTTGCACAGGAGAGAGAGGCTTGCCTCTGTCATCTTAACTTCAGCGTTTACTCATGTGTAGGCTCCACCGCACAGCTGGAATATTCCTTTCCAGTCTTCCTCATTTCCTCATTCAAACCAAACCCGTTTTCACAAGAATATGTACAGGCATTTCTGTTATTTGAAAGATGTTTTTCCATGAAGTTTTGCTTCAGTAGTACTTATTTCATCAAAAATGTATTTCTTAACTCCTAGAAATGAATTTTCTTTCCTTTTTTTGTCCTCAGCCTTCTTGTACTCAGAAACAGTCTCTTGAGGATCACTGTTTCAAGGGCGGTAGAAATTCTACTATGTAGAAATACATAACTCTCGGGAATATGCTACCTTTGAATTTTTCCAGTTCCAAACAAAACCTCAGGGTGTAAGAGCAGCCCAGAAGAGGCGTTTGGGATGAAAATGTTTGGTCAGCTTGAGCAAGGGTTGTCACCTCCAGTTATGGGCTTTTCATTGTACTGTATGGCTTTGCCCTGTCTCTACAGATCTCCTCATTCACAGTGCGCCTACTTCCTTCTCTAAGGGCTCTTCTTTTCCCTCCCATCTCTTCCAAGTTTTCAATTCTTTGCGTCCTTCCGTCAAATTTCTCTTTCCTCAAAACTTCAGCTTGAGACCTCTGTTCCTAAACTCCTCTTCCCCTCTCCATTTCTCCCTGCCAACCCCAAGCCATGCTAAGGCCTTTTGCCTTTTGTGGGAAAAGAGCGCGAATGGTGGGTAGCTGGGAGCTCCTAGAAGACCTGTCTCAAACAATCCTGTCGCAGAAGAAATCTAGGAAGGGTAGGAAGCAACCGATGGGGCTAAACCGTGAGCTCAGGCCACGAAAAGGAAGCGCAGAGAAAGTAGATCAGGTTTCCACGGGGTAAGTGCAGAAGTAGCGGCCTAAGCAGGAGCAGACGGGGACAAACACAAAAAAGCCAATACAACAAATAAAACTTAACTAGCAAGAGCATCGCAAGTAACAAGAAATCGTTCGGTAAGTACATCAGTGGTAAGAGGAAGTCAAAAGCGAGTGGATTACTCATCAGAGAAAGCTATTGACTGACGCTGAGAAGGCTCAGAGTGCCTCAGGCCTTTTTTTTGCACCAGCCTTGGCTAAAGGAGGTCACTTGTGATCAGGCGATTGACATAACACATACTGATGACAAGGGAATGAGGTTTCAGCCCAGACTGGGACGGAACCAGTTACAAGACTACTTAGATAACTTAAAGGTGTTCAAACCAACAGGCTGGCTGGACTTCGCGCCAGGCTGCTGAAGCAAGTGGCTCAAACAGCACTGGAAACACTGGTGTTTATCTCCGAGAGCTCCAGGAGGATGGCCAAGGACCCTGCCGATAGAAAAAGGCAAAACTGGTGCCTATCTTTAAAAAGGGCATTTAAAAATAAATAATTAAATAAATAGGCCAGCCAGACATTTTTTCCCCAGAAAGCTCCTAGTACAAAAAGACACATTATTTGCAAACAGACAGAAGGACTGTTATGGCTTGAGAAACCCATAACAATTTATTCTATCATTCTATCAGCCGATGACCCCTCCCCACCTGGGAAAGGGAATTGGGGAAAAAACAAGGAAACCCAGGAGTTGAAGTATAAACAGATTTAATAGAGTAAGATTAGATAATTAACATTAATAGCACTAAAGAACCAATATTGATCCCGATACCAATACAGAATATGCAAAGATTGTACTCAGCCAATTCTATCAGTAGGAAGCTGTGCGCTCCCAGCAGTGGACAGCAAATGTCAGACACTGCGGGTGCTACAGCTTCGGGAGGAAGGGAAGGCCTCAGGGGTCTGGCACCGGGGCAAGGAGTTCTTGGGATCGCAGCCATCAAGGGAGAGAGAGAACTTCACAGCAAACTTTCTAATTTATATTGAACGTGACGTTCATGGTATGAAATAACCTGTTGGCCAGCTTGGGTCCAGTGCTCAGATCTTGCTCCTCCTCATCCTTGCACCTGGCAAGCTCAAAAACACTGAGACCTTGAAACTCACACACCATACCTGGCTATAAAGTAAATATTTTCACAAATTCAGATGCTAGAGTCTTCTAAAAGTGCAGTCTCCCCAAGTATTAGAAGAGAAATTAGTCCTGTGTTGCTCAAACCAGGACACGGACACAATGAGATAAGCAACTATTAACATGGCCTTGTCAACAAGAAATTGGGACGAGCTGGCTAAACTTCTTTGGTGATAGAGGAACAGACCTTGTTATGGGTGAAAGGAGCAAGGGCACATTTGTTCATAAATGAGGGAATTCAGTTTATGTGAAAAAGTTGGGCAGTGGGTACAAAACTGTGGAAACAGCAGTTGTCAGTGGTTTGCTGGCAAATGGGTGAATTACAGATTCAATTTCAAAGGGATCCGTCCTGGGATGTTTCATTAGCAGCCTTCAGAGATGGCGTTAACCGGGGAGCGCCTGCAAGTACGTTAGAGGATGAAATAAGAATTCAAAATAATCCTAAGAAATTGCTTGGAAGGCACAGAACGTGACTGAGACGCGACAAGAGGAGCTGGTTTTGCAGGCAGGGTTAACCCCCTGCACACAGGCACCGCTCAGCGCAGCTGAGGGGAAACCAGATTAGAGCTGGGGGCATTGGGTGGCCGAGGAGACAGCAGGAGAGGTGGACAAACTGCAGCTGGTTGTCATAAAGAAAACATGGTGTGGGGAGACGATAACAGCCATCAGATGTAAAATGACACTGCAACATAGGAAGAGAAAGAGGAGGCTTCCCTGGGCAGGGAGCACCAGGTTCACGTTTCAGCAAGGGAAATTTGGGTCAGACCGGAGGACGAGGTGTCGCCTGGGGAGGCTGCAGGCTCACGGGGGCACCTCAGAGCAGGGCTGAGGGAAGCCCTACAAAAGGCATCCAGAGCCACCGGTAAATGGGAAACCTTTTTGGTGTCCTGTGCAAGAAAAGGAGCTAAAGGGAAGAAGATTTAAGGAGTTAATGGTGAACAATAACTCACTTGCAGAGACGGGATCAAGTAAATGAAAATCCAACAACAACTCGCTCTTCCATTTATATTCAGTAATGACGCCAGTTCTCTTCTAATGCACACAAGTATTTTCTGCTCACTAGCCACGTTCATGTGTGCAAGCGTATATTGATCTGTTGTCTCTCTTTGCTTTCTTCCAAAGGAAAAAAATAACCACACAGTTCAGTAACACATGGGCTATGCTCCACGGTGAACACAGTCTGAGGCTCTTCCATGTAAATCTAGCTTAACATGAAAATAACCTTCACCAGTTAGAACTGTCCTTTTTATAATTAATGCCAAGTGTTAATAGGATATTTTTTTTTTTTTTTAAGGGTGGACTAATTTGACAGGCTGAGTGAAACAACGCAGGTACATCTTCCCGCACTGCTCTGGCTCTCCAGAAATGCCTCCTTCGACTTCGGCTTCTTCCTTCCAGGTCTGTCCCCACTCCAGGGTCGTGTGTGTGTCCCCGTCCCCCCATCCCTCCCCTCTCAGCCCCCCACGGGTGCTCCCGCCACTTGGCTCCCCGCTGCCCCGCCGCTCCCCCCGCTCAGCCAGCTGCAGCCGCACTGCATTATTAAAGCCATACCCTGTAAATAATTGATATGGAAATAACACCGCGCCGCAGAGACAGAGCACCTCCTCCTCCTCCTCCTCCTCGTCCCCCCGTCCCTCGCCTTGCCCGCCCTACCTGCCCCGCCGGCGCGGCGGAGCGGAGCGGAGCGGCGGGGCGGTGCGGATCACGCGTGGGGCCGCCCCGCGCCCTCCCCGCCCCGCGGCGCCGTCCCGCCCCCGGCGGTGGCGGCGGCGGCGGGTCCCTGCGGGAGGGGGTGGGGGGAGCCGGGCCGAGCCGGGCCGGCGGCGCGGCGGGAGCAGGTGCGGCCGCCCGGCACCGCGGGGGTGGGGTGGAGCGGAGCGGAGCGGAGCGGAGCGGGGGGCGGTGGCGGCGCCGGGCCGGCAGGTGGGGGCCGCCGGGGAGGCGGAGGGCGCGGAGCCGGGCGGGCTGCCCGCCCGCCTGCCTCTGGAGGTGCGGCCGGCGGTACGGGCACGGCACGGCCGGGCGAGTCGGGGCTGCCGCGGGAGGCGCACCGGCGGCGGCCGTCCCCGCAGCCCGGGCCGTGGAGAGGCCCACGGTTGCAGAGGCAGATGTGCGGGACGGGGGGCTGCGAGGGGCCGGCGGGGGGGTGCCGGGGGCTGCCGCCGCTGCTGCTGCCGCGGCCTGGGGGGGACCTTTAGCTGTGCGGGAAGCGGGGAAGCGGCGTCGGGACCTGTTATTTTCTTCTCCTTCCTTCGCCTTCCCTCTCCTCCCTTCTCCTCCTCCTCCTCTTCCTCCTCCTCCTCCTCACCAAAACCGGGAGAAGGAGGCGTGTTCGTAGACTCTCGCCGCACCGGTTTTGCTTGGTTTGTTGTTGCGGGGTTTGATTCGCAGGGTGGTATATTTATTTATTTTTAAATTTTTTTTTTCTTCCTTTTCTCTCCCCCCCCCCCCATCCCTTCTCCCCTCCCTCTTCTTTAGCCCATCGCATGCTCGGATCCGGCTGGATCCTTCCTTTTATTTTCGGCGGTGCTTCACGGCGGGGGGAAGGGAGGGCTGGGATGAGTGCCGCTTGACGCACAGGCGAAGGGGAGGGAGGGGAGAGGACGGGGGGGGGGGGTGTGGGGGTGTGTGTGTTGGGGGGGTCACACACCGCCCGGCAGCTGCAGCGGTTCGTGGCCGCAGGGTGCGGGTGTGGAAGGCGGCGGGGCGAGGGGCTCGCTCGGTGCCTTCCCCCCTTTCTTCGCCCCTCTCCTTCCTCCCCGCCTCTCCCTCCCCATCCGTCTCCTGCCGGGTCCGGCGGGGAGCGTGTGTGCCATATATTACGTTGCAAGGTGTGTGTGTGTGTGTGTGTGTGCGTGGACGGACGGAGGGAGGGAAGGAAGGACGGACGGACGGACTGACTGACTGACGGACTACCGAGGGAGCCGGGGCTGCCCCAGCCCCCTCCTCCCCCCGCCATCCTCCTATGTGAGCCCCCCCCCTCCCCGGGCGGCTGGATGGCTATAGACCGGCGCCGTGAGGCAGGCGGCGGGGGCCGGCCGCTGCCGGAGGAGAACGGCTCGGTGCCGGGGGCCGCGGGGGGGGTCTCCGCCGCCGCCGCCCCCCCGGGGCCGCCCCCCGCCAACGCCGCCGGGGTCGGTGCCGAGATCCAGGCGGTGCCGGTGCCGCCGCCCGCCGCCGCCGCCTGCAGCCCGCTGCTCCTCGACTACGACGGCTCGGTGCTGCCCTTCCTCGGGGGGCTGGGCGGGGGGTACCAGCGGACCCTGGTGCTGCTCACCTGGGTGCCGGCCCTCTTCATCGGCTTCAGCAAGTTCTCGGACTCCTTCCTGCTGGACCAGCCCGACTTCTGGTGCCGGCAGGCGGACGGGCAAGGCAACTGGAGCGGGTCCCTGGCGCCGGGCCACGCCAACCGCAGCGGCAACGGCAGCATCTTCCCCCCCACGCCGGGGCTGCCCATCCCCGCGGGGGGCAACGCCAGCGAGTGCGACTGCCACGAGTGGCACTACCGCATCAGGGCCGGCCTCGTCCAAAACGTCGTGAGCAAGGTGAGAAAGGCGCCTGCCCTCAGCCCCCTCCCACCCCCCCAACCCCCCCCGCCCTATGCCGGCCCCACTCGGGTACCCGCTCATCCCAAGCCGAGGGGAGCAGCTGGACAGCGTGCGGATCTGGCCCCGGGTGGGTCAGGCGCCCCGCGGGTTGCCCTCCCGCCGGGAATAAATCCCGCATCCCCCCCCCCCCGTAATCCTTTCCCTCGCTGGGTGTCACGCCGGGTGTTCGCCCCTGGGGGGTTGTACCTGGGCGCGGGTTGCGGCACCGAGCTGCGAAGTTATGTCCTGAAACGGGGTCCCAGGCGGCTCTTTGGGATCCCAGCGATGGCAGCGGTCCCGCCGCCGCGGGACGCAGGTGTCCGTGGGAAAGATGCCGCAGGCAATTGTCACCAGCTCGTCAGGGGAAAAGGGGTTGTTGTGGAGAAAGCTGCAGTTGTGATATCGCTCGTCTTTTTGCCGATGTGCTAAAGCAGCCGTACAGACCAAAAACCAGCTTGGTTTCTGGGGAAGCTGATGAGGTGGTCACTTTGGGGAGGAAACCGAGACAAAGTTCTACCGAATTCTTCTTGTTTTGTACTTACTCCCTCGATAACCGTTTTCGGTAGGACAACAAAAGAAGAAATGTCTCACACAAGTTGTTGTACTCCAGAGGCGGAAAGTGCACGCTGCTCTGTTTTGTGTTTCCTAACGTAATGGCTAATGTGGAAAATTTCTAGTGAGGGAGGGCTGTGCCACTTTCTGCTCTTACTTCGTGTTTGCTAAGTAGCGCATGCAAAAAAAAAAAAAAAAAAAAAAAAAACCAAAAAAACCCCCACAACCAAAAAAAAAACCCAAACCAAAAAACACCTCGCCTTTTCACCTGAAAGCTTTTGCTTGTTTATGGTACCGGCCCCGCGAAAGCCCTGCCGGCTGTGCATGGGCCTTGTCGGCGTTAACAGGCGACTGGGGCTCTTGGAAATGTAAAATGAAACTGCTGCACCAGGAAAGTAGTTCCCTTAATCTCAAGACACCCCCACCCCCCAAGATCAGCAAAAATTACTTCCTGCCTGGGAGCAGTGTTTTGGATTAACTATGTTTATCTAGTTGGGAGAACGCAACGCAGCGAGAATCAGATGACCGGCATGATTGTGCTTTGGTCAGCCGGCACCCGGTCGTATTTAATCATTGAAAACCATTTCAGTTTCTCTTTGTGTCCCTTGAAAGCAACAGGGAAAATGTAGGTAAAGCAAATCCCTAAAAACCTTGAGCCCAGAATGAATTAAAAAAAAAAAAAAAAGAAAGGCAACCCAGCTATGCTCCTTCCATGAGAAAAACACAGCCACATGGTGGACTTGAATGGTTTGTGATGTAGAAGTGCGTAACGAAATTTGACATTTAAGACAGGCAGATTTTCTTCTGTTTATAACCAGAGACTGGATCATATGTTTTTAGGGTTTAACACCGATGCTTAAGCATGAAAAAAATTATCTTGGAATATTCTTTTTAGTGAAAACTGTAAAAAAAAAAAAAAATAAAAATTTTTTTTTGAATGTTTGAGTCTTTTGAAGGTCATCATCAAGTTGGCCAGAAAAGGTCGAGGGAGAGTTAATTTGCTATCTTGCATGCTTCTTTAAAAATAATGAAAAAGTGTTCTTTGGAAGAACTTGCGGTAAAGGGCAGATCAATTTTCAGGGATAAATAAACAGCTGTGGTCCCTGCTGTCTTGTTTTCTATTAGAAAGAATAATAATCATCTTTTGAGACTATGGGTTTTTCCAGTGCAAAGTTTTTTATTTTTGTTGTATGCTTGCTTCCAGAAACTTGGCAGCTTTTTCGCTTTCATTTGTAATCCCATGTAATTATAATTAGGCTGTTTTCTCGGGGTCAGGATTCCTCCTTAGTCTGCTTTGCTGTTGTTTTGGGGGTTTTCTGGGTGGGTGTGCTGTCTGTTTTTATGCTAATGAAGAAAGAGAGGAAAAACCCAGGCAGAACATCAGTGTGGCTTAATTCTGACTTACTTTCTTACAAACCCTCAGGAGCTCTGATACTGTGGGAGCAGTTCTCGTAACTGCTGACTCCTCTTACGTGCATCCCACCATCCTTTGTGGGAGAGAGCTGCCCTGGATGAATTCAGAAGACTGGATGTTCAGCTCTCCCTTAACTCCCCTCAAAAATACATTTGTTTCTGTAATGTATTATGCAATGTTCTCATCTTTCTAAATAGAGTTTTATTAAATCTTAGTCTAATATACGCTCATCTGTGTAGTAGCCAGGGGTTATATTGAAATATCATAAAGAGAGCCAAAAGTATATTAATAAAAAATGCACTTTTGTTTGGCCGGTAAATCCCCTTGTTCTCATCTTCAGTGGTCCAAGCTAATGGCTGCTGGATGCTTCATCGCTGCTTTGCCTCCAGAAACGATGAAACAATTGGGAGTATTTAGCGCAAAGTGTATTTCCTGCTCTGCATTTTGGTGATGTACGTGCTTGTGAGGTGTCACTGTCCCCCGTTCCTTGGGAGCAGATAGCTGTCCTTAAACTACGTCAGGTTTCCCCGCCTCTGTGGCCTCTCTCCTAATGGTACCCTTCATCAGACATTGTGTTTCCATCCCTGCTTCCTCAGCTCTACCTTCCCTGGTGCTTGCTTTTTCCCAGCTTGTGTCACGCTTGGGATGGATGGAGTGGAGCTCTTGCTGTTTCCAGCCCCGTTCTATGCTATGTTTAGCCCCCGCTTCTCTTTGAGTCTTTGCTGGAGCCAGAGGTGGCCTTGCACCTTCCTTGAAGAGCGGCATTGCCACGCGAGGCGCTGCCGTTACCCTGACCTCCTCGGCTGAGTCGCTGGGAACGGTGCTTTTTATAGTGCTGCCAGTCATTAGAACTGGAAATGGTAATAAAGGCCATACTGCTTATTATTTAGCACTGTTAAAACACATAAAGCGAAGAGGTCAGATGCATAATTTAACCTCAGGGATTCCAGTGGCCATGTTAAATCACCCATCTGAGCTGATGTCCTGACTTGGTACATAAATCCTGGACTTTTTTTTTTTTTTTTTGGTTTGTACATAAATGTCTCCCTTTAGGACAATTCACTTGTAAGTCTTTTTCACTGCTAAATGCTTCTTTGAGTATTTTAATCTATTCTTTATCACAACATCACCATTATCACACTGCTGTAAACAGAGCGCACGTGTACTGTTTGTGAGAGATGTACTCTGAACTAGCCTTTAGGCAAAAAGCTAGTGAAAAAAAAAAAAAAAATCTGTCTTTTAAATGGTCTGTGTATCTCGCCACTGTCCCAAGGAAGAATGCTGAGAAATACTCTCCTTTTTTTTTATTTTTTTTAATTTTTTTTGCCATGGGAAAACCAGAGGTCTCATTTTACCCATCTGTAAAGTGATGCTTCAGATAAATTATTAGCATTAACGCAATAAGCAACATAACGACAACTAAACATAGGAGGTAGCCGTGAAGCCTAGCAGGAAGTTGAGGTGTGTACTCAGCAGGGACTTTTCTAACTCCCTCGTTAACTTCTTTGGTGCCTGGATCTTCTGGCCATCTGCAGAGCCAGCTGTAATCTTGGGGCAAAGTGTTCACGGAAGATCTTAGTTACAGGATTGATGGTGGTCGTTTTTTTCCCCTCCGTTACTGGGATGACCTGTCGGCTGTGTTCGTTTGCATTACGTGGTGGTGGTGTGCGTTGTTGGGGATGCCAATTTGTATAATGGACAGCGAAAGCTGACGATGGGCAAGGACTGAGGCTTGATTAAATTGCAGGAGTTGATGGCACAGCATCCCTCTGCGTGCACCCGCAGTGTTCCAGATCGTTCCTCCTCTTGGGGGTGGCCTAGAGGGAAGTGGTTAGTTGAAGGCTGCGTTTTAATCACCCAGAGCAATTATGTAATAATATTTCATGTCTAGTCACAAGGGAATTCCTGTTGTGGCTGCTTTTCTGCTCCAGATGCCTTGTTTTGCTGCAGTGCTGTTCTCTTGGCTCTCAACTTCCCACTTGATTTGGGTTGAGTCATCTTCTTTCCCAAGTAAGATGCCGTCGTTTTACCTATTTGCCACTGCTTCGATCGTTCTCGTGCCAGTTTGGCTGAGCTTCTAGCAAATTGTCCCCTCCAAAAAAGTGACGCTTAATTCGGGAGAGCCAAATGGCCCAGGGGCAGCGCTGCCATGCAGCAAGTGCTGAGCAGTGCTGTCGTGGTGGGAACCTGGATCAGTTCAGGCTGGGATGTGATGCTCTTTGCCCCAGCAAAATGTCTGTGCCCTACCAGCCTTTCTTTCCCTTGCTTTTATGGCAGGTCTGGCACTTTTCTGGACACATCCTCAGCTGACTTAGTTTGCTAACCTGGTAGAAAACTTTCTCTTTAAATACTTTTTTTTTTTTTAATATATTATTATTACTATCTTTTTTTCCTGGGTTTTCTGCTAGGTTAATGAAGTGAAATGGCTCTGTGCAGTGTCACGTGCCCTAGACTGTGGTATTGTCTCATGGGATTATTGCAGGTACCTGCCAGTAGCCAGAAATGCTAAACGAGCAAGCAAATCTGTGTGTGGCAGCAGTGACAAATTTGGCAATGCGTGTAGGGTGATATTCCTTGGGGTAGGGGATAGGTGTGCATTTCAAGTGGACTTCCAGAGTATAGTTATTAATTAATTTGAAGGGGATCACCCTGATGAGGTCATTTCCCAAGGTAAGAGCTGTGCCACCCTTTCCAGGCACAAATGGGAGGAGATCTCTCGCTCGTTTCTGCGTATCCTCCACTTGGCTGATCTCTGCAAAGAGACTTCAGAAATGCTGATTCTTCTCTTTTTTTTTTTTTTTTTTTTTTTTTTTTTTTTTTTTCCCCCCCTTCCCCTGCAACTGCCAGGATTTGTCTTGTTGGTGTTGGTTCGTGGCTGACTGGCTTCTGTGTAGTCCCAAATCAATGAAAACCTTGAGTTATTATACCCAGTGTGGTAGTTGGGTGAGAAGCGGCAGGATGGAAGCTGGTGTATCACCCGTGCCCTTACTGCCATTGTACAGATTGAAGGGGACATAGGGACCTGCAGGGCAGGTACCTGCAATGGGCAGAAAGACTAATCTATATCACTTTCAGACGAGGCTTTGGAATGACTCTCTGCTCTTAATGGGTGCTGAAGGGGTCAACAAGTCCCTGTGGTCAGAGGTATCCAGAAATGCTCTGGCAGACCACAGTAAACTTCTGCTATTTTATTTTTAATTTTTTTTTTTTTAATGGCTTCCTCAGTTATGGGAGAGGTCCCAAATTTCCTCCCCCCCCCCCCGCCTTCCCTCTGCGAAATTGCTGATAGTTAGCGGTTGCCGGTCTGAGGGCTCACAGGCTTGAGGAGTCTGCTTGTTCAAGAGGAGGAGAGCTGGTGGCCTGTTCTCAGGCGGTCGCTGTGGGACCTGCCCCTGCACGCTGAACGTGGTGATGGAGCCTCCAGGTTATCGGGGCACCGGCCAACGACACCCTAAAACAACAGGGTGAGTTTGTGGCTGAGAGGAGTGAAGGAAGAGGGATGGCTGTTTGGGGAACAGCACCTGCAGTTTCCCGGAGGTGAAGAACTGTCCTCTGCCTGTCTGCAAGCAACAAATTACCTGATGTTAGAGATAAGAGTATGATATCACCAGACCACAAATACCTGTTTAGTGAGCCTAGATACTGTTTCTATTTATTTGGGGGGAGTGGAGGTGGTGTTACGTACCGAGCCAAAAAATTTTGAAGCGATTGGTCTAGAAAACAGAGACTGGGTTAAGAGCAATACTGACATCAAGAACTCGGGTAGTCTTAGGTTTTCTATCTGCTGTGTAATTTATTTATTTTTTTTTCAACTAGAGGGAATGTACATAGAGTTAATGTTTATTATCACCCTTAAGACACAGGAATCTGATTTCAGCTTACAATAAATAGTTTGTAGCATGGGTAGAACTAGCAATGATCCTCCAGGAAGGTAATTCCATATTGAAATATCTTAAAGTCCTTCTTAGCTTTCCAAGACTTGCTATTGAGCCCTTCAGATTCCTCATTTTCTGTGCGTATGTCAAACAACTGTGGTTTGTTTGTTTTGTTTTTTGTCTGGATGGACGTGATGTTTGAAATGGTTGGGGTTTTGTTTGTTTTTGTTTCCACTCCCTAATACATCCTGTATCTCAGTCATTTAGTTTAAATATACTGACCCTGCCCATGCTGTGGCAGAAGTTGCGGACTATGGCGTATATTTACCAGCTGTTCAGGCAGTCTAAAACGAAATTTCTGAAGTGCACTAACAGTTTTACCTCTTCTTACTCTGGCTCCAAGAATGCGATTATGAAAGATGACCTTACGTTTTTCTAAAAGCATTTGTCAAAGAGGAGGAACGGGCACTCTAGAAAGGTGTCTAATTTGGAGCCGGTTCTGATGGTGACATTGAGATGAGGATTACAGGCCAGCTGAACTTGAAGGTGTTCATTTTTTTAATGAAGTAACATCTGGAAGAGCACGAGAGCCATGGTTTTCCTTAACTTAAAATCTTTTGGCCACGCTAATGGTGCGAAGCCTTAAATTAAAGCTTTCCGAATTAATTTTAGAGGGCTGCTAAATTTGGAAAATGCTGAAAGGCTTCAAATGCTTTTGTCTTTTGTTTTCCCTGTCAGCCTGTTTGTTTCTGCCTGGTTTCCCTGCCGCACTACCTGGCGTCCCTGCCTGGGACTTGCTCGCTTCTGTTCATAGCCCTTCCTCCTCCCGCTCTTCTGCAGCCCAGCCTGGCCGGTGCTGGGTTACCCACGAGTAACCGTGGAATTAATTAGGCTGAGATCTTGCTGTAGAAGAAGAGCAGGGGTTCGCTGTAGACTACATGTAGAAGATCAGAGAACCCTGTCATAGGAAGATGCTGCGACTTTGCAGCGGTGCTGAGTGTTCAGTTCTTGCGCTGAATTCCCTCAAAGCGGCTTCTCCTGGGCTCTGGTCGCCTCGACTCCGAAATGTGTGCTCAGCTCTCATAATGTAATTTATTTTTATATCTTTTTTTTTTTTTTTCCAGTTGACTTTTGACAGCAGGTGACTTTGTGTGCGCTCTGAATTCCCTTTTAAAGTCAAGGGGGAAGGAAGGGACCTGAAGGAGGGAGAAAGGACCTTCGAGCCCCTTCCAGAAGGTGTCATCAGGGTGTGTTGCGGAGGCATCCCAGGCAAAACCAGTGTCAGCGCCTGATAACCCCCACACCCAGTGCGGGCGCTGCGCAGCTTGCCGTGCCACCGGCCCATAAAACCTGGAGGGCAGTGATGATTAACCTGTGCGTTGAGTAGTTCCTGCCGATTCCAGCCCACATCATACCTGCCGGGAACACGCAGTAGGTCTGTGCCTATTCCCAGGCGGCAGGAGGTGGGTCAGGGCTGGCTGCGGTGTGTGACCCCCGGGTTTGGTACTACCGGCGGGTTTGGGGCAAAACCACCTGCCCTGCGAGCTGGTGATGCCGGGGCAAACACACTCGGGGGGCGATGGGCTGGGTGGGACTCACTCCTGTGGAGAAGACATTCTTTCTTTTTTTTTTTTTTTTTTTTTTTAGCTCATTTCCTCCTCAGGAGGAAAATTCAGTGTATAGTGCACATTGTTAGGCTTTGTTAAGATTTTTATTTTGTTGCTTTATTTGGGAGAGCCCTGAAATGCCAGTTGTCCTGCTCACACATAAGAACAAAAGACTAAATAAGTGAATATATCCTAATCCTTGTTTCTGGGATGCCTATTTAGACCCACAAGTAGCAAAGTCAGGAGGATCGGGAACTTGTGAGATGCAGGGAAGTGGTACATTCTCCTTGTCCAGCAGTGTGTGTGATTTATAGTCACCCTTGTGCGCTGTTTTCAGAGCAGGGTGGTCTGGTTGCCTGGAAAAGGTTTTCGGCTCTGGGTAGTTGTGGAGGAATTCATTTTGGCTCAAGTACTGCCTTCCTGTTACTTTGCAGCACTCTGGAGCTGCCTGGTCTCCTCCTGGCCTCCAGAGCAAAGTCCACGGGCGCATAGACAATGTCGCAATGTCCACCCTACAAATATTATTATGGCTAGGGAATGTAAATTAAACCATAAGACCTTTTGCCCTGCTCCGTCTCCCAGGGCTACGTAAAGCATTGTCTGCATGAACAATACAAGCTCGGCAGACCAGTTTCTTATTTTGATTTGTAGAACAAGTGGAATATTTTTCTCCTTTCTTCCTTCCCCCTACTATTTATTTATGTTTGAATTAATACCAGACCCTCTTTTTTCCAGGTCTCCCTCTCCTTTTCTTCTTGCCTGAATTATAATAGCTGTAGTCCTCAAGTGATTGAGAGGGCAGGGTCATGGCAGCAGTAATTGCCTGTCAAAATTAAGGTGTCTGATCTTTTCATCTATGGTGACTTTGAGCGAGTATTTCTCATGAGAAATGGCTTCCTCCTCTTGTCGTCTCCTTCCCCCTTCTCTGTGTTGGGGTTTTTATGCCATGCTTGACATTTTCAAGTATTTTTCCCCCCCCCAATCCTTAAAAAGGCCCAATAAGAAAGCAAATTAGATTTTTGCCGTGTCAGCCTTCTCCAGGCTGCATACGTGCAGTACGTTTTACACACACATGGTTTTGCCAACCTGAAAAATACCAGTCCTCGAAGTGTTAACTTGTTTTTGATAATCAGATGATAGCAAATGTTAATATTTAACCAAAATGTTGGTTTGGTTGGTTTGTTTTTTTTTTTACATATGGCTTCTATTTACAGTGCCTAGACCTGTTCTAAATACCAATTTCAAAACTAGTTTAACTTTTTATTTAGCTTGGTTGCAAAGCCGCTCCTAGAGGCACGTACCTCGATCAGAATAAAGGTGGCTGTCAGCTGAAAGCTGAGGGATGGCACTCAAAAACCGTTTTTCTCCCTGTGTCTCAGTCCTAGCGATAGGCATTGCTGCTCCTGGTCTTTTCATACAGCCCGAGGGAGGCAAACAGCTATGGGTATTAAAGCAAAGAATAGGTTTAAAGTTAGTTTTGTGAGAGTAGCTCCTAATGATGTCAGAATACATGTAGAAAAGATACTTAATTACAGCACAGAGATGTAAAAGAGATGGAAATATCCTGATCCTGCTCTCTGGAAAGTTATAAATATGGTGTTCCTGAAAGCGGCAAGTAAGATTTTGTATCTCCAAACTCTTTGATGTTAGACGACATTATGAAGTTGGAAAAAGCGAAGCAGATTGCATCAGCTGAGAAACAAGTTAGTTGACTAATCTGGGGAGAGTGAAAGCTGGAGAAGATCACAACGTCTCAGAATAAAGGGAACTCCCGCTACTGAAAATAAAAGTAGTAGTGATGGAGAAGTGGGTGGTATATGGATGCTACTAAAATTTATTTAATCGTGTTGAGTATTCAGAAGACTGACATATGATTAACAAATCATATTTTAATTGTTAGCATATTAGTGATGATTATTTACTTAGCAAACTTCCTTCTTCCCTCTCCCAGTGGGGAAAAGAAAGAGATCTGTGATGAGAGCAAGGTTGGGAACAGAAGAGCTAATTGCTCCTCATTAAAATGTGGAGTTGAAGGGTAGATGAAGCTTTTCCAGTTTTGCAGTGTTTCAGGTGGCATCTCATTATCTTGGGACTCTGCTGATGTGCTCGATGAATAGCTTGGAGGGTCTTCTTTGCTCATGGCATAGACGAAAGAATAACTTAGTGTAGCACATTCAATTGAAAGTCGTCTCCAGTTTAGTTAACTGGCTCTGAAATGAAGTCGATTCGTGTCCTTTTGCCTATTTGGAGTTTTGGGCTTGTTCTGTGAGCAGCATTGCTCAAGCCCTCTCGCCGTGCTGGGGCGATGGCTCTTACAGGTGAGCCACAACTGAAAGGCGTTAGGTACGACAGAGGGCACCCAGACGTGCGTGGTGCAGCTCGGCTGGCAGCCTGGCGCTGCTTCACTGGGAGCCGGCAGGAGATGCTACAGTGATGCATCTGCTGCCAGCATCGCCTTTCTGCTGCGGGGGGGGGGGGGCAATGGGGCCACGCACATACTGGGGCGAGAGCAGGACAGCATCTCCCCACAGGGTATAGTAGAGACAGCCTGGTTACCCTGAGGTGATTAACGCAGGAGGCAGTGTATCTCTGCCTCTCTGATTGCGAGCAGCTTGACACAACCTGTGCCTGAGGTGTCCCATCTTCGGGATGAAGTTTGCAAACCAGGAGGAAGTGCGCTTTTACGTAGCGGTGCTTCACGCGGTGATGTGTGGCAGCACGACACCGAGCCCACGTGCTTTATTTTCAAGGCTGAAATACCAGACGTCAAGAAGATACACTCCAAAAATTAACTTCACAGCTAAGTCATGCATATCCAAAAATATGGGTTTGAAGGATGTATTTCAGCAACTTCAACTATGTTAAACTTCAGAAACCATTAGGGAAATTTGTGAAGTCCATGGTAGTGCAGTCCTGTACTGTTTTGCGGAGCTGGAAACTGTTTTCATAGGTACATGAAACTGCTTTCATACAACGCTGCACAATCTAATTATATCTTTCTTGGAAGACAGCTAAGCACGTGTCCTCGGGCTCACATGCCCTCTCCTCTTTCTCTCTCCCCTCTCCGCCTCCCCAAACCTTTGCCTTTGTGGTAGTAGTCAAAAGCAGTTTCTTTGCTTTATTTTTCAAATGGTACATTGCCCAGACAGTCACGTCTGTAGTTAAAGCAACCTGACAATTTCTGTGTGTATGACCTTGTGCTCACCGTTCATGAGCGATTTTGCTGGGCTGCAGCTTTCCTGGCCAGCTGTCTGCTGTGGTCAGAAATGGTTTACTGGCTTTCGAGAATGAAAAGTGCAGAAAATGTTGTTCCCGCTGTAAGAAAAGTGAATCGAACCAGAAGCCGAACAAAACAAACCCTCGCATCTGTTGAGTTCGGAAGCTCCGGTGTATGGCCATAGGGACCCCAGATCTGTCGGGAACAAGAAGGAGGCAGATGTACAGCAAAAAGTGATACTCTAGTACCAACGGTGTCTTTTTTGCTACCTGAGTAAAAGTTCTTGTGAACCGGGATGGTTATAAACCTCTCAAAATACCAGTGTGTACTTGCTCAGTAAAAAATTGTTTGTTACAAGGATTTATCTTTAAGAGGCTCTAAGCGCTCAAGCGCTGGTCAAAGACTTTCAGCAAAAGCATCCACTTATGATACAGCTGAAGAAAGTTAGATGTGCTCAGCACTTGGAGGTCTAGCATCAGGCAGAGAGGAAGCAGCCTAGAAGTCGGGTGTTGACCATGTGGTGGGGTGAGGCATTCCAGCCTAGGTGGGGTAGGCTGCTTTGAGTTGCTGCTCAAAAAAAAAAAAAAAACCCAAACAACAAAACCTCTCAATAGCTGGTTTGTTTTTTTTCTTGTGTTTTTTTTTTTTTTTTTTAATGACTCTTCTGTCCAGTTGTGTCTGATAAGAAAGTAAGAAAAGATGTAGTTTGGAGATGTTTGGTTCTGAATGTGGCTGGTCAAAGAAAGAGGAAGTCATTCATTCTTATACCTTCTTAAGTCTTCCAGGATTGTTTGGGTTTTGTTTTGTTTTGTTTTTTTTAACTCTTATTAATGCCCCCATCTCGAAATGTGACCTTCTTGATACTTCCACCCAGCTGGTTGAACTGGTGGTCAAAAAATGCCAGGTGTTCTCAAGAACACTTTATTGACACTTAAAGTACTAATCAGGGAGTGCTTTGCCCAGCTGTGATCTCAAAGGAGCGGCATCCCTACCCTGAACCTTGAAGGTTAAATAGTTTAAATGCTCTGTTGTTGCCATGGCTGAGAGGGAGATACAGGGACACCTGAGTAGCTTGGTCATGTGGCAGTGAAGCCACCTTAACTTTAAGTGTTGTATTTGGGCTGCCATGTCCCTCTGGGAGGCTTCTCTTGTGACCTCCTTACTGTGGTTTAGCTGCACAGTTAGTTTCTGTGAAGTTGAGCATCTTGCTATTTTTCTGGAACTTGTACACTTTCTTTGACATTAAAAATACAGCCAGAGGGTCATCCTTGGCCTGGGGGGTTGAGAAGCAGAGGAGAGCAGCGTTGTCCTGTAGCAGCCTGGAGGGAAATCTTGCTACAGTGGTCTCCTGTGGCTGTAACTATGAGTATTACTCAGATAGTTTAGTACTGGGAAAAGGCATTAGTGGTAGGTATATTAGGATAGAAGTACTGACTTTTTTGCTTTTCTGTTGTTTTTTGTTGTTGTGGGGTGGGTTGGTTGTTTTTTTTTTTTTGTTTTTTTTTTTTAGTGCTTGGTCTGCTGACCTGGAGGTTTTCCTCCAGCAATAAGTACCTGGAGACTGTTTTGCTTTTTGTTGTATATATCGTATGAAAAGTGTAACTTTATTTTCTTATTATTGTTTTGTCTTTTTTTAAAAACAACTTTGTGGTTCACTTATTTTGGTGGAAAAAAAAAAAAAAAAAAAAAAAAACAACAAACAAACCCAAACCACTCTAAGGGAATCTGAAGGCATCGTAAATTTAAACTCTCACTACATGAGGTATTTATATAGAAGATGGATTTTAGTGCTGTGCAGGGAAAATTGACAGGGTTTGGCTATAAAAAGATGAAGCAGGAAGGAGAGGAACAAAGGAAGAAGAGACCAAACAAGGACCTCAATGACAAATGGTGATTTTGAGACCAGTAAATGAAAATAAAAATCTGCCATCTAACGTGCAGGGGACCTTGTGGCTTTTCCCCAGGAGGGGTTTGGGGCTGCCGCTGTAAGCTGTGGAGTAATGGATATTTTGAGGCTGGGGCTCCCAAAGCAGGACATTTTCTCGGTGGGGGGGGGGAAGCTGTGTGTGGTGCATGGGGCATGTTTTGTGTCTCGGGACGGAGTCTGCAAAGCCCATCACAGCACTGGGGTGCTGCCCAGCCAGGGAAGGACCAAGGGTGCAGCTTTGTGCTTGGCTCAGGGTCCTCCAAGACAGTGACCCTTTGGTCTCCTCTTGCCGAAAGCGATGCAGAGGGCAGTTGGAGCGGGGCCGTGATCTGCCTGCAGACAGTTTGGGAAAGGGTCTGCTTTCCTTCAGCAGCAGTCTGGGCATCAGTCGCTGGAAACGGATTGAGGACCCATGGTATGGGGAGAGGATGCGTGTGTCTAGGTCCCCTCTGGTGGGCTCTTTGTGCCAGACTTCAGCCAAGCGCTGGACCAGAGCATCTGTCATCCTGTCTCTTTGCTCCTTTTAAGGACAGAAGGGTCTGCCTTGCGCTTTTCCATGCAAGCAGAGTGAAGGTAGAACAAATCAAATCCTTGGTAGGCATCATCTTATGACCTTTTTGCAGTGGGTATTCAGTGTGCCTAGACACCACGGAGAGCGTTATGGCCTCTGGAGGACAAGTGCTGTTGGGGCAGGAGCCCTTAATTGAGACAGCTTGTGTTTGTAGTAATAAACAGGCAGCAGACTTTACATTTGTGACTTTTATAACTTAACTCAGTGCAAATACCGACTCACTGCATGAGCCCTGTCCAGATTTTCACCCCTTGTAATGAAGGTACAGGATGGTTACTTTTTGGGTGCTTTTGCCAGATGTCTTCCCAAGCATCTCATGTTTCAAATAGTCCTCCATCTTGATGTGAAGCATAGTGACTCACAGCACGGGTGGTGACTCACTGATATCAATTAAACATTAGGATCCTGAAGGTGTGACTCCTTAAGCTTGGGCAAGAAAATGCTGTCACAACATGAAAAAAACATTTGTGATATATTGCACACCTGCATAGGTGGCAAATTCTCTACATAGCTGTACTGCTATGAAAAAAAAAAGCTTGTTTTTTAAATGTTCCCTTTCCACCAGCATATTTTTATATACTGAAACAAAAATAACTGTATAACAATACAGTCCTATTGGTTTAGCAAGTCAGTTTATCAGATCTCTTTCATTAGGAGGATGGATGGAGGACAGAAAGACAGGGGCTCCCAAGTGGGACACCGGGGGATTCAGCCAGACCAGTTACAGAATTTAGTGGTCTCAACAGATTAATCTACCTTTTGTAAGAGGCAGCAGAGGATTACTGTCTAGTCTTCAGCCAAAACAATCTCTCGGTGCGGATTTACTCGGAGTGCCACTTGAACTGTCATCAGCGCTGCCCATCCCAGCGTTCTGTTGTGCAGGGACATGGAGACCTGTCACTCCTTGCTCTTGTGGAGCAAAACGTGGGTGTCATGTTTGCGGGGTGGAACTACCAACGCGTACAGCAGGACCTGCTGTGGTTCCTGGCGCAGCCGTGCCGTGCAGGCACGTGTCGAACACGCTCGGCTCTGCCCAGCCCAAGTGTCTGTAAGGGGAGAGGCGGGGATGGTGCTGTGTGATGGTTCCTGCATTATTTCTAGCTCTTCAAAGCTGAGGCTGCGATTACGCTGCCTTTGGCTTTTCTGTGGGTGTCGTGGTTTAGGCAGAATCGGCTGCTGGGGACATGGGGCACCCCAGATGGGACTGGCAGATGCTCTACTCTACCCCTCTTCAAAGAGAGAGGCAGAGGAGGGAAAAAGAGACTTACGAGTTTAGAAGGAACTAAACTACTTTAATGAAATATTAATAATAGAAGAAAAAGAAAATAATGAAATACATACAAAACTGTATCAAGCTCCCAAGATGATAGTCACGTCACCAGCTGGCACTGGGGCAGTCCCAGGCTGGACTCAGTGATGGACAGGAACTGGATTCCGGATCTGCATTCAGGATCAGGATCAAAGGCAGATGAACAGACAGAGTCCCCTCAGACGTCGGCCACTGAAGAAAGAGGGCTGAGCCTTTGATCCCTCAGCTTTTATACCGAGCATGAGGCGGATGGGTTGGAATACCCTGTTGGTCAGTTTTGGGTCACTTGTCCTGTCCGCTCCTCCCCGCAGGTGGGACCCCACTGCGCTTTTCCGCTTCCGACCCTCCATTGGGGCAAATAACAAAGTTATCTGCCCTTGGGTGTTATAGCAATAAGTATAAGCAGGAGCCTCTCTGCATGCCATGCCTGGGCATCAGCTATAAACAATTGGCCTTATCACTCTGAGAGAGTGAACACTGTCTGCACAATATGCAGTTAATTTCAGTAGTTAGCAGAGGCCCAGCTAAGAAGCAAAGTTACTGAACAAAATTGGTCCTGTTTTACCTCAAACCAGGACAGTGGGGAAGGGAAAGAGGAGCGCAGGTCTCTGGCAAAATTCCCGCACTTTCAGCATGACGAAGCCTCGCTGGTTTGCTCTGCTGCTGTGTTGAGATGGGTGCGGGTGATACGCTAAGCTATTAAAAATGTATGTTGCCCTATTAATGTCATCTTTACCTGAGTCTGCTTTTGACTGCAGCATCCAGTTTTCTTTTGTATCCTCTCCTTATTCTTCTTGTCTCTCTGTGAGTCAATTGCCCTGGTGGCACCCACCGCTGTCCTGCCAAATTTATTTTGGATAAATGCTTCACAGCGCCCCCTCTCTGGTTTGTGACAGCTGCCGGAGGAGAAACTGGGATACTCTTGAGCTCTAAGTACTGAGCGAGTAATTTGGGATTGTAGCAGATTCTCTGAAAGTTTGTGCTGAAGCAACCGTTGAAATATTTCACCGTTTCCCTATTTATGAATTCTGAGGGTTTTGGAGAGCAAGAGATTCGGGGAAGGTCAAGGGATGCCCTTGTGGGCTTGAGGGACCGGCTCTGATTTACGCTGACCTGCAGAGCGAGTGCTTACCCGAGGGGCAGGAAAGGGCCAGATGCAGGGTTTGCGAGGAAATGCATGTTTTTATTTTCACAGCAGCTGGGGAGTTGGGCAATAGCCTTAAAAACAAACAAACAACTGATGACTCACAGATAAGTTATCGAAACGGGTGGGCGCGTTTTAGGCACCACTGAAGGACGTGCTGATAGATTGACTTTTCTTCTGCTTTTAAACCCTTACTCTGTGTCCCCATGTGCCAAAGTGGTTTGGCATCTGTTGTCCTGGCCTGAAATTTCTCAACAGCCCCTTCATGAGATTTTGGCTGTTCCAGCCATGAACCTTTACCTACGGGCAGTCTGGTACTGCGCATTCTCTGCCTGGGGCTCGTGCAAGGGACGGCTGTCTTTGACTAGCAATAGTAAGCTGTGAAAATGAAAAAGCACCAGGATATCTGCATTTTTATCAGGCACTTGGATGACATTATCGTTCCTCTGACAGCAATAAAGTTAAAAATTAACAACTTCTGGAGATTGTGTTAAAAAATTTTCTTGTATAAATATCACTATTTTTAATAAACTTAATTTGTTCTCTACAAAGAAAAATGATTTCCCAGTTTTAAGCAGCATATACACCTTCTGGATTGTGAAAATAAACCCAGAGCATTTGAAAGCCTGCCTGGAGTTCAGATCTATCTCCTGAATTTTGTTTTGTTGGTGGCTTCTCTGGGCAGATATTTTTCTTTGCTAACTGGAGAGTGGCTCTATTATTGCAAATATTAGGAACTGCATTTCTCCCGCTTGCTAAATACTTTTAAAAAGTTGACATCTTTGGAGAGCAATTCTCACTGCGTTGCAGAGCTGTTTGCTGCAAATAATGCATAGCTGTTTGGTGGAAAACATACTTGCTCGTACTACTTGCTTTTGGTTCCTTAGTGTCTTCAGTCTGTAGGTCGGAGGATCAGGCATGCATGTCCCAACTTCTACAAGTCAGAGCAGTGAGGAACTCAAAAATACATTTAACTGAAACAAAAAGCCTGAGCCTGAAAGCTGGCGTGTTTCTTGTGGCCACAAAAGTGCTGCGCTTCTTGGTGAGATGGTGTATTGTAGGGAGGACGTCTCCTGTGATGCCGAAGCAGAGGGCTGAGTCAGAGCTAGCCTTAGTTGTGGAAGGGCTGTATGTCGTGGAAATGCTTCAAAGTGCAGCGCACCTCATTGAAGTCTTTTGAGGGAAGCTTTCTTTTGAAGTTGCTTCTGACTTTTAAAAATAAATTGCATACTTCTACTCCGTGTTTTTGGCCGTGAAACTTCAGTTACTGGTGTCAGGACAGCTGCTACTATTGCATTACACATGAACAGCCATTTATTCTGCAAAGTTTCAGTTCTGGAGTATCTGACTCTCCAAAGTTCACTGCGCTTATTTTTCACGAAATGTGCATGGCTCCCATTACCATCAATATTTGAGCACTTCACAAACCACGAACAAACATATCTTCCTACATTTATTCAAGGGTGTAATGGTACTATCCACACTTTACACATAAGAGAGATTAAGTTACGTGTCTGAGGGCAATGAGGATGTTGGGCCAAAGCCAGGCATGCAGCCTGGCTCTCCTGGGGCTCAGTCTTAATGCCTCAAAGGAAAATGTCTTGGAGTTTAGGGAAGCCTCACTAGAAACCTTGCTGTTCACATCTTTCTCGTGGGAATAAGGCGGTGCCATAATGACAGGGTGCCTGAAATGGTCCATTTTCTATTCTTTTGGACAGAAAGGGTCATTTCCATATCGGGGATAGCTTTAGCATGGAGGTTCAGCCCCTGTCTGAAATGTCGCTGTGGGGGCTGCTGTCCCAAGGAGTCACATGGCTATGCCAGGATCTCCGGCTGCCCTGTCCAGTTCCATGCCAAGACTTGTCCTGATGAGTCACGCCATTAGTTACTCTTCATCCCCTTCCCCCACCTGAGGAACCACGATGCTTTTCTGAAGGCAAAAGCATCTTGACGCTTTGTCTGTGGGAGCCCAGAGCTAATGGCTGTCAGGGGTCTGTGGCAAAGCAGCTGCTTTCCCCATGTTTCCGAGTGGCCCCTGAGGAGCTCAGTAGGAGAACTTGCTCTTAAATTGTCGGGATGGCTGCCCGTGGGCTTCGTGGGGCTCTGGTAGTAGCTGTCTGGCTGCTACAATGAGATGCTCTGCCACATCGGTACTGCCAACGTCTAAACTCATGTGGCCTGGAGAGGGGGAGGCTTAAGTGTTGGATATTGTCGTTTTATAATTAAGTGCCTGATAAAACTCACTGAAGTAAACAAGTCTTTCATTTGCTTCTTGGGATCTGGGTTTTGACTTGAGGGGGAAAGCCATTTCTGCCATTTCCATGCACTCACACTAGGACTGAAATTTGGAAGAAGCTCTACACCAAGACTAGTATGTTTAAACTCATCTGAGAATGACTGATTTATTTCAATTTGTCTTTTTTTTTTTTTTTTCTTCCAGTGGGATCTTGTTTGTGATTCTGCCTGGAAAGTCCACATTGCTAAATTCTCCCTACTGGTAGGATTAATCTTTGGCCACTTAATAACAGGATGTATAGCCGACTGGTAAGTGAAAAATCTTTTAATGCAATGTAACTATAAATAGATAACAATAAAATATTAAATATTGTTTCAATTTTCTTCTACTTCATATTAATGAAGAACTTTTGCATAATGATATTTCAGGTTCTGAAAGAAGTACGATGAATAAAAAGTTAAACTGTGTGTTAATTGCTTGGATTGAGTAATTTATATCAAAGTATTTTTTTTTTTCAATCAAGAGATATGGCCAAAAGAAATTGGAAGCCGCGTTGATTTGACTGAATACAAGACTAGTGTAATGTCAACCTTGTACTTGCTTACACACTATATTTCGGGGGGCAGAAGGCTGGTTTTTGCGAACCTTTCCCTTGTTCTATTTTTAAAGTTCTTGTTAAGCAGACATTTTGATGTAGTGTTAAAGAATTGCTGACTTATGGGAGGTTAATATTGGGGTATTAAATTTAAAAGCATAGAGTGCAATTCCTTAAATTGCAGTAGTGAAAATATTATTGGATACTCCCGTTATTCTGAGAGTTCAGAAAGGGTCTTGTAGTGCAAAAGGGGGGGGCGGGGGGGGGAGGGCAGCGGAATTAAAGGCATGACTCAAGTGATTTCAAAGGAAACTTGCAGCATCTGAAACAATAGCTCTGCAATGCTGTCCCACTCATTTCAGTGGCTTCCAGCACAGTCGCCAATGTTGGTGCTTTAAATGGCCCCAAGTTAACTCTCTCGCCATTCATTTAAAACAGGAAAGGAAGAAGAAGAGTTGCCTATTAGGGAAATCTTACAAAGCCTCAGCAACTTGCCAGTCAGTTGGGAGAGAAAAGGCCCCCTGCAGCTGTGCAGTAATTTGACTCCAGCATTTGTAGCAAAATTGCATCTTAATTCTTGAAGAGTTGCTAAAACTTTTAGGGAAGTGCAGAATCATGACTTTTCAGTGAAGTAGGGAACACGCATGATGAAATACAGTTGAATTTGATTAAAATGCCGAAGTAAAACAAGGCTCTAACAACACGTAGGAGCTATAGTGGGGAAATGAATGAAGGATCTTGCTCAGTTTTCCTAAAAAGGAATCAGTGTGGAGAAAGGAGACATGTTCCCAAGTTAGGGAAATGCTGCTGTAATTGACAAATAAGTCACAAATAAGTGAACAACTTGTTGCCTAAGGCACTGGCTTCAACAGAGGAATGCAGTAAGCAGAGATTTAGTAACCCTCTGCCACCAAAAGAAGGAATGTCCCGCTCTTCCATCCATTTCTGTCCCCACTGTGTACTTTGTGCTGCCATGTGCACTTGTTGGACGCTGCTGCAAGCTGCTTAGCTGAGCTAACGTAGCATAAAATTACCCTGATATAAAAAGTAGGTTTGGATCGTTGGTTTTTTTTTTTTTAGTGAGTTTAAGAGAACTTAAGGAGAATCTGGTTTCCAGCTGTGGTGCAAAGGAGAAAAAGGATAACTTGGTGGTTGGAGGGATGAGTGACCCCCTCGCCCTTTCGTGGGTGACCAGAAAGGATGAGGTTTGCTGCCAGCAAACTCAGTCCTTGTGCTCCTCTTCAGTCCCTATCCTTGCCATCTGATGTAACTGAGCCAGCAGGGATCCTACGCTGGATAGTCTTTTTGTCATTTAGCGGTAGCATTTGGGGCTTGTAAAAGAAGGCTTAAATGGGATTTTACTTAGCTATTTAATCACAACTTGAGTTTCCGTTAAGGCAGGGGATTGTGTGGAGAGACAAATACAAAGGGGGTTGCACCTGTAAAAAGAGAAGAACAGAAAAAAGGCTGTCAGTCCCAAGCAAGAGGAAAGATTAAAACAGAGTAATGTGTAAAAGTGCCTCAAAATCTGTTTTCTTTTCACTTATATGCCACTGTCCAGTTTAGATAATTAGAAGATGCTTTGGTTTCTTTGTACCACTGGGGTTTCAGGCTTTGCTTTTCCTTTCTGAAAGAAAGCTTTCAAAGCTGTCTGTGGCAAAGGCTAAGAGTATATTAAGGCTGTTTGCTAAGTAAACTGAGTGGTCTATGTTCAAAATAGAGCAGGTGTGCATGCTTGGATAGCTCTTTGTGGAAAACCTATAGGAAGAAGGTCTGTAAACATGTTCGGCTGTGTGCAGACCGACTGTGTCCAACGCCTGGATAAGTTAGTTGTTCAACAGGCAGAGCGTGGCTGGCGGTTTCGCCTGCTCTGGGAAGAGGCTGTTGAGGTCTCTGTGGAGGGCGTCCTTCTGGAGCAGGCAGGCTTGGTGGGCACATAGCCTCGAGACAGTAGGTCTCTGCCTCTTGTTGCCCCATACTGCCCCTGCTTTGCACCTGCTCTGGTGCTTTATGGGGCTTTTGTGCCAGTTTAAGTCCCCAAACCTGCAAAAAACGGCATGGGAAGAGCAATTTGATTGGCAGTAAGAGCAAAGCTTAGTCTTCTCAGGGTGGCAAGGTACATGTGTAGGAGTGTGGGAAGAACAGGTCTTGTGCTCAAACCCGTTCTCTCCTGTGGCGCAACTCTGACGACGTTAGGAGTATCTTTCTGATGCATCTGTATATCACACTGTGTGGATTGCAGATTCTTCAAAAGCCTGGGGTTGCTTGTATCCCTAGTTATTTACCTGTGCAGGCAGCATTTAGCATTTGATCTAGATAATAGTATGCAGTGTAGGCTGAGACTTTTGTGGCACAGAAATCTCTCTCTGGAATACTTTGGATGACAGCAGATAGCATCCCGGGGCTGTTTTACCACAGAGATTGTGTATGGTTTAATTTCTCACAAGCATTTCCATGTACTGTTAGTCAGATAACTCTGTCTACATATAAAAGGCTTTTTTTTTTTTTTTATGCTCTGAGACACGATCCTGTCAAAACACTGCTGGATCACCAAATATATGGCTGATAGCTGCCCTGGGGTTTTGATTTTTGAGGAATGTGCTGCATGGCTTGGTGAGGAAGTAGACGACTAGTTTTGTGTCCAGGAGGAGGTGCTGATGATGCCTCTTACCAGTGGGTTTGTCTGGCCTCAGTTGGCTTTCACAGGCCCAGGAGGGCTTGGATTTCCCGATTCTTCATTAGCAGCAACCATTCATTTGCATAACTTGTATAATGTTAGATGAAATTCTGTGTCCTGATGATGGATAACCTCGAGTAAAGAGAGTGGGAGGAGGGGAAGAAGGGAGCTGATGTATGCTAAGCATGAGGTCTTTCTTAATCAACATCAGGGAATGGCAGGTCAGGCTTGTGATGAGAATTAAGTTCCTAATTCTGAGTGTTTGCATAATGCCTTTCATCCACAAAACACTTCCACAAACACTAATTAGTATGAATTACATCTTGGCGATTACGAAAATAGGGCTGTGAAAATCTGCGCAGATCGGTGATAATACAGGGGGAAAAAAAAAAAACCACGAACTTTGTATTCAAGGTTTCATGTGAGGTACTTCCCCTCCCTGCCCTAGTGCTTTGTGTTCCATAAATATAAAATCTGAAGCGTACACAGAGCGGTAACTGCCCCCATGTCCAGCATGTTCCCAGTGCCTTGCGTATCACCGAGGCAGTGATGTTGTGTTCCCACCCTGAGCCCAACAGCGGCTCATCTTCTGCTGGGCCACATTAGTACCTTGACTAAGAGCAGTCTGCTTTGACCTTGCTGTCTTCAGTTCCCACGTTGGTACTTTCTGTTTTAAAAACGTTGAGTGATTGATGGCAACAAGTTAAATCTTTGAGGTGCCCCACAGGTGATGCAACAGCTGAAAAAAAAAAAAAAATAGTAAACTTGTCCTCATGCAAGGAGCTGTGACATCGCCTTCTTAGGTGGGACTTTGAAAAAGTGTGGATAGTGACATACATACTGGTACACTCTTCTAGTTCCCAAAATCATCAAAAATTATAACCATGTCTCCCTTTCAGCCCTTCACCGCGTATTTTATTGATCTTGTTCCATTTTAAGTAAAGCAAAATCCAAAGTTTTAATTGTGAATGCCTATATACAATATACTTCATAGCTGCTGGTAACAGTCAGCTGAAATAATTGAACAGAAATGCTTCAGTATGTGGAACTGGACTAAGTTGTGAGATTTAAATGCTCTTTATTGTGCTGACATTCAACCTGATGGCTGGCTTGCAGCTGACAGACTGCTTTGGGTCTGTGAAAGCTGCCTACGAAAAGCAAGTTCATATATTCTTTGTGGAAATGGCATATGGAGCTGACTAAAAGGGATCCTCAGTTCCCGTGGAAAACTTGTGGGAGTTGACAAGTTGAAAAATTTTGGAAATCTCCACATAATGATCCAATTATTGCTTAAAAATAGCGGTGTGCTCTGGTGCTTCGTATCACTCTCCTTGCACAGGAAGAAGGGGGGGAAAGGGGAATTATAAACACTAAGCATATGAGTAAGAGATTAAAAAAAAAAAAAAAAAAATCTCCTATTCCTTTGACATAAAAGAGCCAAACTCTGCAGCAGGTGCCCCCACGTTCCGCGGCGGTGTAGCTCTTCCTCCTGGTCGGCGCTGCACCAACACGTGCAACCGCAGGTTGCAGCTGCAAAGCTGCCTGCAAAGGTGGGCTGCAAGTCCTCATGCCAGCAGTCATTTTTTTGGACCAATTTCTTCCTAGTCCTCCAGCCAGGCTGGTTTTGCAGATCTCGGCAGCTGCTGTGGGGATGCGAGGTGGAGGGACATAGAAATTCACTGTTCTCCTGCGAGCATTGCTATCTGCTCTCTAAGGCTCAGGGAGGTGAAACAAGCCCTGCTTCAGGCGTGGACGGTGTCTGTTAGGATTGCCCTCAATAACGCCAAGGAAAGTAGTTTTTTGAGCCTGCTCCTCTTGCGGATGAGGCTGGAAGCACATGTCTGTTGGGAAGAAGAGAGCTCTACAGTAAGCTCTGTGGCTGTATACTATGGAGAAATAATAATATATATATAATATATGCTATATATAACATGTAATACCATGTACTCTACTGTGCTACTACAGAAAATTCTGAGAAGTTGTTTATAACCTCCAAGGTATTTGTTTATGGCCTTACTGTAGTTCCTAGATGTTTCCTTGTTCACTTTTGGTGTTTTGAAAATGATGTTTAAATCACGAGCTGTCCTCACTTAATCCCGTCAGAAATGAGCTTGTTGATGCAAAGCTGACGGAGGAATCTGGGTTTTAGTAAGCAGAAAAAAATGAGACGAATGAAACAAGCATTAAAAATGGATGATAATATTTGGAACGAGTTGCATGGCTTGTTCCCCTCTTTTTTAGTTGTTATGTCCATCTAGCAGTATGTCCATCCTGGCTTTTAACAGTTTCTCCCTACTTCCTTATTTTTAGGGTTGGTCGACGACCTGTACTGCTCTTCTCCGTCATATTCATTTTGGTATTTGGACTGACTGTGGCACTCTCAGTGAACGTGACCATGTTCAGCACACTCAGGTTTTTTGAAGGGTTTTGCCTGGCTGGAATAGTCCTCTCCCTGTACGCACTGCGTGAGTATGCCTTCATCACCCATCCAAATGTGTCTCTATTGAGTACGTGGTTTCCTGTTCTCTGGCTTCCCACTTAAATCCAAACAGATCAAACCAGAACCGTGCGGACTGAAAAAGCTTTAGCCTGGGTTTTGGTAAGGAGGTAGGGATTTTGCAGCTGTCTCTTTAGGTTGCTGCAGAGCAGTGTGTGAAGCTGTTTGAGAGTTCATTTTTTTTTTTTAAGAGTTGTAAAGTGTTTTGGGTTTGCTTATTGTTATTTAAACCTAGAAGTCATCTGTGTTGTGGTGGTAATGTGTAATGGGAGTGGATTTCACCTTGCAGTATTGAGCTCAGTAGGACACTCCCCACTTTTTCTGTCTCTAGGGATGTGTACTCTGGCACTTTTTCAGAAATTCCTCTGTTATTGCAGCAAGAGATCCTGTGTCCTTTCCTCAGGATTGTAAAGTACAGTGAAAACATGTGAGAAGAAGAGCCTGACGTCTTTTTGTCAATAACTTGTTTGGGTTTTGTTATTTTTGTCTGTTTCATGGGGGTAAAAAAACCAACTGAAAGAAACTTAGGGTAAAGCAGAAATGTCTACATGCTCATATCTGGGGTGACTGGTAAACTCGTAGGCAAAACATTTGAAAATCCCTTTCTGAGGCCTTGCCTCTGGAGAGTACCTGAAGGATGCCACCAGCCTAATCTGCATCCCTTGGGTACACTCCAGAGAGCTCCGTCTGCTTGTCCTTCCTTGGCTGTTCCTCATTAACAGGTAGTATCTCAGCGATGGAGGAAAACACAAAATTTCCCCCTTTTTATTCTGACTCTGGAAGTATTATCTGACTATATCCTGGAAGTTGTTGTACAGATCTTCGTACATTTTTATTTTTTCCTGTTGTAGGTGGTATCTAACCCATCAAGATTTAGCACAATATCCTTACTCTGCATGGAGTGCTTCGTAGTATTAAGTTCCACAGTATTTGTTTTGATTTTGGTGTGCACTGAGGGGAAGGAAGCCCAACTAGAGTATAAAAGAGTTTGTTCTGTATTGCCTTTCTTTGTTATAGCTGATGTGGTACCCAAGATACATTTGTGGGTTTTTTTTTTTCTTCTCTTGCCTTTGGTCATGTGATCTCTATTGAGAATTTTTCACCAAAAAGCAAAACTACCGTTGAAGACATTACACTTTTATTGGGAAGTGTTTTAACCTGAGTGGTTCCAGTGGGAGGGGACTTCAGGCATTACCAGTATGACATTCAGCTGGTAATTAGGCTTGTTGGGATTTTTCACAGCCCAACGCAGCACATTAGTTTTTCTTGGTTGGTGTGTTTTGTGTTGGGTTTGTAATTTTTGGACCATTATGGACCTTCTGAGATCAGTAAGACAGTGCATGTGTCACCTTGGATCAGATAGTAGCTTGCCAGCCAAGGCTTTTTATTCAGCAAATGGGAGATGCTGGTTAGTTTATGCTCTGCTTGATGCAGAGCAAGGATTTGAGTCTGATTTCCGCCCCCCCCCCCTTGTAATTCAAGTGTTTGCTGCAATCACTTCATGTGTGTGTCCATTGCAAATGAGCAGCTGTCTGGAGAGACAATACATGAATAGAGCTAGTAGGTGTTAGGAGAGATCTGAGTGAAATGAGCTGCGACCTGACCATCACTGCACTTCTGTGGAAGTGCGACAATGTGAAAGATGTGGCACCTGACCTTCTGGCTGGGGTGGTGAGGGAAGTGGATCTTTCTGTATTGAATATTTTCATTTAAACAACAACAACAAAAAAAAGTTGTCATCGTGGGAGAGGATTAGTCCCTAAAGTCTTAAGAGAGTGGGGAGGAACAGGGGTTTTTTGTTTTGTTGTTGTTGCTGGCTTTGATTTTAGTACTCATAATCTGTTTGGCTTCCTTTCAATTTAGATTTACTCTTTCCCTTTCTGCTGCGATCTGTAGCATGCCATGGCACTCCTTTGTGGACTCATCTTCTGTTTCACAGCCCCTCTTCCCTTTCTCTTAATGGCCTTGATTTCTTCCCCTGGAGGTTTGTTGCCCCGGCGTTCCCAGCTGGCTGCCCTGAGCAGAACAACAGAAAGTGGAAAGTTTGATCTGCTAGACACAGTCATTAGCCGAAGTTTTCCAAAGCTGCTGTGCGGAAGCAAACTGGCTTTGCATAGCCTGCAAAGGTAATTAGCCTGCAGCGGGGATCCTTTTACACCGCGTTGAGCTTGCTAGTTGTGCTTGGATTTATGGCCTGCCTTAGGGAAATCGTAAGTAACAGTCCTGGATGCTTTGGGAGTGGGAAGAGCACCGAAGTGCTGTCTCTTTAAAACACAGAGCTGCCAAGGTTGAGCAGCCCTCGCCATTCAAACCACACTCTTCTTTATAGCCTAACGCTGTTTTCTTACCTGTCTGCCCTAAGGTGCAGAGTGAGCCCAGGGATGAAACGCCTTCTGTGAGGGGACAGCACTGAGCCCCAGCCGCCCGAGCTCCTCTGTGGGCTCTCCTCAGCGTTGGGCTGGGCTAGCTTCTTGTGGGACCCCAAGTACAGCCTCTTGCCTGAAGGTGCTCAGGACTTGTCTAAAGAAACCACACTTTTGGATGTTGATTTGTTAAAGTGAAAAGTTTTCCTGCAGCTGCTGTAGTTCTGCTGAAAAAAAAAAAAAAAAAAAAAAAAATATTTCATGTGAAATTTCCAGGGAACCTGCAGGAAGAGACAGGCTTGGGGCAGGAGATGGTGCTTGCTGCAGAGGAGAAGTGAACGCGGGGCTTTCTCCTTCCCGGTGCTGCCGGTCATTGCTGGTCTAGGAGAATGAATGAGAGGCAGTTAATCCTCTTCTGCTGAATAAACACACACTGCTTTGAATGGCTTTTGTTTCGTGCTGATGTGGAGGTGGGGGAGCTTCTGCCGTCTTCCAGAAATGGTTTCCTGCCTGGAACCCAACCTTCGATGGGTTCCTGTGCTCCTGAGCATACGTCTTGCGTGGTGAGGCACCAGCAAGGTCCTGGGGAAGCACTCCCTGTGAGGCTCAGCAGTCATCTGATGCACAGAGCTGGAGCTGTTTGCTGTGATACACTGCTTAGGAACCCCTGCTATGTTTGCTGAGCAGTTTTCTGCAGAAATGGGCCGCTTCGTGTTGGAGGAGAGTACTGGGAGTGGGGGAAAAATGTCTTGGAGAGAGAAATGGTGGACGGGTGCTGAGGAGCACTCTGGGTGCAGTGGTTGGAAGGGGATAATCTATGGCCTGCCCAGCTGCTAAATGTAGAAAAGACTGGGGGGACTGGAGGAGGGCAGGTTGGTAGCGAGGAAGCAGGGGAAAAGCTGTTATATTTTTTGTCCCAGTATTTGCTGTAGCGTGCACATCCAGGGAGGAAGGATGGGCATCTTGCGCCCTGCTAGCGCTCAGCACACGTGGGTGCGCGGCGCTGTAGCCCACTGCCCAGCTGAAGACGAGGAGATTTGAGTTCACCCACGGGGGTGGAAGGCCCTGAGCCCAGTCCTGCGAGGAGTTTGCCTTGGCCGAGAGTGAGGGGAGGAGGTGTGGGAGCCCTGAGCAGAGATGTGTGTTCCCAAGTAATGCCTCAGCCAGCGCCTGTGGCCTGGTCCGGCAGGCAAGGTGCGCCGCGCTTGCTGCAGACAGCTCTGCCTGCTGGCTGCCACTCACGTGGGACAAAGTACGCTCTGCAAATGCGGAGGTCATGGGAGAAAGCAAATCTGATTATCTCGAAGGGTGATGGTGGGGAAAAGAGTGTTGCTTCTGGGGTCATTTCAGTCTCACTGGGGCTTTGCCTCGCCGTGGCCCTGGGGCATCCTTTCCCAGTGCGCTTCGGCGAGAGGCCAGATGCTGCAGCGGGCTCAGCGCGGGTCCCTTCCTTCAGGCTCGCTTTCACCAGCTGGTGTGAGCTGATGCAGGAGCTCTCATGGCTGAGGGCAAGAGTGCCCCCTCTCCCCTCATGTGCTGGTGCCAGCGCTGGCCCGAGCCCTCTGTGAGGGGAAGCTATCCACTTTCCCTCCAGAGAAGAGCAAGTGTGCTCTTGTCAGTGGGATGTGCCCACTGGTCTTGTCTCCTCTTCCTCTGGGAGATCTTCTACCGAGCATCACATCCCTTGCACTGCCCGAGCCCGGGGGGTAGAGTAGGAGCATGTCCCCGTACAGTTCAGGGCCAGTTGAATGGGTAAAAACCAGCATGGGTTCCCTTCCAGCTGATCACTTCCCATGCTGTGTCTGTCTCCTCCCTGGTATCCCTGCTTTTGTCACTTTCCAGAGTAGAAGCCAGGATGATGATATTAATTAAAGTATTTAAAGGGAAGGGGGGTGAGAGTCATATTTTTCTGGCAAATGCTCCTGGCAGGTTTAACGAGCCTCCCATTAAAGTGCTGTGTGCCATTGCTAATGACCGTACCTGAGCTCAGGCAGCGCGAGCTGTGGTGTGTGGATCTGCACGCAATTGCAGGCTGTTCAGCAGTTTCATGGGTGACTGAACTGCAGATTACGCTGCAAAATTAGAAAGTCTAGACTTGAACGAACCAGTAAATAGGCTCTGGGAATAGCTTTGCTGAAAGGGAGGCGACATCTTCTCGGGTTGGAGCAAGCAAGCAGGGGTGCCCCTCCAATGTCTAGTAGCAGGGTGGGTAGACATGGTGTTTTCTTTTATGTTGTTAGGAGAAAATAAGGTAGAAACGCTGTTGAAAATCATAGGTTGTGTTTCAAAAGCTGGGAGAAGCTTGGCAAAGGCTTCCAGAGTGGTTAAGATGTCCAGCTGTGATGTATCTTTCTCATTTATAGCTGGGTCAATCTAACCTGCTACTCCTGTAAATTGCACAGGCACTGATCTGAGAGAGGCTAAGTGTGCCTGCTTAAGATTTTTATGTTTTTTTTTTAACATGTATCCTGGAAAGCTAGAGTGGCATGCTGGAAAGCTTGCTCCAGGCTGAAGAACGAGCAAGAGTGCCAAAATGGAACATGGAAGCCTTTGGGTGTTGGGCTGTAGTGATGTCAGATTTGTAAAATAATTTTGCTTCCAGTCAGGTGTCAGTATAGTGGGTGAGATTTAGCTACACACACACACTCCCCCCCCCCCCCCCCCCCCCAAAGTGTATAGGCATCAGATCCTGGTGCATTCCAAGTTTATAATTCCTACCTCCCTTGGAGTTTGAATGGTCTAAACAATATAATTGCTTGATTTATTCTCCATTTTCCTCTCCTGGTGCTTCAGTAGCCAGCATGGCCTCGGCTAGGCAAGGCAGGTGGAAACTGCAGGCTCCGAAGTTATTTGGTGTAATCTGAACCGGCTCAATAAATAACTCCGCAGCCCGTTCCCAAATCGGACGATGTGGAAAACATCTGACCGCTTTCCAGCACATTGACATGTGCTTCAGCTCCGCCGCAGTAACGTGCAGTTCGGTTCTCTCTCCTTTTGGCTGACAGGTCTGTGATAAGATCAAGGTTGTTAAGCCACCTACCTTCTGTTTATGTAACCAGCCTCTCCTCGCTCTGAGTCACTTGGTGCAGAGCAGAGCAAGGAGGAGTCATCACAGAGGGATCCACCGAACGAAAAAATCTTACTGGGACGCCCTGAAGTGACTGTTCATGGTTCGATGGTGCGTCTTTGCCTAAAGAGCAGCCACAGGCTGTTCTAATGTTGAGGTGGGATGTGAGTTTCTGGAAACAGCAGTTCTGTGTTTTTATGAGCTTTGTGTGAGAACTGTTAAAAAAAAAAAAAAAAAAAAGGATGAAGTAGGAGCACTCCGGCTGCTCAAAAAAAGGATGGTGCATTGCCTTTTATCAAATGCCTGGGGGCTCAATTTATGCAAGAGTGGAAAAGGTTATTGGAATTGCAGTACTCTCCTTATAAGTATAAATCTTCCTTGCTCTTCGTCGCTTCCTTCAGTACAATCAAATTATGATTCCCTGTGTAATCTGTTGTCCTCTTTCTCCTTGGTACTTCCTCTGAATTTCCTTCCCTCTTCTCATAGTGAGAGCAGGTATGAGTTCTTCTAGGCACACAGTGTCTACCATTAGGGCATGCACTATCATCTTGATTTTAACCCCTAAAAACTACATTCTGGAGCAGAGGTGCCCTTGAAGCATTGCTAACATATTGTCCTGAATCCTGGAAAAACTATACCATTTGAGGCAGTCCATTTGAAATGAATTTATACAAACTCTTAAAGTATCCCAAAGGGGAATAAAAGGAGGATCTTTCTAAAGCTCCTTTGGAGGTTAGAAGATGTTTGGCTAATGCAGAAATTGCACCAGGATCAAATTTTAATCAGTTTTTCATTTCAGTTGCTGATAATCTTGTGTGTTGTCAATGTGACCAAAAAGCCTAAGGAATTAATTTTATTTGAGGTACTTCTTGTATGACTGGTCAATTGGGAATGTAATTAAGATGCAACACTGCAGTTGCTACACTTCTGATGATGACAAGCAGATGAGATTAGAGTACACTTGCAATTTCCCCAGCTCAAAACACAACTTGCATTTACCATTTGAAGTGTCTGTCTTTTAATTGTTCCAAACCAGCTCCAGCAGCTTGGGTATGCTCAGTATGCGAAATCTTATCTTCTGTCATGCAAATACTTGTAACTGTTCAGGATTGTAATGACACTTTGAGGGATTTTTATTTTAAATTTTTTTTTTTTTAATCTGAGCAATGGCAAAGAGACTCACAGGTCTCCTGCTCATCCCTGTTGTACAGCTGAGAGCTCACTGCCACTGGAAGGGGATGGGGGTGGCTCCTCTCCCCCTCCTTCCAAATTCCTTTGCCTTGTCTCAGCTGCTGGTACAACCATAGAATCATAGAATGGTTTAGGTGGGAAAGGACCTTGAAGATAATCGAATTCCAATCCTCCTGCCATAGGCAAGGACACCTCCCACTAGACCAGGTTGCCCAAGGTCATGTCCAGCCTGGCCTTGAACACCTGCAGGGATGGGGCCTCAACAACCTCTCTGGGCAACCTGTTTCAGTGCTTTACCGCCCTTAAAGTGAAAAACTTCTTCCTAATGTTTAATCTGAACCTGCCCTCTTCCAGTTTAAAGCCATTCCCCCTAGTCCTATCGCTACATGCCCCAGTAAAAAGTCCTTCCCCAGCTCTCCTGTAGGCCCCCTTGAGGTACTGGAAGGCCGCAATAAGATCTCCCTGGAGCCTTCTCTTCTCCAGGCTGAACAGCCCCAACTCTTTCAGCCTCTCCTTGTAGGAGAGGTGCTCTAGCCCTCGTATCATCCTTGTGGCTCTCCTCTGGACACACTCCAGCAGGTCTATGTCCTTCTTATGTTGGGGACTCCAGAGCTGGATGCAGTACTCCAGGTGGAGTCTCACGAGAGCGGAGTAGAGGGTCAGAATCACCTCCTTTGACCTGCTGGCTACACTTCTGATGCAGCCCATCGCACACTGCTGGCTCATGTTGAACTTCTCGTCAATCAGCACCCCCAGGTCCTTCTCCTCAGGGCTGCTCTCCAGCCATTCCCCGCCGAGCCTGTATTTGTGCTTGGGATTGCCCCGACCCAGATGTAAGACCTTGCACTTGGCCTTGTTGAATTGCATGAGGTTGGCTTGGGCCCACCTCTCCAACCTGTCCAGGTCCCTCTGGATGGCACCCCTCCCCTCCAGCATGTCTACCTCGCCGAACAGCTTGGTATCATTGGCAAACTTGCTGAGAGTGCACTCGACCCCACTGTCCATGTCACCGACAAAGATGTTGAACAGTAAAAGTCCCAGCTTCAAACTGGCTTCAACCATGGCTTCAAACTACAAGGGGGTGTTTAAGATGGGTGTATAGTTAAATCCAGAAAGTTGCCTTTCACTTGCAGCTCTTTGACTTGGCTAAAGTGGCGTTAGGACCTTACTGTAAGCGTAAATTGTAAAGTGTCTGTTCCCCTTGCTTTTTTTCTTTTTTTCCTTTGTTTTAAGCTGCTAAATGGCTTTTCCTTGCTATGTAGATCCAAGCTTGTGTTCAGCGTTGCGGAGGGGTGCCGGTAGCAAAAGCTTTGCGTAACACCCGTGTGCATGCATCCATGCAAGCCCTGCTGAAAGTGACCGATGCTGCAGGTGGGACATGGGTGCTCTTGGGTCTTGCAGAGTCCTTGGGCAGGAGCACGGGGCCCCCATCAGCCTCCCTCCGGGGAGTGGGTCCCCGCAGGATGGACTGCCAAGACGTCCTCCTAGCTGGAGGAGAGTGCTCCACCACAGTTGTCAGGTCTGGTTCTTCTCACCAGCAAATTAAAGCCTTCCCGCTATGCCCTCTCTGGTGCCTGAGCTCCAACTCCTCGGCTTATTTTGGCTGGGAAATGGTTATGGTACTTCGCAGTTACCAGGGTTTGACAGTGCAGCAATATTGTACCACTGGTGTATGTCTGATATTGTTGTGGGTTTATGGTTACAGAATCACAGAATGGTCAGGGTTGGAAGGGACCTCTGGAGATTGTCTAGTCCAACCCCCCTGCCACAGCAGGGTCACCTACAGCAGGTTGCACAAGACGGCATCCAGGCGGGTTTTGAATGTCTCCAGAGTGGGAGACTCCACAACCTCTCCGGGCAGCCTGTTCCAGTGCTCTGCCACCCTCAAAGGAAAGAAGTCCCTCCTCATGTTGAGATGGAACTTCCTATGTTCCAGTTTGTGCCCGTTACCTCTTGTTAATCCCATACTTCCATGATCTGAGAGGTATGTTGTGGTTTGTTTTTTTTTTCCTCCGACAAATGCAAGTGGTTCAGAGACAGGGATGTGAAAGCTCTGTCAGTTGTGATTCTTTTAATATTGTTTTTTTGTTATTTTTTCCTAGTAGGAAACTGGATTTGTTGCAGAGAGCATCAGAGAGTAGTAGTACATATAAAGCCTATTCTGCTAAGTCTGCTGATTTACTGAGTTTTAGCTATCCTGTTCCTCGGCTGTGTCCTTACTCTTAGCAGAACTTGAAAACTGGATGGGCTGGTGTTGGAAATGAGGCAGGCAGCAATGAGCCCAGGAGGTGCCCTTAAGGTAGTCAGCATACAGGGTTGGATTTTTTATTTATTTTTTCCCCAGCTACTCCTTCCAGTGAGGCAAAGGCATATGCACATTTCTCCTGTGTGCATGCGTTAACTTTCTGCTGCAAAAGGAAGTACGCATAGGCTCATAAATCACCTATGAATGAATAGTCCTTTACTTCCTTTTCCTGCCTGTCCCTACAGGTTGGCTTGTCAGGAAAATGCAAGCCAAATTATTGTGGCAACAGGACGTGCATGGAGGAAAAACCATGTGTATGAGGAAGGTGGATGTAGAAGTTATGTGTAGTGACTTGAATATTCAAGTCCAGCAACAAATGTCAGCACACAAATTCACATAAATATTTATGTGCCTTTCAAGAGGAACCGTAATTTAACAAGGCTAGCCAAATTTCCATCCCCAGTCACGCAGACATGACTCCCATTTTCTCGCTTACAAATAACATAACCCCGTGGGATTTTTACTAGTTCAAGTTAATTAAATTTCACTCAAAGCATGAAATTTGCAGGCAGTGCTCGTTGCAGTATTTCTACAAATGCATATTATTTAGTCAGATAGAATAAAAAGTTCACTTATGTTTTAATTCTTCATTTTATTTGTTGCCATTCTGCAGAATTTAATCATACATTCCGTAGCAGTGCTCGTATAACTCATTTTTCTATTTTAAAGAAAACTGCTCGATGTTGCATTGCGGATGAATTTGGGTTTAAGTCATAGGCTGCAATTACTGATGGACCTAAAAGTGTGAGCTATGTTTTTGTCTTTTTGAGAACATCTGGTCCCTTAAATGAATTGTACGTACACTTACGTAGGTTTTAGAGATAAGTTGAGCCATAAGTGCTTGTTAATATCTTGAAAACTTGTTTGCTCACATTCTTTGAATTCTGGTTATGGTATGAATTGTGAGAGAAGAAGTCAGTTTACTGAAGTCTAATGAGTGATGCGCAAATCTTTGCAAGCACTACTCCAGTTTTGCATGTATGACCTAAATGTCTGCTTTAGTCACCCATACATTCAGTAAGGAGCCTTTCAGCTATAGCGAACCTTGAATTTAGGCTTGGTAATAAAACAGGTAGTATCTTAGAGAAAAGGGGTGTTTGAAGAAGGCTCTGTGGCTTGGAAATGTAGCTGTGCCTTGGTAAACAGCATCTGTGCTTAACTGTGGGAGGGAGTACAGTCCAGCATTTGCATCAGAAGTTCTGGGTCCATGTTCTTGCACCTTTGTGGGTGATTCCCCAATTCCCGAATGCCTCAGCATCTGTCCCTAACCGACTTGCGTTTGGAGGAATTCAGGGCAGACTAACCATTCTCCTTCCAGCTTTCTGTCCTATTCCTCCGGCAGAGATCACCCTCTTGTAGAGCAAACTATTGGCTTGTACGCTGATGCCTCAGTCCTCTCCCATACAGTCAGGCATTTAAGTGCAAATACATCTCCATCAGTGACGTACCTCGCAGATTCAATGTATTAGGTTAAGGACACGCATTTCATTCTGCTGCTTATTCTCAGAGGAAAATAACCTCTGGCAGAAACAGCAGGGGAGCGCATGCCTGGGCCAGCCGGGGACGTGAGGCTGTGCCTTGGTGCCGTGGAAGAGGGCAAGCTCTGCTGGAGCGCTCTGTGCTGTAATTAATAATTCTGTTAGAAATGTGGACTGGAAGACCTGTGTGCCCCAGTACTAAGGCATAGGTAGGTTACTTTATGTACCGTCTGTTGTCCAAACACTTGAGACTAATTCCCTGGAGAAACAAGGAGGGCGTTTTCTCCGTGTAGCGTTCAGGTCAATAGATATTCGAGCACATGGGCCAGGGATCGTTTTCTGAAATAAATAAATGAATCCCTAGGGCATTCTATTTGATGTGAAACTGCTGTCCAGAGGGAATAACGTGCTGCTCTGTCAGCTCCTCTTTAGGGGCCTTCTCCGGTTCCAGTGTTGCTTCCACCCCGATTTCAGTCCTGTACTGGTGTAGGCAGTGCAGCTGTCTCCTGGGGTATAGAGCTGTTCTCCCTTGGAGCACTCGCTTTACAGCTTTGTAAAGTAAGTCAGAAGAAAGAAAAGTAACAAAAAACATACAGGAAGCAGAATCAATAATGTGGTGAGGCAAAAAGCAATATAAGGGAAGAAATGTTTTTTCTTATTATAGCGAACAAAAATGGATTGGAGGCAGGGAGGAAAAACAAGAGCAACTTAAAAAGGTTGTATAATGGTAGAAGCAGCTTATGTGGTGAAATTGCAACCAGCATTCCTGATAAAATCTCATTTTGGTTTCATTTATAGCTTTGACTTTGAAAGGGAGGTTTTGTCTAGAACTTGACTGACTTGTTTTTCAAGGCACAAACCCATATCTGTGTTTCTAGGAAGCTTGAAGAAAATTAATTAAAGAGCTTTTGAATTATAGATCCATTAAAAATGACTGTGCTTTGAAAGTTAAATAAATAAATACAGCTGCCAGTGTTAGTCATCTACTGGAAAAAAATGGCTTCTCTTGTATCTGTACAGTAGAGAAGCCCAATTAGTGCACTCCAATGCTTTGGAATTTGGGCAGGAGAAGCTTTGATTATATGAACCTTGACTCTACGCATATGAGTCTTTTCAGATGTCGTGTGAGTTTAGAGTTCTGAATCAGCCTGAAGTGTTGTCCTATCCTGGCTTATTTTTTCTCTTTAGTGTCTCTGCTAAGTCTGGAAGAAAATATGTAAAGTTCAGTCTGCATCTTGTAAACTTCAAACCTGGTGGATTTGCCTTTTCCAGGAGACACACTTCCCCCTTCTTGACTGTTACATTTCAATAAAATCAGTATTCATGCAGCTGCCTTTCTTCCCTTCCTGACTTTTCCATAATGTTCTTTGGCTGAGGGTAGGTGTTTCACATGGGCCTGGGGTCAGTAATGTGCGGCAAAGCAGAGAACAAGAATAGCCAATGCACAAGCCAAGGAGGGAAAATAAAGCAAATAGAATATATAATACATACAACGGCTGTCTCTTGCTGCCGATAAGAGAGAACATGACAGATATTTTTCTAAAAGGAGAAATCTGCTCCCATCCAATGAAGAATAATAGCAGCAATTAAAGATTTCGTATCCTAGTTATTTTGGAAACAAAAACACGGCCAGACAAAGCAGGCAGTGTGTCATGCTAGCTCGGGTGAATCTGAGTCGCGCCGCTGTCTCGGTGCGGTACTTTGCTGGGATCCTGGCTGGGAGTTGTCAGTGCCCAGTGGGACTTGCACTGGAGATGATGGTGTGTTTTCCTGCCAGGACAGCTTCGCGTACGACTTCTGTTCTGATTAGGAAATGCTTATTTGCTCATAGTCTCTGTCCCTCCTTCAGGCCACCGATGCATGTCCTCCTTGCTCAGCTGCAAGGTGGCTCCGCTCACAGTAGTGCGGGTGAAATACCTGGCAGAAGTGGGCTGCTTTGAGAAATAACCCACTTGCCTATCCAAGCGGGAGAGGGCATTGTATTTATGTGTATATATAAAAAAAAAAAAAAAAATCATTTCTGCTCTGATTGCTGGGAGTAGTTAAAATCTCCAAATGACAGTGCAGGAACTGGCTGAAGCTTTTGCCCTGCAGGAGAGTCTGAGCAGGGTGAGCCTGAGCTGACCTGGCTCTGCCCGCTCTGGATCTGCCCATCCTTCCCTGGCAGGTGCTCCCCCCTACTGCTGGCCCTACAGTGAACTGATTCAAGGGTGTAAACCAGCAGAAAAACTATTGATTTTGTGGTTTGGTTCAGTTTTAAGTCAGTTTTCCCCTGGTGTCCTTCACCCCAAAAAGCTCACCGCCTGCTCGGATGAGCGTGGCAGACGAAGGAGGAGAGCAGGAGCGGGTGGCTGGGGGGTCATGGAGAGAAGAGGGACTGCAAGAGCCAAGATGCTAATTTGACTTGCCATGGTGCCCTGCTACAGATGCAGTTTAAGAACCTTTGTGGCTTGCCCGTAGTGCAGATAAATCAATTCTTGCAAGCTTATTGCAGCAACCTTAGCTCAGGAAATTCTCTTGATGAAAACAGATTAGGCTGTTACAAGTCACCATGAAGTTTGCCTTTATTCAGTGCGGGTCATTCTTGAATGTGGGATTTAAAACTTCTTTCTTTCAGGCTTTTTAAAGATTAGACAGTGTTTAATTGCATCTTGGCAGAGACAGGAGGTCTAATATGTTTAGAAACGTCTGTCTTGGACAGGTTGACGTTTCCTCCCTGGATAGCTGTCTCTGAAGTAGTAGCAGATGGAAGTCCTTCCACCACTTCTAGGCACTGACTAACTTGTCTTGGAGAAGAGCGGATAAACTGGTAGTAGAGGAAAGGATTCTTAAAAATAATTTAGAGAGATCTGTATGGCTTTATTTACTTCAGCTTTTGGAGTGAGGAAACTGGCTTTGGATTTATTTAAAACTTCTGAAGCTCAGTTGGAGAACCAAATATGATCAAGTCTTGGATATGAGATTTCCACTTTTCTGGCTGGCTTTTCTTAGCAACATCCAAATTAGTGAATAAATAGAAGCCTCCAGTCTGCCGCTGACAACAAATAATTTGTGATTCAGCGTAAAACATCTTGATCATGGACTTGGCAGTCTTAAACCTTCAGAAGCAGAAATGCAGACCATCAATCTGATATTACAGTACTGGAAAGACCCAGTTTCCTTGAAAAGGTCATTTTGTTGCTGTCCCGTCAGTTTTTCTTCAATAATTTTTACCCTTTAAGGGAGACTAGATTTTACTTTTGGCTTTCGGATAGAAAAAACGGTTAGGACTTGAACTGAGAGGCAGAGATGATGATGTTTGTGTCTAGGATAAAGATGCTGAAAGATACTCTGCATTGAATTGCCTGACCAGCTCATATGACCTTAATCCTCTACTCGGAGTATTTGAAAAGTCTTTGGGCTTGTCATTGTGTTTCTTTTCTATTTCTGTTTCCTTAATTAATTTTTGATTGCCACTTAGGTGGCTGCCACAGCATGTCCATCTCTATTTTAAAATATAATGTGTAAAATAAGGAAAATACAAAGGGAAGTTTCTGGATTTATGTGTTGAGACTTCAGCTGTGTTTTCTGTTTGTTTTGTTATAAATGGTGGTACTGAAAAAAGTTAAGTTTCGCTTTCTCAACACTGGAAGGGAATAGTGCTTATTCTTTGGAAAAGACATCTGTGAGAAACGTATGCTGTAACACCTGTTATATTAAGGGATTTCACTAAGGTTTCTATGAAAACAAATTTGCCCCGATGATTCTGAATTGGGAATATCGATCTGCAAAATATTATGTGCAATCTTAATTTCAAATAATAGAATTTTAGTGATTTAAGATGTTACTGTAACAAGGTTAAATGCCAAACTAAACAATCTCTAAGGGTTTTTCCATACTGCATTGCAGTTATACTTGTACAATGTGTAACTGGTATGAAATACCACATCACTGTTGTGATGTAAACCATGAGACAATTTCAAGACAGGCGTTCAGTGTAAAACGTATTGGATTTAATTTCGCTTAAAAGCTAAGTGTAAAATTATTATACGTTTGAGAAACCTAAACCTACAAACTGTCAAAACTTTCATTGCCCGTTCGTTCTACGAGCTAGTCTATCTTCAGAAATAATCTGGTTTCCTGTTGACTGAGGAGCTGTACAGGGCAGGAACGGGGATGCCGCTGGCGAAGCTGTCCTGTGTTGTCCCTACCTGGAGCGGCTGTCAGCGGCGTGTTCTCCTCTGACACCCTCTCCTCCTGCCCCAGCGCAGATATGTGGTGAGAGGTGCTGTCGGTGCAAGGCGGGTCTGGGGACCAGCAGAGCCACCGCTTGTATGTCCCCGACACCCTGTCCTCAGAGTAATGGTGTCTTCCTGGAGGTCCTTAGGGAAATGTTTTACCGTGTGGGAGCTGTGCTGCGACTGTGATCCCAGTAAGATACTGACGTTCGGTAATTATTGGATATAGTGTTCCTGTTACTGTGGTCACCCCGTAGGAGAGCTGTGTTTGCGCTCTCGTAACTGCACGTTAACTCCCAAGGTGAACCCTGGGGGAATCGCTCAGCATCTCCTGCTGCCGGGAGGAGCAGCCCGGCTCACCCGCATCCCTCTTGGCAGCCGCTTGTTTTCTGTTGGCCTTGACCTTTCTCTCATCCTCTTCAGCCACTTAATCCTATCAACATACAAACAAAAATTCACTTTTCTTTGCTGAGCTGATTTTTTTTTTTTTTCTGCTCTTCCGTTGAAATATCCAATTAGGGAGCAAACAGATGCAAATGGCAGAGGCAAATGCCAGGGGAGGCGAGAATGCAGTGAGGTGGACTTCGCTGATGGGGTGGCAAACTGCGCCCTGCCCAGCACTGTCTTGTGGAACTAAATCTGAAAACGCTGAAGGTTTGGCTCTGCACTACAGCCCTCGAAGGGCACAGCCAGTTTCAGAAGTTTCTGCCACGTGTTGCCACCTCCTGACTTTTGCTGATTTAGCTGGTTTTGTAACTGCACTCAAAATCAACTGTGCAAGGTGGTGTGTCTTAAACAAAAAAATTCAACAGCGTGGCTTGAAATATTACTCCCACCCCACCACCACCTGTTGCTCTGCTCTATTTTTTTAACAGATCCCCCTTAGTATTGTTGTGTGGCTGCATCCGCAGTGGAACTGGTGCAGATGAGGGAACCCTAACCTGTAGCGTGCTATTCTCACACCGCCTTGTCCGTGTGCATTCGGGATGAACTGTACGTAGATGAGTTTCTCACATACTGCAGAGTACACTTCAGGTGGAGTCGAATTGAAAGGGAAGGAATTGGAGCATAACATTGTGAGGAAAACCGAATTCTTGAAGTATGCGTTTTTCTAATGGCAGCATGCAACCTTGGCTGATATGGCTACAGTCTTTGGACCCCAGTAAAGGAAGTTAAAGAAAATGACGGGTGAAGAATGGGGGGGGGGGGGGGGTTCCAGGTGAGCTGGTCACCCTCCCTTGGAAAGGTCAGGGAGGGGAAGAAACTCTCTTTCACTTAATTGTTTTTTATGGAAAGTCATGGTCTTTTTTCATTTGGAGTTCTGAAATATTAGCAGCAGACCTAGAAAAGATGGATGTACGAGTTAATGGCGGCAACCGGGTAAAAGGTGCATGATGAAGCACTAAATGGAAAGCACAGCATATGGGGGCATGTCACTGAGAGGAGGGGAAGATTGCCTAAATATTTATGTGTGTATATATATACACACGTCTTTGGAAGCTATATTGTGTTGAAATAGAAACTTTCTACAGAAAATTCTTGTCTTCTCTGGCATCTCCCTGTGCTGGGGAAACTGTAAATGTTTCGTTTTGGGTTGACTGTAATATCTGTGTTCTCTGGAGATAAAGTGGTGCTTTCAAATGCTTTATGTGTTTTATTCCTCATGCCTGGATTCCTGGACCATATATTTTCACTGCAGTTTCTTTCCTTGCTAAACTAGTCCGTTGTATGACGGGAATCCTTAAGCAACAAGGACTTAAGTGAAAGCAGGTGTCAAAATATTAAAATTTCTCGTGGGATAGAAACTCCCCATCCCCCACACACAACGTATATAACCTATTGTTGGCATAGTCTCCCGTGCAATACCTTCCTTTCTCTTCAAGCTCTTGGTGATCAGAGACTGGCTTACAGAAAACGCTGCGTGGGTGTGCGGTGGAGGAGGCAGTTGCTCCCAAAATTTGAAGACATTAGTATCAGGGTATTTATTTGCAGACGATAGCCCCATGCGTATTCTTTCCCCCCATTCATGTCAACCGGGATAACTGATGGTGGTAGTCCAAAGCCTCTGGATGGGAAGTCAGAAGCTTTCTTTGGAAGCTCCTGGGAAACCTGGGAGCTGCGGAGTCAAAGGCGAGAGGTGCAGGGCTGCCCTGCTCCTGCTGTCGTGGACGCTGCTGGAATTTCCAGAGGGAAACGAATCCCTAAGTGCTGGGTTGTGGTTTTTCTTCATTTCTTTTGTATGCTTTTTTTCAGGCTTGGAAACACTTCATCTTTCTGTGTACCTTATCCCCTAAAGATAGCATGTTGAAGAAGCACAGTAAAAGATTGGCAGATACAATTTGCAGACTTACTTACCTGTGTGATGATAAAAATGGTATGAGATCGGGTGCTGGATTTACAAGGAGATAACACAGGCGTTTTAATTTTGGTGTGCTTGAGTGCTTGACCTTTTTTTTTCTTTTTTTTTTTTTTTGTCCAGTGTTAATACATTGTATGCGGCAGGAGGAGACTTCACTTTTGTGTATGCGTGTGATCTCTTAGGCTGTCTTAAGGGACAGAAATTCCTTACTGTGGCACGAAGTAGTTTCTCCGTCACCTTGGAGCCTTTGGAATGACAGAGGACTGTAAGATGAGCATTAACACGTTGGTAGGCTGTCCACTGTCACTTTGTCATCACCTGGCTTCTGGTGGAACTAAGCACCCTGATGCTGCTTGTGGTGCTGGGCGAGGGACAGGGAGGGAGCAAGCCATGCCTTTGGGAATATTTCCTTTCAAAATAACTGCGGAAAATGGGCTGGCCCCCTGAAATTGTGTGTAAAGCTGTCGTGAGAGAACATACTGCTGCCTCTGTAAGAGGCCGGGCGCTGTGCAGCGCCCAGCTGGTGGGGACATGGACCTGCTCACATGCGCCTGCGTGACATGGGAACATTTCACTGTGTGACAGCCACAAACTAATGAAGTGTGACTGGGAGGGTGTGGGTGGATTGTGGAGGTGGTGTTTCGACCACTGGTCCAGACTGTGCTCTGTCTTATGCTTTCCTAAAGTAGCATAAATTTTTGTTTTCTGGTTTTTTATGTTAGTAAAGGATCATATAAATTGTTTGTGTGTGCGGACTTTCTGTCGTTAAATTGTAATAAAAAATGCAACAGCAGAATCAAAAATCCGAAATTCTTTGTTAATGCAGTTCTTTAATTCTCAAGCTGGAATGTAAAATTGAATTATTTCTTAGGAAACTTTTTTGTTTAAAAGAGAAGAGGAGGAAAAAGGGGGTGAAGTCCAAAATGGTGCTACTGCCTTTAGGTGTCTCGGTATGGAAGAAGATTATGGGGTGCAGCACAGTCGGCAAATCACTTTTGATCCGATGCGAATGGTCCTCACCTGAGCAAAGGCATATAGTGGTGGTGGGGGTGTGTGCGTGTGTGTCTGTCTGTCTGCCTTACTATAGACCCTGATTTCCTGGCAGTGCCAGTCGTTTGTGTGTGAGTGGCCTGGGCCGCGTTCCCCAGCCACGCCAATGTGATCTGCCCCTGAAACGTCCTCCAGCCCAGCAATCACCGCTCCTCCCTGCAGCACGGAGGGTGCCGGTGGCAGCAGCTGGCGTTAGCATTGCTCACTGTGTTTGGTTTCTTCGCCAAGACGGCTTCTTAATGAAACACCTGATGAGTCAGTATTAACTAATCTTGCTTGGGTGTATGGCTGTCACCTCCCTGGGGACCGGGGAGAAGTTCTGTCTGTGTCTTGAGGATGCTGTGAACCAAAGAGATACCATTTACATGCAGCTATTTCTTCATGTAATTTTATAATTCACTACCTGTAGGGAGAGCAAACTGGGGCTGAAACTGGCACATACAGGAAATGTATGTGTCCCTCAGTCCCCCCAGGCAGCACTTCTACCTGAGAGGGGCACTTTAGAGATGCATATTGAAATTGATTTCATCTTTCTGCCCCATTAAACAAGCAATTGGTTTTCACCAGCAGTTTACAGATGAATCTGAGTCAAAGCAGGCCGATTAACTGGAGGACAGCCAGCTTGGCAATTGTTTGTCATCTCCTGTTTAATACTCACGGTGTATAGTGATACACGCGTCAGAGACTTAAAACTTCTCCCCTCAAGAGACAATACAGTAAATTAGTCTGTTGAGAAATTGCTGAGATTCCAGCCTCCCTACCAACTTTTTTCATTTAACCAAGTTAAATACTGCTCGCTGGAGTTGCTCTACTCAGTGACGCACAGCCAACGCTGGAAGACTTCATTTTTGCTTTTTTGCATTTTGTATCTATAAATGGGTGGTTTGGAGTTCAGTTGGGTTGAATGCACTGACGTGAAACTTAATTCCTGTCAGGTAACAACAACTATTCCTCATTCAAACACAGAATATGCTCTGTATGCTCTGCTGTTACTCACAAACCTAGGTGATCTTTGTGTGTATATATCAGCAATAGACTTTTTTCCCCCCAAAGTTATGATGTCCTGAGGGTGCATACGCCCATCTCTGTTCTGAGTATCTGAGTTTGGGGTATTCTAGTGACTAACCTCACTTCTGAAAGGCGAGAGTGTTAAGGAGTGCCTGCTCAAACTCTGACAGGTCTTACCTTTCATCTCCTGGTATTTGTCATCCTGATTATTATAAAGGAAAAATAGATGTATTTAAAAGCTCTTAGTCATTGTCATGGTCCCTCTTTCGGTTTGTTGGTGGGTGAAGCAAACACACTCTAGTCTCTTAGGGGCTGAGAGGGGAAAAGGTGGAAGGAGGGAGGAAGCTGGGGTTCATTTTACTTACATTTTCTAATTAACTTTGTTCCTACAAAGGGAAGTTAATGAAAACGGTAGTTTAAACGGTTGTGTTGCTACCTGCAGGGAGGGGGGAGTGAATCTACAAATAAAAGTACGAGGTTATCGGAGCACTTACCTGCCTATAATATAGGTATATGTCTCTGAGCTACTGAATATTTTTATTGCTGCTGCTTCAATAATTAATCTACCCTTTGGAAGCTGCAGGCTTTTCGTCTAGGATTAATGTACTCTTAACATCCTCATGTCTACCGCCTTGTCCTGAAAGTGAGGTGGTAGCACAAGAATCTGCTGCCAGGGGCTTGTGCCATCTTTGACCGCATGCTCGTATAGCTTCGTAGAAAGCGGTTTTTAATCCCTCTCAGCTGCCAGGTTCAGACACAAAATCTCCAGTTCTGTTCTGCAGATCTCTTCCACTTTAGCTAGGAGGGCTGGTCCGTTACCAGCTAGGAATAGGAAATGGCAGTTTTCTCTAAGCTGGGCTGTGAAAGAAGGGACGTGCTTGGCTGAAAAGGCTGCTGCACGCCAGGCTGTGGCTGGGAGCGGGGAAATGCTCGCCCTTAACAAACAGGTCTTGCTGCCTTGAGGATGAGCTCTTTCCCCGGTACGAAAGGCTGAGTCAGGCTCTGTTCAGGGCCTTCCTGCGCTTTCTTGAGAGAGACCTCGCGTGGTGAGGTGTTATTCAGATCTGTCAGCAGGTGCTGCAGGTTGTTGGGGTGTGCGTGTGTTGTGTTTTTCCTGTTCTGTCTTGTTGGTGTAGAAAGGTGACAAATCAGTATGAAATGTCTGCCACAGTGAAAGCTGGTGTGAAGCGGGATGCTTGGCTGCTCCCATTTGTTTCCCAAGATCCCATTAGGTTTCCTGGCGTTGTCTTCTGAAATGAGGAGCTCTTGCTTTTTTTCAGGTGGGAAAAATCAATATTGTGTGCCGTGCTTTGCCCGCTTCACCTTTCTGCTTTTCATTAAATACAACTGATGCCTGCCATGGATTGCATGTTGTACAATCTGGCTCCAGGGTGCGGTTGATGAGGAAGAATCTCCATCCAGACCTTGCACGTCATGCTGGGCAAGGTGGGGCAAGGGCAAAACATTTTTTATGCTTTAAAGGCACATTTGGTTGGTGGATTTCCGATCCCTGTGTTGAAGGGGAGAAGGGAAGCGAGACTGGGAGGTTGGCAAACAGAAGTGTGGAGGGTGGCAGAAGCAACAGACTCATCTCTCAGGGTAACTTTTGTGCCTCCAAGAAGGAAGTGTCTTGCTGAAAGCAATTACTTTGGGGCAACCGATTAACACAAGCCCTCCTAACTATGGATGGAGGGGTGGGGTACCTCTAGGACGGACTTTGTGGAAGGGTGGAAGATGCAGAAGGAACGAAAATAGGAGCTGGTGAAGCTGTATCTGTACATTGGGGAGAGGGAAGGACAAGGAAACTTAGGGTAGAAAGGAGTAATAACAGGTTTGTGACTCAATAACTTATTTCATAAACCCAAGGAGTGGAAAGAGAGAGACAGAAAGGTGGAAAGCCCTGCTTTCTAACAAGATTTGTTTCCAACTAGTACATTGAGTGACTCTGGCCGATACAAACCCTTTGAACTGATCCTCTCCCTGCTGTGGTTTGTATTTAATTTTTTCATATATGCAGAGCTTAAATCCTGAAGGTCTCTTCAGTGCTGCCAGTGACATCTAAGTAGAATCTTCCTCAGTGGGTGGTGGATTATTTTTTTTTGTTTGTAGCAGCCCATGCAATTAAGACCCCATGTTTGCCTTCGTGACTGAAACCATGTTTTAATCCAGGTTTCCAGAGGCAGAAGGTAATATTTTTCTGCCTCATTGAGCTGTTTTTAATTCAGTTGCGGCATTCTTCAGAGTCTCCAAACAAGGTTGTACAGGTTGTCCAGAAGCAACAGAACAGCTCAGTTGAATGGCTACTGCCCAGCCTCGCTGGTGGGAGGGTGTTTCTTTCTGAATCAGCAAAGTAAGTTGGTTAAAACCAGGTTTGTGCTCCTTTGTTTCTTGTGATGCTGTTGGTAGCTGCACACGTGATGAGTACTGGCTAGAATTGATGGCTGTTAGAAAAAACAATATTTTTCAATCTGGTGCTTTTTTTGGTCATTTCTGTCAGTTTGCAGCAAAATATCCACCAATAAGGCAAGGATGCACCATCAGAACAAAGTATGCCATTCCCACAGCTATCATAGAAATACAAGGCTCTTAATTTTATTTTAACTGTGAACACACATTTCTAGGATTGCTGAGGTGTACAACTTAGCTTGGACTGCTGCTGTAGCAGTGAAACTTCAAGTTATCAGAAATGCTGTTTTTTTTTCTGTAAAGTTATATGGATCTTACTTTAGAAAGAAAATATTTACTAATTTTATTCTTAAAAATTTAGCTTCCTGTAAGGGTTAGTTGTATAAAATCCAACCAAAACTGTAGTAGCTCGCAGTTCAGTTGTGTTGGTGATGCAGAAAACGAAGTTGGATAGGGCTCAAGTACTCCTCCTTTCAGGAGCTGAAGAGGATGACTTAGTGCCAGGATGAGACACAGCATCTCTTAGGGAGCCTGTTCTGTGTACAGCAGTCTACCATGCGCAGGTTCATGAGAGGTTTGTTTTGAGACGCGCTATTTTCCCTTACACCGCCCTGGCTGTAGCCTGTCTGCATTGTAGGGCTAATAAGCTGCTTCTCTTGCTTCCCTTCGCATTAGAGAGAGCCAGTTTATCCGTTCTCCCTGGCCGCTCCACATGCACCACCCGACTGACTATTGTCTGTAATTACTATTTGAGCTGTTCTCGGCTTAGAGCTATTTATTTGTCTTGGAAACCAGCCAGTGTTTTCCATGGTATTATTTCTCTTTGTTAAAGTTGTTACAGTCACGATGGTTTAGGCAAAGCAATGCAACTGTGGGTTTTGGGACACCGAAGGCTGATTCAAGACTCACAAACCTTGATTTACAGCCCATAAGTGTGCACTGCTCAATGTATGGGAGCTAGTAAGTGCTGTCTCTTGCTTATACACACAACGTTTTGCCTTCCTTGAAAATGTGAGGACTTTTGCTTGTGGAGACCAGTGCTGTATTGTGATAACAGAGCATCCTCTAGGAGATGATCTTACTACTTTTTGCTTAACTGCCAGCACAACAGAGCAAGTTTTTGCCAGGTGGAAGGGCGGAGTTAGCGTAGGAAGAAGACCCTCGGCAGTCTGGAAATGGCGAACTTACGGACATGGGACAACATTCTGTGGGCAACAGCGTGGGCAGATCTAATTAAGCGGGTGTCAGTGGGCAACGTTTGTTTCTCAGCTCACGACAGTGGCTGCTTCGATTTGCTTTCTCACTTGTGTTAAAACTGTCCTAAACTGCCATGGGTGCAGGTGGCAAACTTTGTTTCTCCTGAGGTAATGGTTTTACTTTTTTGAGGTCAAAGGAGGCCAAGAAGCCAAGCTAATTTAGTAGGGTTTCATCTGTGAGGTTTCTGGTGCTTTTTTCCCATAGCAAAAGCTGGCAGACTATGGAAAGGAGTCTTGCTGACCTCATAATTGAATAAAATGAGACTGCTAATTATGTTTAGGAGGGTTGCTTAGATTGTCATAAATATTTCTGCTCACATTTAAGCCCACAAACTTTCTTTTTTAAGAAGAGAAGAATTCAGGGTGGATGTTGCTGCAGTCTACGGACTTTACTCCCCGCTTCTGTGACTTCTGTGTGGTTTGGTAAATTGCTGCCTTGAAAATCCATGGTTCTGGGCAAATAGAGGGTTGTAATTGCATTATCCCACAAATACGACTTGAAGGGTTCACCTGATCTTGGCTTCCCTTGCCCTCCGGACAGGGTCAGGAAGGGATGCTGCCCTGTGGGGGGTGCCTGCCTGTGCTCCCTGCCCCTGGAGGAGCCGGGGGCTCCACGGGAGGAGCACCTCAGAGCAGATGGAGCCCTGGAGGCTCCTCTTGCTCTGTTCCAGCTCTTCATCTCTCCCGTTCAGCAATGCGGATGAGGCGAGGAAAATGCTGTGCATCATGGGTGCCTATGTATTTTAACTCTAACCAAGCTGGGGGGAGGAGGAGGCAGCTGGATCTGGGTTTCCCATCCCTCTCCCTCTTCTGGCTCCGTTTCTCTGCTTTCCTACCCCCTCACGCCTCTCTGTAGCTTTCTGGCAGCTATACCCCATGGCGTACTCGTTTTCACCCCCTTTCAGGCGGTTCAGGAGCACAAGAGAGCCTTTGTTGTAGCTGGAGTGCCGTATCTGTATGCTGTGAGAAGCATCACAGCAGCTGCCCGTGTTCAAGGTTCTGCGCCTGGAGACGCTTCAGAGGGGAGCTGTGTGTCCGGCACCCCCTGAGCTGAGCAGCGGAGCTGTGGAGAGGCTTTGGGGATGCAGGAGAGGATGCTGTGGTACGAACCGTGTGGAGATACGCTGGTGGTCACTGCCGCGGAAGTGTTTCCGCAGAGGAACTGCTGCGCGTTTACGTAGCAGCGAAGCGAGCCTTAGGATATCTCTGAAAGGGAAGAAGCTTTTTCAGCGTCAGGCTGGTGGTACAGAGGCCGGAGAGAGCAGCGTTGGCGCCTGCACTGTCCATTCGGAGAAGGACATACCTCTTCTTGGGGGGGCTTCTCAGCTCCACCTGCAAGGTGTTTTCCTTCACTGCGTGGCTCCCAGTCCGTGCTGTGCCCTGCATCCAGCCCGTGTCCGTGTTACTATGGCCCAGCACTCTGCTGTGCCGAAAGTCAGTGAGAAGAGGTGTCCTGGGGAGGCCGCCGGCGCTACAAGAAGCCCTATTTTGAGTCAGCGTGTTGATGCTATGCTGCGAGTGCATCTTGTTCAAAGGCTGTGCTAATTATAAATTGATCTTGGGAGGTGAGGATAAAAATACCTTTAGTCGGCTTGTCTCTGTAAACAACCAGTGATGCTATTTGGAAGCATGGCACAGTTTTCCTGTTGCAGGGAACGCACATGCTGTGCGTGAAGGACTTCAGCAGTCTTGGTGCAGACCTTTTTTGTGGTCAGGCTGACGAATAAAATGGAGAAGGAATTTTTTTGACTACTGGAGATGGCAAAGTAGATATTCCTGAGATTCCCTTCCATGCAGTTCTGGGAGAAATCCAAGTTTCCTTCTGTATTGGGGGAGGAAGGGTGTTTATTATACTAAGTGTATGCCACAATAGTTCCTTCTTTTTTAAATAAGAAAACACCCTTGAAGCACCTTCTCTGTCCTGGCCATATGAATTTGGGTGGAAACTCTCCTGTGCATTGCAGGAGAGGATTTGCTTATGGGCCTGCAAGAAGTCAGCTGGTTCACCGCTAAATCAAATGACAGCACGTACTGTCACCCGCAAGGTAACGTGCCCTGCTGGGAAGGGAGTGCCAGAGGTGAGAGGGAGAGCCGGGTGCCAGCCACAGGCATGGAGGGAGCACCCGTAAGCGCATCCAGCGGGAGCGATGCTGAGGGAGGCTGCCAGGAAGGCAGCCATCCCTGTGACAGGACCTGCCTGCGCAGCTGGAAGCAGCAGTGATGCCCCGCAGCCTCTTTCGGCCAGTGCAGGGCTGATCGCAGCAGATCTGCTGCTCTGCTCCCGGTGGAGCTTGGCTCCCCCCCAGGAACCTCCTCAGCCTTCCCGCGAGCCCCTTGTGCCAACTTTCCGATGCGTGCCGGGCGATTGGGAAGCTGATGAGTGCAAGTGTGCCTCTTAGTGAGGCAAAAGCACTTGGCCTTTCTCTCGTTCTTCAGCTCAACCATGACTTAAACCAATGTGGTACAACGCATCTTTCCATTTTCCTTTGGGTAACACATCTTGCTGTAGGTTTTGTACTGACCTATGTTCTGAACTTGCCTTTTTACAAAACAGACAAAATATGAGGAGACCAGCGGAGGAGCAGTCAACAGCCCCACTTAAATGCCTTTCGGTTCAATACTTTGGGACCACATCGGCAGTTTTGAGGAGAAAATGCCTGAAATACGGAAAAGGATTTATCATCTTGAACTAAATTATTCAATGAAATATTAAAAGAAGAGTACACAAAGACATAAACTGAGCACACCCTGCTGCGGGCTGTAACGAGCTAAAATACAGGCAGGGTCTTGGGGAAAGACCGTCAAGGCTCAATTAGCTCAGGGCTGTCGGCTGCCTGAGTGCCTATCGACACCTTCTGCACAAGGACGATGCCAGGCTTTCGTCAGCTTTGTACTCATTTTTCAGTAGCTTAAAACAAACAGGATTTTGTCTGTATTAGCAATAGATAACAGCAGTGCCAGTTAATAGTGTGCTGTAAATCTGGTGAATAAGTAACGGCAATTGGAACCTTTTTGCTCCTGTTGTCTTATAACTCCCTCAGGTTTTCTCATTTGTTTTTCTCCTCGCTGTTTGTCCTGTAAATGCCTATGGGTAGCTTTATTGAGGTATTAGCCTCCTCTGCATCCCCTTCTTGCATCAGCTCCATTTTCAGCTGTTGACTACATGTATGCTTGAATCTGTCTTCATCAGCATTTTAAAAATTGATGGCTTCCTCCTTTTTTTAACCATCATCACAGGTTTAACAGTGTATTTTCTGACTCTTTTAAAACAGAGGTGGGATTCTTGCTTCTCTTGCTAGAGCATGATCACTTGCGTATATCTTCTCTGCATTTCAGAGCAAAGGTGAATGGTGTGTTGAGAGCTTTAGAATAGGTGAGTGATGAAGAGGTTTCTTTCCTCTTTGTTTTGGTCTTTCTTAATGCTGTTGTGGAAAGGCTGGGTTGGAGAATCAGGTCTTGCAAGTGTTTTTTTTTGATGCTGTTAAGTCTGTTTTCTCTGTTTGTCACTAGTAGTGCTTCAGGCAATGTCTTTCTCTTCATGAACCTGAAGGTCTTGCCTTAAACTTGATGACAAGCTCAGATGTTACAGCAGTGTGATTTAACTCAGAAAAGTGCTAGAGCTTGAATAGAAGTCTGTCTGCGTTCAGGATAGTAGTTAATATGCTTGAGTTGGTCAGCTTGTAAGAAGACTTAAGCGTTTCTTGGAATGAAGATGCTTTCCTGTGCCCCTCTCTCCCCCTGGCCCTTTCTCTCTCCCTCATATATTAATAATAATCATTGTGTGGGTGGGGATTTGTAGAGCCAGAAATGGAATGAACTAGAAATGACCCAGGAAACTTCTGCCATTCTGTATGTATATATAGCTCCTAGGCAGCCCCAACAAAGAAGATACTGCTAATTATTTTCCAAATAACTTTGACAGAGGGACGAATAGAAGAATGTATGTGAATATTTTTGGAAGATCATCTGAGCAAATACTAAATTTAGAAGATGCTTGATCTGTTTTTAAGTAATGTTCAAGAAGTCTTTTAACGGCAACATAAAAAAAAAAAGAGAACTTTTTCATTGAAGAATCAAAATCAATTTCAGTCTTAAATGAAAACCTGAAAAATTTGGACAGGCATTTCTATTAGATATGCTCTGGAAGGTTGGTGGAGATGTTGGAGAAGTTTCTTCCTGAGGAGTTTTTGTGCATGCTCTTGGTGCTGACATCTCATATGGCTCATCTGAAGCAATGACAGGAAAAGAAAGCTATACAGAAAGCTGCAAAATGTGCCGATTCAGGAATAAGAAACTTTTATTTGGAACATTCAGGTTGTGATAGTATTTTAGGTTTCCTTCATTTTTGATGAATTCATTTATATTCAGTTGTGCTTCTTGGCAGTATCTTTGTTTCCCCACTGCAAGAGAGTCTGATTCTCAACCTGAGAAATACCAGTGGAGGTGGGAGAAGAGGGGCATGTAGATAGGTATGCAAATAAAATGTGAATGGCTTTCTGCAAAGAGGAAGACTATCATGCAGGGTCTACAGTGGAAGCCACAGGTCTTTCTCATTATTATAGCCTGGGAGACATTGCAGAGATCTCCTGTGAGACCGGGAAACTAAGCATGTATTTCTTTCCCCAAAATGGTTTGGGGTGGAGTTGTCCCTACCTGCTTCACCTGGGAAAAAATTTAGTCTTATGTGCTTGACTCAGTGACGAACTAAATGGCTGTCATCATCATCTCCTGTTGCTGCAGTTCTGGAATGCTCTGGTTTTGGATGGATGACCTGTTTGTGTTGTTTAGATGTCTTTCTCATTCCGCTGCATTTTCAAATAGTCTCGTGTCCTGGGACAGCGTTGTAGTTGACCAATCTAGCCTGGTCCATTGCTTGTAGCCTTTCAAATTGTAAGAGCCTACGTTTAGCTCTCTTCACCATCTGCTGAGTTCAGGCGCTTCCTTGTTTGATGTATTTTAGGCTTCTTGCTCTTAGTTAGTGTTCCAGCTAATTTGGCAGGGCTCTGGTTTTATGTCACTTTTAGCTCTGCACAGGGGTCCATTACTGTTCGAGGTCCAAAGGACGGATGAAAGAGAAGCGTCTTCATCCTCCGCGCTAGTATCTGCATCCGGCAGGGCCAGAGCCCTCTGCACGTGTAGGGCTGTGGCACGGTGATTTCTGAAGAGGTGTGCCTTTCTGTAAGGACCAAATTTGTCCTCCTCTTGTTGTAAGAGGAGGATGTTCTTGATTGTAGCATCATTCAGATTTTTTAAAACGCGAGAATCAGTGAGGTGTTGACCAAACTGTCATAGTTTTGCTTAATTTTTTTACCTGTTCTTTGGGCTTGTGCCACTCGCCCCCCGTTAAAACTGGGAAGGGCTTCTTGAGGGAAGAGTGTGTTATCTCAAACATGAAGCCTTTCCTTAAACTATGTTCTTATGGGCTGCCGTTCAGAAAACAAAGCTTTTTTTTTCTCCCTACCCCCCAGCCCAAGGTGTAGCCCAAGTTGATGCTGGCAGGTTGGCTATAGGAACAATTAAGCGTTTTAAAATTTTCAGTGTTGTTATGCTACGGTTCACATGCTGGCCTGCGAGTAATGGTCCAAACAGGTATCAGTAATGAACTCCTGCGTTCCCAGCAGCTTGCCCACTCTTTGGCAACTATGCGAGCCATCTGAAGTAACTGGATGCAAACTGGCAGATTGCTTCCTGTGGAGCTGAGGTGCACAAAAGCTGCAATTGCATCATTCTGGGGATGAGAATCCCTGCCTGCTAGAAGTTTTTTATGTATGGGGAGAACAAGCAGCTCTGGATCATGACTAAGAGGCATCAGCAAGCTGTGATCCTCATGTCTATTTAATTGCAAATGAGAAGGAAAAAAAACCTTTAAAAATAATTATAAAAAAATAAAAACAACAAAAAAAATCCACCAAAACTCTCCCAAACAAACCACTGCATGTGGGTTGGCCATGGGTTTGTGGGGTTTTTGCTTGTAGCTGTGATATATTTACCTCTGTGTTTATTGCTATATAGTTGGCATTGTGAAAAACTGGCATCTTGCATATTGAGTTACACAAGACACTTTATCCTGAGCCTCTTTTTTTTTTTTTAAACTTAATTTCCCATGCCTCTTTTATTAGTAATTGTCATGTACCTGTGAGCAGAGGGGTGACATATTGTAATATGTGAAGTAAAAGCAACTGCGATGAAATCAGATGATTGACAGTAGGGGGGGAGTGCAGGGAAGACAGCTTGCTTGGCTGCCAACCTGACAAAGCATGTTAATTCACTGGGTTGGTTTTTTTCTTCTGTTTTACTTGTTTTTACCTTTGATCCCCTGGCTGGGCTCTGCCTCCAACTGAAGCGTTCATTATTTTTGTAAGGCAGCACTCTTATTTTTACAAGGTAAATGCTTATAGCCACTTGTACAAATAGAAGGACTGACAAGATTGATGCAGAAATACAGGTATCGGACTGGATTTGCCATTTGCTGTGTATTCTCCATATTCTTCTGGGCATCATCTCATGGAAGTGTTGTTGCAAAAAACACTGCCTTTTCAGGGTGTTATTTTCAGGTGTCTACTTCAAGCTGCTTCTCAGGTGCTGAAATGAAATTCAGTTTGGTAGTTTATCTGTACCACTAAGTCTTCGGAAAGAATGGAGAGAATATTTTGATTAGCTTTCATTTTGCCCTGTGCCAGACTGAACTGATCGCCTGTGACCATATTGAACAAACCCTGCAGAAGTGGAGGGGAAAAAACTTCTTCCTAGAAGAAGTGTTTGCAGTGCTAAGAGTGTTGAGCAAATATGCTTGCAAGAATTTAGTAGAGTTTATAAGTAGTAAGTATAAAGGTTTTTTTCCCAGGCACTAAGTACTGCATAATTGAAACTTTGTTAAATTGTTGAATCAATTTATATCTCCTTCTCAAAAGCAGGGGTCAAGCTTTCTTGGCTCAGGAAAACATTTAACACTTCTTTTTATTTAATCCAAACAATCTTTCCTGCTGGCAGCCAAATTGCCCGTGTCATTTCATGCTCTGTGCTGCCAACACATTCACCCTTCTCCGTAGTAGTTGTTATCTCATATCGTACGTACTAACTGCAGATTTTTTTCTGGAATGTCAAACCAACTTGATCTGAAGGAAAAATATTTTTCTTTTTGAGTTATTGCAGATTTCTATACATTTCCTGTATTAATTGATTCTGTACTCCTAAGACGAAATGTGACACTAGAAAACAAGTAGCTATCTTGGGAATGTGAGCAAAGAGTCATGAGCAGCTTATGGTAATTGTTAGGACTGGGTGGACATCAGAGGAGAAGGTCCACCCTTGCTGTACCAAGGCTAAATTATGGTTATTTTTAATGGGTTGGTAGCTAATTTTGGGAGTGCAGATCTGAACTGAACTTTTTGGATGTGGTTCTTTCAGGCAAGTTTCATGGCTTACTCAAATCAGTGACAGTGTAAATTAGCGTTACTCAGAACCAACCCATTTAAAACACATTGGCAGGTCTCCTTGGTGTGCCAAGAAAGCCAGAACACTTAGTCTTGAAGGTGTGACAGCGCCCACAAGAGCAACAACCGTTTTCTTTGGAAGTATCCTTTCTCTGGCTTTGTAGTTTGAAAGCAGCTTTGTAGCTTCTCTCCTGCAACTGCACAGGTGGAGACTTGTCTTGTGGAGAAAATATCCCAAATAAAGTCTTACCACATGGTTCTAGCACAGGCCACAGGCAGAAACAGCACCCCGAATTTCTCAACTTTGCCTTAAATTTTCTGTGTCTCCAGGCCCAGATGTTTGCCATTTCAAATCAACTAATGTAGCTCATTCAGTCACTGTGTATCTTCCTCCTTGCCCCAGCGCTTTCTCCTTTTTTCTTTTGCCCACATCACTTTTGAGCCTGTTGACCAGTTTCAGTCACACAAAAGCAAGCCAAAACCCTCAAGGTGCACCTCAGTGTGGAGGAAGGTCTTGGCATGGTTCAGGCTTCATTAGTGGCTCTGCTTACGGGCAGCTTGTTTGCTCTGGTAAGAGCCATCCAGAGAGAAGAGTAGGAGTTGAGGACCAGCACAGTTGGGATGGAGAAGACACGTGCCTTCCTCTAACTCCCAGCTTGCGGTGGAGGCTGAGCTTATGGACAAGGCAATGTGGGGTGTCTCAAGTACTGCTTGCACTGTGGTGAATTGTGGATCCCTTCTGGGAATTAGGTTTGGCCTCCTTTGTTTGCGAGGCTCTCCACCAGCAAGAGACCACAAACTTGGCATGCAGCTCCTCGTTGTTACCTTGGCCTTCTCCCTGATGCCAGTTCTTACCAGGCTTGAAATTTGGAAAGTCAAAAGGCGGAATCAAAGAGGAGGTGCATCTGGAATCGGAGAGGTCGGCAGGCCTGCAAGCGCAGGGCATGTTGGAGTGGCTGCACGTGTTCTTTAGGAGCAGCACCATCCCAGCGGCTCCAACATGCTTGGCATTCGGCACCTTCAGAGGGTGCTCGGCTTCAGCTGAAGGGCAGGAGGAGGAGTTTGCATGGCTTTTAAGTGTAGCTAGCAAAATAGGCAAAAGCTCATATGGCATTTAAGCTTTGCTAACCAGTGCCAAGTTTCCACATGTTTATAACATCGAGTGCTCCTGTAAACAAGGTCTAAGCCCACACCTTCCTCCTGTGTAGGTGGCCACGGAGGCTTCGCTTAAAACCCTGTACATGCCTGTGTGCAGCCACGGTAATGACTGATCTAATGACTCTGCAAACTAACTTTCAAGCCCCATTACATGGCTGACAGGGCTAGGAAATGCTTACGTGTCTCAAAGCTTCCTGGACAAACTGCTGTGATGTGAAATACTTCCCGTTCGGGAGAGGAGGAGTCCGCTAAGGCAGCTGAATGAAAGGAGTAGCACAGCCTGGAGATGAAAGGAATCCTTTTAGGTTAAATAAGTAGGTGTGAAGCTCTGAGGCTGGTGGTTGTTCTGACTTGGTTCACAGGAGGCTTTATGGAAACCTGTGCTGGGCAGGTCTTGGTGCACTCATTTGAGGTCTGATGGAGGTTTGGTCACTGATGTAGGTGGAGGTAACCAGCTGGCCAGGAGGTGGTTGGTGCTTGTTGGAAAAATACATCCCAGCGTGGCAGCAGAGTTCAGCCAGGGGTGGCACGGCACTCACCACGGGGCATCTTCATCCTCTGAGCAAAGGCTTCCATTGTTCCTGTTGTTGAAAAGAAGAGCTGAAATGGAGAAGGTGGTATGGTCCCATCAGATCTTGGAGCCCAGTCCCACCTTTGGGCTCCCTTTTTGATACTGTGCTAGTGCCAGAGAAACATCAAGATGATGCCCTTATTATACAGTTTCTGAGGTACCACACCAGCAAATGGTGCCATGGGCTTTACACTTAAACACCGTCATTGGCTTCTCATCTGCTGCTTACAACATGGTTAAAGCCTCTCTTCGTTAGGCTGCTTTGGGAGCCATAGGTGTTGACCCATGCGAGAGCGAGGCTGCAGCTTTTTTTCTGCCTTGCTGCTAAGGGGCTGAGGCTGATCTTGTGAAGAAAAGTCAAAATACTGCTTGGTAAAACAGTTTCAGAGGTTGCTCTTGGTAGAGCAGTGTCTGGAGTGGAGACTACTGCTTCTCACACAGGCATTTCTGTAGAACAGGTCTCTGCATTTTGTAGACAAAGTCTTTGTAGTGTCTGCAAACTGACGTGTAGTATGTAAGTGCTTGGAATAGATGGTGCTGAGGAGGACATGCTTCCCACTGTCTGAAGGGTAAGGAGAGGCAGGCAGAGAGGAGGGACAGGGAGACAAACATCTTTCATCCAGTCACTAGCAGGGAACACTTGATCGCAGAAGGACCTTGTGTGGGTGGACCAGGATTTCTTGAACTTGTTTCAGTTCTCTGAAGTTATCTGGAACAGAAACAATCAGAGAAAAAAGTGGTGGACTTCATGTGTGCACAAAAACACATTGGATTGTATTGGAGTTGTCAAGACCAGCGGCCCCCAGGGAAGTTTGGGCTGTTGTTCTTCTGGTTTATTGATTCAGACCAAGATGTATTTGCAGTTACAGGAAGAGGTTTTAGTTAAGTGTGACGCACAGACTAGCAGGACAAGGAAATCCTTGCACCTTCCATTGCTGCTCTTAATATTTCTGATGTCTCTGCTGGGATGTCTCTCCATCTGGAAAGGAAACTGGATAGTTTGTAGAAATCTCTGAATTTCAGATATATACTGATGTGCATTTGGCTTATTCATTTGTCTGAAACTGTCACTTGTCAGAAAGTCAAAACCAAACCCACTTGAATGCAAATATATTGGTTCCCTTTTATTTGTTCTTTAGAATAGGCTAGAAGGAGACTTTTTGTGAGGATACACACTTTCTTGCTTATCTTTGGACTTCCCCTTAAACATGAGGATGAGAGGAAAGTGTCACGATCATCAAACTGAGCTGAATTTACATGCCTGGCAATAGACTCCGTGTTGGGAAATGGAATAAATCTGCTTAGGGATGTATTTAAAGAGAGGAACTTTAGTGAACCCACACACAAGTGAATTTGAATTTAATTAAGTGAATTTTAAATACACTTGTCTAATCTCCCTGGCAAAAGTATCATTTGCTCTATAAATGCATTTTACCTGTTGGCTTGGGTTTGTGTGCTTTTAGTTGTGTGCTGTCCATTTCTGCTTCTGAGATGTAAGAGCTTTTTTTTCTTTAATCCAGGTTAAGAGTTTCATACAGAGTTGTTGTTTCTGAGCGTTGTCTTTCTTATATCTCTAAACATTAGATGTCAAAGCAGTAAAATAAACAGCCCCCCACTCTCCCCAAATTGAGGGGGGAGCTTTTCTAGTGTTAGAAAATTTGGGAATTTATAGCAGTGGTCTGGCGTTCTCCCACTGCCCCACAGCTCTTTGTCTCAACAAAACAACAAAAATTACATCAGCAAAATATGGTTACAATGTGCCAGAATATTAAGGTTGTGGTTTTATGATTCAGTAAATCTGGATTTAAGATGGCTTTTGTGGGATCAGAGGCACTCTGCAGCCATGTGGGTTGATAGGTTTATTCAGTACAATTTCACTCTCACAATTCTCCTTTGCATGCACAAGAACATATGAAGGCTATTTTTATTTTATTTTAATTTTTATTTTTCCACCATCTCAGCAGACCTTGATCAATTCTTGTCGTTCTGCCACTGTAACCATGCAGGTCAGGTATTGTTTTCCTGTCTTGAACAGTATTGTCCAAGTCCTGTCCAGCACTGGACTGGCTCCTGTAAGAGAACTGTGACTGTTGCCACATACCTGACTGTGGTGTTGATGCTTTTTTTTTTTTTTTTTTTTTTGGTAACTTAGCATCAAGACTAAGGCTTTGCTGGCTTAATGAAGCAAGGTCTAAAGCCTCTCCTGATGTTTTTAACACGGCTGGTGACAAACGTCAACATCTTTGAGCCAGCAAACCTTTTTGTATCTGTAATGGCAGGACTGGCAGAGCAGTTTTAAAATGCAAAAGGCTTGAATGTTTTGTCTGTCAGCCAGAAGTATAAGAAGTAGTTAGTGGGAAAGGGTGGAACTGGAGGAGGCAGAGTCCTTCACGTAATACATAAAATTGCAGTGGGTCTGCTCGTCAGGGCATGAGGTGTTTCCTGCTGCTGATTCCGAATCCCAATTTTGGATCACATCTTAAAGTAGACAAGATATATTTGGTATGGAGAAAATCAAGGATTTGGCTATAGATTTTATATTCTTGCCTTCAGACAGCAAGGCTGAAACCCTACCTTAAAGTCAGAACTTAATTATTTAAGATGCTTTGCAAAAGGGAAGTAGGTGGTCACTGGCTGGTAGTAATTCAAATGTGTTGACTTGTAATTAAATATAGTTTTCACATTCATTTGGCACTATTCCTGGAGAACTGGGTGGGTGCGTGCTGGATGTGTATACATGTTCACTGAAGTAGTTGTAGGGCTCAGAGTACACTTGCTCAGATCCCTGATTAATAGCTGGTTTTCCCTTGTGGTTTGTGCCAAGTTGCACTTGAAAGGAAAACGGAATTAAAAAGCACCAACATATTTTTAAGACTAATCATCAGTGAAATAAAAGCTTGCTCAAATGCTCTTCTGTTTGAGCAAAAAAAGTAGTTCACCAAAATATGGTTTTGCTCTTGAAAGCTACCCAATGTCATTAAAGAAAGGTAGCATTGTGGCTTTTTGTTTCTGGTCACCATGTCCTTTAAGATTTTAGATATTGCAGTAGATGACATAGTGGATACCGGAGGGAAGAGAAGAATAAGCTTTCCGTATCCTGAAACTTCCCCACTCCCACAGCTTGCTCTCAGTGGCAAGTTCAAAGCCCATAGTAATAGGTTGATTTAAACAAACTTAAATTTACAAAATACTTTGCCCACTTGAGGAAAAGTGTCCTCAATAGCTGAGTTAGACCTTCTGCAAACGCTTGTTTCAGAGCATTGGTCAATGGTTTCTGCACACTCAGTGTCTGACTTTCTTTGCAGTTTTGACAGCAAATCATTGTTTGCTTGAGCACTGTTTTGAATTAATTTAGTTTTAATTTTTTTAGAATTAATTTAATTTATGGTAAACATACTGTGATTTCAAATGTAGAATTAAAAAGATTTGATTGAGGGATTCAAATAGGTCTGATTTAATCCCAGCTGTAGAAGTGCAGAAAAGTGTGATTTGGATTTGAAGGGTTCCTCCTTGCTCCCTAACCCACCACCTACCCTAGCAGCTCTTGCTTTTGCTGTTAACCTTTTCTTAAAATAAAAATCGGGTAACTGTCATACCTGAGCCTACGCCCGGATGAACAGCAACATACCTGAATCGGTTTTCCAGAAAAATTTCCACTGTATTGCAGTGCAGTGGTGGAGATAAAAAAGTAAGTCGCCGGGGGTACGTCTGAAAATAAGGCGAAGTTTTCTTGGGCTGCCTGATACCTCTGCAATGCAGTTAACCTGTCAGCAGGTTAAAACTGAAGCCTTTCAGAAACTGTTGGGCGTGTAAGAAAGAGCATCTCTCACCCCCTCTCGGGAATGCCTGGGTCGCTCTGGGGTGGGGGGTGAGCAACAACAAAAACGTCTTTCAATGCATTTGACTTTCTAAATTTACCTTTGTTCCTTATCTGACTCCTGTGGTGTGCGGTAGTTCTGATATCGGGGGGGGGGAACTGTGTACTTAAGTGGTGTTTGCAGGGAGGCTGGCACAATTCCTCTGTCAGGAGTTTGGGAACAAGGAAGGTCAGTGTATATCTGTGTGGGTGGGTGTGTGCCCAGCGGGGCATGGCGAAAAAGTGGTTTAGGAAGAAAGGATAAGGATTTTTGTAAAATTTTTGGAGTTGAATTTCTCCAGGGGAAAAAACCCAAGCGGTCTCAGTCTTAAGTGTTTTTCCCATTTCTTCTTTAACAGTTCTTTGATTTTTTGATTTTTTTGTGATGTCTGAATGAAATTGCAAAGTCAGAGCTCACCATAGTACCATCAGCTTACTTAAAGTGCACTTTAAGATTTCAGTGGGCTTTAGCCATCATTTTAAAGCAGCTCTGTCATTGGAGCGTAGGTCTGACTTGCAGAGGCAGCAGAGACCCAAATGTTCTCAGGTTCTGGAAACAGCTAAGCTGTAACTAGAAAAATAGCACAAAGGATGGTAGGTGAGTCTGTGGAGCTCCATTCCATTTAAATGTAACAGAAGCAAGAAATGTCTAGAGTGGATGGGGTTTTGGCTGTGGGAAGGAGCTGGGTGCCAGGCTACTTGGGATGCGGCACCTTCAGAAGGGAAGACTGATCTCCGAATGAGGATGTTTCCCTTTGCTCGCTCCTTGGCTCTGCTCAGTGCAGAGACCTGGCACGCTGCCTGGTTTTGTAAATAAGCAGAACTGCGCCAATGAAATAGGCAAAACGTGGATTTTGAGTAATGTCTCCAAGGTTGCCCCTTAGGAAGAGAAATGTCTTAATTCCTTCGTGGCACCACTTTTGTTCCTTGATTTCCCATGCAGAAGACATCCTTCATCTGGTTCCTGAGGAAGAAATTATTCTTCTCCAAACCTTTACTTCTTTAGTCGCTTGCCTGTGTGTGCGCTTATGAGACTGAAGAGCAAAAGATCGTACTCTTTGAAAGGCTTATCCCAGTGCGAAGGAGACTCTGTGGCCTCTCTCAAAGAGACGGTGGCCACTGAAGCGTTTCAACATAGCGTTCACATAACAGCTAATACTGGAGAAAACGGGAAGAGGGGGAGGTCAGGCTGCTCATTTTGGGGGATTAAGACTCAGGTCTGTGGCTTTGGATTAGGAGCAGATTTAGCCCACGGTACTAAGTGTGCAACACCCCAGATTGGTATGTGTTTGTTTTCTAATATAAGATATGGAAATCTCCTTTGTTGCCAGCATTGTAAATGTGCTCGGAAATTATTTCTCTATCGCCTCTCCTTGTTTCATTCCAAAGTCGTTAAGCCCCTTAGTGTCCCAGGGTGTTACATTTGCTCCAACACAGACATACATGTTTGGAGCTCGTATAGCGCTTTGTAGCAGGCGTCTTGTGGGAAAGGCATTGCAGTCACAGAGAACTTAATTTTTTAGCCACAGCTTTGCTTATCCAAATCCTATATAGAGTGCATTAGTTCTTGGGCTTTGGGTCTTCGTACACGTCAGTGTACGCCTTATTATAAGGATCAATTTTAATTCAAGCGATAATATGTGTGGAAAATACTGGCTCTGTAATATAAGACTCTCCTATGATCCTGTGGATGGGTTTTTTATTAAATGCTTCATCTAAAAATCTCCTATGATGCTTGCAGACATTGTTACTTATCTTAAAGCGTTACAAAACCCAGACCTGCCCATCCCATCTCATCTACATTTGCACGTGTACTTGAAAATTCAGCGTGTTGGTCGCTCACCTGCCGAGGACTGTGTTGAGGATCATTTGGTATTTCACAAACAGGAGTGTCTCCCCTGCTATGCTGGTGGTGCTCTGGTGACAAATGTCATTCCTCAGGGCTGCACCACCAACCGAAACCAAATCCCCAGTTCCTTCGTGGTGGGGAACATGCCAGTCAGGACTCAGACACGTGCTGCATGTTACAGAAAGTTTGGCGCTTTGGCTCTTTCTAGCGTACCTTAACAGCTCAGTGTTGAAACTGGCTGTGATTTGTGGCACGGTAGTGTTAGCCCCGATCTCTGGCATTTATTTTGCGCTTTCTAATTAGAGAAGGGGCTTCTGCTTGCTGCCAACTTCTTCCTATCTGCCTCTTTTAGCTCCTGCTGCCGCTCAGCTGCGTGCTCCGTTCCCCGCGTAACCCCTACGGCCTGCCTGGAGCTGAAGCAGCCCCACACCCGGGGAAGGGATGAGGGCACTAACTGGGCTGGCGTCAGTGCAAACACCCTACAAACCGCCACGCTAGAGGGGTGCTGCTCATCGCACCATGGGCGTGCAGGGCTTCTTCCACGCCGCCCGCGGTCAGACCCAGTGTGCACGAGGTGCTCTCAAACGTGTGCTTGCTGGAAGGACCACAGCCCCTTTGCTGGAGACTGCCAACTTCTGCTCTTACTTTTCATTGCTTAAAGCATGAAGTAGTTTTGTGTGTGTTTTTATTAACAAAAAAAAAAAAAAACATGCAACTACCAAACAAACAAAAAACCCCTCTTTAATGCCAGAATAATTTTCTCTTTGTCCTGCAAAATTTTGATGAGGGGAGGAGTTCACTTAAGTGGAAGAAATGTACTCCACTTTCCAGAGAAGGGGATCAAATAGTGTGGGTGTCCCAGCAGCAAATAGCACTGGTTGAGTGCAAGTTGTTAATCACACCCCAGAAAACTTTGCGGTTAGCTGTTTTCAGCCATGTTTTTAATCAATATGATTTATTTTAGTTCTGTCAAATTTGAAATGAAATCATGTCTCAAATATTCATTGTTGCTATCAACTTTTAAGCATCCGAACTTTAGAAAACTTGCTTCAGCTGTTCTGGAGCCCAACTTGTGAATCTTCCAGAGACTGGATAGTTTTAATTAACCTGGTTTTTGGAGAGTGACTGTAATGGATGTCAGCTGTGTTATGATACTTACTGGGTACTGAAACATGTGTAGTTTCCCCTTCTTCTGAAGCATTATAAATATTTTCCAAAATTCACGGGCCGGTTGCAGTTGCACCGCCCAGTTGACAGAGAAGTCAGGAGATGAAGTACTCTTCCCCCCCAGCCCACCACTTTTCTGGCAAGACATGAAGGAGAAACCCAGATCGCTTCATGGTGAAGGAGTATTACAAGCCACATTCCTACTGAGATAAAATCCTCATCTCATTTCAAGGCAAAGATTTTGATTTTTTTTTTTTTTTTTTTTATTTGCTGCTTGCTTGAGCTGGAGTAAAGCATTGCTGTGGATTTTTACAAAGCTGCTCTACGCTGTCCCAGGAGCTGACAGCCCCTGAGCAAATGGGAAACGACTGCTGCGTGTTTTGAGAGAGAGTACTTGTTGTGTTAGCATCCTTTGGTGATACACGCTAGGAAGTGTAAATACAGATGAATATTAACTGACTGCATATGCCGCAGCACATAGTCATTTAGTGGTTTATGTGTGAAACCATGGAAGGAAGAGGCTGCAACAGGGAGACCTTCTGCTGTTCGGTGTGAAATACCTGTTGGGGCGAGGTATAACCAAGAGAAACACATTCTTAGGGTGGTTGGCTGTACGTTGTGCTTCTGTTTCAATTAAGGCTCGTCTGTTAGACGTGGCAATGCTTGCAGTGGTACAAATGTCTGTGTGGCTCCTTTAACATTCAGTGCGTTTTGTTGATGTGGAAATAGTGTAGTCAGAAGCGTCGGATCTAGGATAACTTCTTTCACAGACTGCAGGAGTGTTTTTAATGTAAGGCCCTCTTTCTGTTGGAAATAGGTTCGTTAGCTGAAAATCTTGATTTGCAGATGCTGTGATCCCTTGGCTCTTTCGATATCAAAAATAATGTCCAAAGCGATTCTTCAGAAGCTTGTTCTGATGTTGGCCAGTTAAGTGTCCTGTTGCCTACTGTTCTGTTTCTGTCATAAAGAAATATTAAGTTCAGATGTCTTTATAATGACAATTTCCTATTCTTTCCTGAAATAAATTGTGCCGTCTATGAATGTTTCTAGGAGGTTAATGAATAATTGACTACTGAGAAAAAGGGAAGATCCTTTTAATAGGCAATTGAATCTGGTAGGATGTGTGAAAATTAATAGCTAGGCCTAGAGCTTTAAATGTGATATAAATAGCTTCGTGTAGATATACAATATTTAGACATGAAGATATCCTTATTAGCATCAATTCCAAACGTTGTTCTTTATTTTACATGCATCTCCAAAGAGCTTTAATTCCGTTTCCCAAACAGTGAAGCTTAGAGTTTATGTATTTAGGACCTGTGCCTGAATGCAGGGACCCCTGTTACATTGTTCGTGTTTAGGTAAGGGAGAGGATACCAAAAAGCAAGTGGTGGTTTTTTTGTTGTTTGTTTGTTGTGCTTGTGCAGGCGTTTGTTCAAAGCTGATCTGTCAATTTGAATCTTTGTATCTTCTAGGAAGGATGTGCAATGATTGTTAAAATGGAAAATATTTTACAGCTGTTCCTTTTATAGTTCGTTTTATATGTTAGCTACTGATGAGCCAGTGATAAATCAGTGCAAGCCTCGCACGCCTACGCTTTTCCTTCTTTGCACAGAACTTGGATATTTTTTGCTCCCTGCTCTCCTCGGTGCAGTTCACTGCACGGGGAGTTTTCCTGTTTTGAAGAAGGATTTGGAAATGAAGTTGCTACCACACTTTAGATCTTAATCTTCTTTGCTGTTTGCTGACGATTCTTTGCCAGTCAGCTGGGTCAATATTAAAACCAAGCTGTGATGCCTAAAACCTGGAGACTGCATCCATATCAGCATTTCCAATTTCTCATATCTGGAGTTCAGAAATTGGCTATAAATTGCGTTCCCTGAAAGGGCAGAAGGCCGGGAGTTACATCTCCTCTCCAGCCTGCTGGTGAACCGTGCTGCCTGCCCGGGCCGAGCGAGGCAGGGGCTGAGGGTTTGCTTTGTTCCATTTCTGTGCTACCTGGGTTTGTCTTGTCCCTTTAGGAACTTGCATATCACTTTCTGTCGGTTGTGAGTGAGTGTATTCATGTGGTTAGGCTTGTACCTTGGTGTTTGTTTGATTTGGTTTATTTTATTTTATTTCCCTCCCTCAATTCCTCCCCCCCCCCCCCCCCCCCCAAAAAAAAAAAATCATAATTTCCTTTTGCTTTGATTTTTGTTTATGTGATTATGCAGAAACATTGCAGGTGATACCAGCTCAGCGGTGGAGATGGCAACCTGGCAGTAACTAACTCAGCAATTCTCAGGCTTTTAAGTCCTTCAGCCTTCCTGTATCCATTTGTTTCCATTTCAAAGGTGGCTCCCCTCTTTCAATGAGTTTATTTTAATCAGATGCATGTGAGTACCTGGCTGCATTGTGGATGTGTTATTTATAGACCTACAGCCTCAGATGCAAAGTGATCTGAGCAACAGCTTGTGGCCAGGTTACAAGAAAAACGACCTTAAGGTGAAGGTTATACCTATGGTTTAACTCCGTGTAGGCAAAGGTGCGGAGGTGTGTTTGGATTTTGGGATGAGGGAAACCCATTACTGGTAGTGAAACTGTTGCTGGGTGTGTGTTTGGGAGTACGGACCTCTCTGTTTACTGGCAATTTACCCTCAGGCAGTGAATGCTGGAAAATGCAACTAGGGGGGCGAGGGCATGGGAGTGAGTCTTGCGTGATGGAGCACATCTCAGTGTACTGGGAGCTGCTGGTCTCTTGCTGGAGAATGGAACAGCAGGCAAAAGCTAGCTAGCTGCTTTGCAATTTTTTTTCTTCTTGAAAAGGTCGTTTTCTGTTTCACCACCAGTGCGCTGGCTGTGCGCAATGGATGCAGGAGGTTGGGCAGGCAAAATGAGGGAACCCCTCACCCCTTACTGCTCAAAGTTTCGGTGGTATTTGCGCTCTCCCGTACCGCTGTGCTGCAGCCGCATACAAAATTGAGCGACGGTTGTGTGGCTAGGGCTACTCCTGCTGCCATCATTTCCAGGGAGAGAGCGATGAGCTGGACCGCTGGGGGTGGCGTGTGCTCCAGGCTCAGCAGACCTTGGCCTTCAGCGAGGGTGGTGGACCCCACAGGAGGTGGTGGCTGGGTGGTGGGAGCAGCCCTGCGAGAGCCACACCAAGGCGGATGCGGGGCAGAGCAAGTACCATGGCGATGCAGTCAGCCCTGCTCGCCGCAGGAGACCCCTGCTCGCTGCAGGGAGGTTGGACCAGATGACCTTTAAAGGTCTCTTCCAACCCAAACTATTCTGTGATTCTGTGAAAAGCTCCCTGCCTCTCAGAGCTGTTTCCAAGGACCTGCAAGCAGACCCTCAGCCACTGCAAGGGAAGACCCCTTTTTTTCAGTCATTCCTTCACATTTGTAATTTAGCTAAATTTATAATATGAGATCTGTTTACTGAGATTATTTATGCAAATAACTAAAAAAAAAAAAAAACAACAAAAAAAATGTTGCTGGTAGCAGGACGCTTAACATCAACTCAAATTAAACCAGGAGAAATTTCAAGACAGGAGAATCCTGCGGTGCTGGTTCTTCACTCACAAGTATTACCTGTATACTCTGACTGATGGGCATCTTTTTCTGCATTAAAATGAGGACTGCAGAGTCCCACACTTCTTTCACAGTCAAATTCTGACCGATTCAGGCATGTCCGTAAACAGGCACAGATATCCCAAGCAACACAAAAAAGTCATGGTAACGTATAAAAGATAAAAATTGCATTGTGAGTTTTTAACATGCTAAAAAAAAAAAATTAATGGTGTATTGCGCTGCTACGTGGACACAGAGAGGTGTAATGGTGACGGTGATTTTGTGTGTGACAGAAGAACGCGGCGCATACTACTCTGTGGCCCTGGCTCACCCTGATCGGAGTTTTATTCCTCTGAAATGGTGATTGTAGGGGCTGGGATTTTTTTTTGGTGTTTTGAGTTATTGCAGCATCATAGGACAGTGCGACACCGAGTAACTGTTGGCCGGCACGTTCCCTGTGAGGCTGTAGTAGGCTGAGCGCTGAGCAGCAGATGCCCGACACCTCCCTCACCCGTGAGTGGGTCAGGGTGTTGGGTCACCCCGCGCTTGTGAACACCAGGTGTTTCCTCTCCTTTGGGTGAGAGCTGTAAAGGAAGCTGGTTTATTTAGAAAAGGGCTTTTTTGTTTGTTTGTTTACTTCTATTCTTACTCTTGGTAGAAATGGCATTCCGTCATCCGTGCGAAACATCTGGCTAAATTATAAACGTGAGGAAGTGGCTGAAGAAACAGAATTGCTGCTTATCAAGTGATTTTGGTAGAATTTCCATCTTTATATAGGAATATCTTTTAAAATAAGGGAATGGTGACAATAACAGATTAGTTATTAGTTCCCGTGTTCTTAGAAACCTGAGCATAAACTTGCCCTGGGGTGAGGCGGGTGTTCTGCGTCCATGGTGAGCATGTCTGCCCGTCTCTCTGGAGCCACCGAGAGCAGCCCCAGCGCCTGGTGGCTCCAGCCTGAATCACGAGTTTTCCAGGATTTCCAGCTCTACCCCTTTTATAGATGAGAAAACAGTGATTAAACCTTCCCTACCTCTGGAAGCGTCGCGCAAATGTGCAAGGATGTGTAGGGAGACCTGCTTGTTGTCCGGTTCCCGACAGCCTGGTGGCAGGGGCTTTCTCTGGGGGTCTGTCTGCTCCCAGGTGGGGAGCGTGGGCAGAGCTCAGCGGAGCAGTGGTCACACTTGGGGCACGTTTTCCAGGTGGGACCTGCGGGCATAATTTCTTTTGCTCAAATCGGCAGTCCTCAAATCTCACCGTTTGGAAGTTCCTCCAATCTCTCAGTCACACCTGAAGCGGACAAAAATATTTTCCCTTTAAAACTGCACTTTGAATAGTGAAAACTAAAACAAAAAATAAGAAGGGTGTTTTTCTTACTCTAGTTCCCAAATGGCATAATATGCCTATTCCTTTTAGATACATGATGGAAGCTTTTTGGTTTGTAACTTATTTATTTTATTTTTTAGGGCCTGTAGTTCTGAACAGTTTTGCTTTTTATTTTTATCACTCTCTCATGTTACTCCTCCTCATTTACTTATTTATTTTTGCCCTGGGCTCAGAATTCCAGATGCATCCCAATTATGTAGCCCTCTGAGTTTTATCCTTCGTTGAGCAAACATCAGAGTTCAGTATAATAAATATGACTGTTCTTTGGCAGCACTCTCTGCATGTCTTTCATAGCTGAAGGGTTTACAGCACTTTCAAATGTCTTTAATTTTTTTTTCTTCAAATTTTGATTAGAAACATCACTCAGCAAGACAGAGGAGCAGTTTGTGTTTTCTCCGCTTCTGTAAACATATATAAATGTAAGTGGACATTAATTTTAGTTTTTCAAATTGCATCTTTGCATTATTTTTTTTTTTTTTAAGTAAGAGCAGATCTTACAGATTTAGTTATGCTTAGTTCCCGTGTAAACCAGTCCAGTCCCTAAGACGTTTCTACAGTGCTGATGCTGGAGGGGACGTGTACCTGCAGTGCGCTTCAGGTTTGCTGTGTGCCAGCAGGTACGGGGGACTGCCCTGGGGAGGTGCTGGTGTCTGAGCCCTCTGTGGGGATGCTGAGGACCCCGTATCACACTGGGCATGACAGGATCAGCCACAGAGCCTTTTTCTTCCCGTCACTCAACATTTTTCTCATGGATGGGGGGATCTGGACAGACTGGACCAATGGGCCAAGGCCAATGGTATGAGGTTCAACAAGGCCAAGTGCCACGTCCTGCACTTGGGTCACAACAACCCCATGCAGCACTACAGGATTGGGGCGGAGTGGTTTGAAAGCTGCCCGGCAGAAAAGGACCTGGGGGTGTTGGTGGACAGCCAGCTGAATATGAGCCAGCAGTGTGCCCAGGTGGGCAAGAAGGCCAACAGCATCCTGGCCTGTATCAGGAATAGTGTGGTGAGCAGGACTGGGGAAGTGATCATCCCCCTGTACTTGGCACTCGTGAGGCCCCACCTCGAGTGCTGTATTCAGTTTTGGGCCCCTCACTACAAGAAGGACATTGAGGTGTTGGAGCGTGTCCAGAGAAGGGCTACAAAGCTGGTGAGGGGTCTGGAGGACAAATCTTATGAGGAACAACAGGGGTTGTTCAGCCTGGAGAAGAGGAGGCTGAGGGGAGACCTTATCACCCTCTACAACTACCTGAAAGGAGGTTGTAGAGAGGTGGGGGCTGACCTCTTCTCCCTGGTGACAAGTGATAGGACGAGAGGAAATGGGTTTAAGTTATGTCAGGGGAGGTTTAGATTGAATATTAGGAAACACTTTTTCACTGAAAGGGTTATTAAACATTGGAATAGTCTGCCCAGGGAGGTGGTGGATTCACCATCCCTGGAGGTGTTTAAAAAAGGGGTAGATGTGGTACTTGAGGACATGGTTTAGAAGTGTTTTTTGTCAGGGTAGGTTAATGGTTGGACTTGATGATCTTAAAGGTCCCTTCCAACCTCAGCAATTCTATGATTCTATGATGGAAATTGTTGTCTACTTTACCACATTCCTTTAAGTGATTTGGTACAGCAAAGGGCTACAAAGATGATTAGGGGACGGGAGCATCTCTTTTATGAGGAAAGACTGATGGAATTGGGTCTCTTTGGTCTAGAGAAAAGACGACTGAGGGGGGATCTTATCAATACTTCAAGGGAGGGTGCCAGGGGGATGGGAACAGTCTTTTCTCAGTGGTGCCCAGTGATAGGACAAGAGGTAACGGGCACAAACTTGAACATAGGAAGTTCCATCTTAACATGAGGAGGAACTTCTTTACTCTGAGGGTGGCAGAGCACTGGCACAGGCTGCCCAGAGAGGTGGTGGAGTCTCCTGCACTGGAGACATTCAAAACCCGCCTGGATGCCATCCTGTGCAACCTGCTGTAGGTGACCCTGCTCTGGCAAGTGGGGTTGGACTAGATGATCTCCAGTCCCTTCCAACCCTGACCATTCTGTGATTCTGTGATTTAATATAGCTATGAAGCAAATTGGTGTTTGAGCTGAAAATTGAGCTCAGCGCTTGTACCTTTCCAGTTCAGCCCTTTCTTTCTTATCTACTTACCGGCTCTGCAAGAAGACCCAGAGGGAAATTTAGAAACCGTAACTGAATCATTTCTGTTGTGTCAAGCAACTGCATGATTTGTTCATAGCTCAGTGTGGGAAGGAAATCTGATATGATGAGCTGGGGACAATCAGTCTACAGTTTGGTTCCCTCTCCTCTATGGCCATCATCTCCTTTCTGCCACACTTCTCCCTCTCCCACCCCCTACACATTTCTCTATTCCTACAGAAGGGAGGTAAATCTGGGAGGTTTTCCTGGCATACCTGAAGCTGCTCCCTGAGCAGGGGAAATCTAACACCACGTGCTTTACTCCTCTGGCACTGCATGTGTAGGAAGCAGCATGTAAGAGTCATGTTGTCATTTATGTACTGTAAGCAATTTCAGTATTGCTGCACAAACAAAAATATGATTATCCTAATGGAGAAACTGCTTGCTGTGTGCCTTTGTCTTCAAAGTAAGTAGCAGAACTTACTGGAGAGACAACCTCCCAAAAATCCTCTGACCTTAAGAACGCAGCTTGGCCCTACCTAGGCAAGGTGAGGTCTACACCAGACTCTGCCAGCTGTCCTCCTAGCCAATATTGCCTCTACCCACAGGTCTCGTTTTTGACTTTGCACCATCAAAGGTACAGTGAAGCACCACTCAATAGGAAGTGCTGTTTGAAATGTGGAGAATCACACAGAAAAATACTTATGTATTGGTAAGAAAAGGTCATATCTCCCAGGGGCATGTATACATCTTCACAATTTTAGGTGTAGTTGTGATGTGTACAAAGTTCGCTAATGTTGTAATCAGAACAAGGGAAATCCCTTTCTATGAATCACAGCTGGATTCTTTCCAAGGATCTCGGTTTCCTTTTAATGTTGCATTATTAATTAGCTCAGCAATTTGTTCTGGTTTTATTTGGAACAAATCAGCGACTGTTGCCATCTTTGAACTTTTCGGTAAGTGGCAGGAGTTTTCTTGAAAGAGGTCTTTCACTGGAGAAAAGCGAGCGTCCTCCATGGGAGGATGGCTTCTGCTCCTGGAGATCAGTGTATTCCCAGCATACTTGCCAGCCTCCATGGAAGGAGGATATTAAGAAATGTGAGCTTTCTCTTTTTCAAAGTTATTGCAAAACAAAAGGAGGGTTTCCATCTGTTCAGCAGAAATATTTAACTCTTACCACAGTTTTGTCAGGATATATTAGTATTTTACCCTTGTAAAGCTACATAGTCTACTTGGCTGTGAGATACCCTTGAACAAACTCTCCCATTTTTCAGGGATGATCCTGGGAAAACTTCAAACCCCGGTGGGTGGTTTTGGTTGATTTGGTTTGGTATTGCAGGGGCATCCTTAGCACAGCAATTTACAATGAAATAAAAGATGCTGGAGGCATTATAATGCCAGTTGTCCTTTTATTGTTCTTCACCCTCAAGTCAGGTTTTACCAACTCAAGGAAATCTGCTACTTCGGGGTAAGAACTTTTCACAGGTGGTATTTGTAAAGATACCTTCAGGTAAAGATTCCTTCAGGAAGCAGGGTTTTTTCCCCAAGGTTGGATGTAGTATCTTTTTCACTTTAAAATCAGTTGACTGAAAGGAAATTGTCACTTTTTCCACTAGAATATATTTTTTTCCTCCCTTATGAGAATGTTACTTGGAAAATAAAAGCTCACTAGGAAAGAGAAGAGGAAAAACAATACCTATAATTCTTCGAACTGTGCATTGGCTGCTTTTATATCAGAAGGAGTTTTCTCACCACCTACATACTACCACAGCCTCATTTTTCTCACTGTATAGGTTGAAAATTAGAGGAGATCCAACCAGGGGCTGTCCTGCTTGTGCCAGTTCTGGTGCAGTGGTTGCGTGCACTGTTGGGCACGGTCCTTGCTCGTCGGGTGGGTGTTCCTATTCTGTCTGCCTGCCTTTGTCTTCCGCAGACCGCTGTCAGGCCTGATGCTGCATCCCAGAGACGGAGGACTATTAGTGCTAAAGTCACCCCTTAGTTTGGGCAGCACTTCTTTCTCCAGCGAATGCACGCATTGCTAAAAGCACCCAAAATATAGTGGCTTATTGTCTCTGAGTCTCCCCAGCTCACCTGTCACAACGTTCATGAAACAACTATCCAGAGTGCCTGGCATAAATCTTTAAAAACCAGTGATGCCCTGGAGGCCAAATGTGTGACAGCCTTTCACAAAGATGCTCACTAATTGCTTTTGATTAAATCGCCCGTGTTACCGCTGGCCCTTGGTGCATGCTTTCAGCTGGCGCTGTGGTATGGCAGCCTCTCCCCGACACCGGTGGTGCCACCTGAGCAATTCAGGTCCTCTGAAATGTCACGGGGGTTCTTCAGGGCATCACCCAAATTCCCACTGATTGCTTATTACATCAGAGAGGGGGTCAGGGACGGAAAAGGAACTAGGGGCTTTTGCCTTCACAATTATATATACATATGTAGATACACATGTCCATATATATATGTGTGTGTTTATATATATGTGTGTGTATGGGTTTACAACTGTATTTATGAGACTTCAATAACCAACCACCCAAATTTTTGCTTAGACTCTGTGTATGTAAGCATTTAGGGGGCTTATTATTAAGTTGACAGAAGCTAAAGGAGCAAGATGCTTTCCTGGGGTTGTGCCTCTGGTGCGCGGTGCTTCAGACCAGCCATCCTCTGTGGGTCAGAGGGAGGGTGTGCAGGGCAGGTGGTGCTTTATTAAGACCTAGGGAGCACCAATTACAATTCTCGGCCCTCTGTTTAAAGGTTTCCTCCGTGCTTGTCTTTCCTGCTTGGTAAGCTACGCTGTGAACAGCTTGAGGCTCCCATGTCAAATTCTTGTGAGTAATATGCAGTTCTGCTGGGAATATGCTTAAATCCGGGGCTCAGTTTATTCACTCGTCCAACAGTATGACGGTAATGGTTAAAAGCTCTCGCTCGTGGGAGCATCTCCTGTGGGATCAGCGCTCGGGGAGAGAAGGGCTTCCCCTCACTGCCCTGCTGCCTCAGAGATCTGGGAAACATTTAATAAACCTGAAACAAGATGTTAGGCTGTTACTTCTTTGTTCTTGCCTTTTTTGAGGACTGTCATCTGTCTGGAAGTTGCAAACTGAGATTTAGAAATAGCTGCTCTTGGTATATTATTTACCACTTGGTTAATTAAGACACTGCCGTGCAGATTTGTGGCTATTGAATTTTTTCTGTTCCTATTTTAAGTGGCTACAATATTGTTAAAAATTTGCTAACAGATACAGGTGCAGAAACCTTTCATCTGAAGCATCAAAGAAAATGAGCTCCTCTGATACCTCTCATACCGGTTTTTGTTTCAGCTGCTCTCATACATTCCTGTCAAAAAGATGCCAGTTGTGATTTAGATCCTGCCAAGAGAAAAGGGGCCAGCTCTTGTGAACAGCAGAGGTGCTCAATTTGCAAAATATTCCTGTGATGGGCTGTGTATTCCCTTTAGAGCAAACCACCTTTTTGGAAGAAGGAAGAGTCTGATAGATTTCTATGCAACCTTAGTTTTTTGCAAAAAAATAAGCAAATATGGACATGAGTTTGGAGAGTGTGTTAGTGGGGGTAGGAAGTTATAGACCAGAGGTGGAAGAGAATTTTTTTACAGATAACAGTTAACATATATGAGGATATATGTCATGGCAAAGCTTTTTAATCACTACTTAATTGCATTTAAATTAAGTCATATTTATTCTGAAATTCGTGTGTTCTGTATCTACTAGTTGCTTATGCTCTTTGTCACTGCCGTTTAGGTTTCCAGGGGCGTCCTCCTGGGTTTGTTTCATAACGCTGTTCTCATATACAGGAACTGTCAACAAAAATCAGTGTTGGCTGGGAGCTGCTGCTTTCCCCTGGAAGTAGGATAGATGGCAACTGCAGTACCGCAAATGTGATTTAACGTTTCTTTGGTTTTATTACTTCGTGAATGGCAGGCAGCGTGGTGTGTTAAAGGTTTCTTATGCAGTCAGCCGTCTGTTTTGTAAGATGTTGTTTGTCTTGTGCAATGTAAAACTCAGCAAATACCGATACTACAAGATGAACGAAGGAACGACGGATGCTCCCATCTCTGTCGCTGATGCTCCCTGGGAGCCACCTTGGATCCAGAGCACGATCGCAGGCATCCCTGCATCCCACACGGCAGTCAGGCAGCCTCTGCTCGGGGTCTCCTGTGCCTGGAGGAGTCGAGCTCCCCCTTGCCCTGCCCCGGGAAGGGGCTCTGCTCCTGCAACTGCATTCGTGGTGGGGGGAGTGAGTGAACACCCTGCATCCAACCTGAGCTGGCTCCATGTCTGTGGTCCAAACCCTCCGCCTGTGGGTAGCTACAGGCTGGCTGCAGCTCGGGGAGGGGGGGGGAGGGGAGGGAAGCTCCTCCTGAAATAACCTGACGTGGTTGAGCAGTACCAGGCCTGAAATTGGGTTGGTGTGTTACTTATTGGTGCCCTTACAGGAGAGAGTCGGGCCTGTGGAAAGTAAAGAGAGAGGGAAGGTTGCACCTTGTGTTTTGGTTGGAGGTGTAGCCGTGTTTACTTTTTTCATGCTATCCTCTGTACACACGTTGTAGTGTTCACAGGAGCAGGGGCTAAGTAGTGTATCTAAAGGATATTTTGCCTAGCATCAGTTTTAGCACTATCCTAGTACTTGTATACAAAATGAATGTCTGATCTAGTTTTGGTAAGAAAGTGTTGTGGTTTAACCCCATCTGGCAACTTGGACCACGCAGCCCTTCGCTCACTCCCCACCCCCAGGTAGGGTAGGGGGAAGAGGGAGAAAACGCCACCTCATGGGTTGAGATAAAGACAGTTTGATAGAACAGTAATGGAAGAGAAAATAATAACAGTAATAATAAAGGTAAAAGAACATACAAAATGAGTGATGCAATACAGTTGCTCGCCACCCAGTGATGGGTTGCCCAGCCTGTCCTGAGCGGCGATCACAGATTCCTGCCCCCCAGCCAACCCCCATTTATATACTGAGCATGATATCTGTGGTATAGAATGTTTCTTTGTCCAGTTTGTCCTGTCTGTGCTCCCTCTTAGCTTCTGTGGGAAGCCAAAAGAGTCCTTGACTTAGTATAAACATAACTTAGCACGATGAAAACAATATGAATTATCGACATTATACTAAATCCAAAACACAGCAGGTACTAGGAAGAAAATAAACTCTATCCCAGCTGAAACCAGGACAGAAATATATCTATTCTGATTAGATATCTACCTGTCTGATAGCTCCATCCAGTGGGTGCGGGATACCTATCCTGATGAGAAATAAAGAGTGGCACTGCACATCTGGTGAGGTGTCACGCTGGCTGCCTGCCCCAGAGCCAGCCTGACAGTCCCTCAGCTCGGGCTATGTCAGTGCACGGACGACTGATTTGACACACATTAAAAGCGTTAATAAATGGTGGGCTAGTGTGTGTTTAAAAGAACCCCTCGCCAAACCTATGATGTTTAGAAAAGTACCTTTGAAGGAGCACCTATGTCACTTCATAGATGTATTCTAGAGTGACTTTTGTCCTGCTGTGGGAAAATAATCCCATTTTTCTTACTTGACCATTGGAGGTTCAGTCTATTACTGCTCTCTTTGCAAGAGCAGTGGATTGGATTTCTCCAGAGAGGAAATCAGATTTTTCCTTTCCTTCCACTCTGTCTCTGTCCTGTGTTTACATCAGTTGGTGGTTGTCTGTGCGCTGCAGTGCGTGTGATAACCTTTCCTTCCACGTGCTGCTTCATTTGTTGTTCTCTAATAAACTGTATTTACACGTGGTGCTCCCTCCCTTACTTCTGGTGACAGCAAAGATGATCAAGAAAAAGTGCTCTGTGTCTAAATTTAGCCAGGAGCAAGTGCAGGATTAACCTGGGCCGTTTCAGCCGGCACTAATTGGGATGAAAAGTGGACATAGCCCACAGGTAGAGCTTGCAGTTTCTAGAAGTTTGTGTCTAGTAACCACCTGGAAATTTGGGTATATAAGCAGATATGGTGGATTTTATTTACTTCTCCTCCTAGCAGCCAGCTGCAAACTTAAAGGCTTGACTGGGAGTTATTAATAGTTTTTGCTGCAATTGTATCTGGTAGCTAGCCACAAGCCAGCTTGAGGGCCATGTTATTCGAGGAATATCCAGCGAGATGATCTGTTTACAGCGGAGGGCAAATCCCCCGGGGAGCCTTGGAGAAAGAAGAGGTCCCTGAGGTTCGAGAGAGTTTGGTGGGAATTAGGAAATACGACAGCAACGGGGACAGGGTCACCTCCCAGCAGTCTTTAAGATCACCATGACGGAGGTGCTGGAGCTCGTTGTGCCAAAAGGCTGAGCTCGGGGAGCACAGGCAGTGGTGGGACATGCTGGAAGTGCTGAACAGCTTGGAAAATGAAGTGCGCTGGGATCATTATTATTTTTTCTTTCATTTTGGGCTCTACTGGAAAGCAGAGTCCAAATGCAAAATCCTGTCTTAGGGCCGCAGCCTGCGCTTTACTCTTGACTGAGCTTCTGGGGCTGGGAGGCAAACCCAGCCCTGGTGCTTTAGGATTATACCGCCACTGGGAGTTCCTGGTATCCTGCATTTTACACCTAAAACTATGTTGCCCGAGCTTTCTTCTGCTCAACTGATAGTATGTGTCTTGTTCATTTGAATCTGATTGTTTTCTTCCCTTTTGGGAGAGGAGAACATCTTGAGGGGTCCTTGGAGGGGGGGGAATTAAGAGCATTGGGTGTATAGTAATATGAAGGAAACTGTCAAAAATCACGGTTTACTTATTTTTTTAAATATAATGTGAAACTGTGAATATGAATTTAGAATCAGACTGCCTCCTCAGGGATTTTTTCAGTGGGAATGCTGTTGCCCAGACTTCAGGTGCTTTGTCCTGGCCATTTTCTCCGAGGGATACTCCTATATAATTACAGTCTTGGTGGCTCGTAGACTGAAACTGGGCGGGAAGAGAAAACTGCAAAGGCGCAAAAAGCGGTTAGCCTGTGGTTTCTAATGGAGCTAGTGCTTGGGCTGCAGTGCAAGAATTGCTTTGTGTTTTGGGACTGGAGATCGGTGAGTGAATGCTGGAGACTTGTTCAGGCAGTGTGATTTAACCTATTTTTCCTCTTGCTACATTATTTGCAAATGACTTACAACCTCTTTTTTTTTTTCCTTTAAATAAAAGTATTTGCTATTCATCCGTGTGCAAATGTCCTATGAGAATAAATGTCAGCCTCTGAAGACAAATGAGAGAGTTTCTGAAATCTGAAGCAAATTATTTGTTACTAGTGCGCAAGTGTAAGACCAAGTGCGAAAGGATGGGATGTGGCCCTTAGTCCCTTCCTGGCGGTGACAGCTCACTCGGTGGGGTTTGGAGGAGGTGGGCAACGCAGGGTCATGCTCTGCTGCAATGTGAGCTGATGTTAACCCGGTGTTACTGTAGTCCTCCCTGGTCGCCTGTCTGTGTGTCCGTCTCTTCCAGATGCACTGTTCCTTCCGCAGCTGCAGCCGGAGATGGTGGGAGAGAGGAGCTGGCTGGAAAGAGGAGAGGGCAGCATTGCAGATGTCAGGCCACAGCATACTTGAGTAATTTTAACTTGATTTCCCATCTTCTTTTCAGAAGAGGTTGCCTGAAAAATTGTTGTCAAGATTATCAGCCCAGGGGTTTTTCCACCCCAGAACCATGGAGAGGACAAGCTGTTAGCAAAGGCTACTTGCCCTTTCCGATCTAAAATCGACGTGCCCCGTGTCACCAGTGTCGGTTGCGTTTGCTGTGGGTAACCTGCTGTCTGACTTGTGGTTTTATGACACCTTTCACTGCTGATGCCCGGGGGCAGCGACCTCCTGCACAGGGCAGCAGCTCTGCACGTGGTGGGGCTGAGCCCCCGTGGCGGTGCAGGGGCTCTTCGTTAGCTCCCTCCTCACCCACATCCTGACGAGTGCTCGCAGTAGTGCAGCGGGCAGGGCTGAGCCATGAGCTCTCCTGGCCTGTCCGTGTGTCCTGTGCAGCTCATGTGGTGGCCTGGTTGGAAGAGTGCCCCAGCCCTGCTCAGAGCTGGTGCTCTGACTGCCCCCCGCCATCCCATCTGAGCTGTCAGCAGTGTTGGGATCTTTCTAAATTTTCCCGACCATGCAGAGATATGTGGTGGAGTCCTGTCCTTCTCTGTAAATCCCAGCCTTTTTGGTCAGCTGTCAGGGACAATTGATTTTGGTGTGGAATAACCTAGAGCCTTGTCGTCTTTTGCAAGCTATTTCTAGGTTTCCAAAAACCATAAAAAAGCAAAACTTTTCAGGACTAATGGCTCTGCAGATGCTCCAAAGATGTGTGCAGGTCTGAGATGTGCCATACCTCATCCACCTACGGTCTGACTCCAAAAAATGTCTTCTTTTCTGCTCTGCTCGGAGATCTTACCCAATCTGTCTCCGGTGGTGTGCTGTGGGTTGGCTCCTATGAAATAACAATGAACTTCTAATTTTCAGTTGTTTCTTTGTTTTGGTCTGTCAAAAAAAAAAAATAATCTTACTCTAACCTTGCCACTGTTGTCACGTAGCATGCGATGTGGATCAAATGAGGACTTCCACGTGACAATGTTCCCTTCAAGCCCATAGTTTTCCTGGTCCTAAAAAACACTTACTGTGCTTTTTGGACATGTTTGAAAAATGCTGCAGGTTTGAAACCTCTGTTGGACTCTCTATTCACTTAAGGTACAAGAGTGTACTGTGACAACCTGCTTGTTGAAGCCAGATGGTCAGAAAGTCTAACCAGGCTCAAAGCCCTGTAGGTCCATCAGCATCTAAGGCATTTTTTCCTCAGTCCAGCATCTCTGGTGAAACTCGGCTCCTGTGAAACCCAAGGAAAGCCCCTGCCCCAGGGGGAGTGCACCAGCGAGGGAAGCCAGCCCAGGACATCTCCAGAGCAGTCTCCAGAGGGAAGTGTGGGGAGCATCAGGGACAGAGCCCTCCTCAGTGGGGACTTTTCCCTTGGCACGTGTCTAAAAAGTTTAACTAACACATCCTAGGAGTGCATGTGGCTCTCTTAGGGGTCAGGTAGGGCCATTGCTGCAATGGTGTAGGGGTAAAAAATAGGACAGTGTATGAAGTAGTAGTATTTCAGCTGCTCTGAAATTTGTCCTCTTGGCATACCACAAGTGTTGATTTGAAAGTCCTTTTCTTGAGCTCCGCCTTTGTCACTAGGAGCAGCCAATATAGCTGCTGTGGTTCTTATTCCCTTGGTTAATATTTGAAACTATTTCCCATGGCATTTCTAAATGAGTCAGTGAGATACTATATAGAAGGACAAAGTTGTGGGTTTGGTTCCCCCCCCCAAAGTCTCCAGGCAGGCAGATTTTGCACAACCACGCTCATTCTCTCACGGATTTCATTCATGCATGTTCTCACACCCATGCACTCACAAGTACCGAGTCTGTGTGGTCTGGCCAGGGTCACTTGTGTGACACAGAGGACAAGAGGCAGTGGCTGCTGCATCCTTATCACATCCCTGAGGTTGTTCTTGGCAGGCAACAAACCAGTTTGGGGTTGCTTTTCATACCATTTAGGAGTTGATCATGTTTACAATTTTTTGCTTCATTGTTTTTTTTTTTTTCATCCCTCATAATTCTCAGGCAAACAATGAATTTCTATTCTCTTCTCTTTTTTCTCATTGACTTCATATTTTATTACTTCAGTCCTGTTCTTCATCTTCTTGATACCTTATCTGTAGGTCAGGTTGTTCCTCCTCCTTTTGTTACTTGAATGAAATCACGGGTAGAGTGTGATTGGCACAATGAGCATGTGTTTTTCCTTTGACCTGTGCTCTTCCCATCCTTCTGGTGCCTGCTCGCTGTTCTCGCACAGACATACTCATACGTGCACAGACTTTTACTCTGCCTTTGTTCATCACCAATTTTAATACTTCTGGTACAAATCACTGCATGCAAACTCAAGGAGTAACGTATCTGGCCCTGGTGCTGTTCCTTCTGTGCCAGAATATGTCTCTGCTCATCCTGCACATTGGTAGTGGGGTTACTTTGAGTGCATCAAGCAGTCCTCAAAAATGCTTGAATCCCTTGTAAGAAGGGGCACAGTTCACACCAGCTCTCCCTCTGGCAGGTTTGTGGGCCGTGAGGCTGCTGAACATTGATTTGGTCATTTCTTTAGAGGAAGGACATACAGCATAGGGTCCGAAAGGAGGATTTCTACACTTTATTTCTGCGTTTCCCAGCCAGAGGGATGTGCCGTGCAATGAGCCTTGTGTGTTCAGTTTCTCATGTCAGTGATGCCTACGGTGACCGGGTCTGCACCCCTTGTGTGGTGAGGGCATTGCCTTCAGGCTGGGTTGTACCGGTGGCGTGTGTGGAGCAGTTCTTCACAGGGGTTGGCTGGGTTCCACTTCTGCGCTTGTGGTGTCCGCTATTACTGGGTGTCTACTGGTGGTGAGAAAGTCGTCCCACATGTTCTGTTTCACTGCCCAAGTACTGAAGGACTGCTTTGTGTACAGGTTTCAACTTGTCTATATCATCATTTGCCTGGTACTTAGGGAAATGAGGCATCTGAGTTGGATCTGCTGCTCTGACTGTGCTGCCTTGAGTAGAAATGCTGGGCAAGGAAGCAAAATTCTTTCCGTGGCCATCTCCTTGCCCACACGGGATTTTTCAAGTAGAGCAAACCGATGTATCTGGGAGTTTTTGGTACTGATGGTGATTTCCATGATTTGTGTGTACGACAAGAGTTTACTTGACTCTCCCTGCTCCACAAAGAAGTTGAGTTGGACACCTTTATCCTGAGTGGGGGCGCTGGAGCTTTCTTGCTGGATTTGCCATGGGTGGATAAAGCTGTTCTCTGCCTTGTAGTGACTTCGTGTGAGTTGGTAATTTATCATGAAAATTGGGTGGAAATGATAGAATCATAGAATGGTTTAGGTTGGAAGGGACCTTGAAGACCATTGAGTTCCACCCCCCCCCCGCCACGAGCAGGGACACCTCCCACTAGACCAGGTTGCTCAAAGCCCCATCCAGCCTGGCCTTAAACACTTCCAGGGATGGGGCATCTACAACTTCTCTGGGCAGCCTGTTCCAGTGCCTCTCCGCCCTTAAAGTGAAAAATTTCTTCCTAATATTTAATTTAAACCTACCATCTTCCAGTTTAAAGCCATTCTCCATCGTCCTGTCACTACACGCCCTTGTAAAAAGTCCTTCCCCGTCTCTCCTGTAGGCTGCCTTTAGGTACTGGAAGGCCACAGTAAGGTCTCTCTGGAGCCTTCTCTTCTCCAGGCTGAAATTGTTGGAGCTGTAGAGGCCTCACGCCTGGATGCATGGCAGCACCAGTGCGAGCGGCAGCAGCGGGGTGCCTTTCCTGGGCAGAGGTGCTGCAATTGGGTGGCTTTGCTGGCAGAGGTGGGAAAAGGTTGGTTGCTAAATGCAAATGCTTGCCAAAAACGGCGGTGCTGAATCTTTTATCATATAAAATTGATGCCAGAGACGTTGGAAAGTCAGTAGGCTGTCCTAGCATGTTGAACATTTCAACAGAGATGTGGTATTTCATCTACACGGGGCGCCTGCTTATGTCACTTGAAAGTCAGGCTCACCCAGCTACAGCAGGGATTAGGGTTTTTTGTCTTCTCCAGCTTTTTTAGAGGAAAGGGCAAAAATTGATCGTATGCATGTGATAATCCAGAGAAGAAAATAGGTGTTAAACAATCTCTAAAGTTATTTCCTTTCTGTACAGTGAATAACTGCTGCATATGGAGTTATGTACTATGCACCAGTGACTTAATAAAATATAGTTTTATTATTTGGACACCTCTTTCTGACTTCATATAAAAGTCGTTCTCTTGGTTACTTTTTTTTTTTTTACCTGATGCTAACCAAAGTGATGCAATTGAAATGCCAAAACCTTACCTATCAAATGCAGACTTCCTGTTTCTATAGCAACAAAACTCGTCCTTGTACTTAATTAAGGTTTAGAAAAACAAACAGAACCGCTTTATAGTTGAAGATTAGAGAAATAAACCGGAAGTGACCTCTTTGCATAGAATAAAAAAAATTGCCTGGGCTTGGGGTACTTCATTAGTAAGAATGAAACCGTATTAATGTCATAAGGAGCTCTGTGTTTTAATCTTGTTTTCCTAATTAAAATGCAAAAGCCTTTTATAGCAAGTGAGAGTCTTTGAGGGATTTTTTTTTTCCCCCTTTCTTGTCCAAAGCTGCTGTGTTTGTGGTTAAGCTAATGAAAATTTGGGCTGCCTCGCAACAGATACATTTTCCTTCTGTATTGGCAAAAATCCATCAATAGTTTTTGTCATTGGCTGAAAATAAAGGGGAAAAAATGTGTGGTGTTTAATCCTACATTGGATCTAGCAAGCTAGTTTCTGTTCAGCTAGTTTAAATCTGTGTTACAGTGATAAATGCTGAACAAGCTACAGATGAGACAGTGAATGAAGGAGCAGCTGTCGTCTCTTCCTATTATCTTATAGCTTTTCAATTACAATTTTAACAGCCATTAAGTTCTAATTTAAAACAACCATAGGAAACATCCCAAGGAAAAGCAACAGCGCTGACAGCAACTTATCAGGAATGTTTGCGAGCCTATGTTTCTGTATCAGCATGCCGATAAGTACTACATGATGTTTTTGGCAGATTTATTGTGCTTAATTATTAATCTGTAGAAGTAAATGTGGGCAAATGGGAAATAGGGGCTTCTATAGCAATCTTACCACCGAAAAAGTTGTTTGAATATATTTCCACAAGGCAGTCTATTTTTTTGGCTATTTCTTCAGTGATTTTTTTATGTGGAGATTTTTTTTTTGTTTTGTTTTATTTTTTTAAGCTGTGGTTCTGATAAATTCATCTTCATTTCTGAGGACTGAATAAAGGTAGCTAGAATTCAGAGTTTAAGGAAACTTTATCTACTGAACTCACCTGTCACAGGGCAGCTGAGATAACCAATGATACCAGTGATGGTAGCAAATTGCCCCACAGCAAAAGGAAGGATGGAGGACAGGATAAGACAGATGGAAGGCTGGCTTGTTTGAAAGTTGATCAAGATTAGCTATTGCAAAAACAACAAGCAAACCCAGACACAACCCATTCGGCAAAATCCAGCTTGAAACTAGCTGAGTCGTAGCATATTAAGCTGTGGGCAGGTGGCATCCCATACAAGCTGGGAGCCTGTATCCTGCTGGGAGCCATACTCTTCTGCCTCCCAGCAAACTGACTGAAAAGGCACGCGGAGTCTCTAAAAACTGTGAAAGGGCTTGACCCAAAATCTTTTGATTGTGTTTTACCCTACATTCCCGTTAAAAAACGAGTATCTTACAATTTGGTAAAATGCTTCTCTAGGCGGAGACTGAGTGAGAGCTGACAGTAAGGATACAGCAGGTCTGCAGGAGGTGCAGTAGGTGTGTGGAAGTTGCGATGTTCAGGTCACAGCCAGCAGTTAATGAGCTTCTCTATTGCTGCTGGAGTATTTGAAGCCTACATATATGAGGAAACAAGATTTATGTGATCACGTGTAACTTTGGCCGAAGGTTTTGAAGGACATTAACTCTCCAAAAGTTTCATAAAGAGGTAGTCTGGGTGCCTTTGCTGATGGGGGACTAACGTGTTCGTGTGTGCTTTGTGTTTCAGGGATAGAGCTCTGTCCTCCTGGGCACCGGTTCATGATCACCATGGTGGCGAGCTTCATCGAAATGGCGGGGCAGTTCCTCATGCCAGGGCTGGCTGCCCTCTGCAGGGACTGGCAGGTCCTCCAGGCAGTCATCATCTGTCCTTTCCTGCTGATGCTGCTTTACTGGGTGTAAGTATTTCTTCCTCCTGTTGTGTCAAAGACAAAGTGAGCTCCTAATGTTGGACCTGGGAGGTGCTTCACTGTCGGCAAGTATGTGTGCTTCACAATAGACGTGGGCCTTTCCCTTTGTTCTTCCATTCACCTTTTGTGAAGATTTGACTTTGAAATAAGAAATAATATCTTCGTAATTTGCTGTAGCACGCACATAGGTTACATGCTGCGACGTGGTGGGAACTTGGGAGATGGTCCCCTTTTGCTGAGTAGCAAGTTGTACTTTGCAATTACTTTGGCTGTCACTTGCCCTTTAAAGATGAAAACAATTCTTGAGGGGATGCATATCAGCCTAGCTGTTGTCAGATTGTGGTGGTACAGCTAAATTTTTCCCTTAAAACCTAGATTGTGGTTCTGGGCTGTCACTTGTTGGTTTCTTTGGCCTGGGTTGGCCAAGCTAAGTTAAAAATAACACGTGTCATCTTGTGAACAAGCACCCTTGGCCGTCTTATGTGTGTGAGGTAGCCAGCCCTCAACTAGACTGCCTGCTCGATTTTGCCGGAATTAGCACACACTGTGCCGAAGCCAGAGTAGCCGGTCTGTGCCGGGCAGTGGCTCAGGATTGTTCCCACAAGGAATCCTCCCCTCCCGGCTGCTCCCACTCCTCTCTGCCTGCTGCGCTGGCAGCACTGTGGTGTTGGTACAGCTATCCTGAGAAAATTAGGGTGGCTGTCACCTTGGGGATGGTGCAAGGTCCATCCCCACTGGGACACTATAAATCTCCAAAAATATCTTTCTTTGTTGTTCTGTCTTAATAGTGACACGCAGTGGTGGCATAACACAATGGAGGCTTATGAGAGCAGTGTTGTACAAAACCAAAACAGCAAGAACATGCTAGATCATTCATTTTAACGATAACACTAACAAAACTAAAATATTTAGTTGCTGTACGCTGCAAAAAAATGAGGAAAAAGGCCACTGCACCATGCAGGACCGAGTCGTTTATGTACTGTGGGGGGCCAAGCTGCTAGTTGTAATGCCTGACAAGTTGCAGCATGTAAAAACTTGTTATAGTATGTAAGAACTTTTAACAGTTGTATATTTTTCTATTAATGCGTGAAGGCCTTACAGAGTTCTCCCGCACTGATCTCGGTAACCCTCGGTGGGGATTTCCTCACTTATCCCCAGGCTTGCTGAGGGCAAAACACAGCATACGGGAAAGTTACAAGTCCTTTGCAAGATAATGGCTTCTTTTTTCCCCCCTGTTTTCAAACATATAACATCTAAATAGTCTCGTCTTGTCAGTGTTAATCTTGATGATGAATAAGCTAGAGTGTTCTCATTAATATACAATACTGTCCTCCCAAACCTGCCATATGTTGTACACATACAAACATGTACATTTACTGCAAAACCTCCTGTTGGGATGCCTGCCAGCTGGAAAGCATTATATCCACCACTGGATAGAACCCAATATCAAACATAATGTTTACAGGTATTTGTGTCCAAAAGGACAGTACAATAGTACGAAGACATCTAACGAGCGTGATAGACAACATAGGCAGCAGTAACCCCTCGGCAGTCTTCTGGAGGGAGCACGTTTTCCAGGTGGCTGAGTCAGGGTCTCGTACATTCCTGTTGAGAGGTCGTCCCCGGGTGACATTGAAAGGAATAGGAATTGCTAACATTTATTTCCTAATCTGCAAGAGCTTTGTGGCTTTTTGGCTGGACAGGACAGGCAGACCACGCAAATAGATCCCCCTTATATAATGTGTGATATGACAGCTTGATAAATGGTGGTAATAGCCAAAGTAACAGGATTTGCGTTGCCCGGGATTTTCTCATTTGCAGAAACGGACTCTGATTAGGATGCCTGTTTAATTATACTGTCGGTACAGTATGCACTTTTCTCTTAGGCTTTTCTCCTCCATCTGTTGCATATTCTCTGGAAAGTGCTAGCGTTTTATTACCTCTTCCCTTCCCTCCCCTCTTCCCCCGCCATTGTGTTGGGGAACAGAGGGTGGACCCTCAGCATATGTTACAGATGAAGGAAGGAAACTGGCTTATTCGTAATAAAAGCAGAACTGGAAAACTGCATTGCTTGTTAATTCCCCATCGTTGTACTCAAAGCAGTGGGTTCAATAACAGACGCTGTGATAGCCCCTGCGCTGCCTCCACCTTCCTCCTTACTCTCTTTACTTCCATCTCCTGCTGTGAGAGAGCTGTTTGCCCCTCCGGGCTGGAGCTCAGCCCTCTCCCGCCTATGGATTTGCTCTGCTCCCGGCCACATGCACATGGCAGGCTATACCGTCCTCAGGAAGTGGGTGGCTGAGCGGATCGGGAAGCTGGGCATGGACGGAGGGAAAGGGGGAAGCAGCAGCTTTGTCTGGGAGGGGTGAGCTGGTGGGCTGGGACACCTGCAAACGGAGCACAGGCCTTTGCTCTCAGGTTGTTCTGGAAGGGAAGAGAGGCACCCACGTAAGTCAGATGTGAGCACAGGGGTTGGTGACAAGCATATAGAAATGTCAATAGTAGTTGTGCTTTCCAAGTGTGTGTTAGAACCGTGAGGGAAGGGGAGCTCCAGTTATACCGGGGCATTATTTCCTCTCCTTCGGGTGCAGGAAGCTCCTGACAGGACCGTGCCATGAAGGTCAGCAAAGGTATCAATAATCTGAAATAAACCCTTGCTTCACTCTAACCAAAACTAAAGAAATGGAGAGGGGTGGCCAGTTATTTTCTGGTGCTGTTAGATAGGATTTACCCTCACCAAGGCAAGGCAAATTGTAGTAACTGGGCTTGTTGGCCTGGGGCAGACCCCTAATTGACATGCTACACCCTTTCCATGGGCATGGGTTTGCTCTGCATCTGGACAGGAGCACGGTTCTCCTTCCAGCTACGGTACCTGTCTGGCCTTTTTCTGTCTGTCAAGGATTCTTCTCTGCTTTTAGGATTTCTTGGGCTTAGGATGTTTTTTTCCCAGTGTCCCTCCTACTCTTCCCCCTCTCCTCTCCCAAGCAGCAGCTGTATAACAGGAGATGAACTTTTCCCCCTGCCCACCCCCTGTTCTTTTCTTGGGCTGTGAAAGGCTGGTGCTTTCCTCGCTGATGGAGGAGGTAGAAGACTATCAACCCAGGTGTCCACAGTCAGCTCAGCCTAGTGATCTGGGTGACTGCGCACCCTCAGCACAAAGCTGTCTCAGCTTCATTCAATTAATATTTAATGCCAGATGATGAAGGACGAAGTTGTGACCAAATTTCTATGCAGAAGTCCAGAGGGGCTGGGGGGTTGGTGCTTTTGGGGTTGGTTTTTTTTGGTTTTGGCTTTTGAGTTGATGATGGTGCTTGGTTTGGCAGCATAAGGTGCAACAGTAGGTGTGTACAAATGGTCCTAGGCAATAGGGTCTGTGCTCCACAAGTGAGCTCGGGCGCTTGCACAGAGATGGGTGGCAAACACATCCCCTTTTGCTGTGCCTGATAACCTGGGCTCGAAGCAGCCCAGGAGTATTTAAAGATCCTTAAATGAACCTCCCACTGCTTGCGCTGAGCGGCTGAAGGACGTGAGGCTTCAGCACTTCCAGCTGGAGAAAAACCTGTAGGAGCTTGAGGGCAGAGACGACTCTCTGCCTTCCCTGAGGAGCGGGTGCTCCCCACAGCGCTTCTTGTTTGGGACCTGTAAGCGAATCACTCAAAAGTGCAGCTTTTAGTCTGGTGGCTGAGGCTGTCCCCCTCTCTGGAGGCAAGCACAGGGAGGTTTTGCATTCAAAGAATTCTTAGTTTTTCAAAACATGCATTTGCAGTACAGGACTTTCTGCAGGAGGCAATGCCAAAGCATCTGTGCGGCACCGGCAGTAGTAAATAAGCTGTCAAGGTGAATAGCTGTCATCATGGCTGTTATATATTTTTATTGCCTAATATAATTTGGATTGCAGTCTGCCTGACTTCTCTCCTTTTTTCTTCTTAAAAAAAATAAAAATAATACTTTCTCTATCTAGGATCGAGGTTTTACTAAGCTGCCTTCCAAATTGCATCAGCTTTAAAAGATAGTACCATAATGGTGCAATTGCCTCATCCACTGCTTAGAGGTGAAAGAACTGAGGGCAGCATCTACAGCAAAGATCAGTGTTTCGCGAAGGAAATTTGAGGTTTATTATATATTTGAAGTTAAAAATATCTGTTAAGTTTGTTCTGTTAAGTTTGTTCTTCAGTCTTCTTTTGGAAGATCATGAAAATGAGGCCTCAACAAGAAAGGAAAATATGCTGTAGTCAGGTCTGAAGGTTTCATACCTATGGAATGTGGAGTTTGTTGTTTGTTGGTTTTAAGATCTACATATTTTTTTTATTTTGTATGAAAATAAATTTATCTGAAAAAAAAAAAAGAAGACTCATCAGTTCAGCTAATGAGTCAGGTGATTATCAGCACTTTAAGGAAACAACCAGATGGAAAATAACTTTTTTTTGTTTTGCAACTGTGTGTATGTATATGTTTATATGGTGACTCAACTAACTTAATATTTTCTTTACTAGAAGAAACTTTTAGAACAACAGCTGAATGTTGTCTGGAGTGTACACAATACTGACCTGTATAAAAGGAAAAAAGACTTAAAGTCTCCATACGTGATTGATAAGTCTCCATATGTATTTTTGACGTGTTTAAATATTTAAAAAATCCGTGCCATTATAATCCTAAAAAGTAATTCTTCTCTTTCCTGTCTCCATCTTTACAAGAGAATCCAAATCACTTCTGTCAGCTATTTTCCTTCTTTGGTCTGAATTACCATGTGTTAACTGCACAGCTCATTCATTCACCGCTTGGCAGCGAACGTCTATTGCAGACAGCGCTTCCTCCCAGTTCTTCCAGAATTGCATTAACAGGCAGAACGCTTCTAATACATTATAAAATTCTAATATGTCCTATTTCTAGGTGTTAGGATAGTTCCTGTGTTATTTGTGAATCGGTATAAAAGAAAGTGTTAATAATTTGAACATTTGGAATATTTTGTCCCTCTTATTTGTTTCATAAGTGATTCTTTTGAATTTTGTAAATAAGTATGTAGCTCATGAACAGTTAAATGAGCAGCTAAACACTTATCAGTTCTTCCTCTGACAGAAACTTGGAAGCGACCCTAACCTGTTTTCCATCTTTAAAGTATTTTCCCAGAGTCCCTTCGGTGGCTGATGGCTACACAACAGTTTGAGGCATCCAAGGAACTGATCCTTCAGTTCACGCACAAGAACAGGATGAACACAGAAAGTGACATCAAAGGAGTGGTGCCTGGTGAGTAGGACAGAGAGACAACCCCAAATCCCTCTGCTCTTCTCTAAAGGCTGCATGTGGCATTGCTGCCCAGAATTAAATAATCTATTTACCGCCTCTCAAGTCATCCCATTCATTCATTCATTTTGCTTTTCTTGAAAAACCATTCCAACTCAAGCACTGTGTTTAAATTACTCAGCCTGTTGAACAGTCCTAGTAATTATAATCTGATCTTGCAGTGCCATATGTCTTTAGAGACATCTCTTGAATTTTGCCAAGGCTACAGAGTGCACCTTCAGCCTTGTGTGCCTCTGGAAACTGTGTTTTAAGGAAGCTTCTTGCTGGGTTCATGCCCATCACGCAACGCTAATTTTGTTGATTTGGAGAAGTGGCAGCACTTGAACCCCCAAGTCTAAAGCACCAGCCACATGGCAGACCTATACCGCCGATGAGAGAGTTGGGGTTGTTCAGCCTGGAGAAGAGAAGACTCTGGGAAGACCTTATAGCAGCTTTCCAGTATCTGAAGGGGGCCTACAAGAAAGCTGGAGGGGGACTTTTTTACAAGGGCATGTGGTGATAGGACAAGGAGGAACAGCTTCAAACTGGAAGAGGGTAGATTTAGAATAAATATTAGGAAGAAATTTTTCACTCTGAGGGTGGTGAGGCACCGGAACAGGTTGCCCAGGGAAGCTGTGGAGGCCCCATCCCTGGAAGCGTTCAAGGCCAGGTTGGATGGGGCTTTGAGCAACCTGGTCTGGTGGGAGGTGTCCCTGCCCATGGCAGGGGATTGGAACAAAATGGTCTTCAAGGTCCCTTCCAACCTAAACCATTCTGATTCTAAAGGCTTCCTCCAAGAGCCATTTTGCTTTTCTTTCCTGCATCACCTGAGTGACGCTGCTCTGGAGATGGGGGGGTGTGCAGTAGGGTGCAGTTTTTAGTTGAGAGTCTATCCTTTCCTTGGTTTACTGATGCTTTTAGAAAGAGCTGACTCCTCTTGTCACCAGCATTGTCACTGACATAACTGTGCTCCTGCCTCACAGGGTGCTTTGCAGATAAGACCCTGTGTGTATGTGGCTCTAATTACAATAAAGGCGAAGAGTTTCTCATTCTTCATCTCACTGGTGCTCCTGTCAGATTTGGTTCAGGCTTCCTTCTTCCTTCTCACCATCCTGACAGTGTCCATAAACACCCATTTTGCACTGTCACTTGCAATCTATATCAGACTACCTACTAGTCAGAAAAGAGCGGAAATGTTTCTTTTTTTCCCCTTATTTTTCAAACCCTCCCTACTCTGACCCCGGGGGCTGCAGGGAGCCCTCACCCCATCGCTCTGCCCACAGTTAGAGGCAATGCTTCCTGCGCTTGGCCAATACTCGCTGCTGAAGGTCTCTGGGGTAACTGTAGCTTCGGTCAACCGGTGCAAAAGGCATCAGTCAGCGCTGGAACAGACTTCATCCAGGATAGAAAAATGCCACCGTTAACATCAGTGCCAAACAAATGAAGCAGTCTTCATCCGAGAGGTGAAAAAGTCCGATGTGGGTCTGTGGTATTCATACCCAGGACACTGCTGTGATTTCTGGTGCAGTTGGCAGACTGGTGTTAATTAGCTTGTTTGCACGTGAATTGGGTGTCTGGGGTTACACATCACACACACAGAGCATATTTTGCAATGTAAATGCCATTTTTCCGGTAAAGTTCTGAAAGGCTGGGGGGGGGGGGGGGGGGGGTATGTGAGCAGCCATTAACCTGGTGATCTCCATCCCCCCCACCTCCTTTTTGCAGATCTTCCCCAGAGTAAATGATGGATCTTGCAGAAAACCTATCTCTGAGGCAACGAACTTTCTCACAATTGGACTTGGAATTTCCCAGCCAACTCTAAATTTGGCTTTTCTCAGCTAGTCAGCTTCTTGAATTTGCAGATGAAATAAGATGTATTTTAGGGGAAAGAAAAAATAAATTACCTGAATTTCCTTTAAGGAAAATTATAAAGATGCAGCTGTCTGCTAGAGGGATTTACTTAAGCCATGTATAATGATATTGTCTATGGAGGAATGCTAAGTATCAAAATGGTTTTATGACTATTATTCGTGACTGATTACTTTTTCCAGCAGTTTCGTGGTAGGGGTACACTCCTGTTTAAGGAGGGACTCCCTTTCATGTGGAAAACAGAGTGTTATTACACATCTTGATGATATAGATTATCTGCCTGCAAATACATTTAGATATAGCAGTTGTCAGTGCATTACCCTTTGCAAACTTTAAGCGATACAGAACATGGTCATTTCTGCCTCCTTGCTGATGCTGGATTTGTTGGGGATATTGTTGGGGTTGTTTATTATTCCTTTCCTCGGTTTTTCTCTTTAAACTCTCTCTGCAGCCCCACACGTTAAGGCTTTCCTGACCCAGCTCTGGAGGGATGCCCCATTTCTGTAGGGAGAGTAAGAGAGGAGCAGTATCAAAAGGATGAAATGAGCTTAACTAAAAATCTTGCAAGGACTGACCTTCTCTCTCATTCTGGGTGCACAGGAGTGTTGACGGCCTGAGTGAGGACAGGAGAAAAGTAGAAGTCCCGAATGAAGAGTGTGGTCAAACCGCAGGCCATGTGGTTGCCAGGGGGTCAGTAAGCAGAAGAAAGCATTTCTCTGCTTTTGTGTCCTATAATCACACACCCAAAGTTGCCGTGGCAAGGAATGGGTAAAAAACTGGTAGTCGTCGGGGAGAAAGGATGCCATTGAGCCTGATGCAGATATCCCCTATTTCCCCTTGCCTCCATTGTTGAGCTCTCCTATCTGTGTGGAGGGGGTTTTGTTTGTGATTTGTTTTATTCTTTGTTTTCCATCTGAAAGGGCTGGAAACTGTTTTGCTCTAGTTAGGGGCCATTGTGTTGCTGTTTATTATTCCTCGCTGCATTGTCGTAACAGCCTCCTGTGATTGAATTACTCCCAATACATTTAAATGATAAACTGCTCACTTGCAGTCCCTTCCAGCTGGAAACCCCGCTGTAATTTTACTCATACGTACCAGTCAAATTAGTGTATCCCATATAACAGATCATTACAGGAGTTACAGTAGTTTCATACGTACCCATTTTGGCAGCTGATACAAGTTCCATAATAAAAAGAAGTAGCATTCAAGTGGGTGAAGTATTTCTAGGATGGAAGAAAATGCAATTTTGAATTGCTGTCTAAGCAATGAACAGGCTTCTTTTCCTCTCTAAAGAATCACACCGTTCCCGTTGCCTGCTGAAAGCTTTTACTGGCCCATTTGACTACGCTGCCCATAATGGAAAGTGCCACCAACCTTCTGTAAGGCCTGTTTGCTCCACAGGGAGGTGGCCCGCGTGTTGGGTGGAAAAAAAGGAAGCAAAATTTATCTGGTGTTTTTGAATCAATCCATAGGATGGGAGCAGTTTGCCAGTGCTCTTCTGGGAGGTGTCTCTAAAGAGAACCACTACATGTCTGGACAGTGGTCCAGCAGCAGTTGAAAGGTCCGGCAGTGACCCATGTCTGGAGAAAGTCAGCATGGGCAGTTGATGGGCAGTGCTCAGCCAGCAAGAGAGTATGCATGGGTAACGAGTTCAGGTGAGATAAGGGATGTTGACAGGAGTCCAGAGTGTTGTAAATTAACATTGCCCTTACCTTCTGGGTAACCTGCCCCAGGGGTGTAAAGTAGTGTCTGTTGTTGGTTGGAAAACCAAAGGAGATCGGCCCCCTCACAGCTTTATTTTTGAGTGATGGGTGCACCTTGTGATTTTTGGCAGGTGTAGTTGGCCTTCATAAAGAGATTTTTGGGTTTATGTGGTCATATTTTCTTCTTTAACGCTTAAGAAATCTAGGTGTGCTAACTAGACCTGGTTAAATCATCCCTGATGTTTTGAGTCTCAAAATTTCTCCAGTTGGCTCAACGCTTTGCCCTCTTTTAGAAATAAAAGTTTAAATTCATTTTTGCATCAGGGGAATGATTTTTATCCAACTGCATATTGAAATGTCATTTGTAAAACAAGCTGGGTAAGTTTTGTTGACAAATAGTTCAAAACATCCAAAAAAGTCAGCTTCAATCATGAGCAGATGAAATACTTGGATAACATTAATTCAGTAGAGGTTTTTCACTGCCGGTTTCTCCAAAAGTTTCCCCATCTCTTCCCTGTTCCTCTGTGGAACAAGCAACAAACATAGATTTCAGTGTGGCTACAGGACAGCCGTTTTGACTCGAGGGAAATAAATGCTACGGAAGCCGGGAGATCTGTTTGAAGAACAGGAGAAAAGAGTGTTTAGGGGAATTGGAAATCCCAAAGCACCAACTGTCCTTACACGTTTTACAGGCGTGTTGCTTAGATGCCTTTCATCATTTCGGTAGGATGCGTGGGTTTTTCTTCATGTGGGGCGACGGGTCTTTTTGTTGGCCGGAACAGATCGACTGCTGGCAGCTGATCTCCGCTGCAGCATCACCTGGCCCTGCCGGCGTGTTTGGGTGTGCTGGGAAATGCACCACTTGAGAAGCCGTATCAGGAGTTACCTGAGCAGCAGCCTCGATGCTTCCATGGAAACCCACTCTTGTGCCGTTCTCCTTCTCTTCCCCTGCGGTGGGAAACATTTCAGATGTTCCTTAACAGGAAAAATAGCTGCTTGACCAGGCTGAAAACCAAAAAAACTCTTTTTGCTCATCTCTAGATGAAAATTGGAGTGCTGCTGTGGACAGACGGGTTATAACTGTTTCCTTCCAAGGTTCCTTTCTAAGCTTAGAGGAATAATATTGATGTAATCACAAAAGTGGCCAGCAAAGATCAAGCATCCAAATAGATGCCAAGACTTCAGCATGCAGGACATTGTGGAGAGGAAGAAGGGGTACAGTGGTGACAAGTACTCTGTGTGTGTACATCTGTGGATTCCAGTTAGGAAAGTTGTGGTTTTCAGGGACTTTTAATGGAAAAAAAATTATCATTCACCTTTCTTGCTGCTGAGCAACATGCTGCCATGACTTTTCTTTTATGCATAAGCTAGTTTCCTGTTTTGGTTTGCTGTATGTTTTTTTCCTAAGCTTGAGGCTTGGATCTATGTACTTGCATGCTTTTTTTGGTTTGGTTTTGTTTTGTTTTGTTTTGTTTTTTTTCATTGGGTAAATAGCAGAGGAAAGGGTGAAAAAGCCTTATGTCTGAAAGTCGGTCTCTTTCCCTAATAGAAGAGATTAACTCTCCCTACAAAGTTTTACTCATATCTGTAGACAATCACACCTACAGCTACGCTACTGTCTTAAAGGTTGTGATGGTTGAAGAGCCAGGTGTATTGGCTAGAGAAAGAAAGCAAGTTCCCTGGCCCCGTAATACGGGTAACTCCATGTGACGCTACTGTGTACAAACCTGCCAGATGTGTTCCTGGACTAGATCCTGTTTCTTGGTTGTTTAATGGTGCCAAAGTTAAATATCCTATGCAAGTCCCAGGGGGCAGTCAGGTAAATGTGGGAAATTTAGTTAAAACTGCTCAAAGTGCTACTTGAAGGCAGCCTTTAAGTCTTACAAAGGACTGTGTGTCAGCCACAGAGATTTCCATCTTGCACAAAACCAGCCAGTGATTTCTGTTGCCCTCTTATACGTTAAATCAGTTTTCAGGAGGGGCCGGGTTTCTCCTGGCGCTTCCCTGTTGTCCCGGAGCAGGAACTGATGGAGTTTGCGCAACTCTTTCAGGACATGCAGTACGTGATAAATAACAAATAATAAGAATAAAACCAATCAGTGTAAGTCATCTTCTGCTGGCTAGGTCTTACAGGAAAGGAAGAGGGGAGCCCATGTGTGCCCTGACTGTATCCCTGGTGAGGGCGGTAGTGACCTCTGACAGCAACAAGGGTTGGAGGGGACAGGGGAAAAAGGGAGTGCTCTGCGGAGGATGTCCCTTTTGATGCCACTGAAAAAAGACAAATATGCTGGTAAATTTAAAATAAAGAAAAAAGAAAGAAGGGGAATGTCAGCCCCTATTTAAGCTTGAATGACTCTCCCTCACCAGTTGAGTCTTCCGCAGACTCTCGCTGGCTGTGCTCCAGCCTGTGGCATCTGCTTTGTCCCCAGCTGGCACACTGGCTCTTTGTCCGCAGTGCTACCTTTCTGCCCAGAGGAACCAGCTTTATCGGGCAGGGATGGCGTGCGGAGGGCTGGCCGTGAGCCCTGGCACTGCCAGCGCTCTCCTGGCCCACGTGCACCGAGGGGAGAGGATGGATGACTCCAAGAGTGGACGTGAGGGGTTAGGAGAGGAGACCTGGGGAACCAAGTGGAGGCAGGGAGCAGTAAGAGGGGATGAGCGGATGGAGAAGAGAGGGAATAACTGGGGGAAAAGAGTTGTGGGAGCAAAGAATAAAGATAGTTGGAGGGGACTTAGAGGAGCAAAGGCGACAAGGGACTGGGGGGAATTAACGGCTGTACAGGAAGAGGAGAGCTAGAGCGTGGAGACCAAAGGGACTGTGATCATTTGCTTCCCCCTCCCTTCAAAACAAGCTGTCTAGCCTAAGGATTCGGTCTCAGCACTCTTCCCTTGTGAAATCCACTCCTAAAACGTGTGCTTCACCCCTCCATACTGCCCAGCTCACCTGCTCTACCTGCTGAGGTTTCCTCCATAGCTCCCGCAGTAGATAGCAGTGATGCATGTGTAGGTATCTGAAACCTCCTGATGGCCTTAACATGGCTCCACATAGTGACATTTGAGGTATTCTTAGTGCTGTTGTTTTTTTTATTTTATTTTTTTTTTAATGTTGGTAATGTTAGAGGAATGTAAACGTTGACAATTCACGCTTTGGGAAATGCAAGAAGTCAGGTTGCCTGGGCAACCCTTGCTTGGCCTCCTGGCATTGAAGGCATGACGATACAGCCTTTAATAACATGATTACAACCTATTTTTTCCACAGGGCATAGGATGGACGAATCAGTGCATAGGATGGACGATGCTGTGGGAATGAAGCTGTTGTCTGTTCCTCATTTGTTGCAGAATTTGGAAGGTGTGTAGCAAATGAGGCAGAGGGTTGCAGAAGGAAAGAGGACAGTCTTGGGGAAATAAAGTTGAATGACTCCTGAAGAGCTGTACTCATTCCCTGTGTCTGCCAGGGATGTCCTTGTATGATGATGGAAATTTCCCTGAAATCAGGCTCTTCCAGTGCTGTCACTAATCACAATTTCTTCATTGTCTGTCTCTAGCATGTAATTCTGGGGCTTGATCTGCAGAAAACTGGAGCGCTTATATCAGCACCTACAAGGGGTATCGCTGGATGATTTTTCTCATTCTGGACACATTCCTCTGTATTTTATCTTCCTGCCTGCAAAACAGGAGTAATCTTTGTCCTTACTCTTACAAGAAGGTGGCGGGGATGATTTCATTGGTATTGATGAAATACATGAATATTCTGACAGCACTGTAGGAATGTCTCAGAGGAAACCAATGATTTTGTACTCACTGGGAGGTTTGGATAATAAGGCTGAGGGGCACATGTTGAATAGGAAAGGTAGAGACATCATTAATAGCTGCCCGTTTGCTGACTGCAGTGAGCATTCTGGAGGAAAAACTAATGTGTGATCATCTAATTAAGTGCTGTATCATAGTGCATACGAGCAATTGAAGATTGCAATGGCAACCTTATGTCTGGCTTTTCCTATCTTTTTTGAATGTAATTAGAAATACAGAATTGAAAGAAATTGTTGCAATCGGCCCTTTGCTATTATAGTCATTGAGTTATACAGTTGCTCTCGTGAAATGAGCTTCATTTTAAATGCTGTTAGTATTTATGTCCTGTGCTTTTGTTGAAAGGCCATTCCAGACTCCAAATTGCTCTCGTACTGGGATACATTTTAGCATTCGATTCAAATAGACTATAGCTGTCCAGGTTCTTTGCCTTTTTTCCCTTCCCATTTACTCCTGTCTGTGACTGTCTTAAATCTCTTTTTCTCTTTTCCCATGCTGTGTGAGCAGACAGCAGCCCTGTTCCTTTGCTGAGCTGAGGGTCTCCCGTATCTCCTCTCCTTTCATAAAGAGGCTTGCCAGAGCTTTAGTTTCTCAACTGTTGATGACCAGAATTGTAAAAGAGCACCAGCATTTCATTGTCTGAATTGCAAATACCTCACGGACACAATAAACTGCTTCCTTATAGTCACTTGTGTTCAAGTAGTATATAACCAAGTCCAACACAGTATTTGCTGAAAGCTTATCATCCAGCAGAAGCGTTTCCCATTAGTCCCTGAGTATCTTACCTTGTATTTTGCGGTTTTACTTGCGTTTCCCACACAGGATCTCAAGCTCACCCAGTTCCCTCTCATGTCCCATTTCAGTGCTGTGCTGCTGGCAGTGCCTCGCTTTGTCACCAGCAGACTTTGTTGGCACATTCCTAAGGTTTGTGCCAAGCTCCCTAGTGAGGTTAATACACAAGATTTATTTTTTTTTTGAGAATAAGATGAGTCACCCCGCCACTAACCTCCTGCCATCCACTTGTGATTTCCATTTTTCTGCCCCTTATTCCTGTCTGCCCATCAATCAGCTCCTTACCCACCTTGTAATTTCTGTATGTGACTTGATAGCCTTCAGTATTCCTTTACTGTTAGGCTTTTAGAAAATACAGCGTATCAGGCTGCTAGTGCTCCATGATTAGCAAAAAAAAAAAAAGAGCACAAGTGGAGACTGTGGAGACAGACATCCTGGAAGGTGTAAATAACCCTGTGTACCAGTAGCTCGGTGTGGCAGTGAGTAGGTTGCTTCAGCTCCGCGTTTCAGACCGCTCTACCTCCTGCTGCAGAGCTGTCGTGCTCCGGGGATTGATTGAGCCTCTGTGCTGGGCTTCCATACCAATTTTCATGTTCAAAGAGCTACTGACAGTATCGTTTAGCAACCAGAAAAATCCTGCAGAAGTCCGTCACCACAGGACACTTGTCATTTTGGACATCCTTTTTCGGCAGCTTGATTTGAGCTTTGTCTATTTTGTCTTTGCCAAGTGATGCAGAGGTGGGTGGCTTCATTTGAAGGCTTTAAAGATACTTTCTGATTTTGAAAGCTGTGCTCCTGAAACGCAGAGGATCCCACGAGAATTCAGCAGCGTTGGGAGCTGGAAGCTGGTAGGGTTCCCCTCCCCGTGAGACTTTTGAAGTCTCCCAATGAATAGTTCTAATTTCCACTGAGATATAAAGAGTTAGTTTGTTGACAGTTTTCTTACTGAGTCCCTGAATAGGAAGCCTAGAGTGTGTGTGGGCTCCGGAGTATGGGAAAACTCATAATGGCCCTCTGAGTAAGTGGATAAAAATATTTTTTTATTTTCCACACTCGCCCTTCTGGTAAATCAGTCAGAACTGAAACATTTAATGCAAATTCTTTCTGAACTGATGATTTCAGTTGAAAATCAAAGAATAAGTTGGGGGTAGGGGGAGTTTTCCTGGTGTTATTCCAGTAACTGACAGAGCAGTAGTTTGCTTCCATGGGGTTTTAATAGGCACTGGCTTGACTTCTCTTTTAAGATCTTAACGTTGACCTACGAAGTCCATACAGCCCAGGAGCTGTCGCTCTCCTGATGCCTGTCACAGTCAGTCAGAGCAGGCTTTTGTGCGAGCCAGCTACCTCCAAAGGCAGCAGGCCACTTAAGTCAGAGCCAGTTCTGTAGCTGATGACTTTTGTGCGAGTCACATAGCTTATTTGCTGCTACCTGAATGGCATTTTGATTATTGCAAATCATTGATTTTGCAGTAGGCTTTTCTTTTTTGTGTGTGAACGTCTGACTGGTACATAGAGAAATAAAGAATGGAGAAAGTCGTCAGAAAGATAGAAGGTGTTGGGGACTTGGGGAGAGTCATTCATCTGAAGCAGTTTTAACACATCATAGAGGGGTGGAGGAGTAAATAGCTGGTAGAGCCAGAAGGCTTTCAGTAAAAAATCAGGTGCTGTTTGCATTCTTTGGTGCAAGGTTTCAGGTCAGATTTTTTTTCTTTTTCCTCCTCCTCTTTTTCCTCCTCCTCTTTTTCCTCCTCCTCTTTTTCCTCCTCCTCTTTTTCCTCCTCCTCTTTTTCCTCCTCCTCTTTTTCCTCCTCCTCTTTTTCCTCCTCCTCTTTTTCCTCCTCCTCTTTTTCCTCCTCCTCTTTTTCCTCCTTTTTTTTTTTTTTCATTTTTTTCTCTTTAATCCTTGTAATGCAGCTACATCTGGAATCTCTTTTGGGACATTTTCGTATAATGACGGTATGTATCCATGGAGTAAAACCCCCGACAGAGCAGAAGCAAGGGTCCACTGAAGGAAGGCTGCTGCATGAGGGAGGGTAGAGAAGGAGTGAAATGCCCCTCGTGTGTGATCCTCGCTGCAGCTGAAGCAGAGGAGGTGTTTGTCAGTTCACATAACACGCGGGTTATCGGTTACTTGAGGGTAAACCAGCAGTTCAGTGAAAAACACCAACGAGACTAAGTCAGGAAGGATTGATTTATAAGAAAGTTTAAAAGGGGGCCTGAGTGCATGTGAGAAGGGTGCGCAACAGTAAATAAAGAACATATGGATTGTGGCAACCCCTAATGTATGAACAAGGCAGGAGTGAAGGGCAAAATAATGTTTGGTTCTGAAGAGAAGTGTAATCAAGTTAAAGCGTCACCTCTCTTAATTTTATTAAGTTGTGGCTCAATAAAGCACATACAGAAAATAAAATCTACTTTCTCTTCCCAAAGAAAAAAGTAAAAATTACTTAGAGAAACAACAACAACAACAACAAAACAAATTAAGAAAATCCAAAGAATATGACATCAGGGACTGTCTTTTGCTGACAGAGGACATGTTTTACTTTCATACTGTCCAAGAATGACCAAATCTGGCCTGTCAGAGTGAACCCTTATGTCCACATGAAAATCTGTGCAATGCGTGTTGTTTGGGTGGTGATTTTCATTGATGCCCTTCAGCTGAAACAATAAACAGTCATCAACTCTGCTGCTTCTAGTGCTTGCTTTGACTTTTTTGCTGTGGAAGGTTTGGCTTGGGCTCAATTCTACGCTTTAGAGCTATGTTTTATGTAACTGCTTCAGTTGTTCTGAATTATTTTATTTCCACTTAATGCTTTCCAGAATCTTGCTATAAGAATCACTTTGACCTTGCTCTTTGAGATTAGGTATCTTTTTTTTTTTATTGATTATTTTTTTAATATAGCTTTGATCCATTGCTGAGCTTGCTGAGTACTCCTGTAGTACGAATATTAATTTGACCAATTTCCTCTTTTGCTCCACCTTTGTTTTTATACTTTTTTGAGCTTCATGCTGCATAGATTCTGGGGAGGAATGGGCATTATCAGGTAGTAAGGAAAGCAGTACGGCAATATTCTGCTTAAGTACAATCATTAATGCAAAATAATCTTTGCTGCTTTTCTCAGCAGCATTCCCTGTAGCTACTCTAGATAGAAGACCAGGAGTGACCCGTGAGCAGTGAAAAGCTCTACTATTTGCATATAAATAGCGTTTCTTTGATTTATTATTTTTATGACACAGTTTTCAAATAACAGCAGAAAAAAGCGTCTTTTGTTTGTGAATTTGGGTGTTCTATCTCTTTTTTTGTTTGTTTTTTGTTTTCCCTGACCGTGTCTTGCTTTTATTTTCCCCCTGTCTTGCATCTCCTAAAGAGATTGCTATTGAGTGCAGTAATGCAGAGGTCGGGGCAGGCCAGTGCGGACAACTGAGGACACCCGGGCTAATTGCATATGCAGGAAGGGAACGCACGCGCGGTTCAGAACAGGGCCATGCTGCCACCTTTAAACGCAGCCCGTCTAGAAAGCAGCAGTACAAGTCTTTGCCCTAAAAACCAGCCCTAGTCGGTTCTCTTGGAGCGCATCATTTTTGCGATGCTTCTTTATAGCTATGGCTTCTTCTGTTTTTACCGGGCTTTGTGCCCTTGCTGCTGCCTCGCTGATACAGTAGCTTGGAAACTGGTTTTCTTGGCATGCTTAGGGGGAGGTGTTCCAGCTCCAACCTGATGGTATCTGAGAAGTAACCAGTACCTAAAGGGGGCCTACAGGAGAGCTGGGGAAGGACTTTTTACAAGGGCATGTAGTGATGGGATGAGGGGGAATGGCTTCAAACTGGAAGAAGGTAGATTTAGACTAGATGTTAGGAAGAAAATTTTCACTTTGAGGGTGGTGAGGCACTGGAACAGGTTGCCCAGAGAAGTTGTGGATGTCCCATCCCTGGAGGTGTTGAAGGCCAGGTTGGATGGGGCTTTGAGCAACCTTATCTAGCGGGAGGTATCCCTGCCCGTGGCAGGGGGGTTAGAACTCGATGATCTTTAAGGTCCCTTCCAACCTAAACCAGTCTATGAATCTGTGGTTCTATAAGTAAGCAGTGCCCTTCATTTTTGTCCCCTGTGAACAAGAATATCTGATGCAATATTGGCAAGGCTTGTGTGTGAACTATAGCATTGCCAAGAGAAGTTAGCTTGCAGCTGCCCAGCACTTTAGGGACACGGTGAGGCTTTCGTTCTGAAACACAAAGACATCACAGCTGGTGATACCCAAGGGTTTTTCTTTAAGGAAATGTCTTCTGTTTAGGACAACCATCAGAAAAATTTTAAATATTTGAAAGGCCGGGGGGGGAGGGGGGGGGGCACAAGCTGACACAATGTCTTAGCCACTTCTTTCTGAAATCTGGATTTGAACAAACCTCAAAAGATTCCCTTGAAAAATGAGCTTGAGCTCCAGTCTTTTCCATGCCATGGCTTTTCAGGTGTGCATTGCAGAAAGGCAGCAGGTCTTGTGACTGCACAAGCACAGTCCTGCCTGTGGGGGATTCAAAAATTAACAGAAACTTGAAGTTCTTCAGGAAATTTTATATCACGCCTGCTGTGATCAAGCTCCATACTGCCCCTGTTTTACACATGTTTTAAACTGGGAGAAGGTTTAGGGTGTGAAGGAGTTCTGGGGCAGTTCTTCAGCCCCAAGAAGGTTAAGGGAAGCCTGGAAGAAAAGGAGGAACGTGAGGTGGAGTTTAGGCAGGTTGTTCAGTGTTTTTATAGCTCCTGTTAGTGTAATCAATAGTGTCCTGCTCTCCAAAACATCCCTCAGAATATCTGTAGTTCACAAGCGAAGCTTCTCCTCGTTCTCCCTGGTGAAAGAATAATTTTAATTTGGTTTGTTTCAGAGCTGGAAAAGGAGATCACGAGGAGACCGAAGAAAGTCTGCATTGTTAAAGTGGTGGGAACCAGGAACCTGTGGAAAAACATTGTAGTATTGTGTGTGAACTCGTAAGTCTGATCTCTTTCTGTTTGAGTAGTTGTGTGGTTGGTGAACTGGAACCAGTAATGGGGAATAATGGGGGAGCTCCTCTGTTTCCTAGTGTGGGACTGTTCAGTAGCGTCTCTGATAAATGATCCTGGAAAAACAGCAGGGAATTATTTTTTTTTATGGCAAACGTGGAGGAACTCATTGGCTGTTTCAGGCAGCGGCACCACGTGTCTTCTCAGGTGTCGTGTTGCAAGTGCATCGCTGTCAGCAGTGGTCTCGCAAGGCCACGTGCTGGTACGTGGTCGCGCATGCAGACATCTGCTGCTGGCATCCGGGTATGGGATTTTTGAAATCATTAATGCCACAGGAGCACAAGTTCAAGTTGTTTACATCTGATGTAGCTGTGGTGCAGAGGAAGATGTCGCTTGCCAATCAGTACAAGCCTGCTCCCTTGTATAGCAGCTGGCCTTGGTCGGTCTTCAAAAGCAGATTACAAAGCACTTCAGCTCTCCCAAATCATGCACAGGGCACGCAGGGAAGAACACGCGGTCTTGCACAGAGCAATGTGGTGCCTGTGTCCTAAGGCTTCGGCTTGGACATACTTCCGTGAGCAAAACCAGGCATCTGCCTGTGAGTTTTGCAGGTTACGGGCTCTGAGACCTTCTGTCTAAAACGGGGCGCGTTGTAAAGAGGAAATAGATGGGCTGCAAATTTAGCCTCTAGCCAAACCCAGCTTATGGGGAAGCAGCAGGGGTGGTTATTCTAATTTTTCTATCTTATAAAATGCCCATTTTTTTTTTAAATGGGAGTTTGGGAGAAGACTGGAAAGCCCCCATCCTCTGCTCTCCGAAGAAGTACTTAGCTGTCTCGTGGCTTTTTCTTCATTGCTTCAGGGCCCTCCTCTGCAGCCTTCACTGCTGTTAATGGGCACGTCTAGCTGTCATAACCCAGAGAGGACAACCCCTGTGCTGGGCAGGTAGTCGCACGCGGACTTTGGGCATCCCTCTACAGCACAGCGGTTGCAGAACCAACTCTGGGTTTATGATTTTGTGTCTCTCTCCCGCCTACCGGTGGGTGACTCCCTCTGTTCTGAAACAGCATTTTCCTCTTAGGGTGAGCTGGTAGATTTAATAGCCAACAGTAACTGTATTTGTGAAAAACCTTTACATGGGGAATTCTCCCCTTCTCTCCCCCTTTTTAATTACACACACTTGGAAATTCCCTAAACCAGAACTAGGCAGCCCAAAGAGTGACTTCTGGCAATAGCAGACGGAGGCTGTTTGCCGTCCAAGTAGAGCGTGAAGCAGATGTGTGTTTGAGGAAATAGCTTTCATGTTTGTTTTTAGGGGGTGGAAAGAAAACTATTTAATTTTAATTCGGTTATTCCTGTTAGATGGGGCCGTGCTAAATTTTAATAGAGAAGAAACCTTTTGCAGGGAATGATGAGACATCGAGGGAGATAGGTGTATTTAGTTTTAAAAGCAACTGTTCTGAGCTGCTCAGCAAGTTAAGATAATAGATAATAGTAATTCCTGGGGAAGCAAGCTGGAAAGCAAAGTCCAAATGATACATTAATTTAGTTTATAGGTCATGGCCTAAATAACAACTTCAGCAAGTGTGCTTGCATGCACAGAATAGAAGGAGAGAAGATACAGACCGGTTAACTCTGCCCTCTTATTAAATATTGTTTTGCTGATTAATATTTCTCTTATGGGAGAAGTCAGCTACAATTTAGATATCCAAACCAAATTGCATTCTTGTGTAACAGCAAGTACTTGTGCTAGGTTTTGATTAGGGGGAAGGTGTTTGGTGTTGGGAGTGTACTTTTGAACTATAGCATTGATTCACAAGGTCACAAGAGAAGTTCCCCAGGCCCTGGGCTGTCACGCACTCGGCGATTGCATATTCCCCCAACTGTTTCTATGCGTATATTAATATCCATTTCACACTGACAGAGCTTCAAATTCCTTACCTTCAGGAGGATAGAGGTGGATCAGTGTAATGTGCCTGCCATTCATTTTTTGGAGACACGGATCTGCGCCTGCCACTCTGTCAGGCACAGTTAATTTGTTACATGAGGTTTGCCTGGTCTAAACTCCAGGGACAAGGAGGGCCCTTCCCTGCCGGGGTATTTGTGCTGCGATGGGGCAGTTGAGAGCACTGACCTCCCGTAGCAGCCCTGCTGAACTTTTGCACCATGTTATCTGACTTCTGTACTTCCAGCCTTGTGCTTTGCTTTTTTTTCCCTATTTTCCCTTTTTTCCCTATTTTTCCCTTTTCTTTCCTTTTTTTTTTTTTTTCCCCCTCTTCTTTCCCTCTTCTTCTTCTCCTCTTCCCCTTTTTTCCTTTTCCCTTTGAGCAGTGGGGACAGGAGAAAAAGGAGTGAAATAGAGTGGTAAAACATTGATCACTGGCATCACAAAGAAACTTCTAAAAGAAGGGGAGACACATTGCTATGAAGGGTGGTGTAAATGCGTAGACTGAACTATGGCTTATTGTTTCGTAATTGTACTCATCATTGCAGCACATATGACTTCAGGTACTCATTTCTAAGGGATTTTCAGTTGTAACAGGCTAGTTTGGGAAGTGAGATGCGGTCTTTAGCGTGACCAAATGCCACAGGCAGGTGGGTCTTCCTGGAAGACACATCTGTATTGCGTGATGTTTTGCTGTCCAAGCACACAGGCTGCTTCATCGCAGCAGCTCAGGCTCTGTGGCTGTTGGTGGATGCACTGGGAACAGAGGGATGTCCTTCTCAAGACAGGGGAGTTCTCAAATATACTGGGAAAACCAATCAAGCACTAGGAGTCCTTGTAAAGTTACTCATACCCTGATCGTACCACAAGCACCAGATGTATGAATAAAGCCAGTAGATAGCAAATGTCTGGTTGAGTAGGGGTTTTTCTTTTGCTTCTTTTGATCGTTGCTTATTTTTACAGCAGCACCTAGAAGTCTGAGAGGAGTCTTTTTGCAGTAGGTGGTGTATTCCTGCAGCGGAAGAAATTCTTCCTGCACTAACACGTTCCTACATGGAATTAGGTTGCAGCACGTGGCTGCCTTCTTAGCAACGATCTCCTCTTGCCCTCTTCTGTTTCCCCTAGGCTGACTGGTTACGGCATACACCACTGTTTTGCAAAAAGCATGATGGGGCATGAAGCAAAGATGGCGATTACCCACAACTTCTACGCGGACTACTACACCATGGCTGGGATTGCCCTGGCATCCTGCCTGGCCATGTGCCCGGTGGTCGGGTTTCTGGGGAGGAGAGGAGGACTCCTGCTGTTCATGATTCTTACAGCCCTGGCATCGCTTCTGCAGCTGGGCCTTCTTAACTGTAAGTAGGAGACAAGAGTTTTTCAGGACTACACAAGTTTGACATGCAAATAAGGGACCAGGAAATATCAGCATTCCCTTTGCCTTTCTCAAATTTGACATGCCGTACACCTGCTTAGCTTAAGAAGCTGAATTTGTTTGAAGGAATCCCCAGACACTTGTTGTCTTAGGTTCATTGACAAAAGGCATTGTGTTCTGGATGAGTCCCCATGGTGAAGCTTGGTGAGCATTGGTGCTGCTTCTAGGGCTGGGCTGTCACTTAAAAACAAACAAACCAACAAAAAATGCTTTTCATTTTATTTCAATGAAATAGCCTCTAGGGAAAGAGCTGGGTAGGGGTTGGGGAGGGAAAACTTTCCCACTTGAGTCTGCTTCTCAAATGGCCTCTAAACCAAACAGAAGTTAAAGCAGTAGGTGTATGTCCTCTGCCTGTTCTGAGCATCTTGCTATGTGCAAGTAATATACAGGTAGCATGGAAATATGCAGCTGAAAGACCCTACTTTTAACACAGTATGTATGTATAGTGCATGTGAACACATGATTTTGTGAGGTGACACAGCTTTTCAAATGGATCGTTCCTGCTGAAAGCAAGAGAGTCCCACCTCCTCCTTTGCAGGTGGTGACCTTTCTCTGGCCCTGTTGAGCTGCTTCAGCTATTAAAAGTGCTACAGAAATATTCCCTTTCCTTTTTTTGTTGTATTGCTTTTTCTTAATTTTCTGTTGGTTGAGGAAGTTGAACTTGATGGATCAGAGAGGTGTTGAAGCAGAAGGAAGGTGGGATGTGCTCTTCAACTCTCACAATTCCCCACCATTAGACCCCTGTCCCATGAAACCTCCCCCCAAGGAAGGGTGAAGAGGGTAGAGACATGCTTTGGACAAACTGGATATGAGACAAACACCAGAACACTGGTTGTTGCTGTTTTTCATTTCTAAGTTTAGAAATAATTAAGGGCTTTAATAAGAAAAAGTTTTTTGCATGGAGGATGGAAAGATTTCACATTACCACATGCTGAAGGCGGCCATGAGCCAGCAAGAATTGTCCATATTTACAGACCATGTTTCCTGAAAGTGTTTACTAAGTTAACCTTTAGCGAACACACTATTTGTGAGAGTGTAGGAGGCAAACAGGGAACTTCTTTCATGACATGGAAGAAACGCCAAAATCGCATGTGTTTGCTCCCAGCTTGGCACAGATGTTTACATTCCCGTTGAGCACGTTTACCATGTCCAGCAGTCCCAGCTTGAGAGCAGGAGAAACCCCCTGGCCCTACCTCATCCCCAGACCATTGACAGTCTCTGCCCATTCACAAGCAGATGCACACTGTGCGTGTGTGCGACCTTCTGAAAATCCGCGTTTTGATGGCAGTGCCCATCAGAGTCACTCTACACTAGATTCATCTGATTTTTTTTTTTTTAAGGATGTCAGATGTTTGTTGAGGCTGTTGAAGTAATAAACATGCAATTGCTTAGTGAAGAGAAAGTGTGCCAGAGCCATGAAAATCTGGTTGCAGTTTTTTCAACAACGAAAAAGGGGGTGAGGGAGGCGGGGAGGAACACCCTGCAGGAATCATTACAACCTTTTCTGTAGCGGGTTTAGGTGGTTTTGTGCACAAAGTTGCTAAAACTAAGAGCAGCCGTGGGCTCTGGGTGCCGTCTGCTACGTTGGCACCTAGACTTCTCTCAATGCCATGCACCCATCATCGGCCTTCCCCGCTCTGCCCTCGCCCCGTCTTTGTGAGAAGAGGAGGGAAAGGCAGCCTTGAACTTCAGAGCAGCTCGTCTCACCCCGCTCTAGACCGTGCCCCCACTTCTTCCTCAGAAGAGCTAGACAGTGTTTGGAGAGAAGCAGTGACCCTGCTGATTATGAAATCTGTTACAGCCTCCTGCGTGTTTTAGCTTAGCATAATTTGGGTGTAATTAGCAAATGAAATCAGAATTTGAGAAAGGAGGGTGAGGGAAGGAGAGGGGTATTTTCCAGCAGCAGCAAACCCCCGGCAGACCTTGAGGCTTGCGGTGTTCAGCCCTTCCTCCGAACCCCGGGGTGTCACCCAGGATGTCACAGGAGCCTGGTGGGAGATCACCAGCAGAGCTGTGCCCAGCTCGTGCCGCTGCCTGTCCCCTTAACTGCCCAGCACTGCCGTCTTAGGACATGTCCTTTGTGGTTAGGACACGTGGCAGCTGGTGGCTAGCACGACACGTGGACCACGGACTTGGGGTTTTGGTGAGGAATAGGTCTGCCACCAGTGTGACGGTGCTGATGCTCCCTAACTAAAGCCTCTGTTGGCCATTCCCTCAGGGCTGCAGCACTGAGGGCAGTTTCTCTTCTCCCCCTTCGTTAAGGACAAAGAAGCCTTTGTGTTAATCCCAGTGGTAATTCTGGGGCTCTTAAAAATGCGTTCCTGCTGCATTTGTTATCGCTGTCTCATTAGCATGCTGGCCTCCAGCTGAAAGGGGCCTGGAAATGGCATGTCCTATCTGGTGGCCACAGGAAGATGTGCCAGCTGCGGCATGGGAAAGGAGAAGTGTATGGGGGGCTAGGGTGGCATGTGGGATTTATGATTTTATTTTTTCTCTTTTCCTTTGGATAAATAAATACGTAACAACAGTATGTTCTTGCCTTCTCTCCCTTTCTCTCTTATTTTTATCTTACTCTAACTTCTGGGGCCTTGGATCCAGTGATCGGAAAATACAGTCAACTTCCAGACTCAGGTATGGTTTACAGATGGGTCTCCATCATCCCGGGAGTGGGTAGATCCGAAAGGCCGGGGTCAAAGCGTCCAGAGCAGAGCCGCCATCGCAGAGGGGTGCAGGGGGAAAGCCCACTTCTACACAGTGCTTTGGGACCCAGGTCACAGGCAGGCCTGTTTGTTTATATGCAGTCTCTATATGCAGGAGTAGCATCCCCTCCACGTAGTCCGAGTCACCTCTGCATGTCAAGAGAGGGTGCAGAGGGTCCCCCAGGCTTTATTTTTAGATATGGGGCAAGGCTTTCTCAGAAAGTCTCCTTCTCAGAAGCAACATTCCCAGTCCAGTCTTTTCCAGAAAGATGTGAGATGGCTAAGTCCCTTCTGATAAGGGGACTTAGGCACCTTAGAAAATACTTCCCCAGGCACCATATCCCAGCCTGAAGTACTCTAATAGCAATGCCGTGACAGGCTACAGGGGAACAAAATTTGCCCTTCTGTATTTGATTTAACGGACCTGCCCTTGGCCAACTTTTCCAAGGTCCGTTCTGCTGAGCAGTCCCGACTCCTGGCAGTCAGGGTCAGTGGTGCAGCCTCACACGCTGTGTGAGAGGTGCCAGGGAGCCTTGGACACCCATAGTTTGGAAGGTGCCGTGCTCATGTCCTTATCTGCTGGCAGTATTTGGGATGCGTTGCAGAAAGGGCTTAGCCCTGAGCAGGCTGTAGCACATTTCAGAAGTGGTAACCTAAGAGGTCCCAAATACCTTCTGCTCTCCTGACAGCCGATATATTCAGCAAGAACAAAAACAGGTGTTACTTTTCTTTGGATCCAACTCCGAGAGTGCACCTGCTTGGGACTGCAGGCTGACAGAGCAGCCCTTTGTCCGAGCAGATCTTGGGTCTTGGCTGGAGGAAGGTGGGGAGCGTTGGCTGGAAAGCTCCAGTCCTTTCCCCGGCACTCCTATCAGGCACAAAGTGTTCCCCTCGTATGGCACAATAGTCTCTGTGAACAACGTGGCCTCCTCGCTGGCCAGGACAGACCACGTGAGCTTGTACAACCCTGGGTCAGATATCCCACCCCTGCCCGCAGAAGATGGCGAGCAGGGATCAAGTGAGGGATGTATCATCATCATGGCCAGGAGACAGTTCCCTTTAGCTTTGTTTAGATTTACTGGGGTTTCTCCCTGTGCTTGATAGACAAGAAACTTTGCTGCCATCCAGCTGTGAAATGATTGAGCAAACAGGCTGGCTGGACACGGTGACTTAGGGGAGTCCTTCACCGTCCTTGGCATCGGCTTTTCTCGCCCGGAGTTGTCAGGCGAAGGCTGTCAAGCTGAGGGTTACGACAAGAGTTTTCAGACTGATCACATGGAAGGGCTTAGCACAGAGATGGGAGCGGTTTTATTTCTTTCCCCTCTTGTCCCGTGAGCCTCTCCGGTGCCTGTGCCACTGAGCTCTGCCAGATGTTTGGCAGCGTGATGAACGCTGCCTGCCTCCGCTTGTCTGTCAAACGTGGGAGCGAAGTGGCTGGTGCCTAAAAGACTGCCCAAAGATCTGTTTTTTTTCTTAGGTTTTACCTTTTTTTGTGGTGGCTGGGCATAAGTAATTCAGAGATCACTGCCATTTTTGGCCTGACATTATGATTTTTTTCACGTATGTTTGTGTCTCGGGTGCTTGGGGAATGGATTTTATAAATATCAGTTTTAAATTAGTATTACAAAAATGACTCAAATTCTTATCTAGGGAGAATGAGTAACATAAACCTTTTTTCTTGTTGTCTTCTGTGGAAGTGTGGCCTCATTCTCACTTTTTATGAACATACTTGTCTTGGCAGGTATGAGTGACAGCGTCAAAGACAAATTCTCTACCGCGTTTTCCATCGTGGGTATGTTTTCTTCGCATGCCGTTGGAAGCCTCAGCGTGTTCTTCTGTGCTGAAATCACACCCACAGTCATCAGGTGAGATGTTGGACCCTCCGTCTTCAGAGGATGGGGATGAAATTATCCTCATTTAATTGATAACTGGCTGTGTAACTTAGTGCATTGTATGGGAGAGGAAATCCTCCATAACAGGAGACCTCGCAGCAATTTTGGGGCCGCTTTAATTTAATGTTGCTGCAGTCAGTCTGCCTAAGTAAATGCCTGTCTGTAGACAGAGAAGCTCTGTTTCCAATGGCTCCACCTTGTGTCCCATCATGGTGATTATCAGCACGCCGGTCATCCTATGAATTGCATTTGTTTGCAGTGCGGTACAGTCTTAAATAACTTCGGTGAACCAGATCATGCGTTTGAACCATGTTACCGCTTCGCTTAACTCTGCTGGATTTGTACAAGCAGTGACCATGTGAGTCTATAGCATCGCATTAAAAGAGAAATTCCACGAGTGTGCAGAGGAGGACATAGGTGCAGGCAATCCCTGCCTCCATAGTGCAGGTTAATCAGGTCAGCTATAGGGGTGCTTCGGTGGAAAGGAGGTGTTGCAACACGCAGCGTTAAATGCTTTTGGTGCATGCAGGTGCTCTGCAAGTCTGCCTCTCCCACAGCAGCACCAGCGTGAGTGGTCTGCCTTTATTCCAGATAAAGTCATCTTTCTCTTTGCGCCCAGATCTATCTTAGCAGAGGCTCAAAGTTTTTCTAAAGAGGAGCTCTTTCATCCTCAGCAATAGTAGAAATCAGGCAGATGATCTTCACGGGAGAGCTTCCCATAAAATGTCCTTGTATGGTCAGGTTTTTGTACCATTTTATTTATTCACTGTTATCTTTCACAGCACAAAGGTTGTGCTTTTGTGTTCTGGATTATGCTGTCAGCAATGCCACAGCAATTCAGGAGTCCGCCCTGACTCCGTTGAATTTCCCAGGAATGTAGGTCATATGGGTGGGAGGGAGACAGGGTGGAGGGAAGAGGATACTCTTTTTTTTTTTTTTTTCTTTTTTTCCCTCCAAATTATATGCCTTTTCAGTAACTTTGCAAAAGTATTATAGCAAAACTGTCAGCTAAGGGGCCAGAGTCTCCTTGATCCATGGCCTTTTCTTCCGAGCTATCTGACTTTGTGAATGTATTTTACAGATAACGTTATTTCCACAGGGAAAGGCAGTGTGAGTGGTGAGGAGATTATACAGCAGCCTGAAACACTAACAGCTATTTACTTATGTGCGTGTCAGTCAGTTTGGTGTTTTTATGCCTCTTTAATTTTCTCCTGTCTCTGTTTGAAAGACACGTAGATAAGAAATTGGCCACGTCAATGAGAAGAGACTGCCAAGTCAGGTCAGATGCACAGTGTGAACTTAGCAAGCCTTTTTTCCTTAAATCACTTACTACAAGGCGGGAGACACAATCCTGGCTGGGTGCCGAAATTCGTCTTCCCCTGACTCTCCTGGCAAGTGACAATAGTTGGATATGCCTCAGGGTCCCTGATTATTGATAGGGATGATGACATTCTGCAGCGCTTTGCAGTCCTACCACCATGAAGCTCTTGATAAGATTCACTCAGGGCTGTAATTAGGAGGTGGAGCTCAGGACGGTGCATACATAAACCTGTCTCAGGCAGAGGTGTGGTTAAGCTGCCTTGTGTCTTGCATTTCGGTGGGATGCGGCTGCTCCCTCATAACCTGTTCTCCAAAAAACTGCCTCGGATGCCCTTTAGTGTTTCAGACCATCTTAATATGCTTTTGGTTGAATCTCGAGGAACCTTAAGGAAAAGGGAGGCAGAGAGAGCGCTGGGGTCATCTCTGGGGTTTCCCTGATCAAATCCTTTACCTGTGATCCCCTGTCCCTGAGAGGGGAGAGCAGCACTGGTGTTATCAGGCCAGTGGTGGCATGATAGCGAAGCTGTAGCACCTGTCCAGCCCTACAGCCATGGTGTTAAGATGAACGGTTACAGCAGTGTAGGAGGAAAACAGCCATCTTCATCGCCTGCTCCAGAAAGACCAGGATCCCACACTGTCATGTGGCACAGATAGGTCCTTCGTACCCTTGCGCTGCACCCCGGTCTCCTGGCGCTAGGTTTCACCAGGAGCTCCTGTTCCTTGTACCGGGGCTTCAGGATGGAGCTCCTTCCAAATGCTGAAATTAAGCACTAAGTGGCGCCGATAATCCATCCCTAGTAATCCTGATGGGAGCACCACTGCAGTCTGCGTGGCTACTAAATAGGAATAGGCTGAGGAAAGCACGGTGTGTCCTTTCCCTGTCCTCTGCACGCTCAGGTACTACCAAGTGGAAGAGAGATCTGGGTTTTTTTCTCTGTATGTCCTTCTTTTGTGCCCACTCAGCCAAAGAAATGAAGAGTGAGCAGCGATAGACAAATGAGGAGCTTTATCCATCAATAGCTGTTGCAAGCCAAATTTTCAGTGGGGTGCAGCGCTGTTTACTGGGACCTGAACCAGTCCTGGCTTTCCAAAGATGGTGCCTTGCCCCATGAGGCCAAGGGCATCCTGGAGTGTTGCTGAAGCTCTGGCCTAGGACTGAGCGCACAACAGGGTCACTTATGTACAGGAAAGGCAGGGGAAAACCATTGGGGACTGACTTCAAGAAGTGGCCGAGCTGAGTGGAAAAAGCCCTAAAATCCTGATCTGAATTCAGTGTTGGCCCTGCTTTGTGCAGGAGGCTGGAGTAGGTGCCCTCCCAAATTCTCCTCCAGCCTGAGCAGCTCTCTGGCTCTTTTGTACTCTGAGCCATACCGGTCTTGACCCTTTCGCTCAAGACAGACAAATGGCCATTGGAAGATAGGATTAACACTTCTGTGCTCCCCTGAGCAGTGCTGAGAAGGGCGAGTTCCCTCACTTAGGATTAGCCTGGTTCGAGCAAAGAATATCACAGAATGACAGAATGGTCAGGGTTGGAAGGGACCTCTGGAGATCATCTAGTCCAACCTCACCTGCCAGAGCAGGGTCACCTCCAGCAGGTTGCACAGGATGGCATCCAGGCGGGTTTTGAATGTCTCCAGAGTGGGAGACTCCACCACCTCTCTGGGCAGCCTGTGCCAGTGCTCTGCCACCCTCAAAGGAAAGAAGTCCCTCCTCATGTTAAGATGGAACTTCTTATGTTCAAGTTTGTGCCCGTTACTTCTTGTCCTATCACTGGGAACCACTGAAAAAAGACTGTTCCCATCCCCCTGGCACCCTCCCTTGAAGTATTGATAAGCATTGGTAAGATCCCCCCCCAATCTTCTTTTCTCTAGACTAAAAAGACCCAAGTCCCTCAGCCTTTCGAGGCTGAGGACGTTTTGCTGCTCTCTGAAAAACCACCGTGGTAGCGAGCGAGGAAATTCCTCCCCCGTGAACGGGAAAGGCTCTTTCTGGGGACAAAATTTTGGACCGAGGTCCTGTTGTGATTTGTCCCTGTCAGGCAAACCGTCCCGCCTCGCTGCCGCTGGGTGAGCAGGGGTCGGGGAAGCGGCTCTGTTCACCCGTGGGGCCGGGCCGTGGGAAAGCCCCCCACAGCAGGTGGGGGAAGCTGGGGCTCGCCGTGGGTGCCAGCAGCCCTCACACTCCCTCCCTCGGCTCCAGTCTGCACCTCGGAGTGTGTTTGAAATGCAGACACCAGTCCCCTGCCATGGGAAAGCCCGTACTGAGGAGGAGCAGTGTCCCAAAACACCCTGGATGTTTTTGATTTCCACCTGCTGCCCCACAGCGCCTGCAAAACCAGTGTGGGGGTGCTGCCTCTCTTGCCCTGTACCCGTTTTCCTGATGTGCACGTGAACAGCAAAAAAAATCCTGGCAGTATTTTCAGTTTTCTCTTTTTTTTTTTTTTTTTTTTCCCCCCCCCATTTTCATAGTTGCAGTATAGTCAAACATTAAAAAAAAATCGTTTAGGATGCGTACCAAAATGTATTTTCAATCCGCCTTCTGCCAGGTTTTGATGGTGCTGGATAAAGTAATGCTTGCTCTAATTACTGACGTCATATGGAAAAACTTTTTTTTATTTTTCCCCTCCAAATCTGAAGGCGCTTGACCCGTAATGACAGAGCCGTCTTTGTTGTTGCCTTTTCCTGTTTCCTTTCAGCTTGCTTGATGTCCTTCTCCAGCAGCTTTTAAAACTCACCTCAGGTCCTTCTTGGGGGCCGAGATACAATTTAGCCGTAGCAAACACTGATGTAAATGAGCCGGGCTTTTGTTGCTCCGGAGCCAACTTGGAGAGTGATTTGCCATGCGTTTGGGGCTGATTGTGTCGATTACTCATGTGAGTGTATTAATGAAGTTGCAGGGAGGCCAGCTGCACAATGGCCGCATTCAGCTGGGTTTCTAAATTGCCATCGGAAAGCTGGCAAGTTTTTTAATACGGGCTTTTGCAGTATTTGGGGAAATCACTGTTGTCTGTGAGAGGTGCTCTGCCGAGTCCGGAGAATTAGAAGGTACATACATGAATTTTTGATCCAGTGAGTGTCTCAAGAGCATCTTTTGAAACCTGTGCTTGCTGCCCTTTAGCTGTCAAGTAAGCAGCGGTGGATTTTGGAAAGGATTGGGCGAAGATTAGCTTTAACACGGCGGGTGGCTTAGCGAATTTGGCATTTGTAGGTTTATAGTGCCGTGATTTCTAGTATGCTTAATAGCGAATTAAAGTTGTTTTTTTTTTTTTCAGAGTAGTTGACGTAGAGCAGTTCCTTTGCCTTCTGCAGTTGTCTTCTGTGAGGTCCAGTTATCGTTAATAATTACATCTCTCCCTTTGGGCGAGAAACTGGAGCACCTGAGCCCGTCTGATCACCAGAGGGTTTGGGAATAGATGGCTTCTCCCGGCGGAGCTGCAGGAAGTGTGCTGCCTGGGCCAGCTCGGTGGGGGAGTGAGGAGCAGGTTGCCAGCGATTAAAATCACGGGGGAGACCTCCCTCTGCGGGCAGCAGGCTCTGTGGAAAATGAAGGACAAGCTGCCGCACTCAGATTTTTGCTAAACTGAGTCACTTGAGGGTGACGCTCCGCTGGCCGGAGACCTCGGTCGTGCCGCGGCAGGAGGAAGGGAATGGTCCGTCCCAGAGAAACTCCTGCGGTGCCGGTTCCGAGCAGGGTGACCCAGCGGGGATGGGCCACAGGAGCCCGAGCTGTGCGTCAGAACGGGGTGGGCACGCGCGGGCAGCCCAGGACCCGGAGAGACATTAATGAGCAAGGCGAGGAATTGCAAGAGAGGTTGCTTGCGTAGCCGAGCATCAGGAAAGAGCACCGAATTCGGTTTACACGAGTGACTTCCGTGCTTGTGACTGGGGTGGATGAGGTTATTTTCACACTATTTTTTTTTTTAAACTTTAATATGCTTTCACTCTTTTTTTTTTTTTTGGTGTCCATACATGTATGATCTCAATACGCGAGCACGTTGCACTTAATAAATAAGTGTTTGTGCCATAAAGAATAGTTTACAAAGTTCACCTGTTTACAGTTTAAGCATTTCACCAATGTTAACCTTTTCATAACTCCTTTCTGTGACACAAGAATACATCAGAAGAGCAAGAAAGAGTGAAGTGAGGGACCTACCTCAACTTGTACAGTGAGTTAAGAGGAGGTCTCGGAAATTAATCCCAAACTCTCGTTCTCCTGTTCTGACCACGCTGTCTTTTTTTTTTTTTTTTTTCTGAAAATGATGCATGTTATTACAATGCCAGTGTGTTGAGAGGTTCGAGCCACAACACATTTTTATGGAGATTATATTTCAGCACTCAGTGCTTGGTATAACAGGTCGGGGCGGTGGCCTGTAAAGTCTAATCTCCTGCCTCCACCGCTGATTGATGCCACGTAGTTTAGAGGCAGCCAGAACCGACTTCCACACCTACCGCTTCTTGTGGCGTGTCTTGTGGAAGCTGGAGAAGGCTGGCACGCTAAGCAAAATCTGGTTTCCCCTCGCTGAATGTGGGAATACTTGGACGTGGGAATACTTTAGAGGGCTGTCTACCCACTCACGTGATAGCACTTCTCTTCTTACGTGGGCATGAAAAGATGCTTAAGTGAGTATAGTTATTTCCCCCCCACACAGGCAAATAGGCAGTAACGATCTACAATAGCAAAGCAACTCCCTGGTGGGGTTGTTGTATAGCATGAAAGCTGTGAGCGAACCAGGTTCGCCTGAGGGATTTCGGATGCCCGGGTGCACACCAGACAGGGGGATGGCTTGGGGGACCCGTCGGGGCTTGTGGGCTCCCCAGCCCAGTGCCGATGGGGCCGCGCTGGCAGGAGCGGGCTGCAGGGCCGGGCTCTCACCTCTGCTGTGTTTTGCAGGGGAGGTGGGCTGGGGCTGGTCCTGGCCAGCGCGGGCTTCGGCCGCCTGACCGCCCCCATCATGGAGCTCCACAACCAGAAAGGCTACTTCCTCCACCACGTCATCTTCGCCTGCTGTACGCTCCTCTGCATCATCTGCATCCTGCTGCTGCCGGAGAGCAAGAACCAGAACCTGCCCGAGAACATCCCGGACGGGGAACATTACACCCGGCAGCCCCTCCTGCCGCACAAGAAGGGGGAGCAGCCCCTGCTCCTGACAAACTCTGAACTCAAGGATTACTCCGGTCTCCACGACTCGGCAGCTGTGAGCGATGGGATCTCGGAGAACACCACTGCCAACGGGATGAAGTCGATGTAACTGGGTGGATTTCTTTTTTTCCTTCTTTTTTTTTTTATGGTTGGGGTTTTTTTGGGGGTGTTTGTTTTTTTTTTTTCATCTCTTTCTTTTGTATTTTATTTGATGCTGTTGTGCAGGAGGAGCAGCACTTTGGGCAAAGGTGTTTTGCACAGATTTTACAAACCAGTGATGGAGCAGACACAGACTTGGGGAAATTCAACTCTGCTGCTAAAGCAACTTTTGGCATCTTCAACTGTTGTGCAGATTGCTCTTGAAAATGTTGTGGGGGAAAAGACTCATCTGAGAAAAGACCTGGCTGGAGATAGCCCTTCAGAACTCTTTTTTTTCCTGCCATTAAATATGTATATTTATTTTGATTTATTCTCAAGAAGCACTTTATTTCCTTTTCCTTTCATAGATCACAAAAATGAAGCCATCTTATTATAAGAGGTGCAGCCATTCCAAGAAAGAAACCATGGAGGGGGTGGGGGGGTGTTTTGTTTTTGTGTTTCTTCTTTAAAGGAAAGAGGGATCCACTGCAAAGTTGAATTGACTGAAATTTAGACTTGTGCAACACTCTTCTGCCTGTCTAGTAAGTCCAAGCGCCTAGGTTGCCTGCTGTGTTTGTATACACCAAAAAAAAAGAAAAAAACAAAACAAAGCAAAACCTGTTGTGACTCAAACTCTGACTGCATTTGAGGCAGCTTATGTTTGTTTTTATAGCCCATGTGCACTTAACAGTTACTTTCTAAATTAGTACCTTATTTTTTTCACCGAATGCAGTGAAGAAAATCCTACCCAAACAAGCTGATTTTCCAATGAGAATCAGCCTTTTGCATTTTAAGAGTCCATTCATCTATTTTAGACAGTTCCCGCTGGTCTCTAAGAATAATGTAGATGATGTAAATGATTTGACCAATGATGCAAAAACTAATTTTGCCAAGAATGGCTTTAATTACCAGGAGGCCCAGAATGTCCGATTGACTGCTCCAGGAGAAGAGCGTAGACCAGCAGAGACAAAACCGTAAGGAGCATGGGCTACGATCTGTGCTTCTGTTCCAAAAGGCAGTGCAGCTGGGATTCCAGCTCCTGGGAAATCAGTGTCCTGGCACTGCCTTACCTGTTTTTAGAAACAGGGGTTTTGTTTTCAATTTAAGTGGACAAAATGCTTAAGTGGCTGTCGGAAAGGAATGAATTGATAGCCTGTGAGTAATGACCTACGGTCTGCTGTTGGCCGTCTTGGGGCTTTTAGAGATGTTTTCTTGTTCTGACCCAAGAATATACAGTGAACTCACCCAGATTTCCCCTCTTCCCCAACTGCTCTCGTAGCATTTTCATTCAGGAAAAAAAAAAAGGTTTACTTAAATTGGATCAGTCCTACTCTAGGCTAAGCAAAGTGAACATTCGCTTTGTCTGCTGCTGTGCAGATGGCACTTTGATAGTGGCCACTTGACTTCTCCAGCTCCCAAGCCAACTATTTCCTTTGGCCATCGGCTTTTGGTTCTCACTGTGCGAATATCGTGAGGATCTAGTTCAATGCAAGGAGTGTGTAAACAAGCAGCTTTCTTGCATTGTAGTTAACCTCCCCGCTCTCCCTCCCTCTTCCCCTCTCTCACTCAGGCCATCCATTTGTGATCGCTCGGTAGTGCAGACCTTCAAGCAAACAGAGCAGCAGGATGTCGATGTTGTATTGAGTGTCCGTATGATTGCCACTTTGCTTGATGTACATCTTGCGTCCGTACGCATGGAAAGCGCTCGTTTGCACTTTCCTCCTCTACCTTCCCTCCCTCTTCCTCCTTTGCTGTATATATTGTCGATTAACTACTGTACCTAACAATTTCCATCCTCCATTAGGCTGCCAATGTCCTCTTACAGGCCCCAATAAATCAGAGATACGTGCTCCCCGGCGGGCGATGCAGTAAGCAGCGCAGCCTCAGACGCTGACGAGTGCGAGGGGACAGGTAGACCTGCAGAAGCGACAGAGATTGTTGTGTTCAGAGTAACAATGTTGTCCTAAAGCTGCTAATTTTTGTACAGAGGATGTGGACATTCGGGTTCTCCTTGAGCCTGGTAAGAAACACTGGACCAGTTGATGGTAGTTTTGCCCAAAGTTACGCTACTGGGTTGGGGTTTTTTTTCACCTTTGCTAGATTTGCTGTGACAGCGAGAGCCCGATCTTCCTTACGCTCAAGTTCTATTGTCAAGCTTGAGCGCGGCTGCTTCTCTTTTTGTTCTGCGCTGCGACTTCTGCAGTCTGTGTTCACCTAAGGAAAAAAAACAAACCAAGCAAACAGGCCTTCCCCATTCACGCAGTATTCACGTGCCAAATTTGTGCAATAACTTTCGCCTTTGATATCGAGATGCTTGTCGCAAGCCACGCGCATGGGGGCGGGGGGAGAACCACCAAAAAAAAAAGTGGGTTCACAACAAAAAAATTGGAGAAGCAAAACAAGTCTTAATGGAAAAGGGCCTGAAAGCGGAGGAGCAGGGGTGAGCGCCGAGCGGCATCCTGCCGTCCATCGTGCTCCTTCCTTCGTGGGCTCTGTGCGTGTGAGCTCAAGCTACGGTACGGCTCTCGTAGGCCATCCACAAGCCTGTTAAACCGGCTGCTTCTAGCACTGTCGGCGGTCCTGGTGTGCTCACCGCTGTTGTCCACTGCGCTTTAGCGTTTCCTGTTCTGGTGGTTGCTCTCTGATGACAAGACAGGCCCAGGGAAGGAAATGGTTGTTTAAACATATCAACGTTTATATACTAAACAAACCAGGTGACAGGAACATGCGGCAATTTTTTCTTTTTTTTTTAATTCTTATAAAATTGACTTGATTTGCTGCTTTTGAAGTTTTTTTGCCTGAAACCAGGTAGTCGGTACTGATCTTCCGCAAGGTGGGTAGCCCCAACACCTCAAGTCGGTCTGGCCCTCTGCCTCTGTCATGACAATAGAACACAAACTAATTTCCTGCTTTGGCAGCTCCACTTTTGCTCCTTTTCCTGAAAAGATGAACACTTCTGTGATGGTTTGGTTTTTTTTTTTCCCATGTGCGCTCACAGAGCTGGAAAACTTTTGCTTAGCGTATCTCACGTGGAGGAGTCGGGTACCAGGTGATGCAGCAGGGCAGACAGCAGACGCAGAGATGCTTCTTAGCGAGCGCTGCCTGGTCCCGCGGCGGGACGGGGCTCTGTCTGCCGCACCATCGGCTCCTCGGCCGTGTTCCCTCCGCAGCCACCAGCAGGAAAGGCTTTTCTCAGGCGGCTCTTTCTGGCCACCACAGCAGGGGGGAAGCGGTCAAAGCTGTCTTGTCCGTTTTGGCCTTTTTCTGTGAACCTTCAGTAACCTCGAAGCCCATCAGTGGATTTTTCTTTGGGTTTACCATTTAAGGGCTTTCTTCCATCTTTGTAAGTTTAAACAAAAATGTGAAAGTGACATGATGCTTGATCCTGTTTTTTTTTTTTTCCCTTTCTAAGGTTTCAGTACTGCCTTTCTCACCAGACACACTGCAAGTGGGTAATGACAGTTGCCTGTTTGCCAGTGTTTTGTGGCAAAGGAGTTTGTGAGATTTACTTTTCAGTTTCGTTAACTGGGCTTTTTTTTTTTTTTTTTTGTTAATGGAAGTATTTTAACTGTTGCCACTTCCTGAAGCCAAACACTAAAGGTCACCAAATTGGAAGCAGAAGTGCCATTAACTGAACTCTGTGAATGTCAAGTCAAGTTGCGCCTGTAGCTGGCACATAAGACAACACTATTAAGTGGGGGGATGATCTCCCCTGCTGTAACTTTTTTTTTTTTTTTTTAAAGAAAAAAATAAAATGACAAACCTCATTTTAAATGTATTGTGTAAAATGTTTCGGGAAAGGAGTATGGTGTGTTATGTCTAGTGGGTGAGACCTCCCTCCCCATTTCAGTTTCTGATGAAGTTTTAAAGAATCGTGTTACTGTACGTTTTGATCATGAATAGTCTGGTGGTGCTTCCTCATAGCACAAGCTTAAATCAAGTACTGAAAACAGTCTTACAAGCTAAATGTCTGCATGATGTTACATCTGTTGTACCTACTGAAAAGAACTTTGTATGTAAATGTACAGAATAAAATGACGTTGTCCCATCAGTTTGCTCTCCTTGGTCTGGCTCCCTCACAGCGACTTCCGAAACAAGCCGGCAGCAGCTAACGTGGCACCGCAGCCAGCGGCCCTACCCTCCGCTACAAACAGAATGAGCTGACTTTAAATCAGACTAATTAAATCGGCACATTGATTTGCAGCTAATTACCTTTTACATTCAGTCACAGAACAGTGGACTCGCTTTGCTGGGTGGTGTAAACTCAAAAGAAAATACCCTCCAACGGTTGCTTTTTGCTATTCTGATCTTGACCTGTGGCCAAGGACCGGCGCCTGTTCCTACCAGGTAAGGAAGGGCCCTCAGCGCCCACGTCAGACCTGCAATGTCGAAGCCACTGGGCATTCAAACCTCTTTGGACGAGAAACTCCTAAGCGGTTATGCCTTCTACATCAGCGACGCCTCAGTGACAATTTTTGATTGCTGATTGTGCCGCCACAGCAAGTTCATCAGTTCTCTTTAGGTTGTCAGGACGGTCATCTAGCAGCAGCACTAGTATTTTTTTATCAGTATCAGAAGCTTATGTCTGAGTCAGGGCTCAGCTCGCGATGCAAAAGAAATAACCTGGACTCGCTCACCAGGTTGCTGTGCTCAGCGTTCCTCCAAATTGCTGTGAATAATAGGTGGTGTGCTGTAGCACAGTATATGCATCGACAGCTGCAGTCACCGTGCCACTAGCTCTGTGGTTGGCTTGGGGTTTTGGTACAGTTAACTTTTAGCTGTCCTTCTTGTTGAACAAAATAGCCCGTGGATCTGCCTTTGAAGGGATATCCATCCTACCAGAAAGCAAGTCCAGAGTTGTGGCAGCAGGATGCTTTGCCGTGGTGGCGGTGGTGGTGACTGCTCTGATTTTGCTAATGAGTATGCTCAGTTTACACACGTGATGCTCTTCTAACAGCCTGACAGATTTATCTGTTGCTCCAAAAGTCAAGCTGTGCTTCTGCCTTCTATGTAGCCCTTGGGGACGTACAGAAAACCCTTTGTGAAACCCTTCTTGTGTTCTCAGTGCCTAAGAGATGGAAGGAGACCCATTGTTCGGCACGAGTACTATAACCTACAGGGGCTGAGAAGATCGAGCAAGGTAACACTCATTTTATGTTACAGCTTTTCAGTACAAACAACATGGGGGTTTTATTATTTGAACACTAAAAGCTGCAATACTATGTTCAATACTACTACACAGTAGATTAATTGTACAGGTACAATTTGGAACCATTTTCCCAGCAGATCCCCATACTGCGTGCAGGCCAGACGCTACACCCACTTTTACGATGATGCTCTCGCATTGCAGTGTATTTTCTACTCTACTCACCTGTCCCCTACTTAACAGGGTAGCAAATCTGAGGAAAAAAAAAAAAAAAAAAAAAAATCCAGGTCCAACTACATTCAAGTCCAGCTATATTTAATAACAAGTGCAAATTAAACCAAAACAATACAAAACAAATATACTATCTTAATGTCAGTGTGAAAATTGCAATCCGTTTTTCTAAAACAAAAACTCAGGTTATTTTACAACGATGCAAAGTCAGAACTTCTCTGGAAAAGCCATCATTTCTTCTTTGATCCTGTTTTCTATGAGTAAGGTGAAATTGCTGTCTGTGTTTTGAAGATTGTAGCTGACAAATATCTGTTTTTTGGTCTTGCTGGCTAAAACACAAAAAAAAGAGTAGTCAGCCATAGTTTGCTCTTACATAAAAGTGATGATGGCGTTCAAGCAAGCCTCTTACAAAGCCGTATCACGCAGGTTCCTAAGACAACATCCTCCACTCCTGCCGTGCAGGACCCAGTATATAAAGGAAGAGCAGGAGGAGTACCCGAGCGTTGGCACGTTGGGCAGAACTACGCGGCTCGCTGAAATGGGCAGTATAAGCCTGGTGACTATCAACTAGTTTTTGCGAAAAGCCATTAGTCACTGGAAAGTGATCCCAGAGTGCTCCCAGTGGATTTTGGACCCTTCTTAAATATAGCAGTTTAAGTGAAACCACAGGCTACACCGGACTCTTGGCGCTGAAACCTGGTTTGAGTTGGTAAGTCTATGCTGTGAAAAACACAGAGGGAGAGTGCACAAGAAAGTGATTAGGTCCCAATTAACAAATTTTGGGTTTATTGTGAACCCCTAAAAAGGCCCCCAAAAGTGTGCGCTGCTCCTGCCCAAGCCTGCTGTCAATAACTTTGTTTCCTTTAACCTTTATTTATATGATGTCCATGAACGCTCCAGGAGGCTGGAGAGTCTGGGTCGAGTGCGACGAAGCCAAGCACAAACTCCAGGCTACTGGAATGACAAATACCTAGAGAGAGGTGCTATAAAATTAAGAGCTGCCTTCCATGACAGAGCTAATTAACAGTGACAAAAATAATGTCCACCGGGGCAGGAAGACTTAATTATCAGAGTAAAACAGATAACACCACGAAGTGTTTTGTAAATCAAATTGAATCCTACTTAGATTTTACCATGGTAATATAGCAAATTTGTAACTCTCTTTACACGCTGCTAGAGCTAAACTTTGTGAAGAATGTAAGTGCCGTCGAGGAAAAATAGGCACTAAATTTAAATTGAGTTGTGTAAAATAGAAGACAAAAAAAATGGCACTTGGGTCATGAAATAGTCGTGGCAGGGAACGAGCTGGGAGCTGACAATCCCAGGGAGAAATCAGACTGTTCTGCTGAATATTCAAAAATAGCATATGAATTTTAAAAATTGAAAATAAAGACACCAGAACTCCTAATATCTCAATCCTTTTTAAATGGGAAAGTTAACTACAGGAAACCTATACATACATATAAAACACACTTAAACAGCACCTTTGAGGCATTTTCATTATGCAAATCGATTTATTATCATTTGCCCGTCTAATAGGTTAGCACCTTCCTGGCTCAGTAAGTCGAGCTGCTTCTGAAACGCAGGGACTCATTTGCCTTTTAAGACTTGGCACTACAAAATGCTGATATAACGCACCCCGTTGCTCTGATTGCAAAAAGAAAAAAAAAAAAAAAATAGCGCTTGGCACCAGATTTTGTGGTATAAAGCAGCATGTTTTGTAAGCACTAATGCTTCATCATCGTGTCCTAAATGAATGCACCGCTAATTCTGAACTAATTATGACCATTGTCCTATCTAACGAAGCTACATCGTACACTGCAGTGTCAAAATTCAACTTCTTAATTACGTTTGTGTAAGATGTGATGGAGTCTTTGGGATGCCGTTCCAGTTCCCAGGAACACACTGAATCCCTCAAGGTTGCCTGTGCCGAGGAGCTCAAGCAGCTCTGCTCCCCGCGGGACCTTTTCTGTACCCACTTCCCTCCAGATTCATTCGGACACGTGGACTCTTGTGGGAAGGAATGAAAAGGGAAGATCTTGCGTCTCCATGGGAAGACCATCCGCAACTTCAGTGTAAAGCAGAAAACCATGAAAGACAAGGCTTACCTAAAAATCCCGCAGGAGGGCTGCTTCCCAAAAAACCTTCCTCAGCAGCCCATCATCCAGGATGTGCTGCTAAGTGCCAAGAAGCACTATGGCAGCACAGACCTGCTCCTACAACCTCATGGAGAGGGCCACGGCCCAAATCTAAGCTTGAAGAGGAGCCCAGTGGGAGCAGGAGAAAGGACAGAACAAGTGCTAGGCATAAGTTTGTAGACCGTTCGTGGTGGGAAAGAGGTGGCGGAGGGGAACTATGCCCAGCTGGGAAAGACTCAAAGAAGAGGCTGAGGTGATCTTCACCGAGAGTCAGCCAGTGCCTACAGAGGGCAGATGAAGAGCTGGTGCTATTCAGCAGTCACGGCAGCCGAAAGCGCTGTGATTTCAGGATGCGCAGGTAAAAGAAGCACTAACAGACAAGACTTTCTCAAGAATCAGAATCCACTAATCTACAGGAAACAAATATTTTAGGATTTGGGTTTCTTGACCAGTGAGACACACCTTGTGCTGGAGCAAACAAGGCAGGGTGGTGGGAAACAGTCCCGGCACCTAATGCAAACAAATATAGATAGAAAGAGGGACAGGAACACGGCAAATGTGTCTTCAGCAATGGAAAAGGAAAAAAAAACAACAAACCACAACCCTGAAATAAGGGAGAAGATAGAGCCAGTACACCAAACGCAGCTGTTCTGGCTAGGACCTCTACCAGGCTGTAAAGAAAACAATGGGAGAACACGTACGCTGATGCACGGCAGCGCCCAAACTCCTGCTGCGGGGCAGGGAACCTGACATGGCAGGAACAAAAGGCAGGTGATGGAACGCGACTGGGAAGCATAAGAAATAGAAAAAAACCTTACATTCAAATGGCATCATATGTTATTTAAGTTAGTGCCCGCAAAGACCTGAATGGAAACAGCATGGAAAAAATGGTGACAGCATAATAGAATAAAAAAGATACTGCCTACCTAACGATTACCACATGGTAGGAGGGTTAAAAAGGGCTACCTTGGAAGTACAGCTACAAGTCAGACTTGACTGTGAATAGCATCTCTGTTATTACAGAATTTGTGGGAGTAACAAGGATTTAGTTTCCCAGAGGAAAACTTACCATTAGCAGCAAAGCTTGGTACTGCTAGTCAAGGCAGAACACATTTCCTTACCCAGCACTTTGTGAAACAGAGAAGATCATGAGATGCTTAATGATGACCTTGCAGATCCACTGGTTTCAGGAGAAAAAACAATTTTGGAATGTGACCCCGCGCCAACATAAATTGCTGGCCTGACAAAAGCAAGCCTAAAAACTAAGGTGTAAGATTTCAGAAAGAAGATTTATTTCTCTTCTCAAAACTCAGTTATGATCAGGTGAAGAGGATGTATGTTATTATTCAAAGCCAGAAGTATATTATTGACTTTCTCTTTCCAACCAAAGGTGAACAAAGTCTACAGGCCTTCGTCAATACAGTATACCTTAAGCAGGACAGCCCGAGTAAGAATTATAACAAATATAAAGGGACTGACCAGCAAGAAAAACTGCAACCCAGGGGTTAGATGGCACAGATACAGAGGAATATTGCCCAAAAGCCTAGATGGGCCACAGATGGCACAGAAAGCATAAGACAAAATAATGAAAGATACTTAAAGCACAAAGAAAAACAAAATAGGAAGGTGCCTTATGCTCCAAGGAAAAAGAGTAACCCATATCCCAGTACCAAGAAACACTATCAGTTCTCAGTAACAAAGCAGGTGAAGTTAGCCATGTAAATGAGAGAAGGACCTTAAAAAAAAAAAAGGCAGCAAAACTTAGACCAGTTTCTGAGAGAAAAATCAGGTGACCCGGACAGCCTCTGTCCTAGAGCACTGAAAGAACTCATGTAAGAAATGACAAGTTACTACCAACTCTAGCTATGAAATCTGTAATAAATTTTTAAGAGTGAAGAGAGCACATGTGCTAAAAAAGAAAAGACAGGAGAGGGTGGGAACCACCACCAAGACAACTTAGAGCTGTTAGCTGGACTCCAATGCCACACAGAAGCTTAGAGCAAGATTCAGAAGAAACGAGTAATGAAGAGATCAAAGAGGAAATGGAATAAACTGTTACGCTTTATCCAAAGTAAACCCTCTCTGACTACATTTTTACTAAGTGACTTCTTAAGGATGATGTACTAATTACACAGAAAGAAATCATGTTATACTCTACCCCATGGAATTATTACTTAGAGTGGAAATGACTGAACCCAAATGAAAGAGCTGGCACCAGGGGAGACTACAACGGTGGTTCTTAAAAGAGAAGTTATCAGGATGAAGAAAGGATGCTAGTACTGTTTTTCAAAGATCAGTCTTGTGAGCAATCCTTTTTTTTCATATCCGCTAGTGACCACGGCGAAGAAGTAGATGCAGACTCCTGAAACCGCCTGACAGTAGAAACTCAGGCCATATTGCCCATAACAAAGACCAGCACACAGATAATTAAAAAGAACTTATGTGGCCTTTCCAACTGAAACAACGGAAGTAAAATGAGATCGAGCAGCGCAGCAGCTTGCATTTAAAACCCAGCAATAAGTGCTTCAGCAGTTCACCAGCTGGAGCTGCACCAGTTACTGGTAGGTGATGGTGAGTAACCAGCACGATGCAACTGTCAGAGATGAGAGGGTGCTAAGATGCTTTAGGCCAAGCATTTTTTTTTTTTTTTTTTTTTTTTTTAAGAGATACAGGAGTTTGAAAGTTAGCATCCAGATTCAGAAATCTGGCTACGTCAGCACTGCACTAGGTATAGCAGGACACTCTTACACATACGGAACATCCCGAGAGGTGCCCATGCCGTGCTGCACGGACACTCGGATCAAACACTGGTGTCTGCGAGATGATCCAGGCCAGAGCATCTCAGAATTTGAGGGCTAAAAGGCGCAAGATGTGATGAGGGCCGGCTTCACCTTCGGGCAAAACGCACCCGCCTTGCATGACGGCCATCCCGCCCCACAGCACAGGAGTAGTACCGCTTTATAAAGAAGTATTACGGCTTTATAGAGAGGAGCTCGCTGAAAACCCCACTCGCAAGGCACAATTGTGGGCTCCCCCCACCCGACGCCCAGAGCCGGGGATATTAAATAACACGGGTTTGACACGGCTCAGCGTGCCTTGAGGCACAGACCCCGCCACTGAGGGGGGTCCCAGGCCCGTACACGGCTGGGAAAAAAAAAAAAAAAAAAAAAAAAAAAAAAACCAAAAACAAACACACAAGACCAGCCCACTCGTGAATGATGATGGAGACGGCCGTGACCCGCCGGCCCGGGGGCCGTAACCACCGCACCACCGGGGGGTGGCGGCGGCTCGGAGGCCACCAGAAACGGCTCTGCCCGGGCCCGACACGCGTGTTCTCACCGTCCCCCTCGTGGAAGGCAACTTCCCAGCCCGCCCCCCCCTTCTCCCCCCGCCTCCCCCGGCGGGAGCGCGCAGCCGCCGCGCCCGCCACCTACCCAAGCGCTGGGCCAGGCAGGCGGAGGCGGTGTCGGAGGGGTCCCCCAGGAGCGAGGCGGCCACCGGGATGCTGTCCTGCAAGCGGAGCACAGCACAGGGCAGGCATTAGTCCCCTCTCGCCCGGCAGGCCCGGGGCAGAAGCGGCGGGGGGAGGGGGGTGGACACGACACACACGACACACAGTCACGCTGGCGACACTCACGCGGGGGCTGCACATGGCGACAGCCAGGCTGGCCAGGGCGGGGGCGGCGCCCACCCAGAGGAAGAGCGAGTCCCGCAGCCGCATGGCGTGGAAGTGCACCCGCTGCTCGCCCAGCCGCCCGCTGAAATCGTGCAGGGCGATGCCGCCCGCCGCTCCCCCGCCGCCCGCCGCCGCCTCCATCGGCCCTTCTTTCCCGGCGCGGACAGGCCTCGGCGAGCAAGGCCCGAGCGGGCGGCCCCGCCTGCCCCGCCCCGCCCCGCCCCGCCCCGCCGCTGCCCGGGGAGGCGGTGCTCCGCCGCGCCCGCCCCGCCGCAGACGCTGCCGCCCCCCCCCCCCCCCCCCCCCCCCCCTCCGGCCTCGGGGAGCGGCACCGCGCAGCCGCCCGCCCGGTGGGTGCACGCTTCCTGCGTGGGCAGCGCGCCGGCTGTGCGCACGCACACGTCTCTCCCCCCTCCCCTTTGGTGGGTGCTCACACACACACACAGACACACACGGACGGACGGATGGATGGACGGACGTGGACACCCCCCTCCGTGCACAGACTCCCCCACACACGCACCCCTCCGTCCGTGCACGGCGCCCCCCCGGGCTGCGCACCCCCTCTGTGCTCCCTCACCTCCCGGCGCTTACGCTCCCCCCGCCCGGTGCGCACCCTCTCCGTGTACACCCCCCGAAGGGCAACAGCCTCCTCCCGGGGCGCAAACCCACCACCCCCCGTCGGTGCGCACACACACACACACCGGGGCGCGCACACACACGCCCCGGTCGGTGCACTCCCCCCCCCCGTGCGCGGCTTCCCCGGTGCTCACACCCTCCCCGGGAGGTGCACACCGTTCCCCCCGGTGCCCCCCCTCCCCCGGGTCCGGTGCGGCGCGGAGAAGGCGGAGGCAGCCGCAGGGACGGAGAAACCCCGCTAGATGGCAGGTGAACCTCTGCGTGCGGGGGCACCGCCGGTAAAGCGGGGTTCAGGCGGCTCCGGTGAGCGCCCCGGGGCTTCGGGCTGAAGGGGAAGGGGCTGGCGTGATGCTGTGCAGCCCCGGCAACCCCCCCCCTCCCCCGTGGGAAGAAGGTCACGGTGACCTTGGGGCTCTGGAGGTTCTCAGGGTTACAGGGGATCTGCAAAGCAAGCAAGTCAGGTTTGGGGAGCTCCGGAGAATATGGGACCGACAATTAAAGGCCCCACTTTGGGTGGGGATTTTTGTGCCCACCACACTTTCACCAGAGCAGAGCAAAGCTGGTCGTTACTGGGAAGGATTTTCCTTAACTGTGCCGTCTGTTGTGGACCAGAATACAGGCAGCACAATGATGGCCGTGAGCCCTTTACAGTTGGAAACACAGATTTTGGAACCACAGGCAGGGTGTCCCCTCTGCCTAAAGAACAAGCAAGTGAGTGACACAGATTGGGTTTTTGGTTAGCGTTTCCTCTGCCTCCAATTTCGTACGTACTTCTAGAAATCAGAATTTCCACTCCCAAATCCTAAAACTTCATTTTCACGTCGAAGAAACAAAGTGGGGGAAGAAAAGGAACCGGTCATCACTTTTCTTCCCTAAGCTGCTCGGGTTCTTCTGGCTTCTGCCAAAAGACGAGATCCTCAGCCCTGCTAATTTCTGCCCATGCTGCTGCATCGACGCTAAATCCCGGGAGGCAGCTAAGCCCGGCTCAGCTGCCATACCCTGACATCCCATGGCACAGGATCAGCTCGGGGAGAGGCGGGGGGTGTCACAGGCCACCTCCTCTGCCCTACATTTGTCACTTGCTGCTCACACAAAGCATTATGGGATGTATGGTGGCAGACTACGGCTATGCCTGTCCCCCCACCTCACTGCTGAGGTGGCGTCGGGCTTGTGGTGATCCCCAGCTCTCCCCCGCATCCCTGCTCTGCAGCCTCTCCCAACCTTTTGCCTCTGCATGGGTTGGCCTCCCACAAGGTATGTGCAGAGGCTGGGGCTGGAAAATCAGCCTCTCCCTGCCCAGCACACTATTGCAAACTGACATCTAGCCTGTGGCAGCTGAGGCAGGCAAATGGGTGACCGAAGCCACCTTGGAAGGGGGGCAAGTGCTGGCTGCGTGCACCGAACGCTTCCCTCTGCATCACATTCCCCTCTGCATCACATTCCCCTCTGCTCATTGTGGGTTTGCTCCGCATTCGGCCAGGGTGGGAGGGCAACACCATCAGCTAAACCAGGGAAAGCTGTCACAGGCCGGGAGCATTGCAGAAATAAAAATCTCGGCACCGGATAAAGTACCTGCTGGGAACCGCCCAGGTGGTGAGATTCCTGGGATTAGACACCTGCGGGTGATGGAGAAGATTTGCCCCAGGCTCGCTTGATTAGGGGAGAGAAGCAGGCAATTTTAGGGCAGAGTTCAGCTGAGCTGCTTTAGATTGCTCTTTTGAGCGAGGAGCAACTCCCTCCTGACCGATTCCCACTGACTCCATGGGAGGTTAGTGTGGAAGTTAAGATGTGTGTGGCTTTATGGGCAGATTTATTCAGGTAAGCAAATCCTTCTTTAAGTGTTCAGAGCTTGTTTCTCTGCTACGCCGGGACAGAGTTGGCTTCTGCAGTGGTGGATCTGTTCTAATAAAGTTCCAGCCCAGTGTGTCTCTGCCCACCAAGCAGAAGTTTGGACCTCCCTGCATGCTAAACCTATGTTTAAATAGTCTGCTGGACTGAAGTAAGAGCATTCCCTGGTCTTTCCACATCAAGCACGAGTTTTTTGTTTTGCTCCCAAGGCTGTCTATGGGTTTGCTCCTCCCTAGGGGAAACTGCCCCTGTTTCATCACGTTCCGATCTGTTCGCCTTCTCATTGGGAGTCCCCTCCAAAATGCTCGTAGCTTTCCTTGGGATCCTAAGCCCTGCAGACCTCCGAAGGTAAGCCATCGGGTTCCTCTGCACATAAGCAATTCTAAGTATTTAATGCTTTTCTGTGAAATGTAGCTGCCATCTGTAGATCATGCTAAATTCTTGCTTAAGCTCAGAAGAGGAAAAACATTCATTCACCAAGTAAAATGCTGAGTAAGCATTTTTATTCGCAATGCAGGTGTGGAAGAGTGAGTGGAGCTGTGCAGAACCAGACCGTCAAGCGTGAAATGAATGTCCTAATTACGGCGCTGCAAGGCCATTGGAGCCCCTGCAAAATGAGAGAGGAAAGCGCTGCAGTGGCGTATGAAACCTCTCATGTTTCCTTTAACATGCTCGTCTTTTTTTTTTTTCTGTGGCCATGAAAGCAGCGCCCGTTAGTTTGCCTTATTTGTCAGGTATGAGGCTACAAGGAGCCTCAGCTGCTGTGAGACACTGGGTGGCAAACCAATGACAAAGCAAAGGTACTATAGCTAAAGCACTGCTTGTGTCTATGGATGCCTGTGTATGTTGCTGCTCAGATGAGATGCAAGCCCCGGGAGATATGGCTTAAAGGTATATGCTTCTGTGCTCTTTCTGTTCTTCTCCAAAAGTTAGTTTGCCCATGAGAGTTACTAGATCCTACACCCTGAGTTTTGACAGCTGTCCTCTCCCTTCCAGTACGGTTTTAGGTCAGGAGTAAACCTTTGTCCTGGTAACTGAGGAGTTAAGAGATGTAAAGCACATAGCTACGAACTGGGATGTCTCAGAGAGAAGCAAATGTTTCCTGATTCTAAAATGCATTCTGCTGCATTTTTGCTTCTGCACGAATAAAGTGTGAATTTGACACGTGAGAAAGCCGTTGCCTGTTAGTGTGTGTCAGTGAACCCTCTGTTGATGCCTCAGGACATGCCAGTTTTCTTGATTTGTTGTCCTTTTGCAGAGGAGCAAATGACCACTTGATAAAGCCAAATAAAGCCTCCCAGCCACTCTGGTGAGGCTTCGTGGTACCAAACTGCTGCAAGAGCAGCTGTGCTGCAGCCCCAGGTTTTCGGGGGCCTGCTTTGCGTTGAGACTTGGGAGACTCCTCATATGTAGCCTTCCCTCTGTGGCACTGGTGGCTGAAGGGGTCCTTTTCTCTCCCTGTGCCATCAGTGCACCCGAGGAGCTGAAAAAAATATGTCTTTTTTTTTTTTTTTTTTTTTGTTGTCATTGGATTGTTTTTCCCAGCTGGATCAGTCCTCTGGTCTAGCTTGCTGTGCCACCACTCAAATACTTGCGCTGGCATTGTGGAGGGCAGCATCAGGCAAGCAAGAAAGGGAGAAGTGTTTCTGCTTATGTTGTGCAGTCACCGTGGCTGTGATGCTGTGGCCATTTAAACCAATTTTAGGTGGTGATGCCCCAGTCCTGCTTTCTAGTGCTCGTCTGATGTGCTGATGAGCCAGTTTGGGGAGCCAAGCTGGTCAAAAACTATTCGTGGGATCCTGGGATGGGATGTTTGTTTAGCTGTGATAGGAAACTGCTCCTGAAACATCTAACCGGGGTCACAGTGCTTTCTTAACCTGAGGGCTCAAAACACTTTGTCAAGTGTGGAGCAGCCTGACTTACGGTCCCAGAAAAAGAGACAGGAAGAGAATCCAGGCTGGAACTTTGGAAAGAGAAGCAGAAAATGGGGGAATCAGACTGGTGAAATTGTATGAAAATCATAGTTCAAGAGATCTGCGAGGGGACAGCACCAAATTCGTGCTGTGAATCTCGCGATCCAAAGCAATATCAAGGCCAGCACCCCCCCTTCCCAAGCCCACATCTGAAAAAGCACTCGTAAGCAAATGCCAAATGCAGATGTACAAGAAATTCCACATCTGCAATAGCTGCTATGATGGTGTTAGCAGAACTGCTGTAACAGCTCCTCAGCGCCAGTATCCTCAGTGATTGGATACCTAGATACCTATTGGTACCTAGGCAGGCTTTGCTCCGAGGAAATCCAGTTCCTGATTTTCAAAAGACTTAAGGTACCAGCTTTTTCCCTAGAGGAAAACCCTCTTTTTTTTTTGGGGGGGGGGGGGGGGGTTGGGATTTTCCTGCCCAGGTGGGATGAGGCCTGGGATGCACATGGCACAGTGATTCTCTGATGGGCAGCTTGTCGTGATCCCCTGCGCAGCGTGTTGGACTAGAAATTGGGGCTGTTAGGTTTTGTGCCTTACTGGCACGGTGACCTTATGCAAATCCCTTCTACTCTGCTTTATTTCACTCCTTTGCAGACTAGAAGAGTGCAATAATCCTCACCCATCTCCCTGCAGCTGAATGAAAGTCTGTGTAACACGCAGCTCGTGAGGACCTTTTTGAGCCCAGACTAAATTTCTGCTGCTATTGAATGAGACGTTTTCCTTTTAGTGACATATGAGTCACTGGAGGAACTTGTCTTAGATCTATCGGAGCATTTGAGACATGTGGCTTCATAGCTGCTGGACGGGAGGCACTAACACGGAGTGACTCATCGCTCCCCTCAGGGACAAGAAGAGGTTTACTCAGTCGACTGGAAATCATATTTTATATGCAGATAGGCTGCTTCACGGTGGAGAATCCCAAAGCAGGTTACAAACACTGACTCCAGTGCATGAGGCGGCAGCTGCAGTGAGAGGTGCAGGTGCAATGGACTATTACATACCTGTGACCTGACAGGGAAGGGAACAGGCGTAGAAGCCTAATGGAAATGAGCTTTTGAAAGGCTGAGAAAGGGAAGAAAAAAAATGAGGTGGTGTTGAAAAATGTTTTCCCTGGTATTGCTCAACTCAATGCCCAGATCCCACTTGACATGCAACGCACCTGATAGATCCTGCTATTTTTCGGCCCTTGGGTCACCTGGTGGGACGCAAGGCGGGGGTACGTAACACGCACCGGGTATGCCGTGTGCTTGAACCAGAGGGGATGCCGGGCTGCTCCCGACCCGAGGGCTGACTCCTCTGCTCAGGTTGCAAAGAGTTACGTTCGTAGCCTGGAAATCACTGATCCAATATGCAGTGCTGGCAGCCACCTAAACAAAGGTTTGACCGAGATTCAGGTTGCTTTGGGAGGCAAACTAAATTCCTTTTTTTTTTTTTTTTTTGAAAGAAAGTTTGCTATTATCATGATTATGGGACTTGCTGCACTTCTGATCTCTTCCCCAATCCCTCTGGGTACTTTCCCTTTGCTGATGCCAGAATTTCCATGAATTTTCCTTTCGTCCTTAGGCCAGGCCTTGGACTTAACAGTCTCTGCCACAGAGTCCCTTAGCCTGCAGCTCTGACTGGACGTGCCCGCACACAGCTTCTCCCTTTCTCAAGCACACCAGCAAGCGCCTGCCTCTCAGTCTGGTTCTCCAAACAGCCACTCTCTTTCATTACTTTCTAAAGTAATGCCATGGCCTTTTAATTTTTCCATTTGCAAGCAAAACTAGCAGGACAAAATCAGCTTTGATTATATTGCTTCCTCCTCCCCGGACAGGGAGCGAAGCTAACAGGCCTGGCATTGTCCCTGAGCAGCTCTCCAGTCTTCGCCCAGGGGTGGCTTAGCTCAAGCTGGTCTTTTCTCTTGGCTTTTCCTCCCTGCTCTGTTGAATACGGTAGTTTAGCAGAAAGAGTAAATCTCCCAAACAGTGGATTAGTACCTGTACATTACTAGAGAACTGCATAACGTTTTCTGATCCATTAAGGATGTGGCTATTCAGGCCAGGTTCTCCGAGTTCATCGTACGGTTCTTCAACGGCGTGATTTAGATCAGGGATGTATTTGATTTCCTAGCAGAAGTACCTCTAGTAGCTACTGATGCTGCCTCATCGGTGTATCTGATGTTATTGATGATTACACAGAATATAACTTTCACCAACATGGCTTCAGTGATCTGTCTCCAGTCTCCGGAGCGTTGCCTATTTGCATGGCAGCAGAACAGACAGAATAGTTACGCTGTCAGAACGTGCTACCCTAGGAAAGTGTTATCAGAGTTGCTGTATTTTCAAAGTCAAGGAGGATCCCAACAGGCTGAAGCTGCGTCTTCAAAAAAATCTGTGTCCCACCCTTGAATAGCAACTGAAAAATATCCTTCCCTGCTGCCTCTCAGAAAGCATGAGAAATCCAGAAAGCATGACAAACCATCTCCCTTTTCTGCTTGGCCTTTGAAAAAGCTGGTGCCAGGTGCAGTTGCTGCTGTTGTTACAGTGTCCTGGGATGGTTGGTGGCCTTCCCCAGCATTGAAAGGTTTGTGTATGCGTGAAGTGGCATAAGGGGACATTTGTTATGTGTTTCTGGTGAGGTGAACACAAATCAGGTGAAAATTATCTCTAAATCCTGTAGAGAGCCATAAATGGGAAAATAGGAGGAGAGAGGAGGACAAAGGAATTCATGGCATTTGGGAGTGATACCTTTTTTAATAGATATAGGATCTGAGCCAGCCTCTACAAAAATCAATTGAAAAAAACACCTGCTAGCTCCTGTAAGCTGAAGATAAAGCATTTAATGATGAACTTCACTTAGCATGTGTCCAAAATGCTGCATTTTAGGCTCCTGAGTTACTGCTGGCTGGCTTGCTCACAGACCTGCATCCCCACCCGTGTGAAGATGAGGCTTCAACCTGTAAAACTCCTGCAGCTCTGTGGGCACGGGTTGACTCCCTCCCTTGTGCTCCCCTATAAGCACCTGCAACCCACCTACCCTGGTCACCCTGGGGTGGTGACAATACCAGCGCCGGTGCAGTGGCCCTGTGTCACCACACCCCAGTTTTGCTGCTTTCCCCTCATCTCCACAATCACAGTGGCAGGGATTCCTTAAAGTACAAGGGGAAGGAAGGGCTGGAAACTGTGTTTTCATCCCTGCCGCCGGTTCTAGCTTGGTGAGGATGCTTCCAGCTTTAATAAACCAGACGATCAAAGCCTTTGTGTAAATCCTGCCATCAGGAGAGAGAGGTTATATTGCTGTACTGATATCGCACCAGAGCCCTGTGCAGCTCCCCCAAATCCTGCTTTTTTTCTTGGCTGCAAGCTCTATGCACCCGGATCATCTCCCTCCAGCCCAACACGGGAGGGCAACGGATGCTGGGGACAGAGAAATCTTTCCAAACGGTCCTTTTCTTTTCCAGTAAGCCAGAGATTTAATATACATACAAGTGATCTGGGGGGCCATATTTATTTTTTTTCAGCCTTCAAGATTACATTTATCTTCCAATCTTCTGAGAGATGCCTGTCAGAGGCACCTGAGAGCAGCTGCCCGATAAGATCTTTACAATTCATTTGCACAACCGTGCCTTTTGCAAAGGGAAAAAAAAAAAAGAAAGTGTTAACGAGTTGACAAGCACACTCTTCCTTGCAGCGAGCAGCGCTGCCAGCCGCAATATTACTGCAGGGAGGAGAGAGCAGGGTGGTGGCAGAAGACCTTGGAAAAAAAAAATGCTTTGTTCAATCGGGTTACAAAGACGCCTCCTTCCTTAACAGACCAAATCCTAGCTGGCTCACCAAGGCAAGGGATTCAGTAGAAACTCGACTTGGTAACGATGCAGGGCAGCGTGTTGCTATCGGGGTTAAAAGGATGAGCTCTTGGGGTGGGAAGAAATAATGTTTAACCAAGAAGGATCAAAGCGAAAAAGGAGCATTCGCTAGGCATGTGGCTTCTGTATCGCTGCGGTTCCGGGTTCTGACCTGACGACTGCAAATAAGGGTCCGACAGTGGGTTTACCCTCCGACACTGCCATTTCCAACCAGATCCTCAAATTATGCAAATTTGCCCCATCTCAGTTCAGCCCGAACACACAAAAAAAATCCTGCTTGGGAAAGAAAGGACCAAGACCGGATTTCAAGAATAACTCAGACGAGCAAGTGAGTATTTTCTTTCATGCCTTGCTCTTTTGCATTTACTGAATTTGTTCCACATGAATGTAGAAACAGCTGCATCAGCACCAGCGCTGAGGCTGGAACCTTATTAATATTTATGCCTGGAGAGCAGAGCACACAGGAATCAAAATGCCTTCCTGTCATTGGCTGGGGGACCCCAGCGTCCATACAGCATCTTGCCATGTTTGGCGGCCAAGCAGGCAGATTTATTAGAGAGCAGATCAATTTCTCATCAGCACTCTCACCCGATCGCAGGAAAACTGCCCTTCGCCTCCTACCTGCTCTTTGCTTCTCATCGTTCAATAATTTCCTAATTAGGGACACCACTATTCATCTCTCTTGCACTTCTGCGGTTTATATTCTCATCTATTAAATACAGTTGGAGACATTATTAGATGCTTGAAGAATTATTATTTCCTTATATAAGGGCATATGCATAAGCCTTAGTATGAATGAGATGAAACAAGAAATAATGCCGTGACAGGTCTAGCGTGTGCTGGGGGGACCGAGTTCAGCACACATGGTGCTAAGCACATGAAAGGTGTTGCGTCGTGCCACCGTGACCCTCGGAGCCTCTTTTGGGACTTCTTACTGCTGTAATTTTTGCTGACAGAGTGCCGCAGTGAGACTCCTTAATCTGAGGCTGGGGGGTTTCCTTCCCGAGAGTGCCGAGTGGGGTTCTGGCCGACAGCCTTGCTCCGGCTTTTGTTTCACGAGAGCAACCCTCAGCTTGGCTAATAATGAGTAACCGGTGGGCAGGCAGGTGCTCTCAGCAAACCTGAAACATTCACATATTTTTAACTATTGAGTAGAAAACGTGCCTTGTAGCAGCAGTAAAAGAGGAAAAAAGAATAATCCCGTGATCTGGTTGAAGCCACTTGCAGAGAGGACGCGTAGCAGCCCCATGTGGCTGCACCAGCAGCCCCTGGCTTCAACCCACTGTGGCCAAGGACACCCCAAGATGGGCAGCACCGGCGGGGGCCATGGGGCAGCAGCCCTGGCCCTGGGCCCCTCTGGCAAAGCGTGGCCCAGGTGGGCATGGGGGCTGCGGGTACAGCATGGCCACAGCCCGGGGCTTGGCGGGCGACCAGAGCTCACCCAGCAGCTGGGCTGGTGTGGGGCCCCTGCTCATGGTGTGGCCACCCCTCCCTCCCCAGTCCTGGGCCACCCTGGGCATGTCTCATCGGGCACATGCTGCCACGGATCCTGTGGCCTGAAGATAGCTTGGCTTTGATGAGCTCTGGGGTTCAAGCGTTGCGGCGACAGGCAGAGACAGCCGCTGGTGCGCCAGCCGGGCAGGTACGGGCAGGGGGAGGAGGGTTGGCTTATGCTGCTCCCACAAATATGTTGATGCCCCGCTGTTTTCTGCCGCCTCCCTGTTTTCTTCCTTTAGGTTCTCACAACCTTCTGTGCTGGTGTTGATTCTCCCCTGTCCTTGAACTACTGATGATCGCGTTCCTATAATCCCATCTCTGCCTGCGGTTGTACCTTTTCTTATCGGACGTGGTGCTGCGCTGCTGACTTTCCCATAGCTTGGCAATTTTCTAGAGAGCCTGGGCTGGGGCTGTGCAGCCGGGCCATGTTACAGCCAGGGCTTTTGTTGGGAGCAAGGCTACCAAGGGTAGCGCATTGTCATGGCTGCTCCCAGCCTTGTCTGCTTCTTGTCCTTACTCGGCCAGCTGGCACAGGCTGGTCCAGCCACTAGCTGGTCGCTTCTAAGCAACCCGTATGCAAAAACCAAGAAGGCGCACAGAAATGAAGGCTCCCGACAAAAATTTTGTTTGCATAGATATAAAGTATTCCTTCTCTGTGGGTATCACCCTGAATTCCTCCCATATGTACCCAGAGTCCTCCCAGCCTGCCCCTCCCTGGCCCTCCTCTCAGTTATAAGGATCCACGCTGAGGAGCAAAATGTTGGTTTGCCCTAAATGACCTAATGAGTTGCCCTAGAAACAGGTCATCTACTGTCTAGCCTGGTCTGTGGCATAGGACCTCAACTTGCGAGAGTCCAAATTTCTTTATGTATTAAAAATAATACACTACAGCATCCCACCCCCCCAAGATACAGAAAGCTTAGGTGCCACTTGGGGGTTTGGGCATAACTTCCAGGTCTTTAAGTCATTCATGTCCTTCTGGGAGCAGCCACAGACAAGGACATGACCCATGAAATGGGATGCCGAGCCATGGGATGGGTACATGTTTTCTGAAAGAGCAAGTTTCTCTTTAGGAAAAACCTTCTAATGACCTACAAACTGTGCTGCAATACATCACACAAATGCACGTATTTCCCATTATAAAGTAAAATGACTGAGTCCTCCCCTTGGGCTTTTGTTAGTTGGCTTTTGCAGCCTTCTGCATCCTGCAAGGGAGTCGGGACTTTCATCAGCGACCACTTCAGTAGCTTAAGATGGAGGCTCTGAGGGCGACCACAACCCGCCTTGTAGCTTGGAGGATGGGACTCATGAAAGCAAGGGGGGGGAGAGGATACATTGGATAGAACTGGGTTGATCCTCTGAGCGTCATTAAACAAACTCTTGACTGAGGTCATGTTATTCCTCCTCTCGTATGTCCGTCGACGATGGCTGTGGAACAACCCCACGAGCCGGCGTTTCACCCGCCCTGCCGCCCCATCTGCCCTCCCATAGCCGCGCTGCTTTTACACCCTGGGAAATCAGCGAGTGGAAATGATGCCGGCTGCTTGGTTTGGTTTTTTCTTTTCTTTTTTTTTTTTTTTTTTTTTTTTTGTTCAGCTCGTTTCTGCCGGGCGCGGGGGGGGGGGGGGGGCCTGTTGCCGGGGTGACCGGGGATGGAGGAATCCAGCCGGGGCCGGGCCCCGGGGCTGGGGAAGGGGCTGCTCTGACAGACACATCGATGTGAGGCAAATACAGAGAAGGGTGGAGAGGGAGGCAGCGGCAGCTAACAGCCCAGCGCTTCATTTCCCAGCAAGGAATCTGCAATGAGCGACACTGAACCTTTGGGAAACCCTCTGTTTCAAATGCCTTCGAGTTCAGCCGGACCTTGCCTGAAGTCTCACGGAGTGGCCTGAACGGCTGCTGTTCGCCTCCAAAGGGTCTTGCCCGGGGGCTGCAGAAAAGCGAGACCTGGATTTCCTCCCTCATCCCCCAGTAATGCAACTGTTTATTTTATAAATCAAAATTTCACGTGTTGTTTTTTTTTTCTTCTTCCAGCCTCAACAAGTTTTATACAGAAAATACATTTGAACCTTCTCCCCCCCACTTCAAAACCGTGAACTGATTTATTTTAAGATAAAGCAGTTGGGGTGGGCTTCTTTCCTCCGGTGTTAATAATCTGTTTTCCCTGAATTGGATTTTAAAATGGCTTCCTTTGAAGCTTCAAGCTGTTAGGAATGAGCTTAATGTAGGTATGGAAGATGTGTAAAATCAGCTACTCCCTTTTCACCCTGAAATGTCAATAATTCTTCCAGTAAATAACTAATATGCGGTGTACGATATGCAGAATACTTGGAAATCGTAGTAGCAAGCACTCGTGGTACCTATATTTTGCACCAGCTCTGCTGTAACCGAGTTTTGCTGCGACAGTATTTTCAGGAGCACACCCACCGAAGCCATGGGAAAGACTGGCGTTACTTTGAATCATTACCTGAAGCGGTCAGTGGTCCACTGGAGTTGCTAATCTGCAAGTTATTTTTAAACAAGTAATTATAGATGTGGATGTTGATTATGCAGTTAACATGCCACAAAAAACATTCGCTTGGAATTAAAGCTACACATTGTTTTGCAAAGCGTAGTCAACCAAATAATTAAATTGCTCCTGGCTTAGACCGGTAAAAACAGATTTTACAGGGAGTGCAGTGCAAGTGATCGGATTCATTTTTCTCAAAATCACTATTGACGAGAAAAACTTGGGAGTGTGTTTCCAAGCATCCCCTTTTTGAGCTGGGATGCTTTCCCCCCGTAAGACGAACAAAAGAAAGGTGTGGATGCTTTGGCATAGCAGTCAGACCAACCCGGGTTGTTCTGCAGATCGCCTCGGAAGGATGCAAAATCCGATGTAGAGTGCTCCACAGGCGGGTTTATCGATCTGCATGAGCGAGGTTAGAAAGATTAGGGGGATCGGCACACGGATAGAACAAAGGAAAGAGAATATTGAAGAAATATGTGCTGAAAACGGTGATGAACCTTTATCTGTACCTCTAGAATAGCTGCAACCTTAAAATAGTGGGTCACTACAACCGGGTTTGGGGGGATGGGGGGGTGGGTACCACCTGGCGCTGGCTGCGGGAAGCCTGCCTGCGCTTGCCGGGGCTCTGGGCAGCCTCCCGGAGGAGCCGCCCCCTCCCACGGCCGCACACGCTCGTGGGGTGTGAAGCAGGCGGTACCGGCGAGGAGCCGACACGCCGCGCTGACCGCACCAAAGCGCCCCGGGCGCGGCGCGAACCGCACCACCTCGCCGTGCTCTTCCTCCCCCCGACCTCCTCCTCCTCCGGCTGCGGGGCCATGTGCCCTGCCCGCCGGCTCTGCCGCCCTTGTAATGTCTGCTGTGCCATACCGGGCTGCTGGGATATAAACCGGGGAAAGCATCTCTGGGGTGCACATGTCCAACCCTCCCTTGCACCACCCCCCCTCTCCTTTTCAGCCCCTCTCCTTTCTTCATCCCTCACCATGTGTAAATCCGCAACGAAGGGACAAAGTGCTGCGAGGTAGCAAGACCCGATTGCTGCAGAGCTCAGGGAAAATACATCCCCCCCCCAAGCCCCCGGGCCCCCATACAGCAGCAATCCCCCCCCCCCCTTGCCTATTGTCTGGCTGAGGGTCGCTGGTGGCCGCAGCCGGGCGGGGGACAGCGCGGAGCCGGTGGCTTTGCAAGAGAGCGGTTCCTGGGGAGGAACTAAATCTAAGTTTTTGAGGCGGAGAAAGAAAAGCTGAGCTCGGCACCGGGGGAGCGGCAGGCGGGGATGGCTCGGGGGTACCGGGCAGGGTACCCACCCGCATCCTGCCGTGGGGGAGATGAACCGGGTGGTCAGGGCGCGGTGCTCCGCCGGAGCGGGCATGTGCAGGCAGAGGGGCTGCAATCACCGGCCATGGTCATGCCGAGGGGGTGCGCGGTGCCCCGCGGGGAGGGGAGTCTCCCGCCGGCGCCGTGTGAACGGAGGCACCGGCGGGGGGCGGGGGCTGTGGCAGCCGCCCGGCTCCCCCCGCCCCCCGCGGCAACGCCCGCTGCTGCGGCAGGGAAAGCTGCTCGTCTCGGGGAACAAAAGGCTGCGGCGGCCGCGGGAGGGCGGAGGGACGGCGGCCGTCAGCAGCGCGGCGGTAGCGCCGGTTCGCACATGGGCGGCCAACAAAGCCCTGGGGAGGCGAGCGGGCGGGGTGGGGAAATGGCCCACCCGAGCTGATGTCCCGGCCCCGGGCGGCCGCCCCACCGCCGGACTCCGCGTCTTTGTCCGCGCTGTCAGCGGCGAACCGGGGCGCCGGCGGCGGCGGCGGCGGCGGCGGCACCGGTGCTCGGCGGCCGCTCCCAGGGAACCCCGCCCCTGTCCCCGCCCCCGGCGCCACGCCCCGCCCCCGGCTGCGGGAGACAATACCGCAGCCCCGCCACGCCCCCGCGCGCCCATTGGCTCCGCACCGTTCCCGCATGACGTCACCGGCGGGGCGGGCGCGCGGCGCCCTATTTAAGGGGCGGCGCGGGGCGCGGCCGCTGCAGCGGCGAGTGCGGGAGCGAGCGGCGAAGGAGGTGGCAGTAGTACCTGCAAGCACCGGCGGACACCAGCACCAGCAGACACCGGCACCATGCGTGAGATCGTGCACATCCAGGCCGGGCAGTGCGGCAACCAGATCGGCGCCAAGGTACGGGGCGGCGCCGCGCCCTGACCCCCTGCCTGGGGCTGCGGGGCGGTGCCCGCTCAGCCGAGCTCCACGCGTCCCTGGGGGGAGCGCGCCTTCCCGCCGCGGGGAGCACCGCTGGGCTTGCCACGCCGCGGGAGGGTCGGGTCCGTACGGGGCGGTTCCCGGTTGTCTCCTCGCGGGGGGTTTCCGCGGGGTGGGCGCGGTGCGCCTCGGGTGGGGTGGGGAAAGGCACACACAGCCGTGCCATCCATCCGCGCCCCGCGGGCTGCGGGGGTCCCGGGTGGGAGGAGGGAAGGGGCGCGGAGCCGGTGCCACACCCCTCACGGCAGTGGGGGTGGGGGTGCGGTGAGGGGCGCGGGAGCGGTCGCGTCTGACGGGGGCCGCCCCCACGCGCGGCGAATCCTCGCGCGCCACGTCGCGGGGCTTTGGCCAGGGGGCGCGGGAGGGGCGGGGCAGCGCTGACCACCCTCTTTCCCCCACCCACCTTCATCCCCCCGTCCCTCCCCCGGTCCCCGCAGTTCTGGGAGGTCATCAGTGACGAGCACGGCATCGACCCCACGGGCAGCTACCACGGGGACAGCGACCTGCAGCTGGAGAGGATCAACGTCTACTACAATGAAGCCACTGGTAACGCCCCTCTGTAATGAGCTTCCCGGCCCGGTGCCGCTGGGGGAGGGGGAGGGGACAGCCAGGGTGTCCACACTGCATCCTGCTGTGGCGGCTGTGCCCCGGACTTCCCCGCAGCGGGTGACATCCTGGCACAGCTTTAACAGCTGCTTTGTATTCCCGTCCCTGACCCCCTCCTCCCAAATTCCCTCATCCTCTGCATCCTGGGCAGTGATGTGGGGAGGTGGAAGGGGGCACAGCAGGGTTGCTGTGATACCGGCTGTGGGGCTGTAACACTGGTGCTGGTTCCTCCCACAGGCAACAAGTACGTCCCCCGTGCCATCCTGGTGGACCTGGAGCCCGGCACGATGGACTCCGTGCGCTCCGGCCCCTTTGGACAGATCTTCCGGCCCGACAACTTTGTCTTTGGTGAGTGAGTGTGGGATGGAGGAGCCCCAAAGCAGGACCTCCCTGCACAGAAAAGGCTCAGAGGGAGTGTGCCAAGTGACCCGGGGGACCTGAATCCCAACAGCACAGTGGGGGTGGGAGGGAGGGGTGAACCCCACGGGGCAGGAGAAGTGGGATCATCTCTGTTCCTCCCTGGGGCACTAATGTGGCACCTTGCTGCTTGTCCAATGCTCCAGGTCAGAGCGGGGCTGGCAACAACTGGGCCAAGGGGCACTACACGGAAGGCGCTGAGCTGGTGGACTCTGTCCTGGATGTGGTGAGGAAGGAGTCGGAGAGCTGTGACTGCCTCCAGGGCTTCCAGTTGACCCACTCGTTGGGCGGTGGCACGGGCTCTGGGATGGGCACCCTGCTCATCAGCAAGATCCGGGAGGAGTACCCCGACCGCATCATGAACACCTTCAGCGTCATGCCCTCCCCCAAGGTGTCGGACACGGTGGTGGAGCCCTACAATGCCACCCTCTCTGTGCACCAGCTGGTGGAGAACACGGATGAGACCTACTGCATCGACAACGAGGCCCTGTATGACATTTGCTTCCGCACCCTGAAGCTGACCACTCCCACGTACGGGGACCTCAACCACCTGGTGTCGGCCACCATGAGCGGCGTGACCACCTGCCTTCGCTTCCCCGGCCAGCTGAACGCCGACCTGCGCAAGCTGGCGGTCAACATGGTGCCTTTCCCGCGGCTGCACTTCTTCATGCCAGGCTTCGCCCCTCTCACCAGCCGCGGCAGCCAGCAGTACCGAGCCCTGACGGTGCCCGAGCTGACGCAGCAGATGTTCGACTCCAAGAACATGATGGCCGCCTGCGACCCCCGCCACGGTCGCTACCTGACGGTGGCTGCCATCTTCCGAGGCCGCATGTCCATGAAGGAGGTGGACGAGCAGATGCTCAACGTGCAGAACAAGAACAGCAGCTACTTTGTGGAGTGGATCCCCAACAATGTGAAGACGGCCGTCTGCGACATCCCCCCGCGTGGCCTCAAGATGTCCGCCACCTTCATTGGCAACAGCACGGCTATTCAGGAGCTCTTCAAGAGGATCTCAGAGCAGTTCACGGCCATGTTCCGGCGCAAGGCTTTCTTGCACTGGTACACCGGTGAGGGCATGGATGAAATGGAGTTCACGGAGGCTGAGAGCAACATGAATGACCTGGTCTCCGAATACCAGCAATACCAGGATGCCACTGCTGACGAGCAGGGGGAATTTGAAGAGGAAGGAGAGGAGGATGAGGCGTAAAGTTGGAATGGGTAGGAGTTAAGTATAGTCTGAGCAGGCAAGTGTTCATTGAGAGGAGGAATCTGTGCAGTTGTGCTGAAGCATGCATTTTTTAATTTGGTGCTCTCCACTGTTGCTTCTGTCAGCAGTTTTGTATCCTTGACTGTCCAATGTAACAGTAGTTGCAAAAATACTTCAGAGTCTTCTGTCGAAATGGTTAACTTCTCAAACATAAAGGCTTTTTGTGTCCTAAACTGTCTCCTCTGCCTTATTTCTCTCTAGATCAAGAAAGTAACTCTTTTGTGTAGTTTTCTGTAGTTTCACTTCTCAGTTTAATCCTTAGCCTCATTGAAAGGTTAAACTCAATAAAACAGGATTTATCTGGCCATGAATTTGGCAGCATGAGAAAACAGCAGTTGCTCAGCTTAAGATGGTAGCTCACTTATGGATACTGGGGGTTCACTGTTGGACACTCCCATGTCTAACAGCTGATATATTGTTGGGGGAAAAAGCTGCCTTAACTAATAGAAACAAGACACTGCACTCGAGAATCCTGCAACTCCTATTTATGGACATACGTGGTAGTGAGGTCAGCGAGAAGGTATTGAATGCCACATTACAAGCTGTCAAGACCAATTTGACAGGGTAGCTGCCATATTCCCCACTGCTGTTCAGCAGCTCTTGTTTAACTTGTTCCAGGGTCTATACTACGTGCACCTGCATGGCTGCCTGTGATTTTACTTGGTCATGAGCTGTCCTGTCTCCTCCAACCCTCTCTATGAAAAGTTTGTGCAGGGAAGCATGGGTCTGTACTAGCAGACAAGTTGAACTTTATTAAGAACCTGAACTTTCTTGTCAGGCATAAAATTATTGAGTGTTTCCCAAAAATAGCCACTAAGCTGCCCTTAACTGTAAAGGGATTGACTCCTCAGGGGCATCAATTACCTTTAGGAGATAAGATGTGATGGGTGGATTTCTAGATAACATGGCTCAAAATTCTGCCTAGAGCAGCCTCACTTTCTTGGAGTAGTCTGGTAAATACCCTGCCAATAGCTGTCTCCCAGGTCCAAGCTTACATGTTTACAGGGCTGTTCTTGTTTGATGCTCTTGATGCCTGCAGCAGGCAATGGACCTCTTCCTGGGCAGGTAAGAGCAGTGCAGCAGCACCCTGTTCTGCATCTTGGGTGAAGGTAAGTGTGGCTTCCTTCTGGTGAGCGAGGGGGAAATTGTCTTGCTGTATGCTTAAAGGATGTAAGAATCCTGAGTGAGCCTACAATGCAGTTGTCAGTACTTATAAGGCCTATGGAGACTTTTCTTACTCCTACAAAAAAAAGTAAGATCCCTCACGGAGTATAGCAGCTACCCAGCATGTAAGCTTAGTCCTTAGTTCACCCAAACACTACATAGGGGGGTGCTCCTGTACTAAAAGAAGTGTTGCTTTGAGAACCGCTACCAGAGCTACAATTACTGTGGTCCTTCCTGCTCTGAAAGAGCTGGTATCCACGTGCAACCTCTTTTGTGATCCTTTAATGAAATGCTTGCAAGGCATTACTGGAATAAAGACTTAAAAGGGAGCTACTGTGCATGACTAATATCTTGCCCGTTTTGGCTCTGTTAATTGACCACTGCATGCAGACACTGCTCTGAGCGTACCCTGTTCCTTTGCTGATGGGCTTATGATCCTACAGTGAGATCCTCGATGGTCTGCAGGACAACAGGCACTTGCTAGAGCTTTTCTTTCCTCTATATGCTTCCTCTCTGGTGTTTATCCTGTGAAGAGGAGCGAGAAGCACTTAAACTGCCTGAACTGTCAGTAAACAAATACAACTGTATATACCTGTAATAGTAATTGTGTTTCTTAGCACTTGAGCAGTTCTAGGATTAAGCATTAAATAAATCGAGGTTGTTTTAGTAACTGAGTTACTACATGCTGCCCCAGGCCCTCTGGGGGGGGAAAAAAACAGCTTATCCGGTTGTCAAAGTAACCTTCCATTGAAATTACCCAGCAGGGTTGCACTGGAAGCTGTTTATCATATAGCTTTGTTTGTAAAGCTGAGAAGGGGAGCCAGCAAATGAACTCAAAGTTTAACTCAAAGGTAGAACCCAGTCTTTGATAGTAAAGATCTTCCTTTCTGCCATGGGACTGTAGCAGGTTTCACCAGTGTTCAGCACGTCTAGCTTCTAATTCTCAGTGTAATTACACTCTGTCTCTAACCTTTAAATATAGCTACTCAAGTGACACATTTTGGTACAGCTCCTTCACTAGAAAGTAGGCCGCCATCCTACATGGCTTGCTGTTGTTTGTATTCTGTTTTTTTTTTTTCTAGAGGCAGAGAAACTGTAAATAGAGATACTCTAGACAGAAACATGTCCTTTCATAAATCCTACACAACTTATTTGCCAGTCATAATCATCAATAAAAAAAAATCAAATTATCATTTCAGTAGGAGTTGAGGGAAATACAGGAAAAGGGGATATTGGAAGATTTAGAGGGGAGGTTCAAAACTACTTGGTAGCAGCAGTAAGTCAACTATAAGGGAGGGCGAGTCTCATACTGGGCCTGGGGGCTGCAGTACTATTCTTTTTCTGTTGGATCTTTGCACTTTAGCTGTATCCATCACCCAGGAGATCACTCACTGTAAAAACTGGAGACTGACTGCTGTATGCCAAACAACAAACAGATGTCTTAGCAAGTGCTCGTGGTTGCACTTTTTCTGTTTCACAGATAAAGCGGAACCACTGAAATGATTTCAGATTAGGTAATCTGACTGCTTCAAACCCCTACTAGGTGTTGATTCGTATTTGTCCATTTGATGAGCAACACCTCTAAGGCTAAAGGTCCTGCATAAGGCATCCTGTCTGGAAGAAATGAGGGTAGGTAGCATGGGCTTAACGGGGTGAAGCTTAAGCTACTTACAATGACTCATTTGTGTTGAGATGGAAGTTAATAATATCAAGTAACATATTTTTGTTTCAACATATCAATGGTGGCCTGCAGGGAAGCATTCTCCTGTGCTGACTATTAGAGCTGACAGTGTTGGGGAAGGGAACAATCTCTTTTTCTGTTCCCTTTGTTTAATGTGTGGCATTTTTAAGCACACTAGCAAAATGTCTTGACCACGGCAAATGACTCAATGTTTGTCCGCTGCTAGGTGCAAGACAGTAAAACTAAACAAGGCTGTAAAAACAGCTAGGTACTATGTAGGTTTAATTTAAATGGTAATGGAAAGAGGTGTAGCACTGAGATGCCACTTCTCCTAATTTCCCTTCCCTGTTTAGTCCTAGGACTTCAGTCGAAGCTATTGTACCAACAGTGTCATGGAAGGATAGTCCAATATGTGGTCTGGTTCTTCAAAGCACTTAAATAACTGTTGAGGACATAGGCCTACATCTGTTTTCTAACAGATGTTTTCCAGTCTGTCAAGTGGGAGCAATAGTGATTCTCCTTTTCCCAAGATATGCAAGGTGCCCATATGCATCAGAAACTGGGTGACGTTAAACATACAATGGTCCCAGTGAGGCCCATCCTGTTGACAGGTGTATCTTTCCAGAAGGTATGTAGATGAAGAACACAGTAAACCAAAGTAGCAATAGGTTTTATAACCTGAAGAAAGAAGGGGATCCAGATCTTTGATCTCTTCTCCAGCCAATTCTCTGCAAAAATGGGGCAAACCCCTAATCTTCCATGCAAGGAAATCTGTTCATGGATGATATTATCACATGCTGCTTACTTTGAAAGAGTATAGCGCTAGTAGGTCCTTCTGGGTATCTGTGCAAATACTATGTTCTTAAAGAAACCGTGATGGACTGACACAGTCCTTACGGGACAGTGCTGCAATGCACTACTGCAAAACACAGCTCTGGTGCCTGGACTGACTGTGGCAGAGTGGGGCAAGAGGGACAAGTTTTCTTATCTCACCAGAAAGAGCTGGGGCATCTAGCAATACTCTCCGCACCAGAAAGAGTTCTCACCTTGCTTCCTCATCTTTTGCGCCTCCCGGTAAGCCTCACGACAAAGTTATGTGTAAGATCAGGATGAACTCTGGTACTGGCTTTAAGTAGGGCAAGTCTCATGGTTGTTCCATTGAAATCACTTTCCCCCCCCAAAAAACCCAAACCACACCTCATTGTCTTACTACATTTTTTTTAAGAAGCGCTGTTAAACTATATGTAATTCTGCTTCGCAGTGGGAGGTCCTTCAATTATTGCTTTCTGGTTAACGAGGCCTAATATTTTTGTTTGCTAAAGCTATGAGGAGATAAAATCCTCTCTGGAGAAATCATGTGACTACCCCCTATATTTGGGGCACACCCTTTCTCCCAAGGGATGTTGTTCTACTTTTCTGTTACGCATTGAAGCGAAACGAATGTATACTTTTAGGGACTGCTCAGATGCGGTAGCCTGCCTTGGAGCTATAGGTAACACTGTTCCCCCGAACCTGCTCATTGTAGGGGAGGCACTGTTTTCTCACTTACAAATAATCCCCTTCTCAATCTTCCCCTGCATTTTTCAGCTGGGTCTACATTTGCATAGAACAAAGCTTGTGACTCTTTTGATGTGTTATATGTGCCTGAGGTAATCCAAGTAAGGTTATCTTTTCCCCCTTTTCAACTTAAAATAAACCTTTATAAATAAGTATTAGGAGCTAACCTTGTATGTGACTAAAAAAAGACTTTTGAGAATTTTCCCCCTTCCAATCTAAAATTCATTCATGCTAAACACCTGCCGTGTTCTGTTTTTTATTTAAGACGGGAAAGACCTGTCTATGGGATCTTAGATACTTCCATTTTAAATGGTTGTTATCTTTATCTTGCCTACATGAAAATTCAAAATGGAAGCATTTGGTCACAGGGAAGTGCCTGAGGCCATGGTGCATTTTGGAAAAAGATATTTCTTGGCCCCGACTCTACTGGACACTTGTCCAGCTGGAGCCCTCCGAGCATTTGAAGCCGAGGCGCAGGGAGGGTATTAGGGCAGCTGTGAAAGCCTGTGTCATGTCCCCACCCTCAGCCATTCTGCCGGCAAAGGACACAGTGCAGGTGACAACTCTTTCCTCTCCCTGAGCAGTTTAACAAGAAGCAATCTGTTTCCCTGCTCCTAGCTTCAATCCCATTTCAAGTATTTTATTTGTGAATCTGCCAGAAAGAAAAAATGGTGTCTTTTTGAAGTCTGTGTATAAGGTGGCTATCTATTTACAGCATCTACGCAAAAAAAGAAATAATTTAAGAATAGGTCATTCCTTCCTCCCCATTCAAAGTCATTTTTCCCTTACGGGCAGAATTCCACTTGTAAGGGAGGAAATCAAGTTAGCTTTGTTAAATTCTTGTTTATTAACCTTTGATTCTTGTAGGGCAGAGATTTTCTAACTGGTCTCAATTTATCCATATGTCATCTTTTATAATCAGATTATTTTTCTCACTTGGCTTCCCTGGTAAGTTTAAGGCATCTTTTCTTTTCTTTTTGGCAAGAATGCCTCTATCATTGTAAACAGAAATGTTAATAATAATCCATCTTAAGCAGAATGTGAAAACACTTGCTCCAGAGGGTGAAATGGCTACCCTGGCAGAGGTCACGTAGCTTGTTCAGTAGAGAGTTCTCTATTGTTTTGCACTGAAAAATGTTTCCACGGTTTCCATGAAGGTAATAGAAAGATACTGCCTGCCTTCATAGTGAAAACTTAAACAGGGTTTTCAAGCAGAATTCAAATGGTCTCACAACAAGCTTTACAAACATTAAATGAAATTCAAGCATTGACTTCTTACAGTCTGCTTCTCTGCATCCAGCATAATGCTGGTCTTATAATTAATAAGTTAATTGGTTTTTGGAAATTCCAGCTACAATTCCAGCTCCACCCTAGCAGGCAGGGAGAAAGAGCAAGCTTGGATTAGAAATTTCCAGGGCACAGAGAAAATTACCACTTGGCAGAAATGAGTAGCTCCACGGGCTGGGCTGATTCAGTATCCTTAAGCTGCTAAAAAGGGTTGTCCTGTTCCCCTTGTCCCGCTTCAGGTGCTACCTTTGTGTTATTTCCCTTAGGCAGCTCCAGGGCATGCCTGACCCCTCTACCAGTCAGTTCAGCTCCCTAAACTCCACAGTTAGGGACAGTAAACTGAGGGTGGGGAATAAGCTTTTTCTTGGATCCAGGAGTGTGCCAGAGGGAGACCTGGTGCAAAGGAGGAGGAAAAGACAGGCAGCTGGAAGCAGGAGAGAGCAGAGCAAGCTGTTTGGCCCATCCAGCCATGTAGTGTGATGGCACCCTGAACTCTCCCAGGGGGCGCCTGGGGGATTTTAAACAATGTACATTGTATCCCACCACAAACTACTGCATCTCTTAGCAAACACCACAAGATGAAGTTGAGAGTTTGCTCAGTGTCAGTTTGAGTTACAAGTAGCTATCGGATTGCAAGATAGAGCAAGGAGGCTGAGGAACAAAAGAAACGGTGACCAGCAGATCAAAGTTTCTATCTGTGCCTTGTTGATGATGACATGCAGGAAATAAGCTACCCTGGAAAAATGTGATATCGGCATTTCCTTTATGTTGATGCTGGAATCTTAGTCACCTCTTGACTGGAGGACCCGGTTTGTAGAGATGGCAGACATGTTTAATCTACTTATTTCCTCTATTTCTCATATTTCATCTAAGTGATCTTAAAAGGTAGATGCAGCCTGGATGGGGGCAGGAGCCATCTGGCTGCTACCCATCACATCTGGTGTGCCAAGCGGAAATAATGAGAGGCTTCATTGTTTTACCTTTCTTCTCAGTACATCGCTGCCTGATGATGATCAACATATTTTTCCCTTTCTGGGGTCATTTTGTGACATGTGATCGTTTTTATTATGGTAACTTCGGAAGTCAGATGAGTGGGGTTCTCTTCACTGTGTCCTGTACAACCACATTCACAGAAATTCCCGACTCTCAGAGGTTATAATCTAAGTTCATGAGAGAAGGTATGGAAGAAATATTAGGATCATGAGGAAACAATTCTTCCTTCAAAAGGGGCATGGGTCATTTTAGAATTGACAGTGACTTAAATTGCTCCATAACATGATGTGTTCTCACACACTCATCGTCCTTCCTCTTTTGTTCTTGGCCAAACACACAAACCCTCAGGTACAATAAACACAAGTACATGGGACTCTATAATGAAACTACTTTTGCTCATTCATAAAAGCATGCTCAGCACTGTAGTATTTAATTGCTTCTAGTGCCTCCAGTGGGATGTAATTTTGAAATAAAAATAAATTTTCCTTTCTGGTATTTTACTACTAGAATTAAAAATACCTTCATGATTATTCCACCCTCTTGCTGGCAGAAATATTCTTCTATCTTAATGCACATTGCAAACGATTAAGCATCAGGTTCCAAAGGTGAAGTCAGACAGTCCTCGTCAGGTGGGAATATCGTAGTTACCGGGTAGGAGGCAAACAATAAGCTAATGAACAGAGCCTGCTCATTTGGGTACCAACAGAAAGACTCAAAAAGTCATGTAGCCTCTGATATACATGTCTGAGCAATATATGATGTCACCCATCGCAAATAAGTGAGAAAAAAAGCCATAGGCAGACATTTTGTATGCTTGAGCAGCTTTCACGTTTATACATTTGTGATTCTTTTTTCGAACAATGGGAAATTATAGAGAGACATGAAAATGCTGTGGGATCCCTGTTGCCTCCCTTGTGCATCCATTGCCTGGGCTCTGCCGTTGCCTTGGAAACTGGGAAGGTAGGGTTTGATGCAGGCAGGGAGCAGGCTGTGGCGCTGCCGGCAGAGTTTTGGCTGCTGAGGGGCACACGGGCGTTCCTGGGCACCTGCACAGCCTTTGTATGAATGGGAGAGTTTTGACTTTCAGTTGTAAGTCTGAACATTCAGAATTTATGCAGTTATATTTAAAAAGCATTGATGGCTTTTTTTTAAAGTATTTGCCAAAGTGTAGGATTCTGAATCGACATTTAAGTAATTGACATTCAATTTGCTTCACTGTGTGTTCATGGATGCTCAGCATTGCTGTAGATGAGGGCAGTTATTAGACAAATAAATATGTACTTCCCTTTAGGTACTCTGTTTTAAAACCTGGAGCTATACCCCCAAAAAACCGGTCTCTACAAAGAGATCACTACTATAGCATCTAAGAATTAGGTAGTTTCCTAATAGAAGCTCAAAATCCTTAATGGAATAACCCTAAAGCCTAGGAAGCCACTTTGTGCATGTGGGCAGAAGGCATTGCAAGGAGTGTCCAGGTGCCTTCAGGAGGCGAGCGAGTCCACCTTTGTCCTTTGCAGATTGCCAGAATACTTTGGCACCCCAAAAGCTCTTCAGTGCCTGTGTGGATCCCACAGAGATGCCAGAGATGCACTTGTGTTGCAGTTCCACCAGTATCGAGAACGTAACTGCCTACTGCTGCCCGAATGGGCGGGTTATGCCTACAGCAAGTAGAAATGTATATGCGCGAGTTGCGTGAGCAATAACAAAGACTGTCTGTGATTAAGTATTACAGAAATTTGTTGAAGGAAAATACTGACAACAGCCAGGATTTAAAGAATACAAAATTCAAGGGAAGTTGGTGAAAAGATCCCACTCAGTGCCAGCACAATTCTGGATATGTTGTGATTGCAAAAGCCATGTGTTGCAAAGCTTGAGCCAGTCCATGCTCATGACATTTTCCAGCAGCTGAGGTTTCTGCACCAGGGGAGAAAAAGAGCCACAGTTCATGAGCAAGTCAGTTCACTGGAGCAAACTGAGATCCACTTTTGCAAATACGGCCAAAGTATTTTCCAAGGTCACAGCAGCAAAATGCCGGACAAAGATATGGTACTTCTTTAGCTGCTAGTGTTCCTGCAGTAGATGAAAAAATTGAGTGAAACAGGTGACATTATGCATCAATTTATATTGTGTTAAGTACAGCTAACCTGAGTAATATGTAAACAACCCTGCCCATTCTGGCTGTAATTACCTTTCTTCTCGATAGTGGTAATGATTTACCACATTAATTATTATCTCACCTTTGTACATATCTGCTGGTTTTGTAGCTGTTATAATTGCAATTGAACATTGTAGTATACTGCGGCACCGAGATCAATAAGCCATCAATCTGGTGTTGCTGGTCACACACAGCCTCCTGCTCCTTTTTCTCTTTTTCACAGAATTGTTGAGGCTGGATAGGACCGCTGGAGATCATCTAGCCCAGTCCTTCACTTAGTCTGCGAGAGTCAGCTAGAGCAGGTTGGTCAGGGCTGCGTCCACTTGGGTTTTGAATATCTTCAAGAATGGAGCCTCCACAACCTCTCTGGGCAACATGCGCCAGAGCAAAGAAGTTTTTTTCTTATACTTAGATGGAATGTCTTGTATTTTGGTTTGAGCCCATTGCCTCTCCTCCTGTCACTGGGCACCATCGAGAAGAGCCTGGCCCCATTTTCTTTACTCCTTCTTATCAAGTATTTATGTACACCAATAAGATTCCCCAGAGCCTTCTCCAAGACAATCAGTCCCAGCTCTCAGCCTCTCCTCATATGACCGGTGCTCCAGTTCCTTAACCACCTTTGTGGCCCTTCATTGGACTCGCTCCAGTATGTCCACCTCTTTTGTACTGGTGAGATGACAATTGGATGCAAAACTCCAGATGTGTCTCACCACAACTGATTCTTTTCCTTCACCTGCCGGTAACGCTCTTCCTGATACAGCCCAGGATGCTGTTGGATGCCCTTGCTGCAAGGACATATTGCTGAATCTTGTTCAACTTTGTGTCCACCAGGAACCCCAGTTTCTTTTCTGCCAGACTGCTTTCCATCTGGGTGCCCCCCTGCCTGTACTGGTGCCTGGAGTTGCTCCTCCCCAGGTGCAGGACTTTGCAGTTCCCCTTGTTGAACTGCATGAAGGTCCTGTCGGACGATTTCTCCAGCCTGTTGAGGTTGCTCTGGATGGCAGCATGACCCTCTGCCCTATCAGCTACTCCTCACAGTTTTATATCATCAGCAAACTTGCTGAGGGTGCGCTCTCTTACCATATAAGTCATTAATGAAGGTGTTAAACAGTGTTGGCCCCAGGATCAAACACTGGGGTACACCACCAGTGGCTGGCTTCTGAACTTTATGTTGCTGGTCTCAAGCCCTTCAGCCTGACAGTTCAGCCAGTTTTCGCTCCATATCGCTGTCCATTTATCTAGGCCATTTCTCATCAGTTTGCCTATGGGGATGTTACAGGAGCCTCCACAAAATAAACAATGTTAACTGCTCTTCCCTCATCTACCAAGCCAGTCACTTTGTTGTAGGAGGCTATCAAGTTGGTCAGGCACAACTGCCCCTTCGTAAATCCAGGGTGACTACTGCCATTTACCTTCTTGACCTTAATATATTTGGAAATGGTTTTCAGAAGAATTCATTCCATCATCTTTCTAGGAATTGAGGTGAAGCTTGCTGGCCTGTAGTTCCTTGGATCCCACTTCTTTCCCTTCTTGAAGCTAGCAATGACACCTCTTTTTTTCTTTTTTTCCAGTCCTTGAGAACCTCTCAGATTGGCTTGACCCTTCAAAGATTTTAAGAGTGTCCTCACAATGATATCTGGCAGCTCCTCCAGCATTCAGGGGTGCATCTCACCAGGACTCACGGACTTTTGCATGTTCAGTTTAGTTAAATGTTCCCCAAACTCATCTTCCTCTAACAAGAGTAAGTCTTTATTCCTCCAGACTTCTCAACAGGTCTCAAAAGCTTGTGACTGCTAAGGGCAAATCTTAATAGTGAAAAACAAGGTGAAGAAGAGACTGAGTGCCTCAGCTTTTTCCATGTTCCTTTGTCACTGAATGTGTCCCCTGCCATATTCACTAGTGGGTCCATATTTTTCCCTAGACTTCCTTTTGCTGCAGATGGACCTGTAGAAGTCCTTCTCATTGTCCATCATATCCTTTGCTTTGACTTTCCTAACCCTGCACACTAGGACAGTGACTCTATGTTGCTCCTGGATCACCTGACCCTACTTCCACCTCCCAAATGATTCCTTTTTACATTTCTGTCTACTCGGGAGTTCCTTGTTCATCCACACAGGCCTCCTGCCAACTTTTCTTGATTTCCTACTTGCTGACATGGACCATTCTTGAGGCTGGAGGAGGTGATCCCTGGAAGTCAACCAGCTCTCCTGGACTCTTCTTCTCTCCAGGACCATCTCCCATAGGATTCTTCCAGACAGATACCTGGAGAGGCTAAAGTCTGCTCTCCTGAAGACCAGGGAACTGTGATCCTGCAATTTGCCTTATTCCCTTCTATCAGGATCCTGAAGTCCACCATCTCATGGTTACTGCAGCCAGGGCTACCCTGAGCCTTCACAACCCTGACCTCTTCTTCCTTGCGTGTAAGTATGAGGTTCAGCAGAGTGTCTCCCTTTTGGACTCCTTGGTCATCTGTGTCAGGAAGTTATCACCAATGCACTCCACGAAACTCCTGGATTGCTTGTACCCTTCTGTGTTGTCCCTACAGCAAATATTGGGGAGGTTGAAGTCCCCCTTGAGGACTAGGGCCTGTGAACGTGAGACTTCTTCCAGTTGTCTGAAGGTCTTATCTACTTCTCTTCCTGATCAGGAAGTGCTTAGCAGACACTTACCACAACATTGCGCACATTGTTTTTGCCCACTAATCTTGGCCCTTTAGATCTCACTCAGCTGGCTCATCATCCACCCCCAGGCAGAGCTCTGTCCGTTTCTGCTGCACTCTGGCACAAACGGCAACTCACCTTCCTCACCTTCCCGACCCGTCCTTCCTAAAGGGCTTGCATCCCTCCATTGCAGCACTCCAGTCGTGTGAGCTATCCCACCATGTCTCTGTGATCCCAGTGGAACCATAGCCATGACACTGCAGGCAGATTTCTCAACTCATCACGTTTATCGCCCATGCTGTGGGCGTTAGTGTAGAGGCACTTCAAAGGGGCACCCAAGCCTGCTGATTCCCTGGGAAAAGTGCGAGAGCTTGCCTTGCTGTGCTGTCCCCATATGGCACTTCCATATTGTGCTTGAGGTGGACCCCCTCCTGCTCCATTGTGCTGAATATGAAGTACGTTGTTTCACATGCTCTTTGCCAACCTGCTCCACCCCTGCTTTGTTGGACTGTGGGTTGTCATCTCCCTTCCCTGGTCCTAGTGTAAAGCTGTCCTTGCTGAGTTGGCCAGCTGCCCGGCAAAGGTACTTTCACTACTGAAAGATTTGCAGCTGTGAATCGATTAACGTTTTATAGTCAAGTTCAATACTTTCTGCCCGATCCATTATAGACTCCGCTGAAATTTACTTCAGATATTCTCCTCGGCGGCAGCTGTGCAGATACAGGTGTGTATCTCAGTTGGTTCAATATATTGTTCCCACTGTTCTTGAACTGTCCCTTCTCCCTCAATCATCTGCCATGTACTTAGCTCGGCTTATTTCTATGAGCGAACAAACAGAGATGCTAGGAAGAGGATAAACCTCTTTTAACGGTTTTAAACTGAAAGAGGGTAGATTTAGATTAGATATTAGGAAGAAATTCTTTACTGTGAGGTTGGTGAGGCACTGGAACAGGTTGCCCAGAGAAGCTGTGGATACCCCATCCCTGGAGGTGCTCAAGACCAGGCTGGATGGGGCTTTGAGCAACCTGATCTAGTGGGAAGTGTCCCTGCCTGTGGCAGGGGGGGTTGGAACTCGACGATCTTTAAGGTCCCTTCCAATTCTAACCATTCTATGATTCAAAATGTTCCAAAACTAGGTGCATGGCAGGTGTCTGGTAAGACGGAACATAACTTCACTTATAGAGAAAAAGATATCCTGTTTCTATGGCTGTTCACCTCCAGACTGCTCCCAGGAAAAGCCATTCTTTTGTAGCAGTGTCAAGTTTCACTCCAGCCCTCTGCATTCCCGAAAGTTAGAGCCCCACATACACAGGTTTGGCAGCACTCTCTGATGAAGAGTGGCTGTGGGCTCTACCATCGCCGCCCAGATTCCCGCTTGCTTCAGGTGCCTGACCTATGGGAAGATGGTTCTTGTGCTTAAAACATACCAAAATGCGATTCAGCAGGCCTGAGCTCGAGACACAGGCTTGAGGGCGCTAATAAAACGTAGCAGTGAGTGCTTTGCTGCTGCAGCGCAGCAGAGGCGAAGACAGTAAGGGGACGAGTTCCAACAGGTGTGTAAAGGGGAGTTAGAGGTGGGTTTTAATTTGGGGATTTTTTTTTTTGGCTTTTTTCCCCACTTTTTCAGCTCAAGACGGGCCACGCCTCGTCAGGTTCCCGCCTATTCTCCCGCCGCCTGAGGGCCAGGTTCCCCCAGCGCCCGCGCCCGCACCCGCACCCGCGCCCGCACCCGCGCCCGCGCCCGCACCCGCGCCCGCGCCCGCACCCGCGCCCGCACCCGCACCCGCTCCCGCTCCCGCGATGGGCCCCGCCCCCGGCCCCGCCCCGCCCCCGGCTGCAGGAGACAATACCGCAGCCCCGCCCCGCCGCCGCGCGCCCGTTGGCTCCGCGTCGTTCCCGCATGACGTCACCGGCGGGGCGGGCGCGCGGCGCCGGATTTAAGGGGCGGTGCGGGGCGCGGCCGCCGCTGCGGTGGCGAGTGCGGGAGGCGAAGGTACAGGCGGCGGAAGAGGACACCGTCCCCAGCGAACACCGGCACCATGCGTGAGATCGTGCACATCCAGGCCGGGCAGTGCGGCAACCAGATCGGCGCCAAGGTACGGGGCGGGTTGCGGGAGGGGGTGCCTTCACGTTGGGAAAGCAATCGCGGGTCCGGCTGCCCTGCGGTCCCCCTCTCCCTCCCCCCTCCTTCGCGCCGCCGCCGTCCGTGTGAGCTGCCACCGGGCTGGGCGCTGGCTGGGATATGCCCGGGCTCCGGTCCGCCGCTGCTCTGCCTTCCTGCGGGCAGCCGCGGCAATGCTCTCCCCCCACCCCCCCGCCGCTGCTTGCCTCGCCCCTCTGCAGCCACAGCTGCCGCTCCTGAGGGAGGGAACGGGAACGAGCCTTGTTTCAGTGCCACGGATCTCACAAACACACACACACACACCCGCCGAGGGTGTTGGAGGTACTGCCATCTTCTTGTAGAGGCTTAGAAGGTCTTAAGCCACTGCTAGACAATGGGAGACCACCGAACTTGAGATACCCCGGGGCTGTCATCCTTTGGGTGCAAGCTATAAAATAATTAATTTGCACCTCGGTGCTCCGGCTGCCTGTTTGCCCTCTGCCCATTCAGCTGCCGTGGCCAGGGAAGCCCCATCTGCACTGACTCACCTTCCTCCCCGGGCAGCTGCTGTGCCATGCCAGGGAGTGGTCGGCATGCACAACCCGTGCTGGTGGGTGTGATTGGCACTGGCCAGCTGTGATTAATCGTTGCCTGTTTCCAAAAATTTCTCCTAGTTCTGGGAGGTCATCAGTGACGAGCACGGCATCGACCCCACGGGCAGCTACCACGGGGACAGTGACCTGCAGCTGGAGAGGATCAATGTCTACTACAATGAAGCTGCTGGTAAGTGTGTCTGTTTCCTCAGGCATCCTTAAATAAATAGGGCAGACAAGGCAGTTCATTGTGGCTGGAAAAATCCCTGAACAAGAGCTGTCATGTGCTTGTGATGCCTCGAAGAGCTTTGTTCTCAGAATGGCTCTGATAGTGCAGTGCGGTAGTCTATTGGGAGAGCGAGCTTCTCCAGTGACATGTGGGAAGGTGGAAGGGAGCACAACAGGGTTGCTGTGATACCGGCTGTGGGGCTGTAACACTGGTGCTGGTTCCTCCCGCAGGCAACAAGTACGTCCCCCGTGCCATCCTGGTGGACCTGGAGCCCGGCACGATGGACTCCGTGCGCTCCGGCCCCTTTGGACAGATCTTCCGGCCCGACAACTTTGTCTTTGGTGAGTGAGTGTGGGATGGAGGAGCCCCAAAGCAGGACCTCCCTGCACAGAAAAGGCTCAGAGGGAGTGTGCCAAGTGACCCGGGGGACCTGAATCCCAACAGCACAGTGGGGGTGGGAGGGAGGGGTGAACCCCACGGGGCAGGAGAAGTGGGATCATCTCTGTTCCTCCCTGGGGCACTAACGCGGCACCTTGCTGCTTGTCCAATGCTCCAGGTCAGAGCGGGGCTGGCAACAACTGGGCCAAGGGGCACTACACGGAAGGCGCTGAGCTGGTGGACTCTGTCCTGGATGTGGTGAGGAAGGAGTCGGAGAGCTGTGACTGCCTCCAGGGCTTCCAGTTGACCCACTCGTTGGGCGGCGGCACGGGCTCTGGGATGGGCACCCTGCTCATCAGCAAGATCCGGGAGGAGTACCCCGACCGCATCATGAACACCTTCAGCGTCATGCCCTCCCCCAAGGTGTCGGACACGGTGGTGGAGCCCTACAATGCCACCCTCTCTGTGCACCAGCTGGTGGAGAACACGGATGAGACCTACTGCATCGACAACGAGGCCCTGTATGACATTTGCTTCCGCACCCTGAAGCTGACCACTCCCACGTACGGGGACCTCAACCACCTGGTGTCGGCCACCATGAGCGGCGTGACCACCTGCCTTCGCTTCCCCGGCCAGCTGAACGCCGACCTGCGCAAGCTGGCGGTCAACATGGTGCCTTTCCCGCGGCTGCACTTCTTCATGCCAGGCTTCGCCCCTCTCACCAGCCGCGGCAGCCAGCAGTACCGAGCCCTGACGGTGCCCGAGCTGACGCAGCAGATGTTCGACTCCAAGAACATGATGGCCGCCTGCGACCCCCGCCACGGTCGCTACCTGACGGTGGCTGCCATCTTCCGAGGCCGCATGTCCATGAAGGAGGTGGACGAACAGATGCTCAACGTGCAGAACAAGAACAGCAGCTACTTTGTGGAGTGGATCCCCAACAATGTGAAGACGGCCGTCTGCGACATCCCCCCGCGTGGCCTCAAGATGTCCGCCACCTTCATTGGCAACAGCACGGCTATTCAGGAGCTCTTCAAGAGGATCTCGGAGCAGTTCACGGCCATGTTCCGGCGCAAGGCTTTCTTGCACTGGTACACCGGTGAGGGCATGGATGAAATGGAGTTCACGGAGGCCGAGAGCAACATGAATGACCTGGTCTCCGAATACCAGCAATACCAGGATGCCACTGCTGACGAGCAGGGGGAATTTGAAGAGGAAGGAGAGGAGGATGAGGCTTAAGTCCCCTGGTATCAAAGGAACTTCTGTAAAGCAGGCATGTGTACTGAATGACTTCTCATAGTGGTGGTGAAGCATGTTCTCTAGAAGCTGTATACCCAATTATCCTCTCAACACTTGTAACTTTGACACATTTCTCAATGTAACAGTTCTGAATCCCCGTTATTACAATGTTTTTTGTCCTTTAATGTTAAGAGCACATAAAGGCATGTATTCTAGATCATGTTTTCTGTCTTTCTTAACACCTGTATTGGACACAGAACAGCTATTCAGCCCATATGTCAAGAAATAAGTTTAAAGACTTGTCAGAAATCTGGCAGCACAGTGGTGTGCTCTGATCCACTAAGGCTTACATATTCTCAAAATGTATGCTTCTCATGCAAATACCTTTCATGTTTTTTCTTACAGGACTCAAACCTACCTGTAACTTGAATGAAAATGGAAAGCCAACTAAAATTCCTAAACAAGGCAAGGACAAACACCTCTAATTTGTTTTACAGTTTAAGTCAGTGTAGGAAATCCTCAACTTGTCTGTTGAAATCCTCTGCAAAACGCAGGTGTAGATTATGCTTTCCTTCTGGCATCAGAAGCAACCTTAAGAGGAGGGAAAAAAATCAAATGCTGAATATGCATTGTATTCTGTGAGCATAGGTAATTAAAATACTTTTTGCCTTTTTCTTGCTCTTGGTTACCCAAGTACTGGGTACCCAAGAACTGAAGTAACTCTTGTTTTAAGTACTGTCCCCATGTATGTGGTTCAGAATGTGAACCACAGCAACAGTTGAAGCAACAAGCATACTACTCCTCCCACTTTGGGGAAGATGAACTAAGCCTAAAACAAATTTTTGTGTCCTAGACCCAGTTTCTAGGAACCTTTCTGGTGGTACGCAAAGAAGATAACCTTCCAGAATTACTGTGAGTGGGATCCATCTTTAAAAGGTATGTCAAGTACTTGAGTTCTTTTGCCTCTTTCGGAGAACAGTGGTTGTGCCAGGCAGTGAAAACACTGAAGAGATCACTACAAATATATAGATTTCTTGTCACCACCCAAACTTAGTTAGCATTTGAATTCTAATCTTTCTGCAAAAAAAAAAAAAAAAAAAAAAAAAAAAAGACAAAACCCAAACCTAACACCATCCATTCATCCATTAAAGTGAAAAAGGCAGTCAGGACTTCTTAAGCTATAACAAAAGCCTAGGATTAGTATCTATGAAGGAGGTTACATTTTTAGACTGTAATACTGATATGAATGCTACTTGCTGTTGCTTTCTATCTGGGGAAAAAACTTTATACCTCAGGTATGTGCTTTCTTTTCTTTATACGGGGGTGGGAAATTCTTTATTTTATTCTACCACTTACTAAGCAGTTTCAACAGAGGCAAAAACATCTTGACTGATACTTTGCTATGTTGCTTTCATGTCATCTAAGCCCCACTACAGCATGGGAGACCTCGCTGCTTTTAGTGGTGACAAGTACTGTTTTTTCTCGGGGGGGGGGGGGGGGGGGAAGTGCGTGAACATACTCAGCTCTTCTAGCACTTCTGTCTGAATTTCATTAAGTATGCTTCATCAAAGACCAAGCAAACCCATAGCGCTGTGGATGGTATTCACCACTGCTGTTAAGCCACTGTAACGCTACCTAACTCTAGCCATACCATGCAAATACAGATTGATGGTGCGCTCTTTTACCATGAGAGAAACAAGCAATGTATCTGCACTATAATCAGCAAAAGCTTTTTCAACTTTACTGCTTGATAAAAATCAAGGCAAGAAAAGTTGATGGTAGGAGCATGCATTACTGAAAATATGCTTAATTTAAGGTTTTCTTCTGCCTCACAATGGAACATGTCATCTCCAGCGCAACAAGGGAAGAAGGGGACCATGCACCTGAGTATTAATTACTGAGAACACCATTAGTCTCATTTCTTTTCTGATAAATGTGCATAGGGGGGAGAAATTCAGCATGAAGACATGCAAAGAACCCCCTTACTTTACATTTTATTGGATCACAACTTCTAACACTGTTTTCTCCTCTGCTTATCTTTCAAAGAGAATCTATCTGATCATTGTCTAGTTTTTGTGATGACTTGCCTTAGTCAGCATCTGGAACATTTTAGAGCTCAGTGAAACCTAACAGGATGATAGGTGTTCTGAGCAGGGCATGTGGGAGTAACTAACTAGCAGACATGGAATGAAACACCCACGTGTGATTGTTAGGAAGGTCTCTTGTTCTCATCTTCCTGTGGCATAATGCATTTCTATGAACATCGGGGCTGACTTTAAGATAAATATATCACTCAACTTTTCACTGAGATGACACCAATGAAACAGTTCCCTACACTCTGCATTCATAAAAATGGGGTTTGTTCTCCTAATTCTCTTCTCCAAGTGCTAATCATCACAGTTTGTTATTAAGTAGTAATAGAACTGTTTAATTTGTGTGCAAATCTATGAAGAAAATTCATCTGGTGAAATCCCAGTTTTTTATAGGAAGCTGGAGGCTTCAAATGAAGCAGATGGTGCCCTGAGATTTTCTTGTTTATAAAGCAGTATCTCTGAGCATAGCTGTACACTTTTTCTTATTTTGCTTTTCTTAAAAACACTGAAGACTGGACAGTTGGAAAAACAAAACCTTTGAGGTGGTTGTTCACGTCAAGGCAGAACAAACATCGGTATCCTGTGCTCCTCTCCAATTACTGGGAATCTCTCTCCATTCATAGCATCTAAATTCACTGCTCTACCAAATGGGGCAGAAAGAGGTCTTGCAACAAAAGGATTGCAATGGCCACAACAGAGAAACAGAAGAAATTTGCTTGTTTTGATAAACATTAGGGAGTGGCTCTGTGTGTGAAGTGGAAAGAGGAAAAGGACCTTACTTGGTTTCTCTCAGAGAACGTTAGGAAGGAGCTTATTGAGATACTATATTTATATCACAAGAAAGGTTCACCTACACCGTTTGCATTGTAACTTGCAAGTGAAGTTTAGAATAGTTCTGTCTGTGGCAGAGATAACTTGTCCAAATAACTTTTGTTTTGTTTCTTACTTTGTGGCTTTGAACTTCATTTCTTCAACAATGATCTATAAATACTCCATTGTATAACTTACCGGGAGCCTTTGATGTGCTTATGAATGTATTCTGCATGAGCCCTTGGAACCAAAGGGTCTTTCTCGCCATGAATTATAAATGTGGGACATTTAATATCTGGCAGCAACTGTTGGCAGATATTACCTAGGGAGAAAATAAATGAAGGTCACACTTTGTTTTAAAATAGTATTAATGACTGAAACTGTTTCTGTAAAGGACCGTGAATTCCACTGGGTTCTAGCTATTGCCTCTCCTTTTGGATAGCTTGCAATTAATCTGCAGGAATATGTAATCAGAACTAAAATTAACATTTCTTTCTCCAAAATATTACTTCACTGAAATTTGCTTCATTAATGGATACTAGCAGAAATGGATAGAGCAAATGAAGTACTTCTGTCCCACATTTCCCCCAGGCTCTCTTTGACTGTTCAAAGCAAACCCATGCAGCTCTTTCCTGGCTTTCTTCTTTTCAGCCTGAGCCTTATGTCCTTGGTGTTTAGGCTACGTTCTGTTACATCCGTTGTCAGTTAAAAGATTTGCTACTTTTATCAACAAGTTAACTTAGGTTGTACTCACGCCTGTTCCGCCTTGTGGCCCTTTTGCTGTGTACAATAACTAAAACTATACAAAGGTTATTCTCCCTGCCCATTTATCTTACAGAACTTCAAGAATAATTTCATCCACACTAGTCTTTAATCTCACTAGAAGTAATTTTAATGCTTTTCCTTAAAGACTTTTCTATTTTTTCCCCCTTTCTTTTCCCCTTGCCCCTTAGTAACCCAGTTTCCATACTCTGCCTAATTTGCCATGCTCTCACAAGAGAATCTGTGGGCAAAACATACTTGATGAGTTTTATGTTCCATTTATCTTTGAGCTTTGCCCTATTTGTAGTTGTCTCCTCGCAGCTCCTAACAGCTGTACAGTTAATGATCATATATGCATGCTTTCCTTAGCTCTAAAGTCATATGCTGTTTCACTAAGTTTTCCCAATTCTTTGGTTATTTATATAGACTTAGTTTGCAGTTCTACCACCTAAATATTTTCATTTAGAACGTTTTACCCATAGTCCTCAGACACCTGCACAAATGACTGTTTTTCAGAACAAGTATATTTAGGTTATTTACCTAAGGGTGTAGTTGGCAGTCAAACTATTATTTCCAGTCCTAAAACTGTTTTGTACTATAACCATTGGATTATATTTACTCCAAAAGCACAGAACAGCAAGAAGAATCTTGAATTTTCCAGCTTTATGCAACTTATTCAGTTTCATTAAGTGTTGGGACCTTCTAAAAGTTAAATTCTTACAGCATTTCACACTAAAAGCTGTCTCATTTAGGGCAAATAGTTTATTTCTTAAAAAGAGCTTGAGTTGAGTTTTTGACCAACAAAGGCTTTGCTGTCCTCACTTTATCTCTGATGGGCTTTATCAACCCCTTTTCTAGTATTTGCCATATCTGCACGTTTTGTGCAGTGGGTCTTAACGTTAATTTCGAGGAGGCCTGCTTGTAGTCTAAATCACCCTCTCCAAGCTATGCCTGAAAAAAACCCTGCAGTCTGATGGTTGCTTATCTTTTTTTTAGGAAGAGTTAGGCTTCTCCCAGTATCTGACCCAGCATCTAGGTAATTCAGCTCCTTGTTATGTGTCTCCAGGTGGCTTCTTTTTCACAGTCACTTCATCTCATAGTGTTTGAGGCATGTGCAGGCAGTAAAAGGGTGTCACAGCCAGAGTTTCGCCAGCCTGGGCTTTGGACTTAAGAATAAACTATTGTTAAGGAGGTGCATACTAGAATGAGTAAAATAAAATCAGATCATAATTTGTTACGTCACTCTACTGGGAGAAATTCTAGTACCACGTTGCTGATCCTGTGCAAAACTTTATGTAAAAAATATGAAATGAAGGAATGTTCCTTGTAGTACCTGTTGCCTGTTAATGTATGTCACCTCCTGTCTTTCATTATGAGTGCTACAGGAAAATGCATGTAAGACAATTACAAACTCCTTGTTTTATGTACTATGTGTTTCTGCTTTAGGCAAATTAAAAGCAATTTTCCTCTGAATTAAAACAGAACCATGGGTATCCTTGGCTGCAAAAGACTGTAGAGTAACTGCAGAAATCTTCAGAGATAAACATTTAATAATTATATTGTCTAGTTCAACTCTTCTTTTTGGATTTTTAAACACCTAAGCTCTGTCAAGTGTTTTTAAAATATGTTTTGTTTATTCTGAGTTCTCAAAATCTGAATTTCCTTCTTTTTTAACTCAATCACTATATGCCACTAGTTTTGCAATAGTGCTTCAACTCCTGTTTCCAGAACTGGAATGAACACACCTCACTTGGGATATCTTAACAATGTCACCAAGAGGTAATCCTTTGACACTGAGAGAGGAGAGGAGAAAAAAGCTTGGGCAGAATCCCTCCTGTTCAGTCTGCACAAAAGCAATGATTTAATAATGTAGTTTTGTGGCAGAACAAGAGGAGAGACTCATCAGCTTATGCTTCCCATAAATGTGTTTTCCTCCTGTACCTTGGTGGTTCTGTGAACCATCTACAAAATAATTGCTTTATTCACGAGTGTGAGTCAGACCCAGTTTTTAATACCATATGCAGAGTCCTTCCTTTACTGGCTGCTGGGAGTACTGTTAGATTTTTTTTATCCAGAACTGTCTGCTAGTATAATCGCTTCAGTGTAACATTGTAAAAGCCTTACCATCTGATTTTTCAGCAAAGCGAGATATTCCATCTACCCAAGCCTCACAGGTTTTTGCAAAGTATTTATGTCCATACATCTCTTCTAGTGGTTTCTTGACCTTTTCACTCCACTTTGAAACATCTCGGATGCCTACGTAAAATCACATTGAAATATGTTAAGTCCTTTCCGGCAACAAGATACAACCCAGGACTGCCAACACCCAATATGAGTAAGTTTTCAAACCAGACTGCAGATGTGTATTTCGAACTTGAAACCACACTGAATGGTTTTAAACCTTTCATAGTATGGAAAGGTGGTTTTACAATCTCTGCTAGGGTCTTTCTGAGTTGCAGAAGACTGTCTTGTTATTGTGGTCACAAGGAACAGCATTAAATAATAATAATCAAGGACCCAGTCCTAAAACTTCTGATGTTTCTTTTTGGAGGGTTTGCACAAGAGGAGCTCAAGGAGGTACTCTGCGTATAAAAAGGGGACTGTTCTATAACAGTGTGCCAGAGCTGGCAATTCTTTTTTATATCCTTCAGCCCTTTGCTTTGGCTCATGGATGGAAGTTCTTCCATGGCTCCTACCAGTATTCGGAGGAAGGAAGCTCTTACTAAGGCATTCCAGCAGGCTGACATCATGGTACATTTGCCATAGTCTTACAGAAAAACAAGCAACTCTACTTAGTAGAGCCCTGTGACTCATGGCAGGCTGGCTAAAGCTGTACAAATAATCTGACATTCTAGTTATTTATTTATCTATCAGATTTACCTATTTTTTCCCCCTAACATTTTCAGTACTGCTTACAAACCAGATATTCACAAGAGTAACTCACAAAACTTTACTTCAGCTATACATCTTTGTACCAATAAAGCCCAAAACAACATTGGCATAGCAGAGAACCTGAAAGCACTGAGTCATCAAACAGCAATATATGCCACTAGCAAAGCTTTTAATTGGTTTCAAATGGGAATTAATGGAAGAAGCTGTTAATTAACAAACAGAATCTGTCCAGCTAAATGAGCTAGGTAGCAGTAACTGAAAGTGCTTTATAACAGCATCCAACTGGAAATGAGCTTGCTCATCCCAGGCTAGCTGTTACTGAACAGCTGTTTCCCTTATCGAATCTACTGGTTTATCCTTGTGGCTGGCCTTAATTTAAAAATGGGGTGAGACGGGGGCAAGCTAACGTTGAAAAGACACAGATACTAAATAAACACCTTTCTCTCCTACGAAGCCCTTCACTCCAGCTGAGATGCACTGATGGGCCAGTTGTAGAAGGCTTGTGCTGCTGCTCTCTGAGCTCCATCACCCAGACAGAGATGTTGAAAGCACCAGTCCACAAAGAGGTCAGCATTGTTGTGTGTGCTCTGTGTAAAGTAAGACTTTTTTTTTTTACTTTTTTTTTTTTTTTACATTTTAGCCTGTTGGCTGATACTAACTGACATGCACTTCATTACATAATAAAAATTTCATACATATAAAAGCACGTAAAGAAATAAAGCAGCGCATTTACACAGGTAAAAAGCATTCTGCTTACTGAACTAAAAAATATACTACTACTACTACTACCAATGAAAGTGCTTTAGTACAAGTGAGGTAAGTACACAAGTGCAACACATGCACTTGTAATTTAGCTGAAGGGAGACAGTCAGATTTCACAGCTGGTATAAATCAAAATCCAATCACTTCAATGAAGCAGTACTGGGTTATATTTGCTGAGAGCCTCTTCTAATTTCTAATTTCAAAAGAAAATAAGGTCTCTATGAGTTCACTGGCAGTTTTTGCTATTTTCCTTTAAGGTGACAAATGGCTAGATTCTATTTCATGTGAGTGGAAAAAGGATCACAAATCCCACATTTCTTTACTTTGCAAAGGTTTTGTAGCCACAATAATTAACTTTAAAGGAACACAAATAAGAAAGGCATCCTGGGACACTTACTTGAATGATTAATTTGCTCCCTTAATGCAAATGGTAAGTTATGAGCTTGTTTTCTTACTGTCTATGTATTATATAGGCCCCAGAGGCAAAATTTGTTACCTGCTAGCCAGTGATTTTTCTGTGGATCTTGTCTAAATTTGCACAAGATGCAAGAAAGGAAATAAAGCCTGGGATCAGTAGTATTATTTGCAATTTATTTTTAGGAACTTGTTACAGCAACAAAAATTTTGCTTTCTGAAAACTACTGACAACCTATTATAACTTATGCTTTTCAGCAGCCATTTGTAAGGGCTTTTTAAAAATTACATTATATTACCCTTGGAGTAATTGTTAGGGAGCTTCTCACCATGACTTTAATCTATCCTTATACTTAGCAACATGGTGAATTTTGTGTCCTGTTCCTTTAGGTTTGTTATGTTGTCAACTCTGTCTCCATTTAGCTGTTGTGTAACTAAGATCTTTAGGTCAAGAAGAAATGAGAATAATTCTTTTAGATATGATATTCAGTTTGTACATACCATTATAAATTCTCACATCCTCTTGAGTAACGCTGGCATTTGCTCCCCAGACAACCAGCTTGTGGATAAGAGTTGGATACTTTGCAGCTGCAATGAGGGCTGTAATTCCACCATCACTCCACCCCAGCAAAGAGAACTTCTTAAATTTCAGTGCCTTGATTTATACAAGAAAGTTATATGCAAATCATCAGTTGGTTTTACAAGCAAATATCAAATATGTCTTGAAAACTAACAGTACAGATATAGACACAACACTACATAGTTGAACTATAGTTAGCTTTCATAATTAGAAAATATAATTTTCCTGCTATATGTAAAAATACTTTAAAAAAAGTTCAAATATTTAGAAAATTAGAAATTATACCTGCTTTTTGAATTTTCTCCAACTATTTAAAGAAATGGGCAGTAGCCATATTAGATTCTTGCTGCATTTAAAAAGGTCCTCTTGAAAATAAAAAGTATTTATAATGGAGAGTAAAGACCTTTTTAGAGAACTTGATGGTATCAAGAATCTGTGGATTCTCTTGGAACCAAGTCGGCAAAGACTATCACAGTATGGGATGGTAAGCAATCCAACACCAAGATGAACTTAGGAAAAAGAAAAGTTTAAGGCTTGAGAAATGGAACCCAGTGATCTAATTTACTGATGCTAGCTCATCTGAAAAAAAAAATATCTGCTCTGTAACAACCAAAAAAGTATTTGCTACAGGATTGTATCAAATTTTAGTGCCTAATTCACACTTTCTGAAGCTTTTAAGTATACATTTTAAATGTTATTTCATGGTGAATTGCAATTCAAAAATGTTAATAATGAAATTCCTCCTTCTTGAAAAAGAAGGATCAGGCAAAAAAATATGACAACCAAGACTTTAATTCATTCTGACTCGTACAATGCTTTCCACTAGAATCTGAAACTCTTCTCTCCTCATAGACCACAATTTGTGGTAAGGGGTACTGGCAGGGACAGGAGAGAGGATTTTGTGTGTGATGTTCAGTGGGCAAAGGGCGGGGAAGGTAAAGGCACTCAGAAGCAAATGCATCTGAAGGTTGTATAGGGACGATATTCAATGGTTAAGCAGTATTTGCAGCCTTGCATACAGAAACCTCAGTTTGTGAACTCTTTCAAAAACAAACATAAAGGTTTCAAAGTGCCTTTTTTGTTTGTCTTTGCAGAAATTACAGCCTTTTAGATGTGATTGAGAAAGATGATGTACTTTTGGAGGAAAAAGAGCAAGTTAGTTTAATGGCTTGTTTTGGTGCTTGGTGTTCTGTCGTTGGAAGTGCAGGCTTGCTTTTTCTGTCCAAAGAAAGCAAAAACGCAAGCAGTGAGAGAAACAACTACAGAAAGAGAAAAAGCAGTTTCTAGTCTGGAAGCTCACTCCTGCTTGTAAACTTAATGCTTATGTGAGGTATAACTTCATCAGTCAACTCAATACCTAGCAAACTTCTATCGCTAGCAGGCTTTTCTGGTTTTGGCTTCTTCCTTGGTATTAGGTTCACTGTAGCGTTGCTCAGTATTAGATTTCACCCAGCTAAGCCTGGAAAGAAAATAAGGTAGGGGAAAGAAAGAGACACGTAAGGTAAGAGCTGACAGCAAGAAAAGAGACCTGCGAATTTTAGCAGCTGATCACAAGTTGGCTCTGGCCTGCTGAAAAAGTATTTATCTGTGACCAACATTCAGTATCGTGCTGCTGAAAGGTTATTGGTGTCTTGGCAAGTTTCAGTAGTTGGCAGCAGTGCTTGTAAAGTTTAAGTTTTTGCTGTTGCTGCTGCTGTTCTCCTATCTCCAATAGCAAATTACGGATCTCAAAGTCGGCTGATGGGTGGAATAGCTGATTAAAATTTTTGTTCTTCATGCCAGGTTATTTGCCAATGCTTCAGCTGAGATCTATTTGCCTCCGGTACTTCTCTTGTTTACTAGACATTATCTTGATGCATTCTTCAGGTTGTCTCAGGGTGCCTTTGCAGCAGGGGGAATTTAATTTATTCTTCGCAGCTTTCCAAAAAACAATGCGATGTAACAGATGTGTTGGATATGACATGAATGTGTGCTTACTTTAATCTTGAACGACTTACAGTACAGGCCTCTACCTAACATTGGCAATAACCTGAGAGCTGGCTGCACCTCCTCAATTCTGTGTGTGACTTCGCGTTAGCTTTACTCTGTAGTGAACAAAACCTCTTTTGAAATCACCTCCTCTATCCAGGCATTGAAATGCAATCAAATGATCACGTATGCTGTGACAGAAGTAATTTACAACAGTGAGTTGCAATACAACAGTACTCTGTACTGTGTGCTTTCATTTGATCACAGGGAGTATATCACAAATAAGGGTTGTGGTTGATCTTCAAAAACTTGGAGAAGCCCAAGCCCATCCTTTCACTAGGAGAGTAGCCCTGAAGAGTAAGAACCTCTTAAATATCAACACTAATTATTTCCATGATTGTTTTAATGCTATTGGCCTTTGATATGGTTAGACATTGGGATGGAGTGCAGCAAAGTGGACTTATTTGCATTATACTCCTTTTATTTCAAGCAAACCCCTTCACAGAACACATACGGTGATATAGAGCAGTGTCATCTGCATCAAGGTGCTAAATACTCAGCAGAATTGCAGCTTTTGTTATTTCATAGAAACCTTGCAGCACTCGCAGCTCCAACAGAGACACCAGAATCTGAAGGAGCCTAGAATAAAGGCTCACCTACACGGATGGGTTTTTTTTGGCAGTATAGGCCGGATGGTGTATGTAAACCATACATCATTATAAAGACTTCTGCAGGAGTTGTGGCTTTGTTTTATTCTGGAAATCCTAGTTGCGATGATTCCTTGGGATTTGTGTTATCTTTAAGTTATGCTAAAATAGAAGCAAGTTAACCATGCTTGGAAGATTTTAATAGTTTGTTCTTATATGCTTATGTCAATAAACATCTTCAAAAAAACAGGATGCTATGTCTCATTTGTTTTGGCAGCTTTAGCGAGTGGTAGGCTGCTGTCCTGTTTGACTGGAAGCTACATGGTTACGTTCTCTTTGGGGACAGCTCTGTTTTCTACTTTGCACGTATTTGTATTTGAACAGAGACAGGAAAGAGGTTACAACCATTTAGACTGAAAGTTTGTCACCTATCCATGGCAGTATCTTTATTTTCTTTGTTATCGTAGCAGAAGAAATTGGTGATTTACGGTGCAGAGAGATTGCTTTTATGGTTAGAGGGCAAAACTGTGCATTAATCCTCATTCTGCTGTCAGACTTATTTTGTTTCGCTACTCAGAAAGCTCCAGGAAGACTGCATTTCCAGTTTCAGATGGGTTTCTGCAAGGTTACTGCTTATTACAGAAATACAGTTGGATTAACTTGACTGTCTGAATCTTGTCTCATATTTTTGGAATTTTAATGCTCTGCCAACTTTCTTAACATGGCCAAAGAGACTGTACAGCTTAATATAATAAAGCTGAACTATTAGTTGACACTAAACCAGAAAATAGCATTAGCACTTATAGGATGGAATAAGAGAGGAACACAGAAACACAGATTTGTAAAAAAAAATTCTGCAAGATGGAGAAGTAATAACAGCTTTTGGCCATATTCTTTATAATCACAATAGATGTATTAGCTATTAAGATCTGGTATGATCACAGGAACCCTTCGATTTCCCACAAAAATTATTTCAGTAATATGCTGTAAAATGCAAAGTGTCAAGCTAATTTTTAGAATCAAATGTTTCTTGAAATGGGTTGCTCAAGGCAAAATGCCAAGATTCTATTAGCTAGAAAATTTTCTAAGAACATTTCACTACTGTCATCCCTTCAGGTAAACCACTTAGCCATAGACTTTGGTTTTGATATACACTTTACCTAAACTTACATGGTTCTTGGCTGCAAAACTATTAGGGCAGGGTCTTGGAATAAAAAAATATTGCTTTATAATTAATTCCCACTGCTGAACCTCTATGTATATTGCAGAAGAGATGGAAGAAGAAAATATTTTCCAGAGTAGTGTGCATCTGCCCAGTTTTAAGCCTTCATTTGTATGCTCCTTTGCATAATTTGCTGTGTGCTGCAAACAGCCTGCTTAACAGTACTCTTCCTCCTTCTTAAAATTTCAGGAAAACAGCTTTTAAATATATATATATGTAAAATAATAAAATCTTAGAATAGATTTACCTGCATAAGATCCACAGCATCTTTCGCATCCCTCTCAAAGAAATCTGGAGGAAAGTCTCGAGATGGAGGAATGGACTGTCCATATCCCCGAGGATCCCAAGCAACAATTGTGAAAAGTTTCTTATTCATAGACTTGAGCTGTGGTCCAAAATCGGTTTCACCACTCCCTGAAACATCATAATTTTTCAATTATAGTAACTGCCATAATACATACACAGTATACATACTCTAAATGGAAACCTGGGGAAACTTGTATTTTAATTCTAAAAAAGAGATTATCCATCAATTGAAGTACACTTTATCTCTAATAGTAACTAACCATTGCAACTCTCAGACAAGAAGTACCACAATAAAAATATTTAGAACTATCTGCAATACAATCAGAACAAAGCATTTCTGGTAGGTATGTAAGCTTATCAAAAGATGCTTTAATACAGAATCTTAACCTGAGTTACCTGGGTAGGGATTTAGCTTTAACAGATTTAAAGCACTAGGATAGTCATTGTTGTTTATCTGGACAGCACAGATGAAACTGAAAGAGGAGGAATATACTGACTCTAGCTACAAATTTATAACTGAAAAACACTGTGTGAGACAGTTGTTCTTATTTGATAAAACACTTCTGTGAGAATATTGGCGCTTAAAGCTCAGCTTTAAATACTTTATTGCCTGAGGAGACACTGGTGACACAAAAGCATAAAACCATAACCTTTGATTTTTCTATGTATGTTACCAAAACAAGCCAAATACAGCCATTTTTCTGATGCAGAACAGTTTCTTTTATTGATGTCTCAGACCTTCAAAGGATTAAAAAAAATAAATACTCCAGTTTATTGCACTAAGCTGTTTATGAACACTATTGTGAAGGTAAGACTAGAATTTATTTCTTATTTACATTACAGTCATGTGGTAACAGTATCACAAGCTACTAAATTAAAACCTGTTCAGATATCATAAATTCAAATGATGTAAATCAAATGATGTATATCAAATTGGCTATCCATCATTATATTAAAAAGGCCGTTTAAGGGCATTTGAGGTTTTTTCTTCTGTTTACTTGGAGAAATATGTCCTCAGGTAACTCCTCCTATACCATCAACTGATCTAAATGATAAAAGAGGCTGTATATAGCATGCCACATTGAGCTGACTACAGCCTGGCATGATCTCTTCTCTCTTGCAACAACAATTAATGGCTAGAGTCAGAAGAAAAATATCAGGTTGTTTGAAAAATACCAATGTAACCTGATTAATATTAGGCTTATAATAATAATTAGCCTTATATAGGCTTTGTATTAATCTCTGCACTATCATGCATATGCTTGTTATATTTTTTGTAACATAAAAAAGAAATCCATAAGGCTGAAAGCATATCTGAATGCTATGTTTTCTCAGTACTTTTCTAGTTAGAAAGAGAAACATTACTTTTATTTTAATGTAGTTTACAAATAGTCTCAAAACTAATTCTATTGAGCTAAAAAGCACTTATCTGGATGCCATGACACACTTATTAGGCTGTTAATACTGTAAGCAGAATACAATAATATTGAAAAATCAGTATCAGTACAAAGGTAAGAAGTATGTAACAGTCAGAATGTAAAGCTCACCCCCACGTCACCCAAAACCATTAAACAATACACTTAATAATGGTAAAGATACTAAGCCTAACTATTACTGTTTGTAATAATGCTAACTGAACAACAGCAATGTACACATAATAATAATATTACTCACAACTGAAGAAATACATTATTTCTATTTAAAGATTTAGCATTGGCAACAGGATTACTAGTTTAAAAAGCTGTTTAAAATGAATAGGTTAAAATAGATGACAACCAAGGCACTCCTAGCATTAACTTTTTTCCACCATCCCCTTGAGATTTCTTTGAAAGAACCACTTCCTGCCCTTCAGTTCTTGACATTCTATCATCTTGATCCAGCAATTCAGTTAAGCATAAGCCCAACTCTGAGCACAGTAACAGCCCTACTGACAGCCTGCTGTGAACTGATAGTAAGCCTGATTGGTTCTTTAGAACTGCAAGAACTCAGAAAAAAAAAAAAAAAAGCCTGTGTTAATTTCAAAAGGTTGATATCAAAAGCAGTGGTCTCGATGGACAGATACCACTTAGCTAGCAGAACCTGTTGTCCATATCAAAAAGCTGTTGAGAATCTTAATGATGTTGCCCTGAATAACCAAAACATGAAAATACATTTTTAAGCAAAAAGCAAGTCTCAGCTGTGAGTTTTTCACTATGATAATAAACTGCAAGTGTTGCATTATGTCTATTAATTCATTTGGAATGCACCTAGTTTCTAAAAAGAAATGCATAATTCAGTCTGTGCAACAAATATAGCTGACCTGATTTTTCCCCCCCTCCTGTTACTTTGCAACTTGTGTATCTATTTGCTGCCTGTGCTGGACACCCCCTTTGCACAGTTAAATCCAAAAGTGTGAGTGACTATTACACAAGTCAAGACATTGTATAAAAGGGGCCTGGTAAGAGAAATGAAATGAAATCTTTAAAAACTGTTAACTAACTGCACTAACTCTGCCTTTTCCTATCTGTTGTATATGTGGCATTTTTTTTAATGCCAGTGCTCCATATCAGGTGTTGAACATAATACAAATTAGTTTTGTGCAGTCTAGCTTGAGACCAGATGGCGAAAGAGGTGGTTGCTCTACAAAGATAAGACAAAATCTCCAGACCTAGCATTCCGGGAAGCAGAAGAACTGCGTGGCTTCCTTCTCCTGTCTGCTGATAATGCAGGTGGACTCCATTCACTTGGATTTTGGCAGATGTTATTGAAGTACTAGAGATGGGGAAAGAGAAAAAGGGAAACGTTCAGACAGTCAATTCTTGTTACTACATGCTCATTCAAAGAATACAAAATAATTACATTTTCTAGATATTAATGGCAAGACAGTGAGATTTAAATGGGTCACTTGCCTTTCACGGGTGCACAGAAGACTAAACAAAAACGTGTCAGGAGCAGAGAAGTTCAGTTGTGACCACTACATAATATCTGTACTTGGGTTAACTTGGTAGTTAAATGACTTAAGTTACAGGGGAGGAAAAAGAAAAAAAGTCTTGACTATGCAACAAGGGGAATATAAAAGCAGCTTCACATAGCTACAGAAATGTGTTGAGATATTAGAGAAGAGAAACCTCATTCTGTCACCGCGTAACTTTTGAAACAGCTGGTGTTCACCTTGCAATTATTAAACTGAGCCTCTCCATCTGCCAAAGAAACTACAATCTATTGTTATGGTTCCTCATGAACCAGAGGGTCTACAACAAAAAACACCTTGCACTGAGATGAGGGTGAAGAAGAATCATGTGATAACAGTGTATCTGTCAGGAGATAATGCTTAATAGGAAAATACCACATGACCAAACCCCCCACCCACTAAAGAAGTTCCACAGAAACTGACCATGTAGACCACTTCTCAGCCCTGGTCTCTAACCCCCTACGTTAACCTTCAGTACAAAGCAAGACGTGTAAATGCAAACAGGTAATCTGAGATACCATGCCTAGATACAAACATCTAGCGAGAAGAAAAAGTGACATAGATTGGAGGTATCTTCTTAATAGTATAAACCATAGCATCTGCTCTCCCAAGCAAGTTTGTGCCCTAATGGTTGCAAGACATCTTTTCAACAATCTAACTAATTTTATTTAAAGGTAGGAATACAATATGAATTTTGCCATTTGGTTACCCAATGGTTAACTCTTATTCCCTGCACTTCTCAATTTACCTAGATATTCTTGCCCCATGAATTCAATCAATGTGAATTTCACGCACATATTTACAGAAATGTGGTTTTCCAGTCTGATGTGTAACAATAATCTCTACTCCATACGTACTGTGTACCTTACTAAAAATTCAATTTTAACATGTAAAATCTGAACTAATTACAGCACATAAGCATAGTTCCACTTGTAGAGTTTAAAATGATGGATTAAAAGTAAAAAATCCCACAAACTGAAACCCTTCTCATAAGGCAAATGAAAATGAACAACAGCCTGTGAACTCAGGTTTCCAGTATGTAAGTGGCAGCTGAACCACAGAACCTGTTCAACACAAAGCCATTTGGATTTTACATAAAATCTTGGTCTATGTAACACAGCCAAAAATGCCACGTGCCTAAATATAAGCTGTGGTTTTGCAGAATAGGATCAGCTCTTTCTATCTGTGCAGATCCAATTTTAAAACTGGAGTACAAATGCAGATCTGTGGCGAGAACACAGCTCAAAGAAACTCATTGTGCTGCCATAACTTCAGTTGAATTTTGCTGAATTGTTATGCAAAAATGATTCAAGTGATTAGTTTGACTGTAATGTTAAACCTCCTTTAAGACCATATATCACACCTGATGTGGCTATATACTTCATAACTTGGAATTCTGAATGTAGCATTCAGACAGCCTTCTTATTCCTTTTTGAATATCTGAGTTTTGCTTTTTTCTATTTATAAAAGAAAACGTTTTGTTATTTTTTTCTTGATACACCTTCTTTTGGTTTGTCATACATTTCAACAGGTTATTTTATCCTAGTTCTCACCACAGCAAATAAGCAACCTGCACTTAATAATTTCTACATAAATATGTGATTTTTGCTTCTGATTAGTAATTGCCAAAAACATTGCCAGTTCTGAACAAAACTGAAATAATCACCATTCTGCTACCTTTTTTCAAAAAAAGGTTACCAGCATGTAGTTTAGACAAGGGACATAAATTCTGCTTTCCTGATCCAGATGCTAGATTTTTTTAATAGTTCTACATTTTTTAGGATTAATTATTAACATTGGGGATTGAGAAATTTAGAGTTTGTGAAGTTTTTCTATTCTTGGATCATGCCTCAGTGTAAAGTCCAATGAAATTCAGGAGTTTCACGTAGTATTTTAAATTCTTTCTGGACTATGAACAAATGAGTTGTATTTCTATGTGCTGTATGACACTGTACTGGAACTGGCTACACCTAAAACAGATTTGGTCTTCCCCACACCAAGCTTCTGTGAGTCTGAAGTCACTTCAGTATGGATATCAGCACGAAAGCTTAACTTTTGTAAAGTTTTCTTTAAGACTGCCTTTTCCACTGGATGGCATAATCAGTAGCCATGTGAAAACAAAACAAACAAAAAAACCCCACTATGTTGTAACTGAATTAGTAGTGTTAAGGTTTATAGCTCTTTCAGGAGCAACGAGGGTGACAGAGCACTGGAACAGGCTGCCCAGAGAGGTTGTGTAGTCTCCTTCTCTGGAGATACTCAAAATCCTCCTGGATGCATTCCTGTCCAACCTGCTGTAGGTGAACCTGCTTTGGCAGCGGGGTTGGACTAGATGATCTCTGAAGGTCCCTTCCAACCCTGACCATTCTGTGATTCTGTGACTGAGTACATATCACCTATGTTTACCAGGACAACACAGATGCAGAATAGGCAGGTCTTGTACTGTGCCCCGTTGGAGGCCACACTTCACCTCATACTCTTAATCTGGGAACTACTTTTCTGTGCCAGTTGTGCTACAATACAACCTAGTCTTTATCTGGGGGGGGGGGGGGGGGGGGAAATTACAGTATTATGTCAGTTTTCCTTAATAGGATTTGCAGAATAAGGAGTATTATATATATTACATGAGGGGTAATGGCTTTAAACTGGAAGAGGGTAGATTTAGATTAGATATTAGGAAGAAATTCTTTACTGTGAGGGTGGTGAGGCACTGGAACAGGTTGCCCGGAGAAGCTGTGGATGCCCCATCCCTGGAGGTGTTCAAGGCCAGGCTGGATGGGGCTTTGAGTAACCTGGTCTGGTGGGAGGTGTCCCTGCCTGCGGCAGGGGGCTTGGAACTCGATGATCTTTAAGGTCCCTTCCGACTCTTAACCATTCTACGATTTTCTTCGTGACCTCGGGGACCTCCAGGGACCACCTGATGGGCAGGTGGCCGAGGAGCGTAAAATGGACTCGCAGAGGGGAGGGTGACAGGCACTGAGGGGACGGGGCTGCCCAGCCCTTCGCTCGCACTGGCAAAACAGCGAAGGGAAGAGCTCTTCCCTCTCCTGCCTCACCGCAGACACAGGCACCCCAAGGTGTTACCAGCGTCTCCATCTTGTCACCCCCCCCAAACCCCTCAACCCAGCGCGCAGTCACTCTGCTAAAATACCTTGTTCATTCCCCAACACCCCTCCTCCCCCCCCCCCCCCCGTTCCCCGCTGACACCCACCCCGGGGCCGGTCAAATGTCACCCTCCGCAAGCCCCGGGGGGGAGGGGTGAGGGACGAGGGAGTAGGAGGAAGGAGGCGGCTGTGGTTTTTACCCGTAGGAGGCGGCCGGTCCCCGCGGGGTGAGCGGCACGGCCCGGGCGGGCGGCTGCAGCAGCGCCCGGAGGACGCGGCCTGCGCTCCGCCCGGCCATTTTGCCCGCTCTGCCAGGGAGGAGAGAAGAGAGGCGGGGAGGCGGGGCGGCCGGCCCGCCTCCCCTCCTCTTTCCTCTCCTTCCCGGCAGAGCGGGTTGCCGCCTTGCCCTGTCAGCTGAGGGGGGTTCCCTCGGATCGAGCCATCTTCCTCCGGGCGCTGGAGCCCCTTCCCCGGGAGGCGGGAAGAGCCCAAGGGCGTCTCTGGGGACTGCAGCTCCCCCCAGAAGGCGATGCCTTCAGCACGTCGACCCCAGGCCCTGCCTGTGGGGAGAGCACTCGTCCCTTGGGCCAGGGCTTTGTCCTGGCAGGTGCCCACAGGACTCAGGGCCGGCCACCTGTGGAGCGGCCTGGCTGCCCTCGTTCCCCCGCCAGCCCTCAGACTGGCTTTCCTCAGGGCCTCCTCAGCAGGTTGGTCGCGAAGCACCCAGGAGCCCAACAGCTTTCCCCGCTGCCTGCTCATCACCTGCGGAGGAGGAATGACCAGCCTGGGTCATGGCCTGCCCAAGGGGCAGTGGTGGAGAGGGCTGCGAAGGCAGCGAGGGAGACAGCAGAAAGCTGTGAAGAGGTGGTACCAGGCTTGAAACAGACCCGGGGAACATGGTCTCCTGCCTTACACCTTATATGTATGAGAGGGATCTCCTCAAGGCAGCTCAGGGACTGCCCCAAGAGCGGATACCCGTCAGCCTTCCCCACTCCATTGCCGTTTGTTTGCGTGGCACTACCAAGTCTTAGAGGTGAATGGCAGTCATAACAAATCCCAGTGCATAAAGAGATTAACTCAACTGTGTGAGCATACTGGTTCAGTTTATCCCCCTGAGCAGATCAAACCACTTAAGATTAAGGTCTTTAGTATGGCTAATTACAAGCAATCCATCATCAGGACAAGCTGCCTTCACTCTTGCCCAATGACATCTACAAGCACCTACAGTTTCCTTGGCTCTTAGACCACTTTCAGAGGCTCATCTTTGCTGTGAATGCCACTGTCTACACTTCTTTCTGATGGAAAATGACTGGAGGTGACAGCCAACTATTCTGCATTTGAGGAAATAGGGGTAACTTGTTCTCCTGCTACACAAACTGATTTTTTTCCCTGAATTATGCAATTACCATGAATCAAAAGGAGCTCTTATTTCATGTTTCACTATTAGCTTCAGAGAGAAAGACTTCAAACTTTTTGTATCCAATTTCACTACTGTTAAAATGCCTTGGAGTCTGATCTTCCTATATATTCTCTACCTACTATGGCTGAAGGAGATGTTACAACTTCTTAGAACCTGTGCTGAAGAACTGAGGAATAAGGTAGAAAGGCATCATCATAAAATGTAGGGAAAGAAAGGAGTTAATTAGAAATGTAAAACCAGAAACCCTCACCAGATGGGAGAAAAGGGAGATGAGGAGGCATGTGTACCACTTAAGAAAAAGATGGGGTAGTTCCAGATGGGTTAACCCCACTGTCAGTGTGACAAAAGCTGAGGGGTCTCTTTGCAGAAAAGGCTGTCACAGTCGAGGTGCTGCACCGTGCGTCATCTCCAGACCTTCAGTCACAGCTCTGCAGCATATGAGCCCTGTAAAGCGGTCGTTCCTCTCCCAAGTGCTTGGACTGTGCAGCCCCTCTCACAGGCAATATCACACCTTCTTTGCCCTGGGGAGAGAAAATCAACTTGATGGAGCAAAAATGGCACTGGCAAAACCCCCTTTTCTTGGAGTGCGGGGAAAATGACCTGTGGAAACAGGACCCTGCCAAGGCTGGATGCAGGTGGCGGTTGATCTGGGGACAAAAAAAGTGTTAACTCACAGGTTCAAACTGTGTTCACCCTACTCAGTTCACCAGAATATCCTGTTTTGTTTGTAAAGCAGATTGGGACATAATGATGGGCAGCTGGGAGAATTAAGTATTTCAGCTCAACCATTTCCTCAAAAACATTCTTCTCATAAATTAATGCCTGAAAGGAGAGAAAACGCTTTGAACAAGCCAGACACAGACTTACTTTTACATAGTCTGTGGAAAGAGCTGAGAACAACTGTAGCACTAGTTCTCCCATCTACTCCCATAAAATGTTTGTATTTGCCTGGTTACTGCTGATGGTTCAGGTTCTGGAAATTAACTGGTTTTGGCCATTGCATGGAAAAGAAAAGAAAAAGAAAAGAAAAGAAAAAGTTTAAAAGAAGTAGCACTGCTCTGCTGGTGGTGTGTCCCTGAACACAGATTTCCCTTTCCCTATTAACTGCCCTGTCATTTTTTTGGCCCTCTTGGTGTTGCCCCATCTCTTCAGTATGGCCATCTCTACAGACAGAAACTTGTGTTTAATGGCAGTTTCTGGCTGCTGCTGCTGGCAGGATTTCTCTCTGAAATCCACCCAAGGCTCTGGAGGGCATCACTGCTGTGCAGTGGGACTTAGTTACCCGTGATCAGCCTTCACAGCCCGTGCAGCCAGGCTGCACTGTTGGTGCTGCATGGATTTGTTCCTTATGGAACTGGACAGTAGTGAAAAAGGTGATTCAAATGCCATTTCCCAACCCACAAGTATTGTCCCAAACTTCTTGTGAGGGCCAGAACAGTGAGATCTTTCAATGTGTCTATTAAATTGCAAGGACAGAGTAGTCTTCTGAACTATAGAAAACATATATCTACATATTTTTTACTTCCTCAGATTGTAGAAAATCTTGAAAAGGCCTAGTGAGTTATTGACATAGTGGGTCCCTTGAGACATGCTGGAACATCAAGCAGAAATACCAATTCCAGGTCTCCAGAGGCATTAATTTCACCCACACATGCGATTCTCGTATCAGGAGCAGTGATCCCATACAAGACACCAGAATCATTACCATTAGTGGGGCTTTAACTCCAGAGCTTTCAAGGAGGAACTCATTTGTCAGGGCCGTCAGGGCACTAATAGGCTTTAATGGCCATGATCAGCCTCAGCTGGGGTCTCCTCCTGCACCCGCTGCTCATGGGCCCGGGAGCCTCATTTCAGCTCAGCACAGAGCTATGGGTCCCTGCCCCAGCTCCAGCTGTGCTGCAGCCATATCTGTGTCTGGTTGGGGTCCCTGCTGATCCAGGTACTGTTGTAGACTTTGCTTCTTGCTGCAGACTTGCTGCCTGTGTCTGTGTGCACATTAACTGATCATTTTTGCCTCTTTTATTTTAGCTGCTTCTGTGCAGTGAAATATCCTGCTGTTTTCGTGTCTGTTTTGATACTTGGGCTGTTGTGCCTCATCGACGTTGAGTGTTAGAGCCGACAATGTTTTCACCTTAGGACAAAACCTCATTGCTCTAGCTCCACAAAGAGGAAAGATTTGGGTAGTGGTGAATTGCCAAATCCGGAACAAAGATGTGAAAATGCTGATGTTTCTATGATTTGGTATTGCCCTTCCAAATGAGAAAGGCTAAGTGAATGTGGAATGACTTTTGAAGCTGTGAAGTGTGGAGAGCAGCAGCGTGTGTTTTTGTGGCAGCAGGTCTATTTAGGTAGAATATTAGCCAAGTTGAGAGCAACTGGGCTTACGTCACAAAGACAAGGATGCTTTGTCATAAGTGGAACAGCTAGTAGAAAAAGATCCTGGATACCTTGGTTCAAAGAACACTTCAGACTGATGAAGAAGCTAGGATGCAGACATGCATTTAAGCATAGTTTTATGTTTGTCTGTATCCTTTTTATGCTAGCAAAGGAAAGTTGTCTGTCAGCTGAAGTAGTGTCTGCGTACCTTTTGTATGTTCATGAATAACTAACTGCATTATAAATCTGAAGTGTCCAAGTGCAGACGCGTCAATGTGAGTCAGTCTCATACTTTCAAAGTTGAATATGATCTGCATCCTGTAAACCTAAGCAGAGTCTTGATACAACTTTTGTTCAGATTCAGGGCATTTCAGATTCAGAGGCCTGAAATGGCTCCAAATACTCTGGTACAAAAGCAGGAACAGCTTCTCCCTTGGAGAAGGCAAGAGTAACATTCAGAAGGTGGTTCTTGATATGTTTATGGAAGGGGTTATATGAATCTGTTTTAGTGAACTCGGTGACCCAGATGTCCATTCTGGTGCTGCGTTTTGTTGTCTCGACTTGAGATGTGTGTGGGGCGCACAGGAATTGCAACCCATGATTCAAAATCCAAGCAGTATTACTGGTTTGTTAAGGTGATTAGTGTGGATTTTTGTCTCAAACAGCTCTCATCAAGTGTCTCTCCGAGCTCTGTAAGCTCTAATGCTTATTATCTGATCACATCTTAGCTTTGGCAGAAGTTGGTGTCTGTACCAAAGAGATGAGGAAACTGTGCTAAAGAGAAAGGAAGTGACCTACTTAGAGTCGTAGAGAAGGAGGGGGAGAGGAGAGGGAAACCCAGCGTAAGTCAGGAGTCTGGTCTCCTTCTTTTCACTCGTAGGCAATACCTCCTCCAGCACAAAGGTAGCTTGTAGACTCTGCACCCTAGAGCCTGCTCTGGTCCTAACTTCCCCCTTCCCTTCTCCCCGGGGGCTGTATTAAGGATAGAGTGTGAGAGCTGCACTTTCCCTAGCTGCCTTTTTGTGGTGAGGAACAAATGAGCATCAGGTGGCTGACTTCTGCTGTTCATTGGTATGCTGTGAGGGAAACCTGGCACGCTGCAAGGAGCACTTTCTGTACTCTCTAGAGACTGGGATGAAGAAGGGGTGGAAAAAGTGCCTAGAGGGCATAGGATCCAGGGAAGAAAGCCCTCCCAAGTGCTAGTTAGCTCTGATGTGGCCCTGCTTGTACTGGATGATCCTTCCTACTTTGTTTCCCCATGGCTCCTTCTTGTCATGTACAAGGCTGGACATGTTTCAGAGACTCAGAGATTCTTACTCTTATTTTCCATGTGCTTCCAAGGCTGAAAGAAGGTTTTCATTTGTTGTAGTATAATGATGAAAAATCTATCAGAGAAGAGTGACGTGGTTTATATAAAGCTGCTTGGTCAGTCAGAGGCCAAGTTCTTGAGTATTGCCTCTCCTTGGAAACTGGCCTTTGAAGAAGAGGAGAGAGCTGTATGTTGCCAGCTCAATTCAAAGTTCTTGTATCAAATACTTGCAACAGTATCGTCTCTGAGTTTTTCATTCAGTATTATTAATTATTCAGCAACTATTTTGAAAGCAGTAAAAATTCCCCCCAAATTCTTAGCTGCTTGTACCCTGTTAGTGGGGACATAGTAACAAAATTAACCAAATAAATTGCTCTGAATTACATGGACTCTAATCCTAGCTGCATTTAAGAATTTCAGCACAGATTGGCTGCTGTGTGATGACTGTAGCTGTGGGGTGAAGGCTGTACTTGAATGGTATTTGACCATTTGCTGTTAAACAGTGTTGTAGCTTTGCTTGCGAAGACAATGCTCCTGGACTTCTTGCCTAGAGTAAAGGAGAAAGCAAAAGCATGTGATTTCAAGGAACACAAGAATTCTAGATAGGGAACTTGTTAGTATCTTAAACTAGTGCTTTCTGTGAGCAGAACTCAACTAGCAATAAAACCATGATCTAAAGTCTCAAAGCTCTTACTCTCTTAAAACGGGAAAACATAATGTCCTTGTGGATGAATTCACCTGCTGTGTAAGACCTTCAAGGAAAGACCATGAGAAGGAGGTCTGCTGCTGCAACCCGCAGCCTTTTTCTCCCTGGCTCACACCTCACCCATCTTATGAAAAATCTGGTAAGGTTGCTGCATTACTGCCATTGCTGCTCTTGCGGCTGATAGCTTGCCAGTTTGATGTGAAATTACTGTTCTGTCCTCTTTCTTCTTTCTTTTGCCATGAAGGGTATCTGATCTGTGCCATAATATATCTCACTTTCTTCCTTGCCCCTACTATTTTCCTGCATTTTTTTATCTGTCATGATAGGTTGCTTTTCAAAAATCAACTCCATCCTTGATTTTATTTATTTATTTTGGGGGGGGGCTGGGGGTGGTAGATGATATGGTTAACTCAGTAATGTAATATTAGCTGATCTCTTTCTACCATACTTAACACCTCTGTAAATTTTTAGGCTGGGGAGAGCACTAACTCTTTTCTTTGGACCTCTTTTACACCATAATCTTCTATGTTTCACCTAGTTATCCTTGTATTGGGACCTATAGCTTTGTTTTTGACTATATCCATCTTAAGAAACAAGATCAGTCTTAATTAAAAGATACCAAGAGGACCCACAGATTCCCTAGGTAGTTTATTCCAGTAGTTAATCACCCTTATTATTAAATACGTATTCTAATTTTGGCATGCCTGGCTGCAGCTTCCAGGCATTGAGTCCTATTATGTGGTTTTCCACAATATGCTAAAGAGCTTGTAGCACTTTATATTTTCTGCCCAGGAAGCTGAATCTTCTCTGTGATTGAGTTCTGCTAGTGTTGTTCTTAAAGAAACTGTGTCTAGCTTTCAGTTTTGTGATTGTCGTCTATACCATCTACAACGTCACCTGAACTACAAGCCCTAGTCTAGAATTAAGCTTGACAGCATTAAAGCTAAAATGGCCTTCATCTCCCACATCCCACTTTAAAGATCTAGGACCGCTTTATGCCTAAGTCTTGTTCTGAGATGTTTTGTGTTTGTGCTCTACATCTTGTTATTGTTCCAGAACATAAGGTCCAGCCTTGTTTTCTCTAATAATAAGAAAATGAAGCATTTGGTGTATGCCCACTAAATGCTCATAATTCATTCTGTGTACCAAATAAGACAAGGATCTTAAGAGGGAAAAATAGCATGTTGTGTAAAGACCGTAGGTATGTGAGGCTTAAAAGCAAATGGGGGGGTAGGGAATTGATGTAGCAATACCTTGAAACCAGCCTTAATGGAACATAAATGGACTTTGCGGATCTGTTCAGGAATCTGTTTCATGAAGTAACAGTGACTGGTGGTTGTAACACTCTGGACTGACACAGAGAAGACGACTACCCCCTACCTTCCCTGTATTTCTCTGTCTGCTTCAAGAATAGTTATTATTTCTGGAAAGCGTATGCTTTTTATACAAGAGAATGATGTCTTTTATCTGTTTAATATACCAAAGACTATAGAAAATTTAGGATGTTGTTAAGTCAAAACAGTAAGGCGATGCTATAAATTCTGAGGAATTAAAAATATAAATATTACTGTGATACATACTGATACACCCCAAGCTAGCATATATATGTTTTAGCATACGTTAAAAATAAATACATAAACACTCCAGTATCTGGGTGCGTGACACACTCTTTGTATTGATTTCTGCCAAACTCTTCATTTTGGGGGCCATTTCCACTATTGCCTTGAGCCAAGTAGGTTTAAAGGTGACAAATATGTTGGTGATTGCTATGATTCCAGTTTTGTTTTGCTTCTACTAAAATAGTGTCTACTGTATTGAAGAACGGAAATTCATTCTAACTACACTTTTATTAAATTGTTGGCTTTTTTGACAATACCCAGAAGCTAATGAACACTTACTGCTTTTTCTACAGCATAAAGAATGACCTGGTCCAAAACATCCGCTGGAAATATTTGTAGATTTGATGGAACTAGGAGGTATCAACCTTCATAGGGAAAAGGTCGGCATAATTATTCTTGGAGCATAAAAACTTACACCCCAGTAATGCTTCTTTCACAGATATTGCACACTGAGACTATGTTGATACTAGTAAGTTAGAGCGGCAATGAATATTCCCAGGCACTGGGATACCATCACCTACACCACAGAGCTGTTCAGTTGTTCCCTGACACAGCTTCAGCACTGTGAAATAGCCCTTTCACAATGTTTTTGAGGTTTAAAGAATTTGCTATCCTGGCAGCAGGCTGTGGCATGCCAGTTAACTTCAGCACACTGGAACATTCCCAGGCACCTTTAATTTACTGGTATAAATGCAGCCTAAGAGATTTAGAAACTAGTAACGCTCTGAGCCCCCAGAGTAAGTAGGAGAATGGGTCTTCTGTCAGGTGGTAATAAGGCACTTTCACCTTCCCAAAGCTCTCATATTCCCAAGTTTTTACTTTGGATCGCATAATGATTTAATTTCTTTTTTCACTATTTCATAAAGCAGATGAGAAACTTACCATGTAAAATCTTTTCTACCAAGCAATGTAAAAATCTAATGCAATATTAACCCGTGAAAGAAGAGTATTTTATCAGTTTTATACTTCTAAAGCCAAAAATCATTTTTGCTTTTATTCACACTGCTCTTCTGCACAATTCCAGACATCTGTATTTAATAAACATTATAAAAAGATTTAAAAAAGAATATAATATTGTCTTGGAGCAATCTGGGATAGTACCCTTGTAAGTATTGGCACTTCTGGCAAAATTTAAGAATTGATTTTGTTTTCTGTCCAAGTTTTCAAAGGAGTCTTCACATACTCAGTCTTTCACATACTATTACTGATATATTAGCTTTGCTGAAATTATGTGCTTTTGTTCAGAACTAAACAAGGGTACCAATGTGTTTCAAGACAGAATCTACAAATTTTGTATAACACGTTCTCCTTGAATCGATACTACTATTGCATTTGGTTGTCATTGTCTTCGAACAATCATTTTAATCAGAATGAAGATGCTTATTTTCTTTTATCCTCTGGAAGACCAATTATCTTGACATAAACTTTTTGATTTTCATATTCACTGAAAACTGCTTGGCAGAAAAAATGGGGTCCAAAAAGTCTGTGCAAAAAGCAGAGCTCCAGAAAGTCCATTCAGAATTATTGTTATTGGAAAGTGTTCAGGAAAAAATACCCTCATTTTCCCCCAGTTCTCAGTCAACGTATTCCTCGTTGATTTGCATCAAACTAGTAAGGAGATCCAGTCTTTGGCAGCCAAAGAGGGCTTTGGCAAGCTTTCCAACTGTAGCACCTTTGGAGCCTTCCCTCATTACCCACTTAAGCAGCATTTGGTAAACTTTTTCTTTTAGTCCATCTCGTTCATAGTCGTGATCAATTTCATCAATCTCAGGATCACAGAAGCCCAGTTTACGAGCACAGTGCTTCCACTGTTTAGCCAACTTTTCTCGCACTAGATTCAGATGTCTGTCAGTCAGGACAGTAGTATTGTCTGCAAAAAGAAAAAGAGCATAAAAAAATGGCATTGTTTAACACTTCTGTTCCTTTTGCTATCTCTCCCGTCCCCCCCCAACTATTTATTGGTAATATCTGGAGGCAGAATTTTAGTGATACAATCGGAAGCGGGTTTCATGGAAGCAGTAATACCCAATGATACCAGGAAAGAAATTCCTAGTCAGAACATGTGGTCAGGTGCTGGACTTGCTTTTTGATCTCAGGCTATTATAGTTTGTCACTTAAACCCACAAAATTGAAAAGCTGCTTCTTAGAGTTTTTATACAGCTGACTGATATCTGTATGATGTGTTTTATATTCTGGCACACTATTAATTTGTTTACTTAGGAATACACAGGGATAGTTTAATTCAGTATTGACCAACAAAAACAAAATCTTCCAATTTCTACCTGAATGATGTGATCGTGGCCCCAAGCCTGTCAGTGTTCGAGAAGTGTTTGCACGATGCTATTAGATATATGGTTTAACTTTTAGGTTTCTCTGTGTGGCAACAGGCTCTGGACTCGATCTTCCAACTCAGGATGTTCTATGATTTAAACTATAAGTCAGGTGAGGAGCACCAATCCTAACCTTGCTTCTACCAATTTGAGTGGTGTTATTCCTCTTGTTCTTGATGCACATACATCTATACTTGCATCTGGTGTCTCATAAGAGGTCGTGAAACTACAGGACAAATGAGGTACACAGTATTACAGAGCAGTACTTGTTTTATACACTCTTAAGTATGTAGTAGAAAAGGACCCAAACAGTTATTTCTCAGGTATCAGAGCGAGAAAGGTGTACCATATAAGTATATGGGGAGAACACATCAAAACTAGGGAGATATTTCTCTTACCAAATATACCCATTGCTTCATAATGCATATAAATTTCTTCTGTAGCAGCAGGAGAAGTGCTGATATGTTGATTGTGGTCTTCAATCTTCATGTAATTGTAAGATCCAATTTGAATTCCAGAACTGTTACTTATGTTGTACTTGATTGAATCTTCTGAATAAGGGAATTTAATACAATTTTATAAACAACTACATACAGTTCAAAATGTCAAGAAGTAACAAGGAGGAGGAAGGTTCTGCTAATCAGGAAGGTGATTAAATGGTTTTATTGCATTTAACGTAGAAATGGCCATTTACTGGCAACTGCAAGCATATTTTCATTATGCAGTGTGACATAAGTAGGCTTTAGTGAAAGCCCATCCTGTTCTATTCTATGACCAAGCCTTACATGCTGGTAGTTACTAGACTAAATAATGTTCCCTGTGCTTTAGGAATGTGTGGTAGCAACTTTGCTTTTTGTCGGCTAACAGCTTCAGGAGGTTTTTACTTGGAAGTGCTTTTCATTTAAATCTTAAAAGCCGTACTTCTGCCTCTCAGCTTTACTTTTTCATAGATGTTAGGTCAGGTTTAAAGTTGTGACTTCAAGGTTCTGTGAGACTACAGGAAATCATTTCTAGTTGCTCATAAGGTGTCTATACTCCATGTTATACTATGCTGTCTTAATGGCATCTCTCTGATTCACAATGTATTTCATCCCTGCTGTTTAGGACTGTATTCTTCAGTTGTATCTATTTTCGCAGTGAATCACAGTGCACTATTTGCTCAGTTTGTTTCAACAACATTTATTTATTTTAATTTTTATTTTTCCCCTGTCCTGTACTTTTGGTTCTAGGGCAAGACTACAATGTTTTCTGAGATACCAAAACCCCCTACTCCTTTCTTTTTGAGGCCTGAATCTTCAGCAATAAAGGTCAACATGTATATGCAACCGATTGCACCGCTAAATTGTGTGCACCTGTGGGAGCTTCCATCTGTGGCTTACTGCATGTGATTGGTTAAACACCTAATTTGGTGTCTTTTGCTTACAGTTGTCCAATTTCCACACATAACATGAACTGAGTGAGTATTCAAGCCATGTTAGGTGATATCAGTTTTCTCTTGACAGTGTTTTCTGAAGTCTGCTTGGATAGTCATCCATTAAATGTTTTAACTCTAGTTTAAATGGTGAATATCACAACCTGGGTCTAAAATTGAATAACAGATAATTAAAATGATAGACCAAGCTCTGCATTTAATCACACAAAACGATGGTTAGATGCACAAACAGCCTTGTTACACACTCAATTGCAATGTGAAGTGTGGAAATCTATGGTCACATACAAAAAATCTAACTAAATGCATTTGTTAACCTGAAACTTCTAGTCAGAACTGCTTATAGGTATGCATGATTAGTTTCTAGAAGTTGCACAAAAGGAATGCATTTTATCATGTCTCAAAATATTATGATTCCTGTATCTTTTTTTTTTTTTTTTTTTTTTTTTGAGGTGTACGACCAAGGAAATATGTTTATATTTTTAGCTAAAAAGTGAAGAAATCTTTTGTGTTTGCTATTTTCTTATCTGGTAACAAAATGAATCTAGCACAAGATATGAAAACATGTACAAATGCTTTGTCAATATCAAGAGTAAAAGTTACTGTGCTTACAAATCTCCTTTCCCAAGCCTCTACACTTTGCTTGCTTGTCATGTTCGGGTCATCATCTAAAGACTAAGGGGTGTATAGTCAAGAAGACATAAACCTGCTGTTTCAAGTTTTCTTTGTAAGTGTAAACCCCTTAACCCTTTCAAGGCTTGTCCAGTTTGCAATTAAAGAGTTCAGGTTGTGTTGCTTGGGGCATCCTAAAAGGACCATATATTAACAACTCCTGAGGGACAGGACAGAATTTCAGGGATTTAAGACAGTTGTAGAGACCTGTGCCCCAAGGAAGGCTGATCAGCATGAAGCCTGTAGCTAGAGATTTGTATTAAAAATCCAGAGCAAGAAAGGAAAGGTTTCCCAAATGTATGTGTGGTTCGGGAGTTGGGTAAAGTCACAGCAACTTGATGTCTAATCTAAGAAAGTGACCGGTTTAGGTATACAGAAGATCTTACAACACCTCATGCTTCTAAAGACATGAAGAACATAAAAGATGTTGTCCTTGATCTGTCAAATACACATTTAATGGAGTGTACAGGTTCTGCTAGGGACAGGACTTAGTTTTACATACTGGTATGGATACCTCTAACCATAGCTGAAGTTATTAAGCAATAACATAAGTTATTTCAAGATCCTGAAGTTTTTTGCTTTACTGATCAAGATGCAATGAATAGCCTGTTGGCTACCAGGACAGATGAAGGCTATAGTACTTACCTGTGTTTACTCTGGGCGCAGTAGAATAATATGCAAAAGTTCCCCTTGTGAAAGAAGTTGAATCCTTGTTTCCTAAATGAGGGAAAACAACAACAACAAAAAAAGCCAAAAGCATTATGTAAATAAAAAAGCAAATGTACTTAAAAACGACTGCTGTATTTGTAACAGCATGAGTACATAGTTTGTGCTCTTAAATACAAAGAGGCAAGAAGCTTTTTGATTAACAGGATTGTATCTCCTTGAATAACTCTAGTTAAAGCAATGACCTTGTGGTTTTGCTCAGTAACTCATAGCCTTAACCATCCTTGGATGCCAGTGAGGGCAACGGGCTTCCACGTGGGTATATGAATACCTGGCTGGTAGATGGCAGTGTGGGATCACAGCACACCATAGTTATGGGCTGTGCTGCCTCATAATCAGGTATTCAAATTGGAAAATCCCAAACTTCCAAGTGTGCTCCTACTGCTTACTGCTGAGACTGCCTGTGGTTTGTATTAGCATGCTGCTTGTGACTGGCTCTAGCAAAGGCATTGAAGACCACTGCATCTTTTGCTGGTGGCAGTAATGTCCAGCAGAGATGTAACTTCTTGCCCAGAGCAGTAATTGATTTGGATGCCCACAGATGAGCTCTGCAACTCAGGATGGGGTAGTAAGAGTGACTGGGTTATGGTCACCCAACAACTAAACGGAAATGCTGTAATGCAGTTCTTCTGCTTCTTAGTCTGATATCTGCCACGCTATTGCATACAGCCTCCCTATAACTCTCTTTCTTTTTTTTTTTTTTTCTTACAAATAGAAGGTTTTACTTTATTAGTGATGTCGACAGTTCTAGTCCCTGGCTTCTAACATGACAGCTCTCAGATTCATTTCAGAAAATAAACTCACATAAACAACTAATCACGGCCTCTGCATAAATAATTCAATAGAATAACACGTTTGTGGCATTCTGCCTGTAAACAGCTAGACATCCTTGATTTTTCTTGTGAGACGATCTGGAAAAGAATGCCACACTAAAAATATCCAGTGTTTAGTAGGAGCAGGCTCATGTACCTCACGCTACCTCTAGTCCTTAAAAGTTACATCTTAAAGGCCTGTAGTTACCTTTTACTTATACTTTTTGCTAATGCTCAGTGTTCTCTCCATTCTTTGTCTCCATACCTTTCTACTCCATAGCTAACTAGTAAATGCGGACAGAAGCTCCCCATCAGCACCAGGTAGAGGTCTCTGGAGAAAGCAATTATGAGCCTTAGCTCCTTGTTGGCTCCCTGAGCTCAGGAGTCTCTTACCTTGCTGCAAATCAAGCTAAAAATACCCATCTATTTTCAGAAACGCTATAAATGCTGTTTCTGCACAAGTGGAACCTATGGTATGAATGTTACATTTTTGAGAGTCAAAAGTTTTCCTTTGCTTTCCCAGAATGATTGGTAGCAGCTCTTTGTTTTGGTAGCTGCTGTAGCAGTATGTGCTGTCTGATAATACTTGGCTGGTAGCTGAAGAGTTAGGCGTTGGGTCTGATGCTCCTCTAGTCAAAGCTAGAGCATTTTAGCAACCTGAATTAACTTCCAGTAAACAAAGAGAACTTCATGAAATAAAGTCACATTTGCTATATCACAGATCCATGAAATAAATTTACCTTTGCTATATTGCAGATTAACTGTTAACAGTAAGCAAGTTGTTGTTACATAAACTACAAAACGCTCTTGGCCACTTCATTTTTAGAGAACAAGTGTGTTTTCAGAAACACAGGTGTTGGGAGAGGTGGAATCTCACCTGTATCTGTGTCTGCATTCTTTGGATACCAGTTTACGTTTGTCTGTGACTGCAGGTTTGGGCCAGATTCAGGCACAGGAGGTTTACTTAGGCTGAAGGTATTGGCTGAACACAATCCATAGAGACCTTCTGTGTTTCCTGTTAGAAGACTGTTAGGGTTTGGCCCATAAAAAACATCTACGTTTCCCTGTTTTGGTGCCGTTGCAACTGGTTGTGGCCAAAAATATGGATTAGTGTTTGATCCTGTTTTTTCAGCTCTTGGATACAGTTCACTCCATTGAGGAGTAGGAGATGACTTTGCAAATGGATCATAGGAAACTCTTCGTCTCCTTTCTTCCTCTCTCATTTCAGGGGTGTATACTACAGGTGGAACTGCTTTATCCATCCGGCTCCCAAATACATGGTAGTTGTATTCACGCTCAAGTTTTCTGTCTAGATTATCAGCACATGTAAATGAGGTCTCGCAGCTCTCAACAGGCTGGTTCCCAGGGGAGGCAGCAAATAGGGCTTCATTAACCTGACTGGTCGTGGCACCTTGAGAGCTGTGTAGAGAATTAGGCTGATCTAAAAGGGAGGAAAAGTAAATATTTGAAATACAGCCAAATGTAAGTATGTAACTTGTTGCGATGACACTAGAATCTATTAATCTAACTTTAATATTACAGTAATATACAAATAACATTATTTCCAGCATAAGTTGTATTTTATTTTATAGAATGCCTTTACTGAGAAGTATTACAGATTTTTACCTAGGAAGTACAGGCTTGTTTAAGTTGTCAAAATCTCACTTAGTCGAGTGGTGTCAGAATTCACTGCATACTCTGCTTATATTGACATCAAGTTCTCAACCACTGAAACAAACAGTTCCTGGAGGCTTTTGTAGGGTCTGATTTAATAGTGTATCTCCACTGGCCTTAACTGGAATTTAATCAGTGCAAAATTGGAGTGTAACAGGGTGGAAAATAACACCACTATAATAGGTGTTACTTCATATAGCACAAAAAAATTGTCATTAAAGTCATGCTTGCAAACAATTATGTAAAATATCCTGTCTGGGTATTTCATGATAAATCCTTTTTGTCTAGCTTATTCTTCATAGTTCCAAAAAATACACTTGTACAAGTAACGCCTACCAGATAAAATAGTCTGCATCATCTGCATCTTTCAAACTAATTCTCACTATCAAAGGAAGCTCTACTTCAGTCTTGAACTAGATTGAGTTATGATCTGGATCATGCTGCAGTATTCCAAGACTAAACAACAATGTAAATATCTGCTTGTTACTACTTGTTCTTGTGTTTTTAAGGGTAGGACTACAGATGCTTTCTGTAGTTCTGAAAGCATCACAGTTCTCTAGAAAACCTTGTACACTGCCTAAAGCAAGGGACTCTTACAGACCACTGTAAAATTGGAATAAATAGAAGCGCATGCATACACTTTAGCTCAGACAATACTAGTGTAATGGTTTTCTTGTTTGTTTGGTTTTTTTTGTTTCCCCAAAGTACATGAATTCAGTGCATATTAGGTAGGACCAAAGCTAGTTCCTTTTGATGGCTGTATATTAGTACACCTTAAGTCTGACTTGCTCTGCTTCTTTTGTCACTGTTGCTAGAGAGGGAGTGGGAGGAATAAGATAATACAGAAACAACCTCATCAAAAGTGGCAGCTATTAGCAATTCAGTATTAGCATAAACTATATGGCATCCATTCCTCCATGAGATGGAGGAACAGATCCTGTGTGATATCTTTCACTACTACTGCCTGAGTAATGCCCATTGACTGGAGAGAAAAAAAAATCTGACTTTGACTGACAGCTGTCAAGATAGTATCTTTCTGCAGTGTAGATTCACAATAAAGCTTTTGTATTTAAAACACAAGAATATCTGTAATCTGCTGCAGTCATATGTGACTACTTCTGCTAGGGAAATGTAATCATACTAAATTAAAAATATAGCGGTGTGGCTGCCCTACTAAGTCCATCGGTTTTACTGAAGAATGGCTATGGCAAATCTAGCTTTGGGGAAGATTTATTAGTTGCATGTTACAGTTTAACATTATTAAATTAAAAATGTCTTTCAAATGGTGTAAGCAAACTTAGCAGGATTTTATTTCTGCTGAATTTGATACTGTTGCTTGTAAATCAGTGTTGCAAATATGATCATACATCCTTTGCCATTAAGAAACCTTGGTAAAAGAATTCCAGATACGCTACTACAAAACCGTAACTGTATCATCACGTACAAGTGAGACAGTTCTATAAAACCACGAAACATGCAACTCATCCAAGATCTGACAGAAAATGTGAGAGAAAGGAGATAAAATTCATCTGTTAGTGCTCCTCAGATAGATTCCATAGAGACCAAGATCATAAACAAAGGAATACATTATAACTATACATCCTGGTCTTATTCAGAGCATTCGTAAGACAGGATGGCGTGGGAAAAAGGTAAGTCTTCATTAAATTAAAGCCTGCAGACCAAGCAGTTGGCATGACTAAAAGGATGGAAAGAAAGATCAAGTATGAAAAGTGATTATCAAAGTGACCACTGAAAAGTCTAATATTAAACAAAATTCTCAGCATGGGAAAGGAAAGCAGAAGAGTGTAAAATGAAATGGGTTCAAACTGTAGATTGTGGAAAATTCGAAACACTAAGTATGACTTTCAGGAGCCTGGGAGCCGATTTAATCTTCTTGGTGATTACAATTTTCTCTGAAGTGCTGAATAATTCAGTCTCTTCATAACCCCTTAATGGTAAGATTACTTACTTTGTACATGTACACAACTTTATCTTTGGTAGAATACACAGAATAATAATGTGCTAATAAGTGACTTACCTTGACCATTACTGCTATCTTCTGCTACAGCATCTATTTGAAGGGATTGTATCCTATTCAGCAGTTCATTTGACTCTGGCCACATTTTCTGCACATTAGAAAGAACAAATGGTCAAGTTATAGGCAAAAGCTTAAACAAGGAGAATACCTGCAGAATAGGAAACAGCACAGCTTCACAGGGAAGTGACCAGGATGAACAGATTCCATGATTCTATGGGAAGAGATGCCATGTTCTTGCAGAGAGCATAGCCTGACAGGAATTACCCATTGCTTTGCTGCAGATGGGCAAAATTTCTCCTTCAATGAAGGGAGGAATGACTGCAATGGAACTGCAGTATATAATACTTTGAGCTGGCCAAACAATATGCTTGCCTACATGAGTACAAGTTTAATCCAGACTATCTGTCTTGTACTTCATAGCTAGACTTTCTACAAGCAATGACAGTAAGAGGATGCTGCTGAGGTAAAGGGAGCAAACACACGTCCTGTTTTGTGGATCTATATTTAGTAAGAACATTCATCAACAGAGGAGAGGTGAGGAAGAAGATTTACATTCAGGTATGGCCATGTTGACTTTTTTGAAGAGTATTAGGAAGAAGGAGTTCAGAGCAAATCTTCAGAAAGATGCAATACAACTTCCTTTCTGTAAACCCTCATCCTCACTTCACTAGAGTGAAGGCAAAATCTATTCCTGTTCTACTCTTTTGATGTTCCCGTTATTCAGACTTCGCTGGAAGTAATAATTCTTTTTGCCTGGAAAAATTATTTCTCAATTCCCCCAGTGCTTCTTACTCATAAACTAATTTTTAGAAGTAGGGTGTGTTTGTTGTTTTGTTTGTGTGTTGTTTTTTTTTTTTTTTTAAATCCAAGTAGTACTTTCACAGATTAAAAACCAACAACTACTCTCTCTTCTCAAAAAAATCTACTTCCTTCCAAAAGCAAAAGATGACAGTCTAAAGTGCATTACAACCTTAGGTTCTTAGATTTTACTTGAGCAGGGGAGTTGGACCAGATGAGCTCCAGAGATCCCTTCCAATCCCTTAACCATTCTGTGACCCTGTGGTCCTTTTAGTTAGGAGACTGTGGACTCTGCTTCCCCAATTGCTAGTGGGAGGGTTGGCAGGGCAGGGGGGGAAGGCTATGCCCAAACCCTCTAACTCATGTTGCTGCTGAAGTGGTACGAGTAATCCACCACATTGACTTGCATTGGATGCTGTATTCATGTTCTGTGCCCTGATCGGAATGGATGCTTTTCCTCCTGAGAAAGTAATAGACTCATGGCCTGTTTTCTAAATAGTCCTTTGGTCCTTATGATTTGAGAGGTATATTTGCAGAAAGCTAATGCAGCTAGTATAATTGGCCATGATTCTGATCTGGGACCACTATCATAAATCAGTTATCATAAATAAACTAACTCACATTTGTGAGTTAGTTTGGTCAAATCAGTCCAGGAAATTTGTTTCATCAGTTTCATTTTGCAAAACTCTATTGCTTTTTTGAACAGTCACTGGTGCTTCATAAACATCACATGTTCTCTAAACCAGAAACTTTCATTTCCACAATTGTAGACTTGCTGACAGAAGTAAGCACTTTAAAGAAAACTGTAAATGAATGGTTTCACAAAGGAAGTTGTTTTTCTTTTAAAATAACTGGGTATGTACTTTTCTGAGCCTTACTCCACTGCAAAGATTAAACCCCTCATGCCAGTAGTTCTCACTGATAGCCATCAGTACTACTAAAGCAAGAAAATTATTAAAATCTGTGATACAAAGGTCCCATAATCAGCCTAACTGTTCAAGAAGTTTTCGGTCTCATTTTCATTCAGGAAATCATTCTTTTTATCATAATTTATAAACCTACAGCTAGAAAAGTAAGAGAAACCAACTTGGACGCTCAGGAAAAACACCTGATTTCAAATTTTCCCTTTTTTTTATTACTGCGGTATAGCTTCCTGGTCTCAAGCAGGCTGAGACTCATTAGACACTGAACACAGGACAAAAATTGCCAAGAATTTACAGAGTTTTTTTACACTTACTCTAAATCAGGTTCTGGCACTTCTGAATCTCTAGGAATAACATTTTATTTCATGAGTGAGACTTAATGGATATATGAGGAGCTTTTACAAAGTATTATCACAGAATCAGAGCGTCACTCGGATAAAAATAGACCTTGGGGGACCTCAGGCCTACTTCCTGCTCAAAACAGGGTCACTTATGGGATCAGAGTTGGTAGCTTAGAGGTTTGTGCAGTTGGGTGTTGAAAACCTCCAATGATGGTGACTGGATAACCTTCTTGGGTAACCTGCTCCACCGCTCGGCTGTCCTCATGGGGTAAAAGTGTTGTGTTTTTCTCTCGTACATCCAGTTTGAATCTCTCTCTTTGTAGTTTACATCCACTGTCTCTTGTCCTCCTACTATGCACTGCTGTGAAGAGCTCGACTCTGTCTTCTCAATAAACTCAGAGGTAGGGCCAGGCTGCTGTTTATGCCCCTGCAAAGCCATCGCATGTCTGGGCTGAAACAGCCCTGGTCCCTCAGCCCCATCTCATATGGCAGGACTAACAAGTGCTGAGCAGATCTGCTCCCTGTGACACTGTTGGTACAGCCTGGGGTGCTGTTGGCCTTCCTTGCTGCCAGGCAGGCTGTGGCTGGTGCCCAGGTTGCTGCTCCCTACTACCCTGAGGTCTTCCTCAGCAGTGCTGCTCCCTGGCCAGGCAGCCCCCAGCTGGCACTGAAATCAAGGATTATTCCAGGTGCAGCACATTGCACTTGTCCTTTCAGAATTTCACGAGGTTTCTGTCACCCGTTCCTCCAGTCTGCAGCCTTGCCCTTGTGACTGTATTGACTGGTCCTCCTAGTTTGGTGTCACCTGTGCACTGTACGAGAGTACGCTCCATCACTTCCCTGAGGTCACTGACAAAAGAGTAAACCAGCGAAGATCCCAGTACAGTAGACCCCTGCGCTATGGCAGTTGTCACTGGCCCCCAGGTGAAGTAGGACTCATTAACTGCTGCCCTCTGAGACTCGGCATCCAACCTGTTTTCATCTGCCCATCCAGACAGTAACATCCGAACTTGGATACACGAATATTTTGGGAGACAGTGCTGAAAATCTTCCTGAAGCTGAGGTAAATGATGTGCACTGCTCTCCCCTCATTCACAAATCCAGCCATTTTATCACAGGAGGAAATCAGGTCGGTCAAGCATGATCAGTCTCAAAGTGGCAGAATCTGGCCATAACTGAGGTTAGGGAGAGGGGATGCGGGGAACTGACACTTAAAAATGCTTAGCAAGTTACTCACTTTTAACTTCTTCAGATCTTCTTCAATATTTTTTCCTAGATTTTGATAGTAAAATGGCTTGTATCTTTGACTAATTTCTGCAAAAAGAAAAGAACTAAGTGAAAGTGGTTTTCAATGGAAAATAAGTGATTTATACTGTTAGTAATTTTCATGGATAAGGATTGAATAAAGACTTGTATGACATCAGAAAGAAGAAAATTATACACACCTTTAAAATTTGTTCACATGGCTCATTTAGTCTTAATATAGTAACAAGAACAGGATAATTTCTAGGGATTATTTTGTTGTTGTTGTTGTCATCATCATACTGCTTTTGAGGGTGAAAGCTCTCTGTCTATGATCTGTGGCTGACAGCAACTTGACTTGGCTGGCCAAAAGATTGGTTGCCCCATTTTAAGAAATAAGATATATTCAATTGCACTCCGCTATTTGATAAACAACTAGCCTGTCTCCGCTAAAGATGGAATTAGCTGAAATAGTCTACTAACATGGTAAATATCGGTATTTTGCGTATGGGAAAATTAGAAGCTAAGACCCAGTGCAAGCATTATCTCAATCCACTAGCAGTAGATTATGCATGTTAAATATGGAAACAGTAGATGAGTTCCTCCTGGAATACAAATTTCCTCTGAGTATTTAAGTACATGCCTGTTGCATGTGAAGCTCTTGGTGCCCCTGTCTAAATCCAAACCTCCATTTCCTGTTACATGTAGGGTGTTTTTTTTGTGGTTTTGGTTTTTTTTTTTTTTTGGATTGGGGTTTGGGGTTTTTTTTTGTCTCTTCTTTCTGCTTCAATATGTAGTGCCAAGAGGAGATAAAGAATTTTGACTTACTTGCTGAATGCTCTTAGTCTCCTTCCCAGACCATTCAGTCAAGACTTTTACTGACTGCAAGTGTTTTGGGGTCTGACCATACAAAAGCATGATTAGCTAGTCAAAGGCTGTTGGATTGCTCCTGGAAGGCTAAACTGGGACAGCTTTTGAAGCTAGTTTCAATAAGGTATAACCAAGATATACTATGTCCCTTGATATTAGCTTTTCTCTAAATTTCAGCAGGAAGATTGTACTATGCTCAAGACAAATTATCAGCAGGTGTATAAAGTGTCTTAGCTCCCTCCACTCAGTAGCATTTCACAAATCTGTAAATGTTGGACCAGATTCCATTTTTAGTCAGGATACTGGAAGCAGGCTTTACTGAACATGTGAACTGATATTTTTACTTCCAAAGCAAAAATTTCTACTTTAACAGGAAAACACTCAAGTTGGTTTTGCTGCATTACAAACTATTGACAGACACATAGCAAAAAGAACCCCAAAGCAATGCCTTACCTGCAAAGGTTGGCCGCTTCTCTGACTCTTGCTCCCAGCATTGTTTCATTAAGTCAATAATTTCCACTGGACACTCATTAGTGATCTCCTTTATGTCTGGTCTGTTTCCATTCATGATTCCAAAGCAAATATGGGCTTCATTTATACCATCTGAAAAATAAAATTTCCTATCAGGTCCTGATCACAAGTTTTATACCTTTCTGTAGGTGAAAGTAATAGTGAAGCAGCTCCCTGTGGGTTTGTGGATATGTAAAAGAATATTTCAAAGATGGCTGATTTACAGCTACAAATCTCTCGCGTTAGTGAATTTGAATCTACTGCTCTAAATTCCACAGATTAGAGATTTATTTTAAGATTTAATGGATTTACTTTTATATGTAAGACATGCCCAGCGTGAGTTAGGGTGACGGATCTAGCTCTCTAGAATCTGAATCTCAGTTATTCTCTGCACTGGGTACAAACACAAAGATGGCCACACGGCAATGTTTAGCCATTTAGGTAGAAAAAAAATCCATTCAAAAAGATAAACACGTTACTCTGGAATTCCACAGTCTGTTCCTATTGCTTTCTCTATATGAGGATGTTACTGCATGTTAAGAAATCAGCACCACACAGCTGAGAAGCAGTGACTGGCTGTGTAACCATTCCTGTTAAAAGGAAAACCACACCTAACTAGTCCACCTCAGGAAATACCGTACATCAAAGTTTCCATTCTGGCCTGCCCAAGGTTGGTCTTAACTTCTGCCACTGAGTGCAGGTTTATGCCCACACCGTGTGGATGTGAAGAGATTGGGCTCATGCCTGCATTTCAATCCAGGTGTTCTTGTCCATGCTTAGAAGTCAGGAATGATGCAACTAATGCCGCTTACTGGCCATGAGGTGCTAACCAGGTGGTATTCTTGGGCATAGGTGATTTAATCTACTAATCTTAATTTTACAACTTTAAATGCTTAACATTTGTAACTTAATTTTGTGATAGCATCTTTTTGGAAGTAACTTACGCTCATATGGCTCTTTGTTAGCAAAAATTGCCCAGATCACTATGCCGAAGCTGTAAACATCTGATTTCTCCACAGGCTTTACATTAAGACAGCGTAAATGCTCTGGGGCCATATAGAAAAGGGTCCCAGCATTGTTCTGGCAAGTGCTCTTGATTTGCTTCTGTCGGACAGTCTCTTCTTGGGTCAGCCGACTCCAGCTCTTAAAGGAGGCAACACCGAGATCTGCAATCTGAAAATAAGACACATCAGAGCTAGTGCTGGGATGAAGAGGAGATAAACAAGTATTTCGTGCAGTGCTCAATTTTAAAATAAATAGCTATTAATAACTTATCTAAAAATGAAGCACAGCAAAAAAATGCAACTACAAGAAAGGAAAACAAACTATTTGTCACTTTAGTGTTGTTTTTTTTCCCCTAAATAAAGTATCACTGCCAACTGGGAACCATTAGGCTGAACCTTCATTATTAACTTAACCCCACTTGGAACAATCACACAATGTAGCAAAAAAATAAGTTTGGTTTTGCTCATATCGACAATCATGTTCAAGATCTGCTTGCAGTGCTTGTGGCAGAACAGAAGGCCCATATGAGAAGAAGCTAAGATTCAAATCCATAAGTAATCTATGAGATGGCCATATATCCCTCCTCCCTCACTGCCCTTTCCATTTAGATTCCATTTAACTCGACTTCCTTAGATTTTCCTACAGAAAGGGGGAGAATGATGTGATGTTTATGCCAAGAATAGCATGGAATAAGTTAAAGCAGGAATACCTGGGTACTGTGCGCTTGACAAAGTGACATTGCTGAAACCTTAGGGCACAGTTTTACAACTAGACTAATGGCTGATGGTGAAGAAAGTAATCCTTCCCCTGTTTTCACACAGCCTCCTGTTATGTACTCCATCTGCTTCTCCTGTTCCAGCACTGACACTTACCTGACGTGGGGAAGACCTAGTGGAAGGCACTCAGGTGTCTGGCTGAACCAAGTGCTCCCCAACAGAAGGGCAGCGCTGCCAACGAGGTACATTGTAACTGCTGGTTTGGCTTCCTAAATCAGGGCAGGGCGGTCAGATTAGCATCAGTGCTGACTCGAAGGAACAGCAGGTCAACAGGAGAGGAAAGATGGAAGAAAATGGGACTGCCTCTCCTGGCCACAGGCAGCTGTCAAACGGAGTTGTGTGACCCAATCATTTCAGATAAAACTGAGGTGACACCTTGCCTCACTTCTAACTCGCTTTTCTTTTCTCTCTTGTTGCCTCTAACTAGCTTATTGTTCCTCTTGAGTTTCTGAAGCTTTGGGCTAAATTTAGAGGTCATGTATTCTGAGGAAGAGGAAAATGTAATTGACATCCTGCTGAGGAAGTAGGAGTCCAAGTTCATGTCTACAAGTGAGAGGAGGTCTAATGTGATAGAGGAAGAGATGATATAAATCTTCCTACATTTGCAGTTTCCTAGAACAACTGTTTCCTTTTATAAATATTGTCAATGTTAGACACATTCAAGCAGATAAATCATACAACAGCTACCTTAAATTATACTTTTGATCAAGTTGCTTAAGGAAGTCTGATCTGATTCTGAATTTGATCCTGGGTTCCAATTCAGTGCACTGTGATGATAGCCTAGTTTGGTCCTGTCCATATAAGCAAGCTGAAACCTCAAAACACGTACAATTTACATCTAAAGCAGATCATTATTTTTTTTAATTATTATTTTTGGAAAAAACATAGCTTATATCTCTTATTCACAAGCTGCTCATACTGCACTAGGACTTGCTACTACATTAACCTTGTCAAACCCCACTTCTCACTAATATATATGTGAGAAATATTGAATGACAGAGCTCTCTTCACAGGAATTTATTCTGTAGTTTCATACTGTAATGGGGTGATGATTTCAGCAACTCACCTTGGCCAAAGACAGGACATTTGATGAGGACTGCTGCAAATTCTAGTCAGGTTTATTCAGCAGCAGACTCTGTATCTACGCATCTTGATCCAAAAGCCCACTAAAGTTAATAGAAGGGCTTTGGAACAGGCTTATACACCATTCTTTGAAGTAGCTTCCTGCTGCTTTTTCGGCAGCTGCTGGCTGTCATTTAAAAATGATGACTAAGGGAAAAAAAGAGGGAGATAAAAGAAGAAAAGGTAATAGGCAAAAGAAGGAAAGGAATAAAAAGGAGGAGGTAAAGGCAGGAGGAGAAATTACAGCAATAAAGGACAAAAGACATGATCCATAAGACATTTTATTTTGTTTCAATCTCTGCGTGTTAAGGCTTGTTTTTTCTTTCTAGCTGTTTTGTTATTTGTAGTTCATTAATTCTCAACAATATTATTTTTTTTTAATGTCCTTAGTGATTTTTTTTCCACAAATGGGGGGAAGATTATACAAATCGCAGGCTCAGAGGTTTTATAGGCCATCATACTTCAGTGATGCACTGCTAACACTCTCTTAGCAATAGCTCGCTAGACTACAAAGGAATTCATCTACCAATCAGGAATACTAACCAATGCAGCTGAACTGAGTTCTTCAACCCAAATCATCAGCTTTCTTCATTTACATTCTAACAAGTACCTTAATGTGGAAATCCGTGTCCACAAGGATGTTTTCTGGTTTTAGGTCTTTGTGTACGAAGCCTTGCTCATGTAGATAAAGCATTCCTTCTGTGATCTCCAGCACAAAACGCCCTTTCAGTGACAAAGGCAGTGGGAGCTAAAATAAAGGACAGAAGTACCATCTATTAATAAAGGCTACTACAACCATCAAATTAAAACCCAGTATTTAAAAAGTTTCTTTTCCAGTCCCAAGACTACCTCTGCTCCAGCCAAGGTAAAAAAGAACCAAGGTCCTTCTTGGATCTAAATTTTCACATTAAAGTAATTCTAAAGTCACTGCACATTTACAGAAGCATTCTTCTTTAGCAAATTCTCTACATATCTCTACAAACACTCCTACAAGAAAGACATAGAGGTGCTGGAGTGTGTCCTCTGGAGGGCAACGAAGCTGGTGAGGGGTCTGGAGAACAAGTCTTAGGAGGAGTGGCTGAGGGAACTGGGGTTGCTTAGCCTGGAGAAAAGGAGGCTGAGGGGAGACCTTATTGCTCTCTACAACTACCTGAAAGGAGGTTGTAGAGAGGTGGGGTCAGCCTCTTCTCCCAAGTGTCAAGCAATAGGGCAAGAGGAAATGCCCTCAAGTTGTGCCAGGAGAGGTGTAGGATGGATATTAGGAAAAATTTCTTCACCAAAAGGGTTGTCAAGCATTGGAGCAGGCTGCCCAGGGAAGTGGTGGAGTCGCCATCCCTGGAGGTATTTAAAGGACAGGTAGATGTGGTGCTTAGGGACATAGTTTAGCGGTGGTCTTGGTAGTGTTAGGTTGATGGTTGGACTTGATGATCTTAAAGGTCCCTTCCAACCTAGACAATTCTATGATTCTATAACTCTGAACCTATAACTGTGGTCTGCTCCTCTGTGATGTGCAGGAAAGCCAGAGCTGTCCTCTGCTGTCTCTAGAGAAGGCAGGGGCTGCCACTACTAGGCTCTTTCACACAGAAAGGAGAATGAGAAATTAAAACCTCAGTTTTTTGGAGATAGCAGTAACATCTGTCCCTTTCAAGCATCTTATCAACCCTAAGGAGTGGCAAGGGATGAAGCAATTCACTGCTCACTTTCTGTAGCACTTTCATCATGTTCCCCCGGTCCACATACTCCATCACAAGTGAGTAGTTTCCGTCTTCCAAAACTATACCTAGTAGTTTTACCACACGGTCATGCTGCAGTTTGCGCATAATCCTGCCTTCTTCAAGGAGGGAAGCATTATATCTGTAAAACAGAAATTACACTGAACTTAGGTGTCAGGCTAGAAAGAACACAGGGATGAAAATCCTGTTAATTCATAATGAGAACGATGGACAAAAATGTCAACATCCCTAGAGCCACTGTAAGATGAACCATACCTTCAGCTGGTTTTGAATTGATAGGGCTTTGTTCATGCCAGGTTATATTGTCTAATTCTCAAATGCCTTGCACAGAGACTGCTCAGCCTGAGTTTAAGGCCTGCTTTTCAGAAAGTGGATAAGTATTCTTTTTTGTAGGTGCACTTCTGGTTACGTATGTCGAAATCCCTGAACTGGGATGGGATCAGGACAGGGCAGGGCTGAAAGAGCCTTTGGACAAGAAAGATGAAGACACACTTAACTACCTCTTGTACAGGAAACTATACAGCTCTCTGTCCCAAAAGGCTGGTATTCACGTTCACTTTCAAAATGGATTTATTACAGGGATGGTGATAACATTTACTAACAATTAGTGGTTTAGGATGAATTCAAAGCCCAACTTTACCAAGACCTCAGTACAATTCATCAATAGTCACAGGTATGCAGCTGGGAGCTCACTAAGGGTGTTAAAGAAGGATCGTACCCATTATATTAAATAGTCTTCTTTTAACTATTACTCCTGTTCTAGTTATCAGGCAAAAGGATGTAAGAAAATCTTGAGACTATGTTGCTTGCTAATGCTTTCCTACCCTGTGACTTAAAAGGAAACTGCTTTCTCCCTCTGTGTTTCTCTAGTACTAGAGAAGAAAGTGGCTGTTTTGTTTGCATTAGGCTCAGTTGTAAATTTGCTTAAGACTTTTGGTTCAAAACTTTAAGTAATAACAAACTTATGAGCCTGTGTAGTGAGAAAGTAAAAACACAAACCCAAAATAAACCAGGCAGGCTTGTCCATTTTAGCTGTGTTCATCCCAAACTGTCAGTGCAGCTTGCAAACTACTAGAATCATTTAATTTGCTTTCCACTGGCAAAATAAAAACTCCGTTATTTTATTTATTATAACCCAAACTAGAAGAACATGGGGTTTTCTCTCTCTCTAGTGGATGACTCCTGGGAGAGTTTCAGGATTATCATGGCTCTGAGGTAGTAGAGCTGCAATGTGACCTGAATCCATGGAAATCAACAGCTCATTCAATCCTTGAATTAAATCAGCAGGCTTGGCTCACTCTGCTTTTTCTCAAGGGAGAAAGGGGTTACATTCTTGGTATTATACATGTGGGGCTGGAGTTCTGCTGATAGCTCATGTGTGTTTAGTTCCTAGTGGACATCTACAGTTGGACAATTGTATTGAAAACTGATCTGCAAGCTTGAAAATATCATGTGCCCACTGAGTTCCTGCCTTTCCTTAAATGTGCAAGAGTCCCCTTGATTCTTAACAATTCACAGTAGTGCTCACCTTGCAACAGAAACTGGGAACTTTGCTGGAACAATGAGTTAAAACTAAAACTAAACAGGTTGACTCGTGAAGGAAAAAAGGAAAATTTGCAGGACAGCTGCCAGTATTGTCTTTGAGTATTTTTCCCACATACAGTATCTCCAGAACACAAAGATCTGGAATTATTACACTTTATTTAGATTTCCCTCCATTGAGTTTAGAGGATTCCTTAGACTAACTAAAAGATAAAATACAGAACTAAGATCTGTAACTTACTCAGTGCGCTGGGGTCCTGTATATACTTTTTTTAATACTACATATCCATGTTTCTTGTGAAAGCATAAAGAAATTGTTCCAAATCCTCCAGCATCTAATTGTTGTTTTTCAAGCAAATCCTGTGTGCTCATGTGGATGTCTTCCAGCGACATGTTTGCAGTCTTTGTGGCTTAGCAATTAAAACAAAGTCAAGTGCCCTAAAGCTTCTGGACCTGTAGTATAAAGGAGGAAAAAGAAGTGTCATTATCAAGCGTTTAGCTGTACCACTAAATAAGCATCTATATAAGGAGGGGGACACAAGTGTATACTCTCGTGACCCTTATGAACAAAGAGTCTCAGTTTGAAACCAAAGATGCTGTAGTTCTCACAGGATCAGACCTCAAGATCACAATGATTTATCCTGTCAACCAATTACAGTTATATTGAGTTAATGTAAACCCATTTCTTCACCTGAGCACCTCAAAGTGGTGTTAATAAATAGCTTTTACCCATATAATATGCAGTAGATTGGCACTGTCCCTACACTTCATGTGTGCAAAAACTGAAACCCAGAAAAATCAAGGGCCACAGTCCCAAAGACAGGTAGTGCCTAATGATTCTGATTGCTATCTCATTTTCTTAATTGCCTGAACGCAGGCCTGTCAGGTGCCCAGATACTTATATAACTCCAAGCTACCTTTTGGGCACCTTTACAAATCCAGCTCTAAAGGGTTTGCTTGAAGCTTAAAACAACCAACCAACCCAGCTTTGGTGGGAAACTTCTCTTCGCAGCTGGCTGGATTTAAGGAGACAACTGCTAGGAAGGACTGTGGTGGGGACATAAGGCAGCTTCTCTCCCACCCCTCAAAAAGAAGAGGAACAAAGAAGTTGTGAAGGTTTGCAGGATCTCCTGAGTGCACTAAGAGAAAAAGAGAGCTTGGGGGAGCCTATGAAACGTGTAGATAAGTAAACCCAATGGATGCCAGAATAATGTTAAGCCTTTGATAAAGCTGAGGTGGTCTCTTGCCTATCGTGTCTCTCAGGAATTAAAACCTTAAAATAAGGGTAGGCAGCTGGTACCTTTTGGCATACACCAGCAAGCTGCATTGTTAGTACATGTGCAAGTCACAAGCTCTGTTTTTTTCCTCACTGAACTTTTTACCTTAAGAACCTTACATAGGTAAGGAAAGAGTTTGCTGAGAAAAGACAAAGTTCAAGAGATTGGAAGGGCTGTTCAGTTTCCATTCCTCTTGGGTGACTATAACACGACTATACGGAGCTGGGAGAAAGGTACCATTTCAAAGTGCAATCAGCAACAGTAGATTGGCTCATTTGGGTAATTAAGACCTCTAAGTAGTGCAGCCAAAGGGATTCCCAAATTTTTCAGACCAACAAGTGACTGCTAACTCCTGTAAACTACTGTGTACCTGCATCACCAAATCTCTAATTGAAAATATTGCTTAATGTTGTTATCAACATCAGCTGCAGCCCAATTTCCACAGCCTCTTTCTGGATCCTGGGAACTATGGAGGCAGTGAAAGTGTCTGTAGAAAATAGGTGCCTGAGGGAAGTGAGATGTTTATGTACACGTTTGGAAAATGTCTGGTTGGTTCAGCACTGACAAGCCAAAATAGGGAAGAGTAAGCTTAGTTAAAAAAAAAACCAAAACACAAACAAACCAATGTTGTGCCTGTAGAAGAGAGAAAGCAAGAGCCTCTTCCAAGTGTATATATACTCTATGGGCTGTTGTCATATAGACAGGGAACATCATCTCTACATCTGGAGCAGTGTACTCTCTTCAGAGTTTTCTTCTTTGGCTTTCCTGACTTTGAAGGGATGTGGATTTTGTTTTGCTGGAGTGCTAGCCTGCATTAAGAGCATGGGACTGAGGATATGACTGCATTCGTTTAGTAAGAAGGTAAGCTCTGCTATGCCTAATAATTTTTACGGGAGAGATTGTTGTTGTCTTTTGTTTGTTAGTTTTGGGTTTTTTTAAATTCCTTTACTGTTAATCAAATAGCTGAGCCACAAATGACTCGTAGCAGTGCCAAGAATACTCACTGCTGCTCTCATAGGTGAGCTTTTGTCTCCCTGGAGGTTTCTGGTGATGGTTGTCTGGCTTTCTTGGGGTGGTGCTACTGACTGTTTTGCAGATGGGGTGGGTGTCACAGGTACAAAGGCCTGAATTCAGTCGTGAGACTTTAATGTGGTGTGAAGTAACATCTTGCTTATTTGTCTGGGGGGGGGGGGGTGTCTCCCTTTCAAGAATTGGTTCCAAGTCACATATTTATGGTAGTTTTTCCATGCTAACAGTAATTATGCATCTAGGTAGTAGTTATTTTTGTAAGAATTGCACATGCTATTCTTGTGAATGCAAATAAGATGTGTATTTTTGAATGCTGAATCTCTAAAGTTGCATTAATACTACAGATAGCTTGGGGCTGCCACTCTGCCATATAATCTGATGAAAAACAGCCCTACCTCAAACTGCAACAATATGGGACCTTGTTGCCAGTTACATTGTTAATACCTGTCCCTACCAAGCAGTGTGTAATCGCCCTAACAAGGCGGTTTGGAAATTCAAAAGAAGCGATAACAGATGTCATCAGATATCTACTGAAATGAGCTGGATAACATTCAACACGGGAGAATTTTCTCATCAGATGGCAGGGAAGGCTCCTCCTTGGGCATGCTCTACTATTAGGATGCTACTACTTTTTGTTGTTGTTAAGTAGTGAGGTAATCTGAGTAAAAGCTCTCTGATCTTAAGACTTATTTCAAACCCAAAGTTTTTTGTAGGAAGACTACTTATTTTGGTATGCTATTTAACATGAGGTATTGGCTAATGTTACCTGGAAATGACAGATGATAAAGAAATCAAGGAGAGAAGCTCAAAGGCTCAAGTTCATTCCAAGCTTACTGCTCTTTATTGAGATACACCGTAATTCAAATGTATCCTCAGTACTTATGATACACCAGTGCATACACTATGTATCTGTGGTTAAGAGAACAGAAATTTTATAGTTTGGTTTAGCCTAACCTTACAGCAGCTATGTGTACTTCTAGGGGTTAATTTGGGTTCTATGAGGTAGCTTTCATCTGTATACTTGATTGATTATAAAGCAGTTGTTTTTTTTTTAAATATACTATTCTGAACATCTTTATTAGGATGGGTTTGTATTTAACAAGTGCATTATGAAAATTTTGAACACTGGTGGCTAAAAGAGAGGTATTTTTGCCTACTAGTATGTTCAGGTTTTCTTTAGAGAGGGATAAAAGGGTAATAAGTGGGTTTGTGGCATTTTTCTTTTTAATACCGTGGTCGTGTTCTCCCCTATAACCTCCAAAGGGCACATAAACACATAAACCTGGTCATTAGGTCTCATAGTGGGCCTGATCACCATTCAAAAGCGGTTTGCTCTGTTCTAATGATTTGTAACTGATCTGATGTAGATCGCGTGTAGCCTGCACGGTTAAGGAGGATTGCTGAGCGCATTAGGATGGTAATATGAAAAAAGGTAATTGCAGCCCTTTTGGTCTAATGATACTCAGAGGGCACAAGTTCTCAAGAGGTGTTACAAGGTATAATCAGAGAAAGCGAACAAGTCTGCAAGCACCAAAACCCATGGCCTGGCCACATAATTATGTGTCAGGAATGGAAGGGAATAACAAACAGGAACCAAAGCTGGTATCACTGATACGGGTAACAGGAGATAAATATAAGGGTCCCTGCAGCTGGAGACAAAAATACTACATGTGTGGAAGATGTTTCAAAAGCTGTCAGTGCATCTCGACTCTATTGCTGTGACTCTCATAACCCACTCTGTCTAAACCTTTCCCTTACGCTAAGGGGTTTCGGCTGCCGCATCTTTTCACTGAGGAACGATTTTTCATTCTTTCTTTCTTTCGGAAATAGTAAAGAAAATACCTATGCCAGATCAGCAGCAGGTTACAGCAGGGATCCCGTGGGAACGCGAGGAGGAGCCAAGACGAGAGAAGCGAAGGTGTTCGCGGAACACGAGTTTTCATAGGACCCAGAGCAGAGGGAGGGTGAAACACGCTGCGAGCGCCGGCGGGGCCGGGGCAGAGGCGGGGAGGGGAACGGAGGGGCTCCGGGCAGCGGCTTGCACCGGTACAGCTCTGTCACAGAAAGGGCAGAAGTGGTCACAAACCCGCGTATTCTCGTAGGGGAGCGAGAACGGGCTGTCAAGGCGCCAGCCGGTGGGGCCCCCCACCGTCCCCGTTCAGGGCGGGCTCGGCCCTGGGGCGGGCAGCGCCGAACGCAGCCGCCTCGGCAGCAGCCGCGGGGCCGGGAAGCCCTAACGCGGGTTTTCCCTGGCCTAGTTCCTCGTTGGCCGACTTGATATGTCGTCGTCGTCCTCCTCCTCCTCCTCCTCCTCCCGGCGGCTTCCTGCCGCCGAGGCCGCCTCTCCTCGTACGCACTGCTCCTCCGCCGTGCCGCTTCCCGTCGCGGCGCCCCGGAGGTTCCCCCGTGGCCGGGAGACCCCCCCTCAGGCAGGGGAGAGGGGCGATGCACCGCAACCCCGCCGGGCCACCTCTCTCCGGAGCCAGTCACCCCGCCGGCCCGACACCGGCAGCCCCCCGGGACCCCGCAGCGGCGGCGCCTGTGGGACTTTCGGTTTCGGCGGGGCAGCCCGGGTCCCCCCTCCTCTTCTCCCGTCTCCCCCACCTCCCGGTCCGCGCTGCCTTACCGTGGCTGCGGGCCGCTCTGCTCCGTCCTGCCGCCTCCCTCGGGAGGGCCCGGCGGCCTTGCGGGTGCGCCCTCACCGCCCCCGGCGCAGCGTCCCGGCCCCGCGGCGGCGAGAAGAGAAAAGCGCCCGCCCCGGCCCGGCCCGGCCCGCCCCGTCGCGGAGGAGGTGGCCCGGGCTCGCTCCCGGGGCTGCACAGAGGTTCAGTCTGTGCGACAATACGGCACGGAAAGAAGGGGGCGGGCGGCCGTACCCGCCGCTGCCGGCTGGAAGGAGTCGGCTCCCGGTGTGTGTCCGTCGTGTCGTCTCTCCCCCCCCCCCCCCGACCTTCGCCGCCGGTGTGAGCGCGGTGCCGACGCTGGATGGTGCAAACCTGACCGCCTTACCCAGACGGACAGCCGCTGGGGGTTCGGTGTGTGGTGGGAACGCATTTCTTTGTGGTGGTTTTGGTGCCGAAGAGGCAGGTTTTCGTTCAGGCAGGGCGGAGGCAAAAGTTTCTGTTTGTCAACAGAGTAACTGTAACAGGTAACAGTTCTGGGGACGGCTGCAGAAATACGTAAGGTAAAAGGACCACCGTAAACCATCTAGTCCATCCTCTTGTGGAGGTCAGATGTGTCTACAGCATCTCTGCCAGATTTTATGTAATTTTTCATTGTCCTAATAGCAAAGAAGATTCCATACTGAACTAACGTATCCTATTATGGGTCACAACAACCCCATGCAGCGCTACAGACTGGGGGCAGAGTGGCTCGAAAGCTGCCTGGCAGAAAAGGACCTGGGGGTGTTGGTGGACAGCTGGCTGAGCATGAGCCAGCAGTGTGCCCAGGCAGCCAAGAAGGCCAACGCCATCCTGGCCTGCATCAGGAATAGTGTGGTGAGCCGGACTAGGGAAGTAATCATCCCCCTGTACTCGGCACTGGTGAGGCCTCACCTCGAGTACTGTGTTCAGTTTTGGGCCCCTCACTACAAGAAGGACACTGAGGTGTTGGAGCGTGTCCAGAGAAGGGCTACAAAGCTGGTGAAGGGTCTGGAGGACAAACCTTATGAGGAACGACTGAGGGATCTGGGGTTGTTTAGCCTGGAGAAGAGGAGGCTGAGGGGAGACCTTATCACCCTCTACAACTACCTGAAAGGAGGTTTTAGAGAGATGGGAGCTGACCTCTTCTCCCTGGCGACAAGTGATAGGACGAGAGGAAACGGGTTCAAGTTATGTCAGGGCAGGTTTAGATTGGATATTAGGAAGCATTTTTTCACTGAAAGGGTTATTAAACATTGGAATAAGCTGCCCAGAGAGGTGGTGGATTCACCATCCCTGGAGGTGTTTAAGAAAAGGGTAGATGAGGTGCTTAGGGACATAGTTTAGGAGTGGTGGTGTTTTTATCAGGGTAGGTTAATGGTTGGACTTGATGATCTTAAAGGTCCCTTCCAACCTCACTGATTCTATGATTATTTTTATTAGGAAAACTTCTACTATATAAATAATGTCTAACACAGCTTCTTTTCATAAGACTGATGCCTTTGCCTTTCCTCCAGTGAAATGATGGTGATGACGAGTGTCTACCCTTTTTGCCTTGACCTTTCCCCTTCCGGGGAATCATTGCATTCCCCACGATGCTTTGTGGATGCTGGTGGAGTTCACAGCTCAGTACTAGCAGAACAGCAGCAGTACATTCATATGGGTGGGCAACAGTAGTCCACAACCTGTGTTTAAGGGAGGGATCCTCTCTAAAGCTGCAGGGCAAACCTGATAGCGATGACAGAATGAAAGTGGCCCAGGAGCCTGGTCCTGTTTCCTGGTGGAAACTGGGGCCCCAGACTGTCATGGATCTGGAAGAAGCACAATGGCCACCAAGGGTTTGACATAGTTCTGTGGTAGGCCCTATGTTGGATTTCATGGATATGGTTCCTCAGCTGTGGAGGGCTTCTGAGGCTATGTTTGTACCTCTCCTATTCCTGCCACATACAAACAAAACATTTCAGAATGTAGTATCTGAATACTTAATGCCTCCATGTACCCTTATCTGCCCTTCTAGGGGAAGACACCATCTGACTTGTGCCTTCTGCTGGCCAGCACGTTCATCTGCAAGGGGCAGGTGGCTCCTACCTTCCAGCTTTCTGAAAGGTGTTTCTTTGGAAAGATAGATGGGAAACAGTAGTATGCAAGTGGCTGCAGTTTTGGATAGGTAGAACAGCCTCAGTGATCACTTTCAAGCTGAAGTTTTCTCTCTGATTCTTGAGACAGTTTTCTGCACCTTGTTGGACAAACTTAACAAACGGCTCAGGAACTCTCCAAAAAATGCTAAGTGCAATCGTTTCCACTCTAAAAAAAAATATGTTGGCAATGGATGCGCTGGCCATGTGCCAGTTCCCCGTTTTCCACTGATTCTGGATCAGCTGGTATTGAGCCAGAAGAGGAGTTTAATGCTCTGACAGCTCCAGATGCAAGGGCCAATCACACCTATTGTAAGGAGGAATCACACCTACTGTAATGAGGAGACTAAGGAAAGCTATGCTGAATGGCCAAACTAAGCTCATTGGAGTTTGAATACAGACATTTCATGTCCATCCACATTGTGAGGTATTGTAAGGAGGGTGTTACTAAACCTGCAGTCCAGAGAATCTGAGACGTTTGTCAACTAAATAGAGCAAAAGTAAATCCAGACGTGGTATCTCTGGTGGGCCGGTCATTCAGTTTTGGTCTTCTGTTGCAATCCCAAACATTACAGAAATCTTCTAATAGCACTTTACTTCTCAGGGGTTTTTTTTGTTGTTTTGGTTTGTTTTTTCTGCTTTTGAGCTTTAGATTGTGTATGTGGCTGAAGACATGGGCTGAAGGCAGGAACATGGTTAAATTTATATGAATTGCATGGTTAAAAAGGTTTCAGTCTCATTCAGTGGGTGATTTACCAACAAGCACTAGGCAAAAAAAGACAGAAATTAGCATTTATTTGTTGGTGCTTAGAGGTTAGTGTTGCCAGTTATGACATTCCTTCTTGAAATGAATAGGGAAAATAAATTGATCCAAAAATGCAATCTGAATTTATAGAGAAATCTCTGAATTCCGATTGAAAAGAAAGGCAAGTTATCCTGAACTGGCCAGCATGGCCAGTACAGTTTTAATGCTTTTCACAATAATGTGTTTATGTGAGCAGAATTTTTCAATTTTAGTATTAAAGAAAATAAAATAAGCCCATTAGTTTTCTTTTTACTTTAACTGAAACTTTCACTAATCTCGACCAAACTTTCACTTACTTTGTACTAAAAATCTCAGCCATTTTATTAAAAATGATAGAAAAAAATGTAAATGCATAGAATTCAACACTTTTTTTTTAATATGTAGTTGTTTTATTGGCAGCAGGATGACAACTGCTGTATGTGAAATTTTCAGGTTTCATTGCACCCCTGGAAAAATTGTAGGGGCTGATAAATAAGAAGTGTAAAAACCCCACAGTGCTAAAGCAAGGCTACCTGGAATGGTTACCTATCTCATTAATCCTAAAAACTAAAATAAAATCGCAATAAGCTTGTGCTGTAATGGGAAAGTGACTTTGCACAGCGGTATTTTCCTCATATTAACTTTGAAGGCTGTATTGTAGTGCGCTTTGCCTACAGAGGTTTAAATTTTTCTGCTCCTTTCTTTCTACCTGCAGTTAGCTGCCAGGTATCTCTTTAGAGTCGTTTCCCTCTTTGTCTTGCATGAATGGTGAGCTCTGTAGGCACCTGCCTTGCGGTGGGACCAGAGTGTAACAGTGCTGTGGCTGTCCCCAGCTAAAGGCTCCAGAGGGACCAGCAGGGATAAGTGTTTCTTCACACAGGAGGTTCCCAGCTCTGGAGATGAGTCAATGCTGAAATGTTAATTCTGGGCTCAGCACCCTGCCTAGAACTCTGGGGAGAGGGATCATCGGTGGGCAAAACCCTGAGGAGATATATGTCTGTAATCTTTCTGTAATCTACCTTTTAATCTAAAGCTAAAGCATTATCTGGTCTGATTGATCCCACTGCTGTCCAACAGCTGTCAAGATAGTATGTTGTACAGCTGATTTTACAGAAAGAAGCCATGATTTTAGCTAGCTTTGGCTCATCAGTGCAACAAAACTTCCACTGTATTTCCCTAAGCCCTGCTCAGAGGGTTGAGGTGGGAGAAACTGCAGCACTCTGCGACAAACAGTGTTGATGCATGGGGAGAAGAGCCATATTTCCCTGGGGAGTCCGAATGCAGAACGGAATCCCCCAAGAGACATGGGAACCACTGTTGCTTGTGACTGACCGCAGCCACAATTTTTCATTGCAGTTAAGTTCAGAAGATGACCACCTGAGGTCTCCCTGAGATGCTGAGGTGCGGCCTAGCAACAGACGACAGAAATGCAAGGGTGTACGTGTAGAGTATACTGAGAGGATTTTCTTTCCACTTGGCTTCATATTAAGTTCCAATAAAGACACCACCTTTGCTCTGCACATCTCACTGGATAGCATTTGCAGGTGTGGCAGTCCTCTGTGACAACCTGTTGCTTGGACAAGCTGTTTAGGTCTTGGTTTGTTCTCTCTTTTGGGTGTTAACAAAATGCCTTCTTGTGTCATTAAGTGCAACTGGTAATTCAGAAACAGCTATGGGGTATTTTGGCTGAGCAGTCCTGCACAATTGTTCTTCTGTCTCCTTACTGATTTTTCCAAAGAGAGAGAATTTCTGTGCATTCAAACAGCATGAAACCAATACTGCCGAATCTGGAAATTGTTGTTGAAAATGATCTGGAACAAAATATGAGCAATGAGGTTGGGAAAGTTTGCTGATGATATGGATGGGGGGACAAGCAAAGCAGATTGTGAGGAGAAAAAATGGAAAAATGGTTGAGTGACTGGGTAATGAGGCAGGAAGTGAAATTCAAGTTATGTAAAGGGGTACATATGAGGAAAAAAAATACCCTAAATTGATATATATTATTATATAATTGATATATAATATATTTATAAATATATATAAAATAATACATAAAATAATGGCCCCTGAGCTGACCGCTACCACTGACAGCCAAGATCTAGGCTTAAAACAGATGAAAACATTAGCTAAAGCAAATTGTATGTCAGAGATTATTAGGAAAGGAGCAGAGAAAGTCATATGAATCCAAGAGTCATGGAGCTGACTCTGTGTGCGCTTCTGGTCCCCTCTTCTCTGTGATGGGATAATGAGACTGGAGGAGTTCAAAGAGCAACAAGGGAGACCAAAGGCCAATGTTGTTCTCTTGGAAGAACAACTGAGCAGAACAGGACTCCATGGCCTGGGAAGGAGATTATTTAGGAGGGGAGGTGATGCACATCTACAAAACTCTAGGTGACATGTAAAAGAACAGATAAGATTGACCATTTACTGTTGACTAAGAGGAATCAAATGAAGCTACCGGGAACCACGTGCTTCACCTTCCCTGGGATCCCTCAGCATTCCAATGCTTTATGCAAGGAAAACACTGACCCGCTGAACTTTGCCAAACAATATTGGCTGCTTCAAGTTGGCATGAATTCAAGAGAAGACCGAACAAAATTCAGAGCAGGGATCTATTTGGCTTGGTGCATATACATAGAAAGCATACATAGTTCAGGAAATCCTCCAAACTAAATATAGTTGGAGCCCAGGACAGTATTCAGCGGAAGTGCTTGCTCTTCCTGGCCTATAAGCACTGTGGAGAAAAAACTTGGGGTTGGAGGACCCTTTTTCTGACCTAGCTCAACCACTCTTGAATACTTCAATTACAAATATCCAGTTTAATACAGACACGTAATGCTACCATGTGTGTGGGAGCTGTTACGTGTCTGCCAGATAGTGTCAAGAAATGTATCTTCATCATATAGGTCAGTTTGAGATTCTTCATCTAACAGTTAAACACACTAAGCTCTGCGATTGATCCAATACAGTACCATTTGGTTTGACAGTTGCAACTTCTGTTTTTGTATCCATTTCCTTCTTTCTTGAATAGTCTGGTAACTGAACACAGTGAACATAAAGATAATTCCTCTCCTACACAATTTTAATATTTGCATTTGTCCTTCAATCTCTCTTCATGTAACTTAAAGTTGTTTTCCTTAAGTCTCTTAGGCAAGAATCTGCGTTCTCCAACACTTACGTTTTCCACTTTATTCCCTTTCACTTTCTTTTTCCTGTACAACAGTTACTGAGCTAAAGCAAGTTTCAACAGTTACTGAGCTAAAGCACGTTTCTTGCTTATGTAACCTAAAGACTTTGACTGATATGCACTGAAGCAGACATCTGCAACAGCTAAGGGCAGCACTTCCCTGCTTCCAGGCGTCTGTCACTGCTAGAGGTGGCCCTTCACTTTGAAGGGTGACAAACAGGAACATGTGACTCTTTCCCTGCAGGCAGCAATTCTCAGTCTGGTGTATCATCTTACGCTGCCACTCTCCAATCTGCGCTCAGCACGTTTATTATCCAAAGAGCCCTTAAAGAAACATAAGGGTGGGGCATGATGAGGCTGCTACAAAGAATGTACAGCAGACGCACGCTCTGTATGCAGGGGCATAAGTGTCATTTGACAGTGACTCAGAAGACCGTTTCTTATTCAGCCCACATTCTTTTAATATCAAAGTGTAAAGCCAGCTGTTAGGTAAGCTGATCAAAGCAAGAAATGGTGTAGCTAAGCAAGAAACCCACCCTTTGCCATGTGCACAGAAGAGGTTAACAGCTCTCAAGCACAAAAATAATCCTGCTAAAGTTCAAGGTAAAAATCACAGATGTTAAGAGCCAGTCATTTTGTCCCACTATATCCTGGCTCATAAAGAGACAGTGCTCCCGCAGGTTTTTGGGTAGGTGTTCTGCCTCGCCAACTGCTGGCACTGTAGATCTCCAAGGAACCCCATCTACACTGATGCCAGAGGGGATGCATCCAGCCCTCCAGAGCCAAACAGCCGTACTGACTGGTGTGAAGGGCAAAGGAACAGACAGGATTCCTTTTTGTCTCTACTTAGGGTAACAAAAATAGAAAGCTCCCTTTGATTTTAGGAAACTACATACTTTACAAATGGGGGCTACATTCTATAAAGAAAGGCAATACATGCCCATACTGCTATATGATATTTGTATTTGGTGTTTTCCTTTTCTGGTATCTGTCATAGCTTTCATATTGTACTGTAAATATGTGGAAAAGCCTAAAGCTGTCTGCAAGGCTTTCCAGCTAAGTCATTGTGCAACTCTATACATCCTTTTGCATTATTCATGATCTGGCTTAATAGCTCAAAGGCACAAGTGTAGAGGTCTCATTTAAAAGAACAGGATTGGCCATAACAAGGTTGAGTATGGGCAGCATATTCCCTGGTAAATAAAAAAAAAAGTGGCAGCTGGTACAAAAAGCGTTAAAATAAACATGGCAATGTACTGTTTCATAAGCAGCAATGGTATAATCTGCAATTAAATGCCGCTTGTGTTATCAACCACTTGTAGGCAGGATGTCACTGTTTATATGAGCAAGGATCATTCTTCCCAAAGAGTTTTTCGCCCATCATTGAAGAGAATCGCTCAGGAATCAATGAAGATAAATGCTATATTGTCAGTTAAACTGCTAGCTGTAGTACTCAAGATACTTATAATACATTCAAATTAGGAGATCAGCATTCAGATATTGAGATAAAGCACCAAAAAGAATGGAGAAAAAAAAAAAATCTTCTATCTGTAGTCCTGTACCTGAACATTATTTGAAATACCACTCAGGAGAGCAGTTTATGGGTTCTTCCTTCCAAAGTGTCTTCAGACGCTGGGCCCAGGCAACCAGCATTTCCTTCCTCTTCTCCTCAGAGACATGCTCCGGAGCAAAGCAGATGTGAGGTGCGAGGACTTTGACACCACAAAAGTGCATGATTCCATGCTGGACTCAAAGCAAAGAAAGAAATCCCTCAGGAAATAGTTAGCCTTTCACTTTCAATTAATGAATGTAGAAAATTCAAATCTGAAATGGTTTCTCTGAACCAATATAAGACAGGTTTTCTAAATCTGTGCATTTATCAGAATGGCAATAAATAGCAAAAGTTCATTATCTATCCTGGCAGTCACTATTGGAGGCTAGGCATTAAGCAGAATGACATACAATACACTGAAAAATAAGGTCAACTAAATTTATTCTGCTCTGTGGAATTTATTTTTAAGTGCTATTAAACCCACAGAACTGTTCTCAGCTGCTGGATGCTATTAAATTTGCAAGGATCAGAGACAGCCTAAAGTTCATTGTACTGTTTGAATCTCCACAGATTGTTCCTGAACTGTAGTGTATTTCTCATTTAATTCTAAGTATTTTTTTTTTTAACTTTTTGCCTCTGGCTTAGCCAAATGATCCTGAATGAAGGCTGGTGCCTTTCAAATCAGCTCAACTTGCCATTTTTCCTCTGTGTGTATTTCTGAATTCACAGTTGCATTTCACGTTGTCACGTTGATTTGCAAGCTCTGCAGCTAAATAGCCTCACAAGGGCAGACAGCTGGTAATCGCAATGGGTAGGAGACCAAAGAATTTAAGCACATCCGTTGTATTATATCAAGAAGTAGCTGGCACCATTTGCCTTACCACCTAAATTTCTCAAAGCATGCTCGCTACCTCTAATAAAAAGGTAGCAATAAGAAAAGGCATTTCATATGCTGATCATTAATGCCAGGATAATGTGTGACTCCCCTCCTGCCCCGCATCCTACATGAATCAGGTATCTATGGGGAAAAGAAATCCTGCATGCTAGGGCTAAAGGAAATCATATAACACCAGAGAAACTTAAAAGGCTGACAGCGTAAGCTTTCTCCAGATTCCAATCTGGAGGAAGGGGCACAAAGCAACTTTAAAACTCTGTGGACTTCTAAAGTAGTCTCAGGATTTTAGGGCCCAATTTATAACCTGCAGATGCTTGGAACGGACAACTTAATTCTATCTTACTATATTATAGTTCACATAAAATAAACAATAACACAACTATTAAAAATAATTGGAATACTAACAATTAAGACAAAACCCAACCAACTATTCATATATTATACCTGCATGGGCCACAGGAGATAGCGAATATCACCACTGATACTTCCTTTTGCATACATCTCTTTGGTTCCTCCAGTGGTGAAAGAAAACAGGGCTAATTTGTTCTAGAATTAAGAAAGCAATGCTTGAGTTAGGCATGTTTAAAGAAGAGTGGATGAATAGTTCCAGAGATATTCAGGGGAACCCGGACAGCATGAATTTTTAGAGGAGGTGGTGTCCTCTTTTTTCTCAGACCTTAAGCGTAGTGACAGCTCCGAGGCAAAGATTGATGACGTACAACTAAACAGTTGACTCTGTGTCAGGGCTTTGGGCAGAGACAGGTTAAAAAAAAAAAAGGAATTACATGTCTGACACCCTTGTATGAAGCAGGGCTGACCCTTTTTCTCCCCTATGCAATGTTAGGAAAACTGTAGCTGGAAAGCACTCTGTTACTGAGAATATATTTATTCCTGTCCTTCCTGAATGCAGAAATTGTATGCTACAGTTCCCCTTCAAACTTGGGCTTGCTTGTTATTTGCCAAGGAATAATTTCAGAACAAATTATTCCTCAGGTGTTCTAAACCCCTGTGTTTCTTCTGCTCCTGTAACTATGGTATTAGCCACGGGCTTGTGCTCAGCTTCTGCCCTCTCAGTTTTAGCTTCTGTAATTGAAAGAACATTTTTCCAGTGCAGTATCCGAACGGCCTGGAGCCTGCACTCCGCATGAAGCTATGATCATTGGGGATTACTCCTATTCATCTCAGTGAGGCAGCCATTTCTGAAATGTAAACAAACTTAAATGTTTGGAATTGTTAAGAAGATCAGAGATTAACATGCAGCAGAGAATATAAATGTGAAACTAGTATTGATTGTTTCTGGATGCTGCAGTTGTTACCAAATAAGATCCATCAGACAGTGGGCCAAAATTTTCCAGGAATATTCCCAGTGCCATGGAGAATTAAAAAATTATGAACTGTCCTCTAGAGATACTGATCTTACCTAATTCATAGGATACAGAGAAGAAAAGGTTGAAAGGAGATAGTTGGGACAGAGACTCATGCACTGGGTATTTCAGGTTTCTGATTAGGTTTTATAATTTAATTCCAACCTTTGACATCTAATCCCAGAACAGGACCTTGTCACCTATTCTAGTATGTCACTCATTACAGATTTGTGTAGCCCTATGGTGGTGGGAAGAATGACAGACTATAGTTTTAGGAAATAGATTGATTTAAACCATTTGCAAGCTGCATGCCATCCCAGTGCACTCTGACACACCTAGCAAATGATAAAGCCCATTTTGTAGGCCAACTAAAAATCTCTAGGAGATTGCTTAAATCTTTAGGAATCACTGCTTTCTCCTTATTGTACTATCTTTCAGACAGTTTTAAGCCAGAAAGTTACTCAACACATTACCAAAGCATTATTTCAGGAGAGCATAAAGTGCAAGCTTTAAACAGATATAATGGAAAAGAAAAACCAATACCCTCAAGAGCATCGTGCAAATCTTGATCTTAATAAAACAATCTCAAAAACATACCTTGAGCAAACCAGAATCGTAACACTTTGGAAATTCATGAGCAAATCCTTGGACCAAGACTCTGTCCATCCAGCCCTTCATGATTGCTGGCATGCTGAACCAATACAAGGGAAACTAGGCAAAAAGGAAATTACCTTGTTAGCACAGAGAGTACAGGCCATCCTTAGGCCTGGTCTACAGGCCAAATCCCATTACCTTAATCTGTTCGGATCTTGTACATGTCTTCTTCCAGCCCTCTGTTGGGAGAGGCAGTAACTATGCTTGGCAAAAATAATGGAAGTGTTTTCTGTTTGTAGTAGTCTCAGGTACATATCTGAACATATATATCACACTAACACCACAGTGAACGTGGGGCCTTCTACACAAATTGAAGCTGGAATATGATGAAGCAGGAAGGTGACATTTAATTTAAACTTAAGACTGTACAGAATTGTGTCTCCTATTGCTGAAATGCAAAAGGAATGCATGATGTAATGGCAGATGTGGCCAAAATGCATACAGACAGCCTTATTGCCAGGACTGACATCTGGTGATCAGTTCTGATCCGACAGACTCCTGACAAATGCCATGGGATCTTAAGAAAGACTTACTTTCACACCCTGCTGACATGATGACTCTGAATCACTTTATTGAGAAGAAAACTTCTTTAACAGTAGGACCCTCTGTTTCCAGCTCCTCCAGTTAGCCCATGGGACTACAGCCTAAAGCTATCATGTCTTATTTGCATTATCTTGAATGCTTTATGGACTTTTATTCTAGGACGCATCACTATTCCTAAATCTTTGTCCATGTTGCAGTACAAAAGAAGAAATTCTGTATAAGATCTTATCCATATGTGGCTTAATTCAAGATGGAAACAATGTGGAAACTGTGTAATCACCACTATCTCTAGAAGTGGTGAGTTTAGACTGCAGCAAATTTTAAATCACTTTATGGTGTCTTTCAGAGGCTTTTTTTCTTTCTTTTTTTTTTCTGCACCAGAACATACTTAACTCTTCACAGCCTTCTACGAACAGAAAGTAGAAAGCAACCACTTCCTTTGGGGAATGTTTTGCTATACTTGTCTCAGAAGCAATAGCGTAAAAATGATGAAGACTTACAGTAAAATGCTTGAGATATGGTCACATCCTAAATTCCATCTAGAGTTGGACAGTGAAATACATATAGGCTATGCCCAAGGCCAACAGTCACACAAAGAAATGTAAGGCTAGTATTGCCTTATACAGTACTTCTGGGATTGTAGACACTGAGGACAGAGCTGGCACAGTGGGGAATGGAGAGGGGGTGTAATGATCCATTAGCACGTCCAGATAGTGCTTCTGCAACTCAGCAATACATGAGAACAGTCTGATCGGGGAAGTCCAAGTTCCCTGAGCCTGCTGGCTGCTCCCAGCTGCTCGCCCAGAGAATAAGCCTTGCCCTGCCTTCTGCCAGCCTGCCTGACATTCATGGTCACGTATATCTCTGTGCATCTAGATATTAAGTTTGGCCCACAGTCAGTGAATTACTGGATTTGCTGTCATTTCAACCTGGATAATTGTGCTACTGAATGACGGGATTTGCTGTTGTAATGACCTGGATAATTGTACTACTGATCTGTATTTGTTACTGTACCATTACTTAGAGAGAAAATATTTATTCCTAAAGCTGTTGGTCTGGTGTCTATAACCGTATCCCAAACCTATAACTCGGCAGGGCTGCCTTCAGCCCTTACACACATTTCTGTGTGTAGATCTATGTTTGCCTTGCGTGAGCTCCAAGACAAAGGGATAGTATCAGGCTGTGTGATAACATGGCATAATTCTTATATTGAGAATTATAGTATTATTTTGCACTCAATAATTTCTGGTCTGAGTTGCTCTATGCAATAGATTTGGATTGCAGGTAGCGTGAGGACCAGTCTTCACAAAACCTATCAATCAGACTACTTTTGAATATTAATTTTTAAGTGAAGCACTGCTGTGAATTTTACTCAGGCATTTTAAAGTTCTAATTTCAGATGCCTTCCTACTCCTCAAAAATGCCAGTGTGGAGCCATTATTTGTGTGAAAAATTCATAGTGTGCTAGCACGAATAATGCTTACGCATGATCTGGTATTTTTGCTATTTTCTAAAACCAACTTCATATCAGAAAAACCTGATCCCTTGAAATTGCTATGCTGGATATGGACTGGTTTATGTTGATGGCAGAGCTACTACCGCTTTTTACTCTGGCTAGATTCAATGTTCCTAATGAACTGTAAAATCTTTTCACTATTGCCTTTCTTTTGTTCAACCCTGTATATTACAACTGAAGTATTTTGTAATACAATTTGAAGTAATGACCTGAAAAATCAGTAAATCTGCTTCCTGCACCTTCTTTTGCTCCTCAATCAGATCACTGGACAAACCTCCTCTCTTGTAAGCTTCCCATGTCTCCACGCCATAATTGAACTCTTCTGAGTTGTGCAAGCAACCTGTGGGTAGAGGTGAATAGTCATTCCTTGCCCCGTTTTTGGCATCATAGACAAATAAGAATTAAATACATGTTGCAATCTACAGTTCTAAATTGAGTTACTGCTTTCCATTTTTCCTTTTTTTTTTTTTTTTGGTGGATATTCAGCATCATCTCAGGTGACGGTGATTTGACTTTAAACTGGAGAGGAATGTAGTATCTCTGAGTACTAAAACTTTCACCTTTCCGTAGCAACATATGAAGTGCAATAAAGAGGACCTAAGCTTGGCTCTAGACTCTGGTGATGCAGGCGGACAATTTAAGAGGGTTTAAGAGAATTTTGCCAATTGTTCTGCCTCTGCATTAGGGATTACTGAAACCACCACACAGTCACAAACAGTATGTAGCTGCTTTTCAGCCTCTGTAACTGGGAAACTCAGCAAGGGCTGGGGAACCAGTATTGGCCAGATCTGCTGACTCCACCCAAGTATAGTTGGGTGAGCTCATTCAAGTTATGTCTGAACCAGACATATACATTCATTCTGCTGATTCAACTAATAGATCATCAATCTCTAGCAGAAGAGAGAGGTAATAGCCTCATGAACTAAACTCTAGCTAGTCACAGAATGGTATCTAAAGGCATTTATCACCCACAAGAAATGGACTTCAGAGACTGACTGTGAACACGTGCTAATGCATTTTTCCCTCTCAGAAGTGTCACTATGAGACAAGGTTCATGTTCAGGAGTGGACTTTTAGAAATGCTTATGTCTGTTCATTAATAAGTTTCGTCTTGTTTTTGCCAGTGCTTGCCTATTTCTTTTTGATTCTTGTGTTAATGAAAGAGTTTCAGCTGTCACAGATTATGTTATGGCTTTGTGTTTCCTAACCTGGAAAAATACTGGGGTTAAATGCTAGTAAGAGCATGGTGAAAATATCACATAAGCCTAACAAGAGCTTCACTGTTTTTCTCAAGTCCTACCTGCATCATCTACTAATTTCTAGTAATCATATACTACCAAGGTAGTTGGGAGGTGCCAAGACAACTCAAAAGCCTGAGCACTTAAGTGCCTGGAGCTAACTTGCAGAAAGCATTTGTAATCTTGTTTGTTAAGAGAAGCTGGTTTTTAGAAGGTCTCTGAAGTTGATTGCAAATACTGTAGAAATAATATTTTCCCTCATCCACTTTAGTCAAAAGGCAAAACACTGTTTTACAAATCTGTACTATACAGATATAACAGATACACAGATAGAATAGTGTGGTGAGCAGGACTAGAGAAGTGATTGTCCCCCTGTACTCGGCACTGGTAAGGCCCCACCTTGAATACTGTGTTCAGTTTTGGGTGCTGCAGTATAAGAAGGACATTGAAGTTCTGGAGCGTGTCCAGAGAAGGACAAAAAGCTGGGGAGAGGTCTGGAGAACAACTCTTAGGAGGAGTGGCTGAAGGAACCGGGGTTGTTTAGCCTGGAGAAAAGGAGGCTGAGGGGAGACCTTATTGCTCTCTACAACTACCTGAAAGGAGGTTGTAGTGAGGTGAGGGTCGGTCTCTTCTCCCAAGTAACAAGCGATAGAGCAACAGGAAATGGCCTCAAGTTGCGCCAGGGGAGGTTTAGATTGGGTATTAGGAAAAAATTATTCACAGAAAGGGTTGTTAAGCATTGGAACAGGCTGCCCAGGGAAGTGGTGGAGTCGCCATCCCTGGAGGTATTTAAAAGACGGGTAGACGTGGTGCTTAGGGACATAGTTTAGTGGTGGTTTTGGCAGTGTTATGTTGATGGTTGGACTTGATCTTAAAAGTCCCTTCCAATCTAGACAATACTATGAGATTTCATTTTTTCTGTTTGAGTGGCCATTTCCAGGGATCAGATTTATTTAAATAAAGATTATACTTGTTGGATTCCTACACTGACATTTCTTAGTCAATGTTAATAGAAAATAAAAAGCTGGGTTTTGTTAGTTGAGAGATATCTGTGCAAAATAATAGCAATTATTTTTCAGAGTGCACTGAGCAGCATGGTTCTGGATTGTTAATGCAGCAGGACAGACAAGGTCAAAGTCTGTCTCATCATTATTGCTGAAAAAAAGCGTATTCTGGTTACTCTTACCAACAATGTCATTTCTTGTTGCTCTTGGCTCGAACTGCATTGCATATAAATCAGACACCATGACACTGCAGCCCTGCTTGCTCAACTCTTCTACAGCAACACTCTTCAAAGATCCATTCAAGGACTTGGGCTCTTGATGTGCATAAACTATTAGGACTTTTCTCCCTGGAGGCAGAAAGAAAACCAGAAGATACTTTTGAGTACAGGGGGCAGATACGAAGCAGTTTGTAGAGCTGGGGCCTTGTACTTCATTTTTTTTTTTTGTGGTGTGTTTTCCAAGTGGCACAAAACTAGTGAAAACAGAATGACAGTAGGAGCATTTGACTCCCACTTGGCAGCAGTGAGTGACTCATGAGGAACTAATCGGTGAATGCCCCCAACGCAGCAATTTTGTGCTACACTGGGTTTCCCTAGGTGGAGCTTAGTGGACAACGGGTGTGTTTCTAGGGCAGGTCACACTGCGCTACATCAGCAGAACCCAATCCCTCCTCTTGAGTCAGCATTTGTGTTTCTCTGATTCCGCTACCCCCCAAAAAAACCCCACCCAACAACAGGAAAAAAAAAAAGCTGCCTGCTGGTTTAGCTTCCTAGGCTGGGTCAGACAAGCTACAGCACAAGTGTGAGGGGTGAGCTGGGATCAAAGCAGTGCCAGGTTAGATTCCCTCAAAACGTTGTGGAAACAACTTCTGAGAGCTCAGAGCATCTTCCTACTGCAACGTGGGATCCCCTCATCTTCCCGTTTAGTCCTGTGCAAGTGACAACGTTGGGGTACATGTCTAAGATGCCATTATCCCACTTCAGCGTCATCACAGTGACTTTACTAGAAAGCAACGTGATTTTTTTCTTAGGCGTGAGAGTGAGCTGTCTAGTGTATTTCAAAGTGCTGAGAAAGTGGATTTAAGGTAAGCTGAGTGGCAAGATGGATATATTGGGATGGGGCTTTGTAAACTGATGCAACAAGGTTTATCAGAGCTTACTCGTTCAAAATTGTATTGTACATAGGCCATTCAATTTTAATAATTCTCAAAAAAAATCGTCACTGAACACAAGGGAAAGGTGAAATACTTTTATGGGGTAGTAGTTGTTTACACATACACACCGCAGAGAGGGAAATTTCCAGGGACTATTGAAAATGACTGGATCTGCAAAACATGCAGCTCTTGGTTCCTAACTGCCAACACAAAACCTCAGGCACCTTTTAAGTTCAGTTTCTCCAGGGAACACAGAAGCTGCAGGGCCCAGAGCACCACCAGGGTGACAGGTAAATTTAAGGGATTATCAGAGATAAGTTTAAGGGATAAGTCAGAGATAATTAATAGAACCCCAGCTGAATGCTTGAAGAAACAATACCTCATTTTTAACCTAAATTATAAGGGGTGATTATTTCACCAGTGTGCATAGCGTCCAGGAAACAACAGCTTTGCCAAAAGACTATTAAAATTTGTGGTCAAAGGCTATCATGTATTTAATTTGTGTATAGGCTATTTAAACCCCTGCTCCATAACTTATTCTGGAATACCAAGAGCAGTTACCTCTCTGCTGTTCCCACTAACTCTCAGCAAACAGGTAGTTCAGTGGCTGGAGACGACACAAGCTCACAGATGAGATACGATTAATTCTGCAAGCTCTTTGTTTCCGTTTCAGTGGAGCTGAGGGCACTCTGACAGAGTTCTGGAGAGATGGGAGTTTTCAAAGGTATCACTTAGCGAAGTAATTTCAGTAATTTGGAAAAGTAATACCTTAGTATCCCAGCTAAACACGACCAGCATGCCGCATACCAGTGTGCTCAGGCCTGAATCATAGAATGGTTTAGGTTGGAAGGGGCCTTGAAGATCATCGAGTTCCAACCCCCCTGCCACGGCAGGGACACCTCCCAGCAGACCAGGTTGCTCAAAGCCCCATCCAGCCTGGCCTTCAACACCGCCAGGGTGCTCGATGAAGCGAACAGCATTTCTATTTGTGTTTGTTCTTACCTGCCATTTTCTGGAAGCAGTTGGCAGCTTCTCCCTTGAGGATCTGTGAACTCAAGCGACAGATTTGCCCAGGTGAGGAAAAATCCATACGAGGAACATCACCCTTCCAGTAGGAAACGCACCATTCCGCCTGGATGCCAACGGCCTGTGTGTGTCTATACTTGCGTGTGTCTATAGGTTTATCGGCACCCCCACGGCCGTGCGCAGCAGCCGCCCCGCCGGCCGGAGGACGATGGGGGAGGCGGGGCGGGGGGGTGCTGGGCCCTCGGCGTTACCCAGCGGCGGCCCAAGGCCCCGCCGGCGGCGGCAGCAGCGTTCGGGCCCGGCCGCCCCATGCCCGCCTCCGCCGCCGGTACCGAGCGCCGGTTGGGCCTCCGCGCCGCCGCAGGAGCACCGAGCGGCTGCCGCACACCTCGCACTGGGGACACCGCACCGCCGCCACAGAGAAAGCGCTGGGCGCTGCTCCTGCTGTTCCTGTCTCGGGAGTAACGACTCCCGGTCCCGGCCCCAGCGCACGCCGTGGCGCTGCCGGCACCGCTCCCGCGCCGCCCGCCCTGCTCTACCTGCTGCCAGCGGCCCAGCGGGGTTGGGAGCAGCCCTCCCGCCGACCCCGCTGCCCGCCCGGGCCGGCCCGGCATGGCCCGGCCCCCGGGGCTGCGCCAGCGCGGGGGGGGGGGGGGTGGGGAGCGAGGGCCTGAGGGGCGCCGCCCCCTGCTGCGGCGGCTCCGTTAGGGGCGCGGCACCCGCTGGTGCTGCTACTGCATGTGGTAACTCGTGGTAATACATCGAGTCGTAGAATGGTTTGGGTTGGCAGGGACCTTGACGATCATCCAGTCCCCCCCCGCCCTGCCATGGGCAGGGACACCTCCCACCAGCCCAGGCTGCTCGAAGCCCCTTCCAGCCTGGCATTGAACACCTCCAGGGATGGGGCATCCACAACTTCTCTGGACAACCTGTTCCAGTGCCTTACCACCCTCAGAGTGAAAAATTTAATCCTAATATCTGTTCTAAATCTCCTATCTTCCATTTTGAAGCCATTTCCCCTCGTCCTATCACTACATGCCCTTGTAAAAAGTTCTCCAGCTTGCTTGTAGGCTCCTTTCAGATACTGGAATGCTGCTATAAGGTCTCCCCTGAGCCTTCTCTTCTCATGTATGGTGTGTCACACACTTACTGGCGTTTCTGAATAACTGATCCCAGAGTGCCACCAGAGGGGAATGGGGGTGGCCCATTGATGGGTACCCCTCCCACTCCTCAAAGTATTTGGTGAGTCCTCACCCGTTTACCAGGGGCCGAGTACCATCAGTTGCGGGTTTCAAATAGAGAATCGGAGGCAGACATTGCGTGACTGGGCCCAACGGCCCAGGGAGTAAATGGCCGAGATACCTGTGTCTTCTTGCAGTGGGGTGAGCAGGAAACCTCTGTGCAAACCTCGCGCCACCTGTGTTTTTCACCCGCTGCCCTCTGTGCTGTCGGGCTTTGGGGAGACAGGCAACCCCTCAGCTGTCTCATGGGGAGAAGGTGGCACACACAGCACTGCGGGCACTGGAAACGAGCAGCAACAGCACCAGAGGCCAAGAGCACACAGCTGCCATCCACCAACCTATGTTGGGTATAAAACGTGAACCCAGATTCTGCTTGGCTGCACTCTCCTGGTTGCATGGGAAGCGGCGTGGTGAAGAACCAGGCAGGGACTGCAGAAACCCAGATTTGAGTTAAAGTTTACTTTCCTCAGGTAGCAAACTTTAAAAGTTTACATCCTCAGGTGTGACGTCTTATTTGTGTCTTTTTTTTCATCCCTTCTGGTAACACAAATAATGAAAGCTTCTGACTCAGTGTTTAAACGGCTAAGGGCTGTTGGTATTAGCACACCGCTAGAATTCACTTTTGTGAAGACTGGGAAATGCCCCGTGCATAAGGTCTATTTACGGTAAGACACGGGAAACTAAATGAAAAATACTAGTAGTTTATATGCTGTACCTAGATAATATTATCAGTCCATCTATTTAATATGATACCTCACAGAAACAGTAAAAAAAATATTACACTGTTCCTGAGAACTTTTCTGCATTCAGAACTCACTGAGTATTACAGTATTTCGGGGTGGTGGTGTCTTGCCTTGGGAACTTGGGAAGTGTTTCTGCCTGGACGTCACCTGGGCATTGGCCGGGTCTCTGTCGGCATGCAGCCTCCTCTGGGGTCCTGTTTCCCTTCCTACCCTTATCTCCTGCTATCGGGAGCCTGCTCAGAGAGAATGATGGCTTTGTCCCAGCCTGTGCCTCCAAAGCTTTCTCTGGGCTGGGTGGGAGCCGAGACACACTCAGTCTTATCCTGACATGGAGTATCAGCAGCACTCCTGGATTCCCACCTGGGTTTTGACATAGTTCCTGGACTCATGATTATCTTGGTCCCTTTTGGAGGCTTAATGTAAAGAGTGAGCATAATATGTATAAAGTAAATGGCTGATTTTCTCTTGGAGCACAAAATATTTTTGTCCTCCCAATATATATTATCGTATATATTATTAATGTTGATAACCTTTGAAAAAGTCTACCTGAATATAAAAACAGCATTAAAAAGGGAGTATATTTTGTGGAGGAAGGACTTCAGAGAACGCATTAATGATGCATCAGATGGATAGACACCTATGTTAAAATATTTCATAGGTGTGTAACAGGAAAGATGTTTTATTTTATTACTGGCTTTTAAAACTGGAAAATATTGTGATACTGTAGGCGTGTATTGTGATTTTAGACAAATGAAAGTCGTAGTCTCAGCCTTGAGGAGTTTATGAATTTGAAGAGCATAAAAGCATTAAATATTTCTCCACATAAGATTGACAGCAGTGATTTCACTGTAGAGGTGACCACCCTCCTCCTATTCTGAGTGAGGTTGTAAAAGTTTACAGGATTAGTTCCTGTGTTAATTCCTAATATATCCTAAAGTACCTTTCTCAAATATTGTTAGAATGATCTCTAATAATTTTAAAAAATTTTTTAAAATCCTTTCATGTTTGTCTTTGGCCAAGACCCATTATAAAGATTTCAGCAGCAACATTCAGCAATTTCTTAGCAATCTTGTGAGCTCCTAGTAGTTTTTCAGGGCTCTTCAGAGAGTTCTTCATGAAACTCAAATTTCATAGTTTTAGGAATCCATTTATTTTTGCTGTTAGGGCAACTGTGTGGGACAGAGTGAAGTTTCTTGTAGCCTCCTTCTCTCTCTCCTGCTTCCCCCACCTTCTTTCAAGTTAATTAGCACTTAGGAAAGGGTTGCAGTAGCTCAAACACCCTTTGGGATTTTAATTTTGCAGGTTGGAAATGTTTCTTATTATCTGGTGTTTTTTTTCTTTTACCCCCATTGAATTTGATATCCCTCTGTCTAGTCCTCCTTTGCAATAAGAAAAGGGGCTTTTTTCCATTAATATTTTTTCTGCCTAAGGACTTAATTGCTAATTGGCAATGAAAAAAAAGTAGCTGTGGCTAAATTGGGATGGAATTTTCCCATTGTGGTCAGCCATTCACGAGCGTTGAATCAGTGAGCCATACTTTATGAGAAGTTTGGATATTTACAGTTTCTCTTGCTTTTGATTGACATGAACTGTTTATCTAACAAAAGACAGAGAAATAAGAAAACAAAAATTATGATAGTGATTCAGACCAAAGGTCCATTCAACCCAGCACCCCATCTCTAACTCTGCTCACAAGTAGACATCTAGGGAAGAATAAGAGCAGGTAAGCCCGTGTGATACTGGCCCCACTGCTCTCAGCCTGCAGCTGTCTTCAGCTCAGGCCTGGGCATGTTGTAGTTTGTTCATGTAGTAACCTCCAAGTTACCTCTCTGTCAAGCATCTTTCACCGTCTCCCTGTGAATCCATGCCAATCCCTTAAACGTGCACTGTCCTTGTCGAGGACCTCTGCAGACTCAATTCCTGCTGTGTGAGGAACAATCCCTTTTTCTTTTTTTTTTTTTTTCTCTTTGCGTCTGGTTCCTGTCAGCTTCATTTGATGACCCTTAGTTCTTGTAGTGAGAGCAACAGTGAAGAATCAGTCCCTTCTCACCCCCTCTATTTGTTGGTGATATTCTGGACCTGCATTGTGTGCCTCCTGAATCACCTCTTTTCTGGACTGAAGAGTATTCTTCAAGGGATCTTTGTTCAGAATCTGCTCTGTACTTTCAGTCATTCCTAGTGCTCTTCTCTGCCCTTTTGCAGTTTCGCTGTATCATTTCTTGAAGTGAGGGAACCAGATCTACGTATAGTATTCACAGTATGGATGCGCCTTGGATGTACCCAGTGGTATAATGATTTTCTGCTCTGTGGGTCTAGTAACTCCTACTGTAAAATTTGCTTTTTTGACTGCAAATGTTGAGCTGATGTCTGTGTGGAATTATCTGTCATAATTAGAAGATTTTACTCCTATGTGGTGGTAGTCAGCTCAGAGTTCTGTATTTTAAATGTGAGGCCAGATTGGTTTGTTTGTCTCCCGTAAGCATCTCTTAAGATTCAAAGAGACTGAAAATAGCTTTTAATTGCCTGGCTTCCCAGGTGGCATCCAGAACACTGTGCCAGTCTTAGTTCCCATGCAGGTTAGAAACAACCCTCGTGCCCTGTGAATGACTCACCTGTAGGAAGAATTTGGCACAAGTTGGTAGCTTAAATACTGTTCTTCAGATGTAGTCTAGATACACTTCTCTACTGTTATCTAAAATACTTTTACCCTTGATTTGTAGCTCCAAACTCCAGTGAAGATAAACATCTGTTTTTTTTTCTCTGAAAGACTAATCATGCTTTTCTGTTGATTTTATTAGGGCAGGAGGTAGGACACATAGCTGAGGAAGGCAGAGATACCTCTCTTTTTATACAGTTGCAGTATTTGCTTATTGGACCAGTTATTTAGGAAATCCAAGAGCTGGATTTAATTTTATCTTCAGCTTGAGAGAAACTAAACACCCATTCTTAAACAATGACCCCCACATGAAACTGTGGGCTGTTCTGGAGTGGGTGCATCATCAGTTCCTGTTGAAGGTGTTTCACTGCAGAAAAATATCTTGGGTTCCAGTGAAGAAAAAGAGAGAATGTAGGCATGATTTTGTTGCTTGGGCACTGGGATGACCTTGGAACATGAAATCTGCAGTCCTTGTGTCAAACATTGCTGAAATCTTTAACATGCAACAGCAGTTGGGTGCATACACAGCTCCTACTATGCTGTAAAAGAAAATCCCATAGTCTCTTTACCTAAGGTTAGGCATCAAATGGGTGAAAGTTTTGAAGGGAGCAGGAGCCCTAATTGTCATTTATGTGATTTTAAGTCTTTTAAGTCTTTCTCGCTCTCTCTCTTTTTTTTTTTTTTTTAATTAAATATCTGGCCTAGAATGAAAATTAGTTGTTTTGTCACAGTTCCCTCTGAGGACTCATTCATTCCTACTACATGGAAGCACAGTCAGCATTAACTGAAGGGAAAGAGAAAGATCTCATAAGTAGGAGACTGTGGTTCATGTCAAGGTAAACTTTTAAATTGAAACCTAAGAGACTGCACCTGGAAGTCTCAAGCAAGTGGCTTTAATTTAGAAATTTTCTTTGAATATTAACCTTACCTTTTTCCCTTTCTTTTTAAGATATATTTTAGTTTCGGGTCAGGGACTGCTATCGCAGTACTTCAAGTGGTATATTGGATGTCTTCCGTAGGCTTGGAGTTTGGTCAGATGAATAACCCTTATGTGACAAAGCAAGAATGAGATATGAAAAATAAGGGAAAACAAAGCAGCCAAGAAAATGTAAAGTAGGAGGAAGGCAGCAAAGTAGCCCTAGCAGGATGCTGATCAATTATAGAAAGATTTATAGCAAAACAGGAATCAAAAGCTTAATGTGGGCCAAGGTGGTTTTCCAAGGCAAAAACTTGCCAAATACTGGCCAAGAAAATCTTTTAACTAGTAACAAGGCATATTTGATGGCTTGCTTCTTCTACCTCATAGTGAAATTAAGTATCTTGCAAAATTGGAAAGGACATGTAACTACAAAAGGAGAGAATCGTTCATATAAACCTTTTCATCAAAAGTTGGTTCCTGATTCTCTTCCCCAGAATGGAGACAAATTTCACTGACTTTTTCCTTTCCTATGCTGAGATGTAGAGTCATGCTGTCTGCAAGCTCTTCCCCTCCTCTTCCTTCACTAGTTGGCAGGTAGGATGTTAGTTTGGATAGCCTTGGGCTGCCAAATGGTATTCTGGAAGCCAGGCACATTTCTACCTGCAGTTTATTTTGTTCCTAAGTATTTTATGCTTTGAAACCAGCTGTTATCCTTAACGAGCCCATTAATACTTTCTTGAACTGTTACTGGTTAAGCCCCATGAGCAATCACTGATTTTAAGCCACTCAGTCATATTCTGCAAACAAACAAAGCTCCATTTTGCTCAAAGTACTTTTAAAATCCTCTGTTTTGCCAAGAAGCTTTTGTATTCTATTTTCAGTAATAAACACCCACTCATAATATTGCTCTGAAGTTATTGAGTTTAGTACTAAAAAATGTTCACGATCATAAGGTGTATATAACTCAGGTAGGAACTGGAGAGAACCAGCTCAGTGACCTGAAATACTTGTCCAGTGGCTATGCTTTCAGAGAACTGACCTTCCTGAACCCATAACAGACCCTTTGAACAGTGACAAGGCATCAAAGTATTGTCATTGTTTTAGGAAGCCTATGTCAAAGATGCTGTAGTGGTGCAAATGTTATGACATAGGTGACTATAGTCAAGAATAAATAGAATAGACTATTTCGGTTGGAAGGGACCTACGATGATCATCTAGTCCAACTGCCTGACCAATTCAGGGCTGACCAAGTTAAAACATGTTATTAAGGGCATTGTCCAAACACCTCTTGAACACTGACAGGCTTGGGGCATCGACCAGCTCTCCGGGAAGTCTGTTCCATGTTTGACCACCCTCTCGGTAAAGAAATGCTTCCCAATATCCAGTCTGAACCTCCCCTAGTACAGCTTTGAACCATTCCCACGCGCCCTATCACTAGATACCAGGGAGAAGAGATCAGCACCTCCCTCTCCATGTACCCTTCTCAGGAAGCTGTAGAGAGCAATGGGGTTGCCCCTCAGCCTCATTTTCTGCAAACTAGACAAGCCCAAAGCCCTTAGCTACTCACTGTAGGACATTCCTTCCAGCCATTTCACCAGCTTCGTTTCCCTTCTCTGGATGCATTCAAAGACCTTAACATTCTTCTTAAATTGTGGGGCCCACAGCAGTCAACCTCTGTCTTCTCACTTTACTTCAGACCCACGTAACTGCTCTGTACTTAGGTAGGCAAGCAGGTAGGTTTCTTCTCTCCTAATTTTAGCCATGTGAAAGATAGGGCATCTAGTCTGAACTCCCTCTAGAGCTGAGAGTGTTAGTCACTCTCAGACGCAATTCCTCTCACTTGCCTTTGATGCTAGTGGAAGGAGATGCACCACTTGGCTTAAAGCAGACGTCTGGCAGCATCTAGGTGGCTACGTGAAGATGAATGCTGTCCTCCCCTGTCAGAACGCTTGCACACCCACGGCCTTTGGAGCCATAGCTATTGTCAGGGGTATGTAAAAGGCCCAAGTTTTCCAAGTGTATAAACCCCAGCTATATCACGTAAAAGGGTAGGGAAATAAAGGATATTTTCATACTTTACTACCATGCCGAGGCTAATTACTGCCTGGCACTGGGTGCTGTAAGAACAGCATTATAAAATACCTGAGGTAGAATAGTTTAGGATGAGTCAGCAGCTGTAAACCAGAAAGCCCTCTGCTGGGAAGTATTTAGAGTGAGCCTCGTGCTCATTGCTGAGACAGTGCCAGCAAAATTTATACAGCAAACAAAGTACGCTAGAAGCATGAGGAAGACTAAAAAATTGCAGATAACAAAGTGGCTGGAGGGAGGGCCATGAGCAGGCACGGCACCAAAAGATTACACTTGGAAATGAAATGATTTTTCCCAGTCAAAACTGTGATATACTGGCACAGTGATACAGGGACACCTGCGGTGCTACTTCATGCGTCATACTGCTTTGTGAACAGACAGAGACCTTCGGTCCCCAGACACGTCTGGATAATGCTTCCTACACTAGCATACCATAAGAAAAAAAAGTTGTTTGTCAATTGGTGGTAAAAAAGAAAAGTGAAAAGGGTCAAAGCAAGAGTATCTGAATACCTGAAAACAGCTAAGTGCTTTTATTTACATTCTCTTCTAATATCTTGCAAGCAATGACATAAAAATTTTGAGTTGATTAAAGGAGAAAGATAAGAAAATCCTGCATTTCAAATACATCTAAGAGAGAAGAAATAACTAACACATTTTATTGCCTCCAAGTAATGTACATTTACGGCCTAACTTTAAAATCTGCATGCTAAGAACATGTTATTGGATATTATAATAAGACACTCTCAAGTTCAAGAATGAGACTACTCTGAAATAATCAGGTTTGTTGCTTCAAGCCAACAATGAACTGAGTCATCAACACAATCAAAAACATTATAGATGCCAGCGTGAAATACAAACACAGCACTTAGGTTGATTGATTCCTTTGGCAACTGAACTAGATTTTTTTCCCCACTTTATCAGATGATACAACACACAATTTTGTGATCCTTAATATCTGTTCTGTAAATTCCTGTGGAAATGCTGATATATTTGTGTGTGCGTGCATTTTTTACATACAGATTACAAAACCTGGGTTAGGGTGCAAGGTATGGTCGTCTAACTTAGAAAAGAAATGAATTAGAATATAACTGTGCAGGAAATACTTTAGCTTTGCTTATGCCTTTTCCTAGGATTAATACAAAGTTTATTGTACCCATTGCTCTGTCTCTGGAGTAGTATATTAAGGTTTTAATATGTCTTGTATCCGAAGGATATCTGTTGTGCCCTCTAGCGCCCAGTGCAAGGGTTTGTCTTTATAGCAGAAGTGGTGCCTTCACCAAGGACAAGTTTTTAATCTTTAATGCAAGTTCTGTCCTAGAGGAAAAGTTTTAAGAACTTTATCGCCAGTGCTAATAAGCAGAAAGGAAAAACGATGCTAACAAATCATTAGTATAAGAGAAATCCTATTTGGTATCCTTTTTCTGTGACTATTGCAGAGAACACGGCCACTGGGAGAGCAGTTCTGACCAGGGAGTACTGCGGTTCTGCACTGAAAAAGGAAGGAAAAAAAGAGAAATTGAGAAGTAATATCCTACAGAAAATATCTTTTGCGTCAGTCAGTACCCCTGTGCGTGTCACAACAACACCGTAGTTATTCCTAGGCTTCTTTTGTCAGGTAATAAAGATAACAGTGGCCCTCCTATCGATCTCTCTCCTTAGAGCAGAAGAGCTGTCGGGCCTGTGCGACAGGAAGGAAGGAAGCAGGAGAACTGCGTGACTAACAGCCTCTTGCTGTGACCTGTTTTTCTTCTCTGTCTCTCTGTCTGGTAGTGAGTAACAGAAATTGAATACGGTAACCACTGGGGTTAACAAGTCTTAGTATCTCTAAATGAAAAGCAAACCATCAACACAGGGATAGAGTCCTGGGAAACAGTTCTTGTCAGTTGTTTAACTTGTTTTTAAACCTTGTGATGTTAAACATTAATGCTACTAAAATAATGACTGAAATGTATTTAAGGCTTTTATCTCATCGAAACTTAATTGCTGTTTCTGCTAGCAGGTTTTTTTTGCCAGGAAGTAAGGGGACAAGTACAAATTCTGGGTACATAAACTTGTTACTCAAAAATTAGTAACCTCTTCTGTACTTTTTGATTGAGAAGTCTGACCTGAGATGCTCTTGTGAACAGACTGGAATTTCAAATCTGACTATAGATTCAGTCTTTGTGTGTAAAGCACTGCAGATCTGGCATTTGCCTCCGCATCTGAATAATAAGAATCTTTGCCAAGTGTGACTGTCTTTCTTATCCCTATTTGTGATAGTAAAAGGTAACATGGTGTGTCTGCATCCTCCGTCAATTTCTTGTAGAGTTGTTCATATGAATACAGAGTGGAATGAATATTAAATGGTACCTAAAGACATAATAAATAGGCAGTTTCATTTCAGGGGAAGTCACTTTATGGAGTATTTGAACTGAGAGTGGCAATGCATTAGCTGTGGTATTAAAAAACATGAATACATCTGAGCATAATTTGCTGAGAAGGTACTTTAAAATCTGCAGATATTCTGCAGCTCTACCTGTTTGATTTTGGACACTAGCTCCAAGAAGAGTCTTAAATTTTATTATTTTTTTTGCCTAGGGGAGAGGTGGAGGAGGGAGAAAGTAAATTTTCTACACCAATAACTCTTCCTTTAGATGAAACAAAAACTTGGGAGACCTGCTTTTATAGTCATTGCACTTCGGAGCTGCTTTCTATCCCAGATGTAAGATTTATATTTGTGTATTATGAAGAAAAGGTCATACCTCAAGTTGACATTCTGTTTTCTTATTCAAGTTGATGGTGCTTTAGATTTGAAAAGTGAGGTAACAAGTAGACCAGCTGCTGATTGAAGTCTCTTGTGGTGGGGGATGAACGTAATTCCATAAAGTTGATAAAGTCTAGTTAGGCATCAGCAGGTGCATTAGGTGCTGCCTCTGGTGGATCCAGTGATGTGTGACATAATGTATTTCAGAAGCAACTAATTTTAGATATTCTTTCCAAAGGGATTTTTGCACGTTGCTCTTAAATGCCAGAGTACTTGTCCGAAACATCTGCTGAGAAGCCCTTCCATGCAGCTGCAATCCACCTGGGGAGAAAGTCAGCAAAATCAGAGGGAGCACCCACTTGCCCAGTGTGCCGTGAGCTCACCCTGGCAAGGCTTGTTATGGGATGTACCTGTACCAGTACCTTGGTTATTGCTCCCCAGTTACTGTCACGCCTTTCGTTGACTTGAAATCAAGGTATAATATGAGATCAAATCCTGTACATGAACACATCATTCCATGAACTTTAACCATCAAGGTAAAAAAGTCATCGAAGTAAAATTGTTTTAACACAGAGTCTCCTACCCAGGCTTAAGATTAACAACCTGGCATTGGAAATAGTGAGCAAGTCAGCGATGATTAGGTTCAAAATAAATCCAACTACTTAGCCAGTGTTCAAAAGAATAATTAGGCAGTGGACATAATTCTGGGGGGACGGCTCCCCCCAGAATTTCTGCCACGAAAAGACTCTAAGGCTTCAACAGGAGCAAAGCAACGTTTCATTGTCTTTAGCGTCCTGATATTAAATAATTCAGCCGGTGGTGAGCGATAGAAGAAGGAGGAGGGTGCTTGCCTGCCGAAGCCCAGAGGAGGGTGCTGGAGAGCCGGGAACGGCACTGGTCAACGCCTTGAACTCCTTGAGGCGCGCTGAGCAGTAGATCCACCCCCATACCAGTGTGCTTTCTCCTGTCTCGGTGAAGCTGCGAAACAAATAGGGAATTAGTCAAACTCTTTCCTGTGTTTGCCAGACAGTTTATGTATGTGGATGCTCATCCTACACGTGCCATCTTTCAAATTTATTTCATGGCTCCTTTTCATCACTTCATTTCTGCATGATTCTGCTGAGCGGCTATTTTGCTACCTCCACTGTCCTTTCTTGGTCTATTTTATATGTTAGACAAAGATATCTTGAGTTTCACCTCTACATTTAACAGTTTACTCATAGAACACATAATGTTGCCATAGTATTTGATACAAACGAAGAATACTAATTTATATTTGATGGATTGGCAAACTGACGCTTAGAGACTAAGGGAGAGACCCAGTAAAAGACATAGCTACCTCCAATCTGCCTATGTGTAAAATTTCAACCCTTTAAACTGCTCTGCTGGCTAATCTGTTATGCTTAAAATCCACCTGGAGCAAACTTTCTGACTTAGGACTTGCCCAGGAATGTTTTAGGTAATGATTGTGTCCGGTGAAGCGCAGGGACGGTCCCTGAAGCCAGAGCTGGGATTCAAACTTCTCAGGCTCAAGTCTCTTCAGCCTGGGGGTCCCCTGCCTTCCCCCCCTGGGTCCTCACCTTCCGTTCTTCTGAAATATCACGGGACTTGGTGGCTGAGGTGCACTGATGTGTGAAACCTGTGATAAAATTCTCTCCAGGGAGGCAGGGTTTGAATTCCAGTCTTAATCATTGGGCTGTAACGTAGAAAGGGGAACATTAAAAAATTGGCACGTGCACACCCAGGAAAAGATATATGCTGACTTCTGGGTATGGGAGTGGGGGGCTGTGGGTAGCTGTTCACTCAGGGTGTGCCAAAATGCTTGGGGAAGGAGATGATTCAAGACCTATTCCTGATATTACTTGCTTTTGTGTTACTGTTGCCTAGCTGCAGGTAATCTGCCTTTCTGTGGCCCTGTGACTTCCGAGCTCCCCAGGACCTCTCTTTGCCTGGATGTCCATGTTCTTCTCTGTTAACTCTGTTAACTGCCCTGACACAGGCTGCAGATGGCAAAGGGGCTGTCCCAGGGGGGGCAGCTGGGGTTCGGTTAGCGACCCCCTGGAAAATGGATGCTTGTATCCCAACCTCTCAGCCCCTGCCAGGTCAGGGCACAAGCACTGCTGTGGACTGCTCGTGCCTGAAGCAGGCCTGGGCTGTGATGCTCACTGTTTTGATGCGCTCGGATAAACACAAGCTTTCATAATACTAAATATGTAATGTAAGCCTTTGCAGGACTGGAGCGTTACCACACCTGATAGCCACTGCCCCCTCTCAGGACTGCAGTCATCAGAGGTTGGGAAGGGTGGTCTTAGCTGAAAGGTAACCGCTGCCCACGTATGCCTCCTCCTCATGCACATCAAGAAGAAGGGCATTGCCACAGAAGGAGGTGTTATGGCAGTACACGTGCAGAGCCTGGCCTGGTAAGCTGCTGGGCAAGGTGGAATATTACCATCTTACAGACCAAGCAGCACGAGTTTTTGGCAAATGGCAGAGTAGAGGTACCTTAGGGTGATGTAAAGTTACATATTCATACAAGTTTTTGATTTGCATGTTCTTAGTGTTCTTCGTCTGAACTCTTTGAGAGTTCTGGTTTGAGAATTATTGATTGTTTGCTGCTGTAATGTGAACTAAAATCACCTCAGTGTGCCCCATTACTCTAGACTGCTTCTGCACTTGATCTGCATGACATAGTTCGCAAAGACTTAGTGCATTGTTCAGAGAGATCTATCCCATGCACTAAGCGGCATTAATCATATAGCTATATGCATACATTTATCTTTTTTTTTTTTTTTTTACATTGCCGTGGGGTATCCCCATTTGTGCCCAGACCTCCTACACAAAAGGCAGAAGCACAAACTTACTTCCCTGCAGCACTATAACCAGTCGTGCAGATCCACCACCGCTGCAACAGCACTGTCACATTTTAGAATTACTTCCTTACTGTACATCTGCGCTGCTGGCTCCTTCCCCTCCCCCCTTTTCTCTTTGCTACCTGCAGTATTGCAAACCCCAAGAGCAATGAGCAGGGCTGAGAAATCCCCCAAACTCAGTTACCCGTGCAGCTACTCAGCGTAGCTCTCACAGCACTCAACATGTGCATTGCTTCCCCCATTGGGTTTTTTGACCTTTTCTGTGGCCTATCGTCATTTAGCGTCCTGCGTCACACCACCTCACAAGCCCAAATAATTTGTTCTGGGATTAATTGCTGTGGTTCAGGGTCTTAACCTGAAGAGCAATGTAGCAGCTGCTATACAGAAGTCAAAGCTGACAACAAAACCCCAAGGGGAAAATTGAAAGAGAGATGAGCTCCTCTCCTCTCCTCTCCTCTCCTCTCCTCTCCTCTCCTCTCCTCTCCTCTCCTCTCCTCTCCTCTCCTCTCTCTCTCCTCTCCTCTCCTCTCCTCTCCTCTCCTCTCCTCTCCTCTCCTCTCCTCTCCTCTCCTCTCCTCTCCTCTCCTCTCCTCTCCTCTCCTCTCCTCTCCTCTCCTCTCCTCTCCTCTCCTCTCCTCTCCTCTCCTCTCCTCTCCTCTCCTCTCCTCTCCTCTCCTCTCCTCTCCCTTCTCTCCCTACAAACTCAAACACTCAGTACACTTTTGGATAAAGAGACATCACAGTCTTCTTTTTTTTTTCTCATAATTACTCTGTCCCATAACAGAATACCTCACTACAGCAGTTTTCGCTTGTGGGAAGATAGCATAGCAAGATATGTTTAATTTTTTTTTCCATTTCTACCTCTCTAACTACTGCTATGGGAGCAGAATTTTACCTGGAAAATTGTGCATTAATGTTTGTGGTAGTGAATACAGTTAAAGAAAACTATTTTGGTTTAGAGGCAGAACAGTAAGGGAGATACGTGCAGGACTGGGAAGCAAGAACACTTCATCTGTGCCACTGACAATCTTTTTGGTCAGGGGGAAGTTGCATAGAATCTTGCTTTGTGTGTTCATTCATTTAATACGTGTTAATTTAACTCAGATTTGGATGCCTACCTTGAAAAAGATGGGGGATGCCAAAGGGCCACACATCCCTTGTTTCAGCGGATTCCTTAGTGACCCATTGGCAGTAGGCAGTTGTTGAGAGCAAGCTCAGGTTGGGCACCTGGAAATTAAAGGCTACTTTTGAAAAAAGGGCTTTAGAGTATTAGTGTTGTGAAAATGATGACTGTCATGAATGCTTATTTAAAAAGGTAGGCTGGTGCCCAAGGGGAATCGTTTAGCAGAGCGAGGGAAAGAAGGGCAGCCAAACATCCATGGCTGTTTCCCAGTCTCCTTTCACTCCTGCTTTCCCTCTGCCCCCACTGGTTGCATCTCTGTTGTGCCTCCCCTGCTGCTGCTGGTGTCGCTCTGGGGAATCGCGGTCCACAGGCAGTATGAAAGCTGACAGCATTGTGGCCCCCTGCGTGAGAAGGGCCCAAGGGTGATGAAGCTTGGATGCTCCCTGCTCAAGGATAACTTTGCTGTGATGGAACAATTTTGTATTGCTTCACAGAAGAGCTGTAAAATGTGATGGTGGGTTTGAGTTGATATTAGGAGGTCTTGCTGCCACACAGTATGGTGATCTCTTGACCTGAGTTATTTTTTTAACTGTATGAAAGGGTTTAAGAAAATAAACATCAATGGAAAGATGAGAGAAATGAGAACAGGAACATGCACTACATGTTCCTGGTCTGTGTAAATGCGTCACAGACTTGAGCTTAAAAAAAACAATAACGTAACAGAAACCTCTGCGGATAACTAGCCATTTGCTCTATTAGCAATATGACAGGAGTTGAGCAGGAACATTTAGCCTGGGACTAACAGAAATGAATTTCTTCCTTTTTTTGTTCGTCTACCAAAACCCTCGACCAAGATGCATCTACGCTGCTCTCCTTCAAACACCTACATTTCATGGCAGGACTTCTTACTTTATCTGTTGCAGTACAGGCAGACCTGCATAATATTGAGTAGCTGATACAATGGGGTATGGATCACACTTGGTTTCCTCTGGATGTTGCTCTAATTAAAATCATAGGACAAATACTGAACTGCTTGGGTAACCTCCTAGGTGTCAGTGGTCACGCTGCAGAGACATTTAGTCAAACCATTCTCCCAGCAATATGTTCTGAAGTACAGCATTGTTTTCGGGCCTGCTGGAAACACGCCAGGTTTTTGCTGAGCCTTAATGTGTGCTGGGGCATGACTTGGGGTAGGGCTGTGTGAATATGTTGCCTGCAGTGTTCACTAATTCTAATGGTTTCATCCCTTGTGATGTAGTGACTCATTTCTTTGTGTGCATACACACACATGGCAGGTAACGTTCCTAAAGCTCTTCTTACGGTTTCTGATGTGGGTTGATACTTGACTTGCTAATGCCAGTGTCCTCTCTTCATGACATTGCTTTTGGAAAGTATTGTTCTTTAAGACAAATTTCAATTTCATTTTGATTACCATATCCAACCTCCTTGCTTGACTTGCCACCCTGAAGCAGTATAAAACCTAAAATCATTCTTTCACTATGTTGAAAGGTCTCTGGAGAACAGCTGCATCTTAATAGTTCTTTGTGTGTCCCATAGCAATGATTATTTGCTTTCCCACTTCCACAATACAGTTGTATTTTTGAAAACCACCCGCTTACAATTACATGCTAGGATTTATATAAAAGATTATGAAAATACCATTTAAATTGTTTGAAACAGATGTGGGAATGCGTGTTTGTTTGTGTTTCCAAGATCTATGCAAGCACCTTGCTGACAATTTTTTTTGTGTCCATATCATCATCATCATCACTCAGCATCACCGACTGTTCGCCTTCCCTTAAACCATGCCGAGGACTCTTCTTGAGGTGGGGAATCTGTGCAATGAGGAGGAAATGGCAGTGGTCTTGTCAGATGTCAAACACGCATCACATTTTCCTTGCCCACAGCAGAACTCAGAGGAGATGGTTGCGTAGAAGAATAGTTTAGCTTGAAAGCGTATTGCACAATATACCTAAACCCTCCACACTAGGGGACAGATAGGCACGTTACGTAAAGGGGAAGATGGCTCAGAGCCAGCAGCGTCTAGCAGAAATCATGACAGTTGTAGCGGGGCTGCCATGTGTGAGAGACTCGGGAAGGTTTCCTCTGGCTTCCCCTAGGGTTAGAGACATATGTGGAGTCAAGGGTCGAGCCGCAGCACGTGTGAGTTTGGGCTTGAAAAGCTAACTCTGTTTGTCCCCAGATCCCAAGATAATACAATGTCAGGTGCCAAATCTTATTAACAATTTTGGTTCTTAAACTGTGGGTGTGTGGAGAGAAATGATTGTACGTAAGCGATTTCATGCAACTGTGAAAGAAGAAAGTAAGTGAGTCTTTATTTCCCTGTGTATACAATATTCCAAATAGAGCGACCTTCGCCACCTTCAGAGATAGTACAAGTCTAACAGGAAAACAGCTGTAGGCATGAAAACCAAGAAAAAGTCTTCAGTAAGACTCAGAATCAAAACCAAACAACTTGAATGAAACTAAGAATGTGAGTCTTAGATGTAAATCTTCACTATTGATATTAAATGAAATCGTTTTGTCAACAGAAGGGCTTACCCTGACTTGGGCACGAATCTTTATTTACCCTTGACATCGGTGGGGTATAAGGTTTAAGCACTCATCAGCTTTTACTAGTTAATAGCCTGTGTTTATTAAGTCAATGTCCATAATTCAGTTACTGTTTCTGTCATAGATATAAAAATCTTCAATTTTACTGGCAGTTTATTCAATATTGGACGTCATCATATAGCATTAATTAAAATAGCTATGCAACAGTGTACGTAATTACTGTAGACAGTTTAAGCACAGCTACAATCATAGACACTTCCTCTATAAAAGAGAAGCCAAAAGATTTTATTCCAGTTTTTAGTGAAGTTATATTTCAGTTCTGTATTCCAAAACTTGTCCTTGGAAATGAAGCCATATTCAGAAAACACCTCACATCTCTTTCTCATCTTTCCAGTTTGAAAGATGGAGGGATGAGCTGATCTTGTTAGGATTTGAACCTCCACTGTCAGTAGATCTAACATGAATATAGCAACAGAACTTCAGCTGATGTACCTCACCAATACCTGATGCTGTAGGATTTGATCCATGGGACATGCTAGTTTAATATTCCTAGTAAATAATATTAAGACTCCTGCTAGTAGTCTGCATTACAAAACAAACAAAACCAAGGCATTTCGCAACCTCTGTCAGTCATTGCATTTATGGAGGATCTGTTGCAGAGGAGTTGAGCTCAGCTGTGTTGTAGAGTGTCTCTTCCATGTAAATACTAGAAAAAACAAATGCCTGCTGCAACAGGCTTTTCAAAGTACCCAACTTAATCCTGAACCCTATGGGTTTGAAAATCCCAGGTAGTGAACTGATTGCATCAGACTGCAGCCTGATACTGTAGCTACTCACTTTACAATACTGGCCTGCAAAAGCCCTCACAGGAAGACCTTCTGAGAAAGGAGAAGTTGTTTAAAACTCCTGTGCTTCCTTCCTTCCTCTGTTGGGCTGCTGTAGTAGTGTCTAAGTCCTGCTTTGTCCTGCTGCGTGCTTTGGGGTTTGTTTGACTTTCTTTATATTTGCCTTACTGAGGGTTATGCTGGAGGACTCGGCAGAGGAGAGACTTTGAGCTTGCCTAGAAAGTGCAACAAAAATAGCAGAGGCTGCAAAAATAGCGGAGGCTGCATAAAGGGGTTCGAAAAGGACAGATCCTGAGGAATTTGGTAGCTATGTGGAGGCTGCTTCCAATGCAATAGTAGCATGGTATCTTAGCACGTGTATTGCACAAGCTTTTGAAAAGGAAGTTGTGAGAGAAAGCAAAGGGACCACATACATAATGAAACTCCATTATGAGTAATGAAAGTACCACCTAGCCTGTGGGCCTCCCTTTCTCCAGGAGCTGTTTGAGCCTTCATTTCCTTGTATCTGTATTCTGCGACTGGACGTTGTTTCATTTCCATGCCTGTTCAGAAAACTCTTCCCTTGTTGGTGGCTCAGAACATCTCACATGTGGGTAGTGCCACCATGTTCACTGTGGTAACTTACTGAGGCAGTGTGTTAGCCAGGACCAGCCCAGTGCCAGTACTTGCCCAAAGATGTTGAGGCTGGGTAGAGGTAGATAAAGATGAAAGAATTGGGAGATGAGTTATGGTGGAGCTTAGGAGAGACTTCATATGCTCTTGGGGCAACAGAAGAATGGTGGAAGCAACTGCTGCTGTTGCCCTGATGACTGCTGCCTCTCTGAGTACACCCATCCCCTCATCAGTACCCAGCCTTGCCTTCCAGGGCTTTGACAAAGGCAAAATTGAGCCATTTGGATATCATTCTTATGTCTTCTGGACCTTATTCATACCGTCATTCTTCAGAAATTGAATGGAGCTGTACAGAACTACTTTTACTCCTCTTATATTCCCTACAGGTGCTTGCCAGGGCCAGCACAGTCCCAGCAATGGGATTCTGTGTCAACTCTTCTAGTAGGCAGCCAATAGACCAGACTTGTATTGTGATTTTGTGGTTAATTTCTAAGAAAATATTGAGATCCATAATTTTACGTCAGAAATGTGAACTGCTACATTGTGCTGTCTGCACCAAAGTTACCAACTTCTTGTTATCTTATTGCTTTAGAAGAGCTGTGCATGAAGACGGAGGTATTTCTTGGTAAAAGAGCGTGTCTCAAATTTATTGATGAGTGTAAAGTTTGGCCTTCCTGAGGTGTGAGTAGCTCCAGATTAGAATGGCTGAGTTCTCAGAAGAGAGGGGAAAAGCTAAAAAGCTCAACTGTTAAGAAATTAATTTGCAGTTTGGAGGAATTCTAGAAGTGTGGGTGGATAAACATGGGATGAAGCTTAAAATAAAATTCCAGTAATTTATTTTGAAATAAAATTTTAAAAAATGTACCAAAAAGTCACCATGTCCATTTCTTAAGGACCAGCCCTATCTTCTCGCGAATTTGCTGATCGTCCTTTTAAAAAATTAAACCAGTATGATTTCCTCTCTTCTTGATCTTTCTTCAGTTCAACTTACTTGTGACTGTTACTAGGACAAAGCCTGCTCATGGTGTTTTGCATGAAGTTATAATGGATCACTGACACTTTACACAAATTGGACTTCTGCCAATCACTTCTGCACTCACCATAAGTCTTGACTTCAAAGACGTGTCAGAAATTAAATAGCGGTGTACTGATGGGCTGCCATTTGTGTTCATTGTTGTTTTTTTTTTTTACATAGATGCAGTGTGCAAAGAAATCTTTTCATTGAACTTTATGTAATTAATTTCACTTAATGTCAAGGGTCTGATTCATAGGGGCTACCCTAGTCCCTTTCAGACCCAGCTGGAAAGTCGATATGACAGAGAAGCTAGGGATTTCCCCATCAAGGGAAGTCCCCACGTGATGGTGAAGCAAAGCTAGACCCTTGAAGACATCTTTTGTTTAGAGGCATGTGAAAAAACTTCCCCTCTGGAGTATGGGCTCCAGGAAAACCATTATATGCTGTCATTATCCCTCCCATTCTCTCTGTGTAATCAGGGAACTGGTTATGTTACAGAGGTTACAGAAGGCACTTTGTCTTGCCTTATTGCTTCAGTGGTGTGTCAGGCATAGCTTATTCAGATCCAAGTCTCCAAGGAGCTAGCATATAAGAGTAAAACCAGTACATCTCCAGTCACACAAATTTGCCTTCATTTTCCGTCATCTTTTTTTTTTTTTTTTGGTCACTAAATATATATACATATGTATGTACTTACATGAAAAGCATGTATTCACATAAGTAATAAAAGTAAAGAACAGAATATAAGGCCTGCACTAAAACACAGAATCCTCATTCTTTTTCTGAAGTAGAATTTATTGCTAAATATTTACACATAACTAGCTCAACAAAGTTGAGGTAGCCATTCTCCCCTCAATTTATATAATACATATTTCCTTTGTGAGAGGTCCAAAAGCTTGATACATTGACTGGTTATAAAACATAAAAACCCCTTGAACTCAAATCAATGCATCTCTACTGGTTCTGTGACCTTGGATCGTCCCTGGGTGCTTGGTGGAATCACATGTGCTTTGTACAGAGAGGGTTTTTCCTCCATCTAGAACTGTAGCTCTTCAGTTTTTATTTGTAGGGCTTATACATTTCCCTTTCTAAGCAAGTCCTTTTCTTCTCTCCCATTATTAGAAAAGTTCATTTCATGGAGACCTCTTGGGAAACTCAGTTTCCACCAGTTTTCACAATATTGGAAATATGCAGGAAGGTCAATTAGTAGTGTAAATTTAGCAGTTGTCTGGCAAATGTGAAAGTAATCATCTCACATTTTTGTAGTTCCATTCATTACCAGGGATCTAAAGGTTTGGCAAATATACAGGAGGATGAAAAATTGTATTTACTGCGCTCAACAATGGTGTCCAACCAGCTAGAGAAGAATATTATGAATGAAATCAAAATGCAATTTCAGTTTTATTTCAAGTTGATGTCAATTAGCATTTGATCCAGTTAGAACCTGTACTACTGGTAATCCATAACTGATGGTTTGAACTTGACCACCGCACTGACCTTTACAGCCTACATTTGCCAAAACTGACAGGAGATCCCTGATGTGTTTTCTCTCCTTCACAGGGCAGTAGCACAGTTTTTTCAGCTCGTTGCCCCTGAGGGAAGGTTGACTCGGAGACAAGTGTGCTCCTGTGCAGGTCCCAACGTTGCGCTTGCATTTTGGCTTGCTTAGTATCTCCTATCCAGATACGAACAAGGTCCAAGGCTGTGGTATGGAATTATTCATGAACGGTTAGTTTCACTGTGAAATGTGCTCTCAAGCAAGAGGAACGTATTCTACCAACATTTTCTGGTAGCCCACAGCACCCACATCCTCTGCAAGTGAGAGGCAATAGGTAACGAGAATGATAAAGGCGCCGCATGTGTTCTCTGAAACTCACAGGTCAAGATGAGGTTAGTAATTATAGAAAACTCCTAAATGTTACCGCTTGGTCTCCTGGTCTCTCTCGGTCTCTCAGGAGAATCCCTCTGCCCCCCACCCAGGCTCTCTTCTTGAAGAGCATGTAAAAGGTTCCGAACAAAATTTTACATTTGTTTTATGGTATCTGAATGACTCCACTAGCATAGTGTTTGATAAAATTACCTTACTATACTCTTGAGAAAAATAAATTGTTCTTGCATTAAACTGGGCGCAGGAGTGATTCAAATTGCCCAGCACTGTTCAACAGCAAAAGAGAAACTGAATATCTTTGGTTATCTTGCAAGCGCCACAAATTTGGGATCATCTTTATACCATTCTGCTTTCCTCCAGGTTTTGAGTGGGAGGTAATGGGGAAATAGCAAAATGCAGTGTGGCAAAGAGAAGTTTCTCAGGGATCAGTCAAAAGGTAAGGAAGATACTGATTTGGCAGCTAAGAAAGTAGAAGTGGCCCTGCTGTGGAAGGTTTTCTTTTGCTTGTGTGCTGTGAGGAATCTGCTTGTGCTGGTTAGTGTGTAGAAATTGTGTGGTGTTCCTTTAAATAGCTGTCATTATCCAGTCTGTTTCCGTGTCTGAAACAATTTGAAAATCACTGCAGTCCTGCTACAACAAGGAGATAGACTGATGTTTTATATCAATATCAGATGGTTTGTGTGCACCCTAGAGTGCTAATAGAATTCCTTTAGAAGATGTTTGGTATGAACATGAAGGAAAGGCACATCATACAGATATCACACAGGTTTTGGAGAACGGTAAGCTGCTTGGTTACCTTCATCTGTGTCTGGTACTTGGTCATGACCTTCAATATTTCAGGGGAATGAGAGAATGAATGTTCAATGATACCTGAAGTGAGGCCAATTTTGGTTGGAAAGGACCGTGACTCGTTTTTCCCACAGGCTTTTTTCCTGCTGGTAGTTTCTGGGACTTTCCCTTCCTAGAAAGTTGTTCTCTGTGGCTTGCAGCTTATAGCAACCTTTCTCTCCAGTGCCCATCTGGCACTTTCAGGAGCTAAGCCAGCTTTCTGCTTCATCTCACTGCTCCCACTCAGTAAAGTTTTCAGAGCAGAGCAGAGTTGCAGGTATAATTGCAAGGGGGACCCTTTTCTTAACTGAGCACAGCACTGTAGAGGTTTTCCATGCTTTGGGTGTGGATACAAACATTTAGCACAGTCCAGTTGACAGGTCCAGTGTGGCCACTCAGGGAAGCAGAGAAGGTGGCTGTATCTTCTGTTGGCTCCATTTGCAAGGTGTCAGCCTTCCACATGGAGGTGCTTGTGTCCATTTTTGCACTTTTGTTCAAGTGGCAAAAATACTGGCTGACTCTTTTTCAATTACCACATAGCTACTTGTTTCCCAGCATAGGCAACACGTTGTGGCTGGTGAAAGAAAGGTTTACCTGTCTGAAGTCTGAAAATAAATCCTTTTTTGTTGCTGACAACTTGCAGTTGCCTTCTGGAGAAAATTACGAACGGGGAAATGGAAGTCTCTGGGAATTTTCCCTTAGAACAGGGTGAGTTGTAGAGAAGCAGAGCAGGGGACGGTGGAGAGGAAGAGTCAAATCTGTTAAGTGGTTTTGGCATAGAGGCATTAGACTAGAAGCAGCTGCTGGTTTTGCCCATAACTGCACTACACGGGGCAGAAGTCATTTGAAGTTACAATGTAAGCATATTCGATTAAAATCATGCAGCATTTACTCTTGTTATGACCTTTAGTACCCAGACTTGCTGCCTAGAAGTTTGAAATAAGTTATGTACTAAAGATCAGTGTAGTGAAAACAACCTCAGGTTGTGTGTCACGTTAACCCAAAGGTGTGTTCTGATGGCTGACTCTCCTGAAGAGCTTGACTTGTGACTTACACTGAGGTAAGACAAAATATGGCTATTCAGCAGAATTTCAACCTGGTTCTGGGGTATTTTTCACTGAGATTTGGGAGGCATTCAAATCCACAATGTAGCAAGACTCTAGGACAGGGACTACAAACAGATTACAGTTGAAAAGGCTTTACATGAATACCTGTGCATTGATTTTGATGCACTATCTAGTACAAATATTCCTTTGCCATGGATCTAAATATTTCATTATACTGTTTGTTCATTCCTTATTTCATCAAACTGAAGAGAAGGAGAGCATAATACTTTGTGAAAGATTAAATCTGGATCCGAGTTCCTCCAGGCAACACTGGTGTGAGTAGAGTCATAGAATCACAGACTCATAGAATGGCTTAGGTTAAAAGGGACCTTCAAGATCATCTAGTTCCAATGCCCCTACCGTGGGCAGGGACACCTCCCACCAGACCAGGTTACTCAAAGCCCCATCCAACCTGGCCTTGAACACTTCTAGGAATGGGGCATCCACAACTTCTCTGGGCAGCATGTTTCAGTGTCTCACCACCCACAGAGTGCAAAATTTCTTCCTAATATCTATTCTAAATCTACCCTCTTGCAGTTTGAAGCCATTCCCCCTCGTCCTATCACTACATGCCCTTGTAAAGTCCTTCTCTAATTGAAATTCATTTCACTGCTTTATTGTCTTTTTTTTTAAAAAAAATATTTCTTAGTGCAAAATAGCAAAACAACTCTATTTTACTCTGAACAGCATTTTTTCCTTCTAGGATTTTTGGTTATATGTTTGGTTAAAGTTGATTTTTTCTTTGGTAATGAAGCTACTATTAAACTATCTGTGGGTGCAAAAAAGAGAATATTAGAGTTGAGATTCATGGTCTTCTTCATTTTTAATTTCTTCCATTTTCATATTCTTCACATAAAAGTCAGTCCCTGATTTAGATTATGACAAGATATATTGACAGACACCCACAGGAATCTATTAATACAGATTTCTTTTTCTCTATGGCTCTTTCTCACTCATGCCTTCTTAAAATAAGGGGAGAAAGTAATAACTTAGCATGAATTAGTCTCTGTGGCATAAGGATCTAGTAGAAGATTTTTATCTCAAGATGCAGTGTAGAGACAAGAAAGGAAGTGGGATGTCAACTGAGAAGCTCCAGGATCTGATTCAGTTACAAGTCCAGATATGTACTTCAGTGTTTGTCTGATTCTTCATTTCATCACTAACACAAGAGAAAAGGCAGAACTGGAACTGTGGGTGAAAGAATTCATACTATGTAATGTGCGTCCACTGAATTGTAGCTATAAGATTTACCTTCAAAGCAATAATCTAAAGAAAAGAATATTGGTTGCACTACTTCAGTGTAAACAAAAGATGTCACTATCAGACACAAAAAGCATTGAGTTAATTAAAGATTTTTCTGAAACTATTCCGATCGTAGCATTATGATATAATAATGATTATTTTTAGTTTTTCTTTCTACAAAGGGAAACCACTGAAGACACTGTGAAACTATTTTATCTGAAAAATAAAAACAAAACCAAATTCAGATTTACAAAGCTCCTATCTTGACATGAATGTTTATAGAAATGATTCCAAGTTCCTGTAAATGCCCCCACGTTTCACACATGATATCATGTGAAGCTGTTCTTGACCCTAAAGAAGATGCCGGTGAATCATTAAACCAAAATGAAAGAAGAAGAATATGGAGAATAGAAAGTTTGTGAAATGTGAGGACAGAACATAGTATAGAGTGGAACAAAAGGGGAAGTTTCAAAGCAGTAGATATTAGAGGAAAAATAACACCAAAGGAAAATATTATCTCCTGCCTTCATCCGTGTTTTGGTAGGGTTAAACTCAATGCAGTAGAATGATGTCTGGAACAGGATGGATCTCAATTTTCATAACCCCATTGAGATCAAAATCTTATTGCCTCTTCTGGAAGTAGGACTGGGTTCATGTGTTGTAATCAGGCTAAGCAGCAGGGCAGCATTTTCACAAAAGGATCATCATTAACAACAAAGCTGTATCTGCAGACACAGCCAGCCTTCTTCCAAGGTCAGTTGGATTGTTTTGAGTTACCTCCTCCACAGACATCCTGGGCTGGATCTGAAAATTGTTAGCTGGGGCAACTTTCTCTCTTCCAGCTTTTCTGAGAGTTTCAGCTCTTCTCTCTGCTTCTAAAGTGTGATAGAGCAGAATGTGGCCCTCAGGTTTTCCTCAGTCTTTAGCGAGGTCAAGCTCCCAGAAGCCCAGGCTATTTTCTCAAAACCAGTATTTGGAAGAAACATCCTGTCTGTCTGCATGCATGAAACTCTTTATCCCTGCTTCCACTTCCGTCTAGGCATCCTCTGCTAAACTATCACAATTCTTGGACATATTTTTCAGTGTTTGCTTTTTGGGTTTACTTTCTGAAGTGTGAGCACAAGATTCGGAGAGGAGGTAGTTCAAGAAAAAAAAAATTCCTTGTCCCTCCGTTAATCCCTTGGGGAATCTCTTCAATGCTCAGTACAACAGGAGACTTGCATTCATTCCTCCTGTCTGAGAGTCCTGTCTGCTCCCCCATTTAAGGGGAAATCCACATTCAGCCACAGCTGGGGGAGTCCCAGGCAGCTGGACAACAGAAGAGATGGGTGTAAAGGTCCAAGAAATTACTTCAGAGAAACAAGGGCATCTCTGTAGACAATCCTCAGTGCACACCAGTAGATGTAACTGAACTCGGAAGACCTGTAGACTTGAGAGCTAAGCCTACTAGTTGTTCCATAATGAAATAAGCTGGCTGCCTTGGTCCCACTCCCTGGAAATAGCAAGTTTAGAAAGCTGGAGAAAGCAAGTTGTGGAAAGTGATGGGAATTTTTGCCTGATAAACCACTGGGGAAAAGCTGAGTAAATGTGTCAGGATTTCACCAGATGAAAGAAGAACAGTGAAGGCCTCCAATGTTTGCAGAATTAAAAAACAAAATTTCTACATCCCAGCTAGTGAACCTAAGCTTTATCTACCATGTTGGGTCACAAGCTGGTAAGACGTTATGCAGGGAAGATATCTATATGTGTGTGAATACGTGGGCAGGTACAGTACAGTAGTAAGCAGCCCGTGCAGCTCAGTGCTTGTGAATATATCTAGAAGTTGAACCCATTCTTTCAATATTTATTTTCAGGTCCAGTTTTGATTGCTGGCACTATGCCATTGATATTATGAGGTCAAGTTAACTGTGGATATCATCCTACCTTTTGTTTAGGATGAGAATTCATATATACATTTGCTTCCATTTAAGTAGTTTGTTCTGTGAGAACTCAGAAATAGAAGTCTTTTTGAACCTCTGTTTTGAACCTATCCAAACCAGTGAAACTTTTTCTGTTTCTTTCACAGGATCTTTAGACCAGAATATAATTTTCTAGCTGAATGATAATGGAAGTGTCAGTGGTTTGATGTTACTACAGTTGAAGGACTACAAAGAATACAGTGCTGTTTTTTTCCCATCTTACGAAAACTATAAGATAGGTGATAGCAGAAGATGTATTAAGAAATATTCAAATGTTGATGAAAATGTTGATCAATTTGGGATCCCATAAGAACTTCCCTGAAAGGTGAAAAGCAAAGGTTTCTTTTAGTTTCCTTATCTGGGCATCTCCTTAAACAAATCATGTATGTCACTCAGTAGAGTGTAGTGTTACATTAATTATAGCATGTCACACAGCATTTAATGAGAACAAACTCATTCATTTAAATTCAGAAAAAAAAAATCTAAAAGTGAAATTACTTCTGCTTCTTAAGAAGTTTGTGTAATATGTAGAATTTCTGTTTCTTAAGCTATTTCTATCATTGCCACCTTTTCCTAAAATTTCTCTGTATAGTAAGTGGTTACATGATATATTTATAGATGTTCTTTGGTTGCCAATTCACATTTTTATTTTCTAGCAACTTGAGGATGTTCCTCTCTAGCTGTTCTTTCCAGTTAGGCTGTTGTAAAATCTTATATATAGATCAAGAATCGGCACTGGTTAAATAAATCTCTGTATGTAGAAAGACTTTTTTTCGGTCATGCAACATCTCACCTCGCACTCATATTCCAGTAGTGGCACATGTAGATGTATTTCTGCAATGCACAGGATGCTGATTTATAAAAAAGTACTTTTTAAAGATCTGCTCTGATATAAGTGTTAGGGGGCTCATCAGAGCTCTTCATTTGTACTGTATTTATTTATTGCTTATGGATTTCCCAGGGTGTCCAGACTGAACATATACGTTGCATGGTGTTGTGCCTGGAAATTAGAGTAAAACTCATTTGCAGTAGGCTTTGTGCAACACTTTGCCATTCTAGCAGATTTTTTACAGTATACTCATTTTACTTGACTGGGGTGGAATAAGAAAGCTACTGATGCACCTACTCTAGTAAATAAGTGTGATTAAACTGTATAATTTGATACACAATCATTGGAATTATGCAAGCACTTACAAATTTCAGCCAGAATACTGTAGAAGCAAATTCTATTTGGAAAATGTGTAATTTACAGAAGCATTACAGTAGAGTACCACAGCATTAATACAAGGACAACATATTATTTATTCCTTTTTTTATTAATTTGCATAGATTCCTATTAAAATTAGAATTTTTACTCAGGTATCACAAAACCCGTTACTATCAAGGTGGTGCTCTCCTCTTAGAGCTTATAATTTAAGAGTAAGCCAAAAAGCTAACAGAGGAACACAGTCTGGTAAGGAAGATGGAACTTGGATTGATCTCACTATAGCATTTTTTTTTAGGACTCACAACAAAGGAACATTTTAAAGGGAAATGTGAAGATGCACATAAGTAGAAGAATTACAGAGGTGTCAATCTCAAAATTTGACAGGTGGCTGTATCACAAGTTATTTGTAAGGACCCTCACATTCCCATCATTTCAAGACCAAACAAGAAGACTGGTAGGGTTATACTTAATATGATAAAAAGGCAAGAATAAGAGATGCCTCAAGAAAGGAGATTAAATCAAAATATCAAGGTAGAAAGTTTGCTGAAACATTTGCATGGTGTGAGACTGTGTTGCCAAAGCTAGGAAAAGAAATTACTGGAGGAGAATGATTAACCATATTAAGCTTACACTGATGATTGCACATCCACAGCGAGCTGTCAGAAAGACAGGCTGAGTTGTTAGCTTGGCTAAAATGACTCATGCCTAGAGTGGAAATGTGGATTTGTAAGTGATGAGCATGAAGTTGTTACATGCACTGGGGAAGTGATTATTCAGAGATAAGGGGCCAAAGAACAGAAGGGAACCAAACCCAGGGTTTGACAGAACACCCTGTCCCCCTTGGAGTGCTGGAGTGGAATGAAGATGCCTCCAAACAGTTCTGTAAGCTGTTCTGGAGGGAAGATGAGAATTACGAGAGAATGGAGACCCTGAAGCCAATGAGCGTCAAATTTTCAGAAATGATGTTGTAGTTGCGGCAAACCACGAACGGGAAGCCTGCAGCGCTAGAATTGTAAGCTTCGGTTAAGAAGTCGTCACTGGAGACTATGGTGAAAATAGTTTAGTTTAATTCAATTGCCAGGAACTGAACTGGAGGAGGCCTGACATATAATTAAAAAAACAACTCTAGACAGTGCACTTATAGGTGCCATGTTCAACATACCTGGAATATCTGAAATCATTAGTTAGGTTTACTGGCTAAGTGAGACCACATTGCTAAATATTTTTAAAAGAAAGAGCTCTTCCTTGTTCCAAGTATAAAGCCTACAGGAAACAGCTGTAGCTAGTTAAGGGAGAAGACTGGCAGCATAGCATGAATTAGTCGAAAGAAATGAAAATGCATGTAAAGAATAAAAAATGAGTAGTTGGTTTGGTAAGCAAAAACCCAACCCAAACCAAAAACCTCACCAATGCAATGCAAACTAGTCAAAACAAACCCAAACTAATAAAGGTACATGGTGAAAAGGAAGAAAAATAACACACAGATATTGGAAATAAACAACCGGAAAACATTGATAGAGCTCAGAAGAATAAATTTTTAAATCAACAGGAAGTGCTATGTTAACACTGCTCTGATTTTGAAGAGCCAAATTTGCTGCTTATATTGGTATCAATTTCTTGTATGTGCATATTGGCCATAATTTTAGGCATTTTGCCTTATTAATAAAAATGATACTTACCTGCTCCGTAATGAATCTTACTCCAACAGAGATGAGAGAGAAAAAGCTGTAGAAGTAGCAGACTTAAGGATATAATAGAACAAGGTTATTTCTGTTAGGAGGAAAAACAGACAGACGGGAAAAAAGGTTAAGAAAAAGAGAGAGGGAGTGATGCAAGGAGGTGCAAAATAGACCAGGAGCTGGAATAGGGAAGGATCGTGATGGCAAGAGAAGATGCTAAATGAGGAGAGTAGATAAAAACTTCTACTTGTGAGGTGAGAAGGAGGAGAAACTAAAGAAAATGCATGAGCAACTGAAAGCAAGCTAAAGTGAAGAGGAAAATCACAGCATATTTAATTAGTTATCACTTGAAAGAAATTGATGGCTTCTGGTATGATTTAGCACATATTCTGTAACATCCTGAAGTTCTCAACCAGAAAGGAGACCCATTCTGTTAGACACGAGACAGTGTAAGGACTTATCCTAACACTTTTGTCCCTCTGGGCTTTTTTGAGTTAAATCACTCTCTTTCCACAACTATCTTCTTTCTGATCCTAAATTCTAGCTCTAAGTTTACATTTTCCTTTTCCCTTCATGAAGATTAATTTTTTCACCTGAGAAAGATGGTTAAAAGTGTTTACTTTGCTCTGGATTATTTGTTCACTCTTCAACTCTTGCTTTATGAACCCACCCTCTTATATTAGAAAGCTCTTCTGATCATTACTGGAATGAGTGATCTTTCTACACAGAAACATAGCGAAGCTGTCTTTCATCTTTTCTTTCTACAGTGGTATCAAGAAGCTTCTGTCAGTATGGGTTCAGTCTACTTCAGTCCTGTAAATTTTGTCTCCATTGCCTGTGGTAGAAGATCAATTTTTTCTTCCTTATTCAGACTAAAAGTCTTTTGGAAATCACCAGAAGATTTGTTTGAATGTGGTCTGTACCTCAGATACAGAGGCAACATTTTAGAGCTAACTTCAGGATGGAAGACTAAAGGGATAAATCTGAATGATGAAATGAAACTTGGAAGTACTTGGAACACTGCAAGACAAGAAACCAAACCCAAATATTTTAAGTTCTAATTGGAATGCACCCAAAACTAGCAAAATGTTTCAGTCGGGAGCAAAGGGTGAGAAAGACTTTGGGAAGTTCCAGCAAAAGCTGAGATTTGATTAAGGCTAATCTTGAAGTTCCCCCACCCACATATGTCACCTGATACTTAAAAATATGCACAGAAAACAGAAACCGTATGGAAGATCTTAGTTTCAGCTGTATTTCCTAGCCTTACTTACAGGACCAAGATGAAATGACAAAAGTTAATCTCATTGGTTCTCTTAGAAAGTAGGATTCTCTTCTGAAAGGCTGCAGCAAAAGGAAAGAGGCATTTCTTAAAAGGCTGCCCATTAAAAGATGAAGCAGTAAAACCTGTCGGTGTTTTTCTTAATTTCTGCTTAAATCCCTACATTCATTCAAAAGAGTGCATGTCCAGTTACGCTTTGGAAACATACAATAAAATATAGTCCTGGCTGCAAAGACGTTAAGATCAGCATAAGCAGATGAAGAAGGGTGAGAGGGAGGAAATCGCGTTATCCCCATTTTCTTGAGGTGCTGTTTTTCGTATAGCCTTTGGATATGCTTACCCTTTAGACTTCAATAGGTAAATAGATACCAAAGGTAGCTTTAAATAAAGAATGCTACTTTCACAAAGTAAATTAGACTTTTCAAAGCGTTCAGGTATTCCAGCTGAACTACTGTTGTCTCTGAACTAATTCATGTGAAGCTCTGTACTGTAGACCTACTGAAATGCAGGAAATAACCCCAAGTTTTATGAATCTCAAATCCAGTATCTTTGCTACCACTCTTTTTGTCATGCAGTAATAAAGATGGGACATGAGAACTGGAAGGAGAGCTAAGATCATGGAATTAATCTTCATTTGTAGCTTACAGAAATTATCTTTAATTAATTGAGGAGAATGAACTCTTTTAACAAAAGAAAAAATAATGGAAAGTGAAAAATCTGTGACACTGTAGAATATCTTAAGTGAGTCATCAAAGACTGCAGAAAAAAAACCCACACAAAATGACGTATAGAAGTAGATATAATACCAAATATAAAACTCAGATCTCTGGATCCCTATCTTATATCCCTGATGACTGAAAGGAAGGGATGAGTGTAAGAGATCTGATGTACAAAGAAACCGCAACGTTTAGATACTGCTTGAATATGTAGGTTTACAGAGCTGGATAAGTAAAAGATGGCACACACCAGTGAGAGTGAGCTGAAGAAGTTTGTGTTGTCATGATGACTGAGATTGTGGAGAAGGTTTTTAGGAGAAAGGCTTAAAGTTGTCTCTGTGTTGTCTTTAAAGCTGATGACTAGACACCATGAGAAAATACCGAAACAGGGTATTCATTAGGATGGCAGAGGAAGGGGCCAGGGAAAAAAACTGTGAAAGGCTAAGGCTGGCAGGGGAGAGCTACAGTAGCTGCGTTTTTATGTGAGATCGCTTAGTGGTAAGTGATATAAGGAAAAAAGAAGCAGAATCATTGAGTCTGAGACTAATTGAGGTTGGAAGGGATCTCTGGAGGTCCCTTAGTCCAAGTTCCTGCCCAAAACAGGGAGCATGTCAGAGTCAGATCAGGTTGCTCAGGCCTTGCCCAGTTGGGTTTTGGTTACACACAGTCTCTCTGGGCACCTGTTCGGCTGCTTAACCACCCTCCCTAAGACCAGGCATGAAACTCTAGAGGACTGTGTTGGATGTTGGAGAATGGTACAATCATTTAATTTTGAAAGGATGATTTCAGCATTAGGATAAAGTGCCAGAAGTTGCCAGTGAATGAGGTTTCAGGACTGGCAGGTCAAAAAAATTTTTGCGTAAGCCCTTGAAGTGTAGCACAGGAAGAGCTGAGACTTTTCTAAAAAACTCCTATGAGCTCTAGGGATAAGAGAGTTTAAGTTTTATTTACATTGGTAGAGAGACAGTTAATTATTATGTGATTTTGCAAATGTTAATCTCTTTCAATGGCTGACCTGCCCATATTTCTAACTCAGGTTTATGTCCCCACCTATCTGAAATGTTCATGGTCAGATACCTTTCCTAATGTTCAAAATATTCTGGGAGAGATGAGAGACAGAATTAAAAAGAAGGATTTAATTTAGCCAGAATGTCTTCAACAGTGGGTCTTCTGTTTGGAGGTTCTTTTTGGCTTTCAAAATACAAGGCGAAATGCCTCATAGTGCGCAACCATCACCCATGACCAAAGTCAATAAAAATGCTGTTGATTTTGGTGGAAGCAGAGTTAGGCTGCCACTGTGGTTTTGAAAATTCTACCCATAGATGACAATTGAAACTACTCAGAATATTAACTGTGATGGAAAAAATGCCTAAGTAATAATATTTGAGACTGAGAGTTACATCTCACAATCTAGTAATGCCATGTACTTGTGTAGGTGCTCAGTTTTCTCACCCCTGTGCCACACACACAGAGTGACACCCTGCCCACGGCAAGACAGAACTACTTTATTGTCAAAAGGTGTCTCTGGGGGCCACAAAGTAATGAAACAATAGCTTGAATGTCACAAACACGCAAAGCACATAGCAGACTTCCAGCTAAACAGCAACCTGGATGTTTATTCAGCTGGTAAGTAAAATTCATCATAGAAGTAGTACATTTCAGGTCCTAGGGACAGACTTGCACGTTGTGTAAGTTCTAGATTACCTGCTGGAGTGTGCCGTAGTTCCTCACAAGTTTGTGCATCTAGGCTTCACTGCTGAGGTGTCAGTGAAATAGGAGTAGTTGTGTTTTGAGGTCAAACTCCAGTCAAGTTCATGTTAGGATGCAGCTAAAGTGGGTACCTGGTCTCAGCAACTGGATTGTTTTCTTTTGTTTCTTAATCTAGAAGAAACTTCAAGGCCTGCCTTTCATTTCCAAGAAGTGTAGTTAGTGCTGCTGACTTTGCTGCTGCCCATGCGACTGTCACCATTTCTCTTGCATTTTTGCTGAAGTAGTAAACTTCTCTCTGGTCAGCCACCAAACTAACATAGGGTCACTGAAGGCTCACTAAAAAGAGATCTGTGCCTAAAGCCAAGAAGAGACAAAAGTTTAAATGTGACTCTGTTCTGAAGTCACCATGGAAGAATTCCACTTTCTGTAGGAACAGCTGACATCATCACTTGCATTGGTGACCAGAGGAGGGGTTTTCCCCTAATTTTATCTCTGCCCAGCTTGTAGTCATGACCAAGGAGATATTTGATTCAGGTCTACGTGAAAAAGTTCAGTCTTTTGCAGCAAGAACTTCCACAGCTTGACTCAATATATAGAGGAGCACTTCCTTTGTTTCACATATTCCAGTCACTCTGAAAGCCAGTGAGTTTGCACAGAAAATATTAAGGGATATAATATGATCCTCTGGAGAAAAATTTCAAGAAGGAAAGAAGCCATCACGAGCTCTAGAGACCAGGCTGGATTTATGCTATCATGTTGTATGTAAAAACAAGCACATTTATGATGGGAAATGCTGAGGATGACAAATGTGAAACCCCATTACTGGAAGCACTTTACAGAGTAGAACTGCCCTTGAGATGGTAAGTCTGGCTGAATTCATGAAGCTGAACAATACCTTTGGTGAGCTCAATGAGCAGTAGATACTGCTGTATAGTAAAGATCCTTATTTTGAGTCAAAGTTGAAGAACAAAGGAACACTTACGCCTGGTCAGATGGAATGTCCTTTTAGCCATTTTCCAACGGTGTCTTGAGAGCAGATGCCCAGGGGGGAATTAAAATGTAAGGTAAGGATATAGTGAAACCTTTCCAGAATCTTCTTCTGGCCTTCGGTAATGTGTAGCTCATGAGCTTCCATTGCCAAAAGCTTTCCTATTCAGTGATCTTTTATGGATTTTTCCAATTGCTTATTGAGCCCATAGAGAACCTTTGTACACAAAGTCTTTCTGCAACAAGGATTTCCAGTTTAACCCAACGTGTGAAGGACCACTTCATTTGTTCCCGCCTGCTCTGTGCAAGTTTTATCTGATGCCTCTTAGTTCTTGTATTGAAGAAGAGATTTGGGACAGCCATTACCTATTTGCTTTCCCTATGGCACCTACTTTTATAGATCTCTAAACACATCCTTCGTCAGCCACCTCTGTTCCAGGACGGAATCTTCTGAGTCCATATTTTACACAGCAGCATGTTCCACACTCTTGTAGGTAATGTATGTACCTGTGAATTATTCTTAAACTCCAAAGCTTTCAGATGAACAGGTAGGTTGGAAAGAAGGCTTACTGACTTGAGATGTGTTTTGCCCACAGAGAATTTTGATTAATTTTAAATAATATGTTATTTTCATGGAAAATGATGAACTTGGTGGTAAAAGCATTAAAGATTTAACAATAGTCACTCTCATCTCTCATCATCCCATTTCTTCTCATAAGCTGGTTTAGAAAGTAGATATTTTGGTTTACTTGAAAGCCCAACTTGACTTTTATACTGGAAACTAGTTTAGCCAGAAAAAATCAGCCATTCCTTTGGAAAAAGTTCCAAAATCAAACTCCTCTGCATGGTTGATTTCATTCTTGGTAGCTGAAGCCCAGATCCTTGGAGGGCAGAAATGAAAGTAAAAGGCAGACTTTCATAAAAAGGGAAGCAAGTAGTCAGTTATAACTAGTGTTCGACACATTCACCCTTCATGTTTTATTCTTCTTCAGTTTGGTCTCTAGAGAATGAAAGATAGTAAGGCTTGGAGCTGTGATTTGGGAGCAAGAAGGGGACTGGGAGGAATGGTGAGATGAGTAAGGGACAAAGATTAAGAGGAAGGATAAAAGGGGAGTTGGATAAATACGTATTGCACAAACAGGGTAATCTTGCTTCCACGTATGCAGAAAACCTGTGCTTTGGCTGTTGGATTGAGTAATGATTCATCACTGCAACAGAATAAAGAAAACAAATTTGTATTTTCTTCCTCATTCTGGCTTTGCCATATAAGCAGAGAAAACCAGCTTCTTGATTTTAAGATTTTGCATCAAAGTTTGCAGTAGTGAATCAAGTATGCATTGAAGGTGCCAGACTAAGAGCACAGAGACCGAAATCCTCTGTGTAACTACAGAAAGGCTCACAGAGGCAGCAGCATTGTAGACTTCCCAAACACTGACAGACAGGAATCATATTCTGAGGCAATCACTCCCTTCCTTCCTCCCTCCCTTCCTTCCTCCCTCCCTTCCTTCCTCCCTCCCTTCCTTCCTTCCTTCCTTCCTTCCTTCCTTCCTTCCTTCCTTCCATTCATCCATCTATCTATCCATCCATCCACAGTACTAGAAATGGTTGAGTGACCTCTTCTATGTCAGCAACTTGTCAGAAACTTTCAGACTTAGGTGCAAGGGATACAGCTCTATTGATTTCAGTGAACGTTGCACCTGATGTACCGGAGCTGGCTGTCATCTTTTGGTTTCCAATAGAACATAAACAACATTGGGAGTTTTCGAAGACAGAGACATGCAATAGTTTGATTTGACTCAGCAAAATCAACCCCTTTTACGAAAGGCCTATTTCGAATTTCTTTTAGGGGCAGAGAGGCACTGAATGTGCAGCATGGACAGGATGTCATAGCTCCTGTTCCTCGACAGTCGGTGCTTTGCCTTGTTCTGTTTCCTGAGCTGCAGAAAACATGATTTCCTGTCACTTGTGTTCTAAAATAATCCCCACTATCGGAGTGAATAAACCAAAAGAGGTCTGTCTGCGTGTTTCAGAGAGCATCCTGCTGCTACATAGATTGTCCACCAAAACGTCAAATGGAAACACTTTTCTTTGTGTGATCACTCCTGTGGGTGTCAGCTATGTATAAGTGGAGGAGGCTTCAGCAAGGAGTGGACAAAAGAGCCAGTAGAACAGCTGCTATATCTTTGTTTGCTGTGTGAACCTTTTTTTTCCTTAAGCTTCTTGGAATGGCAGCTCTGCTGCTCAGCTGTGAGTCGCAGCAACACACATAGCAGAAATGTGGCTTGGGAAAGTCACAGCAGCATCTTGCTACCCCAGGGGACATATATCCCAATACCTACAAGTGCCACTAGACCTCCTCCTTCCTAACTCCCTTTTACTGAAGGCTCTTCTTTCAGAAAAGACAATATACAGAGCAACATGTGGAAACATTAATTTGCTCATCTCTTTATGTTGCTTCTGTTTCCTGTATTGGAGGGGCCTACATATTTGATTACTGTAGATGCTAGCCTTTTGCAAATACATCTGTCATAATCCTGCTGACCCCAAGATGTGGAATGAAGAATCTGGTGAAGGTGTTTAGAATCACGCGTGCATGGGGTTCATGAAGTTCTTCAGGTCTAGCAATCTGCACTTGCTTTTAGCTCTGGCTTTTCAGGCATGTTTTCTGGGCACTGTAGCTCTGGAACCACTTCCAGGAAAAGGGATCTTGTGGTCCAGCTGCCCCAGCCCGTTTTTGAAAGCAGTTTTGTTCTAGTCGCTTTTGTCTTTGTTCTTTCATTCCTACTGTGATATTTTATGTTCAGCCCCACAGACAACCTGGTGCCATTAAGCCACAGCCATCCTATTGTTCTGTGGTGCTTCCAATTTGCATGAAAAATTATTCATGTTAATAACTCTCCATTGTTCATGTCTTATCTTCCTAAGTCATGTCAGAGAGCTACACAATACAAGCCCTGCTGTCAAAAGGCTTCTGTACACTTTAAGGCATGAAGTGATTTGCCTTCAGTGAATTCAAATGAATTCAAGGCTTTTAGGGACTGACGTAAAATCAGCTAGAATTCTCAAGATTTTCTTAATTTCCCCTCAGGTTGTGTTGCCCACCTTTGCCTCTGATACCAGTCTTTGACCTAAGTACTTCTGCCCTGTGCTACTTGTCGTTTTTCAGGGGGAGACCACTTGTCGTTCTGTGTGGCGATGGAAGGCATTCAGCTCGCAGTGCAAAGGAAGGGTACGTTCTCAGCCGAGGTTAAGATATTGAGTACAGGTACCACTTGAATTCAGCAAACAATATTTGGCCTACCCTTGCATTCTCTGCAAAAGGGTTTGCCTGTTCCTACAAACTGAGAGGATAATTGCTGTTCACGTGAAGATATTGAGGCTTTTAGGTTCGTTGCCATTTTTCCCCACTTGTATACATAAGATAATGCTCTGGGGAAAAAAAAAAAAAGGCTTTTAGCAGTTAGGTCCATAAACATGTTTTCCTAATCTTCAAAAACTGTTGATGAGCTCATATTACAAGAAAAAAGTTACAGTTTGATGGGTAGAATCCAAACTACAGAAGTAACACTAATATGAGATGCAATGTCTTGTACATAATTGCAGAAAACTGTAACATGTTTTTAGAATATAAGGGAGTGCTTTAACAAACATCAAAGCATCTTTTCAGTTGCTGTTTAAAACCACTCTTGTTTCTCAGTTTTTAAGCACTATCACTCTGCACTGGTTTTGCTTCCTAATGTTGATTTGCTTTCAGCTGAGCTTTTGTTTCACAAACTTTGTGAAACACACCTGCCTAAACACTTTGGCAATATGGAGCAAATCTGAAAATGGCTCAGTATCTATTATTTCATAACTGAAACCTAGTCAGGTTTCTTTTGTATTTTAGTATGATATTGTAAGCCACACAGGAAACCTACCTTCATTTCTATAGTGACTTATTCTAGAATATTTGGTCAGATATTATCAACTATATAATATATTAAAATTACTCAGTGTTGGCACCACTCCTAAATACAAGCCCATCTACATGCATTATAGCTCTATTTGGATATTAAAAGAGTATAAAATGAGTTTCATTTTCTGCCAGACGACAAATAAAGTAACCATCAAAGCAGGTGAAATAATAATCAAATGAAAAAAAAAAAAAACAACAAACCCACACTGTGAAATTTCCTGAAATGTCTTATTTCTTTATTTACAAAAAGGATTGGGTCAAGTGAGTCTTTTGTGACAAATGGTGTTCCTGTTCCTACTGAAATCAATGACAAAGCTTCATTGACTTCACTGGCAGCAGAAGCTGTTCCTGTTAGGCAGTAAAAATACAAACCCTGACTGTGCCTTCGTACACTTCAGTGTAAATTTGCATTAACCCTACCCAAGTCTAACTAGAGCTCGACTACTGCATTCCCTCCAGGTGGGTTTGGCTCTTTCTGAACAAAGTACAGTTGTTCACAGTGAAGAGACAAAAGTATTTTTGCTTGCAGAACCAGGTTCAAAGACATGAGTTAATGAAACAAAACTTAGTAAGTCTACTGATAAGCAGAACATTCAGCCTGCGTCATCAGCATTGCCAGATGGATTTCAGTGGAAATAGACTGCTTTTTCACAAGTAGTGCTCTGATAGACTACACAATTTTCTCAGGTTAAGGGGAAGCTTAGACACAAGGAAGACTAAACACTTTCTGGTCTCAGAGACAAATACATCTCCTTGCTCTCCACCCTTCTCCCCATTCCAATTTCCCCCAGCATTTGTGTAATGGTATTTTTCAGAAATCTTTTCACAGGATTCCCCAAACCCCAGAAGGCTCATTAAAAAGCCTTAGTTTGAAGGAAAGTCCTTTTGTGGATTAGTAACTGGTTAGAGGATGAAAAGCAAAGGTGGGAGCTACTGATCATTTGTCACAATTAAAGGAAGTTGCAAGAGGAAGGCAGGGGAAGGAGACCGTGCCAGGTCCTGCACTGTCCAACACATTCACAAATGGGCTGGAAGAGATGGTGGATAGCCAAGGTGGCTGATGATACAAAGTTGTTTCCAGTAGTCAAAAACAAAAGCTGCCCGAGAAAGTAGCACAGGGGTCTCATGTTATCAGCTGACTGGGTAGTAAAATGGCAGAGAAAATACAATGCTGATAAATATGAAACAGTGCATATGGGAAAAATACAACACTAATAAATGCAAACAGTTCTAAATGAGCAGCTGTCCCTCAAGAAAGAGATCTTGGAGTCACTGTAAATGTTAACATGAAAATATCAGCTTAATATTCAGACCAGTGACTGGGTGTGCCCTTGGCTCACAAACCCAACCTGCTCGTTGCCAGAAACTGGAAGATGTAAAAGGGGAAGGAACCCTCTGTACTTACCGTTTCTCGTAGGCGTCCACTACTTGCCACTGTTGAGAGAAGATGTGGAGCTATATGGATCCTTGCTATGACCTAGTACAGCTGCTCTTATATCCTTATGTAAAATGAACTGTTTGAGAGAGTATATCTAACCTGGAGTCACAAAGGAAAGTGAAACTATAGAGAAGTATACAACCTGAGAACCAATGTCTCAAGTCTTGCATGTAATCAAGTCCCAGACAAAGGACCAAAGGATCAGAACAAACAAAAAAGTCTCAGAAAAGACCACAAGGAGACCCTGAATTAACCCTTGACAGGTTAGAAACTTGCTGGGTGTTGCTGGTGCTTTATCACAGGGGATGACCGAGACTCCAAAACACCACAATAAAACATCACAGAAACACTTGAAGAGCTTGGAGACAGATATGAGCAATACGTCCTGCAACTGCAAGGTGCCGGTAGGTGCAGAAAGAGACAGACATCAGCTTAGTGAACACAGTGTATACAATGAAGAGAGTATCAGCACTTCCAGTAGTTCTTCCCTTGGAAAAAGACACTGACTGAAAGGAAGGTCAATGAGCTGTCAACCTGAAAGCAAACAGGACCCACCCCAGACTAGTAATTCTTATCTTCTGTGACATAACTTTACTGATGACTGTGCCTGTTGTGCTGGACAAGGCATATGGAATGCCATAGTGTCTGAAAAAGTCTTTAGTTTAATGACCCTGAGTTTACAGCATGTGCAGTGCAGTACAGGTTTACATATTGGCATCAAATGTTAATCTGTACTTAACTGAGCCCCAACAGTGGAATAGTTTGCCAGCAGTTGATACTTTGCTCAACAGACACAGTGCTCGGCAGGAAGTGATGTTAGAAGAACGGGGATTTGCAGAAGTATGAGGAGACAGATATAGAGGCAAACAGTAGAATTTGAAGTCCTGGCATTGTTACGGCTTCCTGAGCTTGACATGATTCACATCCCCAAAGGTACTAAACAGTTGCTGAGAGTAGTTGCAATCATACTGATCCAGGGTGCCTCAGGTGGCCATATACTTACAGACAAAACACATCTTTAACTATAACTTGCAGAAGGTGGGCAGGCAAGGGGCACTGAGTCCGCTGCTTAACCTGAGAACATCTTAGTGGTTTACACCTATACACCCAAAGAGGCACTTTTCTTGGCTGTAAGCATGCTCTGTGCACTGCTTCCCGTTCGTCTCCCGTTCAGCTGCCCCACAGACCGCTCACAGACAGCCCACTGCATGTCTCGGACATGCAGAATCCCACATGCACTGGAAACGTACTGCTAGACTTTCTAGCTAACCAGGTAGGTTGGAGGCAACTTTGGAGGGACTCTGTTGCCGTGGTCAGATAGATAACTGCAACAGGCCAAAATAACCAAACCAAGTGAAAACTCTACAAGGAAAATCAAATAGCTAACTATGGATGATAATATTGTTGTATCAAGAGCAAGCTACCAGTACAAGTAACAGTACAAGGGCCTCAAGAGTAACTGAATGTTCTTGGAGAATGTAGTGAATATATTAGAAATTTAAGTATTTGAATTGTGTTTGCATTTAAGGGCTACTATCTTAGATTTGACCGAGAAAACAAAATAGGGCATAGAGAACTGTAGCTTTAACTGTTTTCAATTTTCCAAACACTGGAAGTCTTAAGACATATCCCATTAAGCAGAAGCTATAGGGAAAATGTCATCAAAATAAAGATCTCTGCCCAGTGTTTTGGCTGGAGGCAGGCCGTGATTACTGAATACCACAGTCTACGCCGAGTATCATGTGATGGTGGAGGGTTGGGGAGCTACCTCCTGGCACTGACCACAGCGGCTTCTGCGGCTGATTCAAAGATTCCTCCTTCCTTTGGTGGGTCACACCCTAGTGGCTCTCAACTGATGGCTGAACACCTCAATGACGTTCATCAAGTTTCAGCGGGAACTTCAAAACTGATCTCTTTCCACTCTGAAGAGTTTTCAAGGACAGAGAAGTCCAACGGATATTATGGTCTATTGGCTTCTTGCAGAGAGGTGTTGAGAAGGCTGCGTTCCGCTAGGATTACATATATATGAACTAGAAGCAGAGGTTAGGCTATTATAACATTATTTTTCCATTTGAGGACACATTGACGTGTGCCCAGAGAAACTAATACATACCTAGCTTATCAAGGGAATGCATTTGGATATTTTCACTCACACTCAGCAATGGACTATTCTTAGTAACTAATAATATACATGTGCCTTGCAGCATGCTTTTTGATAGCCTTGTTTCTATTCTTTAGGGATCTAATATTTTACCATATTTCCAAAGAATACTGGATAAAAAGAAAATGTCTTACTCTTTTTATAACATGGCAGTTTCTCACAGTGAAAAATAAATAGAGCTGCTGCTAGGACCAATTTCTTTCTTATACATGCATTGGAAGTAAAAATGTCAGGTTGACCTGGTAAATATGTGCAAGTCAAAGATGTATAAATTAAGGGTTAGAACTAACTACTATAACTGTTAAAGAAATTATGTATTTTTAACCACTTAGTGAAATCAGAATTTTCAAGGCCTATTATTTTTTCTATCTCTATTTTCTACATGTTTAAGGCAAGCACCCCACAGCAACCCCAGTGTCTGCACTTCATTTGCAATCATCATGAGTTTTAAGGTGTAGTCACTTTTTTTTAAAGCCTGAAGTACATACAAACAAAAGTAGCTGCTGGCAGGTTTAGAGACACTGAAGCGCAGTAATTTGGTACATGGTTGCCATAGCAGCTAACCTACATCTAAATTATCCTACATGATTTTCTCAGCCATTCTCTAGCTTTGTTCCTCCTGTCTGAATTGTCAGTTCTTTTTTTTGGGGACCTGCCTTCTGCAAAGCCCTTCTTTGTGCCGCTTTGGCCTCATCTGCTGGCTCAGCCCTTTCATCCTAGTGTACTCCATATTCTGTTGATATTATCCATTAATGGAAGGGGAAGCGAGAGGAGTATGAGGCAGAAGGAGATGATGGTCTTCCAGCTACTCTGCCTGTTGAGAGCAGCTTCTTGAAAGATGATTTTTGCTGAAGTAAACCACAATGGTAATTCCCTTCAGTTTCGGGACTTGAAGCCTGCTGCAACATCATCGATTTTGAAGTTACTGCAGATTCACGGTGACATAATAAAAGCCAAATTTGGCCTTAAAACAGTGAATTTATCAAATGATGAATGAATTCTGCTCTGTGGATACATGGCAGTAAATCAGGGTGCTAGCTCTTCTAGCCAGAAAACAGGCTTTGAAATGCTTTAGCAGTTTATCACCAAGTGGAAACATTAAAAGAAAAGGCAATGAGTCCTCCAAGCTCTTTCCCTTCCATTGACCTCCCTCTCAGCACAGTTAGAAACAAGTCCAGTGCTATTTATGAATTTTAAGGTTTCGTTATTTATTTCTGGTGAAACAGTTCCTTTCTGTCAAATCATTCTATTTCAGAGGAAAACCATTCCACTGGCTATTTCTGACCAATCACCCTTTTTATCTCCCTTCTTGCCACCTCTGAGAACTAAGTTGTGACGCTGCTTCAGGGGAACCCAGCCCAGGTCTTATCAGTTCCTGACAGATCATGGATAGCCGACATGCTTTCTGCTTATGGCTGAATGTGAGCTCAGGGGTTACAGAAAGCGAGATCAGGAGATAAGAAATAGAGACTATTTACTTACTTATTTTTAACATAGTAAGCTCAATGTACTGTCAAAGCAGAAGTTTTGTCTAATTTTTGTAAGAAGATTTAGTTTCGGTATCAGTTTGGTTGTTTGTTAGTTTTCAGGCACTTGCCTAGATGATGATTGCTGCTGCTGAAGACTTGGCATTGCCAGACACAAGAAGTGGGGATTACTCAATTTGTCATCCTCGTATCACAAAGAAGTAGAAAAATCCCCAGATTTGTAGGATTACAGGCCGTGCTAAAGTGATCTCTCTTTTCAGGGATACTGAAAGCTATGAGATTCAGCAAGAGGTTTTTGCTCTTATTTTCTGGGTTCATTTATTCAGTCCAGTCATCTCTGGACAGCTTGCTTTTTAAAATGGACTTTCAAACCATTAAAAACAGTGTAGATACTAAGCACAAGGAATAAGATCTTGAGGAGTGGCAATGAATAAACACTTTATGATGATTTAGGCTTGCTGAAGCCCTGCCCCCATACATGCATTATGTGGTAGATGAAGAACTAAAACAATTAGGTTGTGGAATAACTGTCAGGAGAGACAGGTCTGGCAACAGTATCAGGATTCCCCCTCTACACCTGTGGGGAGGAAAAGGACATACTATACATCATGGTAAATGTTTAAGAGAGAAGTGCATTTCCTCCCACTGCTTTTTAATCTTGGTGTGTTACACTCTCCCACTCTAATTTTTGCTCTTTCACTGTAAAAAGCTGCATGCATGCAATCAAATTCTAGTAAGGCTGAAGTAGTCATCCTGAAGGGAGTCACAAAACTTGAAAATGAAACAGAGAATCACACTTCCCATTCAGAAGAATGGGAATGCGTGACACTTCCCATTCAGAAAAATGTCAGATGACTGAGTTATACACATACTTGTATTGCATCTATATTGTCTAAAATAACATAACAATTTCACCTGAATTGCCCATGCACAGTACTTTTCAGGGCTCTTTGCAAAGATCAGAAATGCTGTTATTTGCATTTTACAGATGGAGAAACTGAGTTAAGGGGAACCGAATTGACCAGCCCAGACTTCCAGCACATAGATTGTAAGGCCTTCCAGTTACCATGGACTTCTTAGCACTACAGTTATCAGGAATATTATTTACTGTTTATCCTTTTGTCTCATAAAAAGAAACTACTTGCCAGAGTTGCTGACAAAAAAAATCTTTCATTTTGGGGGCAGAATGTGTTTAGTAGTTATTATGGCAAGCCGTGATTCATACCTTTTGGACCTCAGTCATATTTTGCACAGCATGAGAATAAAGTAAATTACATTCTGAAGAGCTTTGCCAATGAAATATTAAAGCCAATATCTGTGATAAAGCTCACTGCTGTGCTTTACAGCAGTACTGAGGGGGGAAGGGAGGGGAGAAGCGCAGTACATTAAGTCGGATGGCTATCATTCCTGGCCTTACAGAGAGATCGCTCTCATGTTTTTGTGGCCACTGATGACATGATACACACCCCAAACTCTGTCCAGCCTCAGGGAGGAGGAGGTCTGGGAATGGCTCAAAAGTAAAAGCAGTGTCTCCCTGGTGTTCCCCTGGTCTGCTGCGAGCTGAGGCAGGGCCAGTCATACTGCTAAGTCCAAGAGGCTGGTGAGGGGTGTCACGTGGTGAAGCCAAGGCCCTGATCCCAAATGATCCAGGTCGAAGCATGTGTTGGCTTCCTATTGCCCTCCTGACATGGTTCCATAGGGTAGATCCAGGTATGCAGAAAGTAGTGGGGGCTGGCTCACACTGAGCCTCCCCTAACCTGGGCTGAGGTGCAGCTCAGTAGTGCTCCCAGGGTCACCCAACTCAGAGCAGAAGTGGCTGAGCCTCAGCAGTCCGTGCTGCTTGCTTTCCTCTTACAACCTCAGAATAAGATTAGTCAGCAAACCTCTTGGTAGCACCCTGATGTCTTTCCTTGATGCACTACTGTCACGGAAGCTGGTGCTAAACTGCCTGCCGGCTGCAGACCATTCGGGAGCCCGTCTGGCCTCAGCTGCCTTGGGCTGTGCTCCAGCAGCACTGCTCTCAGTGCTTCCCTTCCCCTGAAATTTAAACATCTGTGGTGATAACATGGCTGTTTCAAGGCAAGAGTTTTCCAGCTTCTTAGGCAGTTAAACCGATGGCTTAACTTCTGTTGGCTTTCAAGTGTGTTGTTGGCTTCTGTGGGAGCAGCACCGGTTTTTGAAGATGTGACAATCCGATGACAAGCCACTGCAGAGGCAGGTGGTCCTGCTCCCAGTCTCCGTGTGCACTGGTCTGACCCCATGGGGAGTCAGGTCTGACCCACAGTGTTGGGTCAGACAAGTGTCGGCATTGCTTAGAGAGGGTCACAGCTGTACTGTTGTGGGTAGCATGGAGAATGTGCGACCACCTCTTTGGCAACAGCTGGCATTCAATTGCAACTGGAGGCAGTGAGATCGTTCCTTTAGAGTTTGCTTGTACTGGCAACCACTGCCTCTACATAACAGTCCCCCATCATTCATCTGTCCATCATTTCAGAGTTCATCCATCATTTATGTGATGGCTCTGCTGCCTGTTGGCTTTACCCTGTTCTCCATCTTTCACCTTCCCACTGCCCCATCAGGGGCTGCAGAAGCCCCTGATCTGCCCAGTCCTACCAAAGTGTGCCCAACAAATGACATCTTGACATGACAGAGGTTTGAGTCACAGGTGACACATGAATACCTGTGTAGTTATGTTTTGTTTGTTGGTTGTGGGTATTTTTCAGTTTAGCATTTGTTTATGTAATGACAACCACTGAGAATAAAGATGCAATTGTCTACAGTAGGATATTTTAAGTATTTCTATAAAATATTATACACATTTCACACTGATTCATGTATAAATGCATAGGGAGCCTGAAGGTGGCTACAGAGCAGCATCTTGTCTTTTGTTTTGCATTTGAGCCACTAAGGATTTCACTTTTTTGGTGGGTGTTATTGGGCTGGTTAATGGGAGAGATCTTAAGTAGTAACATCCTGTCCCCGCGTATTTACACTGTGCGTCCCTTAAGTCCTTGCCTGCACTCCCTATTATATTAACTCTTTGGAGCAAATTTCCATCACTAACCATCAAATCCCCAATCACTGGAATTCCCAAAACACATCCCTGGGGCTAGTGGGATACGACTGTAGCATGTCACGTCTAACCGTGCATTAGGGAGTAAAAGTAGGGCTTTTGAAGGACTGAGCGGGGCTTTGCACCCACGCCTGCCAACACCCTGCAACGAGCATCTTCCCCTGCCTGAGAAGGATGGTCAGACCAGATGGCATCCAGAGGTCCCTCCCCACCTCAGCCAGTCTCATTCTGTGCCATTTGCTTCAAACCATCTGCTTTCACCTCTCTGTTCATCTCCATTAAGGACACAAACATCCTTCATGTACTCGCCAGCCTGCTGCGCTGGGGTCAGGGAGCAGGAGAGCCAGCGAGAGGCAGGGTGCTGTGACAGGGCACGGGTGGCTTTGCCAGGCCCCGCTCTCCCCTGCAGCCTGGGCCTCGACGCCTGAGGCCCAGCACCTCTCCTCGGCCCAACACCCGGGCACCGGCACGCCGGAGAGGCACAGGCTGCCAGGCGGGAGGCTGACGCCGCAGCCCCGACGCCCAAGGCCCGGTGCCCCCCCACCACCACTGCACCCAGCACAGCCCGGTGGCGGTCGGCACCAAAGCGCTGCCGGTCCGGCAGAGGCCGGAAGGCAGCACCTGCCCGCTCCAGCACCGCCTGCCACAGCTCTGCCCCTCCCCGGGGCGCACCATCAGCGGGCGGTTCCTGCCGGGGAGCCGCAGCGCGGCTCTGCGGGGCGGCGCCCGCGGGAAGCGCTCCCTATCGCGATCCCACTCCCGCCGCCGGCGCTTACTCATCCCCTCAGGAATGGGGCGAGGCCGCGCCGCCAGCCCGCCCGCCGGCCGCTACAGGTGGGGGCAGGTCGGCGGCGCGGGGGCCGCTGGGAGTTGTAGTTCCGGCGGGCGGGCGGCGGGCGGGGCGGTAGTGGCGCCGCGGACTACAAGCCCCAGGGGCAGCCGGCGGCCGGGGCTTTAACTCCACGTGGGGGCGGCGGCGGGAGGCAGTTCCTGGTGGCGCGGCCCCGCGGCTCTCCGCTCCCGGGGGCGACCGAGCGGAAACCCGCCTCCAGCACGGAGAGAGCCCCGGCCAGGCCGGGGTGGGGGGGGGAGATGCGCCTCACCCTTCCCAACAACGGCAAAGCCGCGGCCGTCCTTAATTAGCAATTAGCTCGTCCCCAGTCCACCCCCGGCAAGCACTGTCCCATGCACGCTGACCCGCCGCCGGCAGGAGCTCGCTAAGCCGGCAGCCGACGGCTCCTCCCCGCCGTGCCGGCGTGCGGGTCGCTTAAGCCATGGGGAATGGGATGAACAAGGTAACGCGGCTCCTCGTTGTTCCCGGGCGTGAGTGCATGTGCGCGGGCGAGGCGCAGCGGGGGTGGCGGTCCCTCACTCCCTTCCTCCCTCCCTCCCTCCTTCCCCACGGGCAGCTCCCTCCTTTGTCTCGCCCCCGGGGCGGCGGGCGCCCGGTTGAAGAACAAAGGCCAGGGCAGGGGAGCCTTTTCCCTTCACCTCCGAGGGTCCCCCGTCCCGGGGAGGGGGGGGGGCTAGGGACGGAGACCGTCGCTGCGCCGCTCCCTCGGGGCGCGCCTCCTTCCCCGCCGCAGCGCGGGCAGGGAGGAGGCGGGCGGGCAGCGGGGGCGGGAGGGGGGGCGGGGGGGCCCTGGTTTCGGTGATGCTCGCCCGGGCTTCCCCTCCCCGGGGCGAAGCCAGTCCGCGGGGCTGGGGGCGGCCCCGCGCCCCCAACGGCTCCCAACGGTCGCGAACGGCCGCCGTTACCCCCCCCCCCCCCCGCCCCATCCCCCTTCAGCGCTGTGCTTGGGTCAGCCGCAGCGCCGGGCCCTTCCCCGCCGCGGGCCGGGGCCGGCCCCCCTCCGCGCCTCCGGTGTCCCCCTTTCCCCCCTGCCTGGGGTGCCCCGAGGGGCGGCTGGGGGGAAGAGCCGCCACCCCGCCCCGCCCGGGGCGTCGGGCTGTCAGCCCGGCGAAGCCAGCGAGCGCAGGATCAAATCGTTTAAATTCTCCATAGCCTGCCGACCACCACCGATATCCCCCCCCCCCCCCCCCTTCCTCGCCTCCCCTTCCTTAGCCAGGACCCCCCGGGATGTGGCCGCCGGTACGGGCTGTCGCTGGTGGACTGGCACCGGTGCTGGTGGGGGACAGGAAAGCGCTTGGGTCCCGGTGGAGATGGCAGTGAGGAAGGAAGATGGATCTGTTTTGCAAAAGGGTGTTGGCTTTTTTTTTTTTTTTTGGCAGTGGGCCTCATTGTAAGCGCCGATTCCCCGGGCATGGTGTGGTGGTTGTCAAGGGACAACTGTGATTTTTCTCAGTATCTCCACCTCTGTTTTAAACCCAGGTTTGAAAGTGTGGTGGTAACTAGCCTTTTATATATAGCTTACTATGAGGAACAGAAGTTGAGTCATCTCTTCTGTCTAACATCCTGCTTTGAGTACTTCGGGAGTAGCTGTGCCGTGAGCGTGGCCTCCTACAAAGCGGAGGAGAAGAGCTAGAGATAGCTGCTCACAAGTTGTCCCAAGTCTGACATCCTTGCCCCTGGAAGTCACATTTGGTGAACATCGAGTGCTATCTGGGTGGTGAAGCCTTTTCATCCTATGGATAGAGACACTGAAACAGGAACTTTAGGCAGGGGAAAGATCTGGCTGGTTAGCTCAACTGAGTTAGCAGGTAGGAGGTAGAGCCTCCCTTTGTCCTTTCCATTTTTGGTTTCAAAGGCCGAAGTATAATGCTGTCATACGTAGCCAGTCCTTGGAGGTGCCTTCTAGGAGTGGCCAGTTAGGAAGAAACACATCTGGAAAGACTTCTTTTAGACTTTCTGTTATGTTTGTGGTATTTTTCTGGGAATGTTTGAAATCATCAAAACATTTAGAGTGACAGGATATGGGATGCTACAGTTGGGGGGGGGGGGGAGGAAAAAGGGCAATTCTCAACTCTTTGAAGCTTAGCACTCTTTGCATTACATCTTGCTGTGGGACTGTGTGACTCTGGGCAATTTGGTCATTTTAATTCTGTTAAGTGATGCCCAGACATCTACCAACCGGAGCTTTTGGGACAAGCATAGCGTTACTTTGATTTTTCTCCTCCCTTACAGCTGTATCACCAAGAGGATGAAATGTTCAGCAGTTCAGGAGGAGCTGGCTCCTTTAAGGAGGCTACAACCACGTTGGGTACTGGCCATGAGGATTTATTTTTGTAGGGGTCCTGCATGTAGGTTTAGTACTTGCCACCTTCAGAATGTGCCCCTGGATCATCTGTTCCTTTTGATCTTGTGAGTCAGCGAAAGCCAGAGGGGCAAGGGAAGGCATGGAGTCATCAACACTCACATTGGGGAGTATTTGCTTGACTTGGTGTAGCCTATCAATACAAATTGCCTTAGTTTCCAACTGAAGTGTGGTTTGTTTTTTTTTTTTTTTGTGGTAGAGCTATATGCGGACAGTAGGAGAAAATAAGCAGTTTATCCAATGGTGGATTATTTCATTTAGGGAATCTCTTTGTACTGACGCCAGGGGAAGAGGATTAGCGGTGACCTGTAATGGGTATGAGAAGGAAGAACTCCAGAGATTGCTACAGCTGCTGTTGCTTCTCTTGGATGCTGAGCCTTTCCGAGTGGCATGGTCCCCTCCTATTTTTCTGTCATATGATATTGATGTATTTTGTAGCAAATAGCAATTGCACCTGACTTTATGTGGCCGTTAGTACTGATCAAGGGTGGGAGGCCTTGCATACTTTTTAGATGGGGTTTCTCTTTTGTTGCTAGTTTTCTCTGTAAAATTAGCTGTCTTTAGTTTTTTCCTTAATCCCAAGCCTCCTGACTTTTCCCAAATTAAACTGAAAGCATAGGTTCATAAATACCCTTCTTACTTTGCTCAGAGAAGGAGAATTGGCTAGTGAGTGTGCATTGACTTAGCTACTATTAATTTTCAGTGCTTTACTTTTTTTTTAGTATCTTTTAAGTACAGGATGAGTAATGGGGTCTGACTTAGGAAATTGGCTGGGTGGCCTGATTTGTCTTCACACTTAATGTCTAACTTTGACTTGTATTCAAAGTTCAAGTTGAAGTCTGTGGTTGAAAATTACAAAGATGTTTTCCAGGAGCTGAAGTCTGGCGGCTGAGATGGTGACAAGAGATTTGGTTATCTGTGAACAGGATATGCATAGTGAAGAGTTTTTCCTGGGTTTTAGTTTTTGTCGGTCCTGTTACAGTTAACTGCCCGTTATTCATGCAGACTCTTCTGAAGGGGCGGGTTGAGTGTTATCTCTACAAAAAGGGCAGATAACCTGTGTTCGTTGTAGGAGTTGATTCATAGGAAATGTAAATCAGTGCGGATATTTACAGCTGATGTAACCAGTTCTATGGAAGCCAGCAAAGCTGTGCCAGTTCACGTCAGCGGCAAATCCCTCTCCCTGACCCATGACACTCCTGTATCGCTGGACAAGGTGGGCTCGTCTGCTCCTTCCACAGTGCCTGGCCATCTCTGCAGAAAGCCCCATGAACTTGGCTGGATTACTAGTACTAGTACATCAGTACTAGTGCATCTAGAAGCAGTGTCGGCTAAGGAGTTAGATGCTTTATTGTAAGCGTGTGTCTATATAGGAAGCAGCAGCAGCAAAGCAGCTCTTTTTGCTGTTTTCCAGAGAGGTGTATTTTCGGGGAGGACTAATGAGAAGCGTTAGCTGTCCATTGCAGGACTCTGTGTGCGGTGGAGAGCGTGAGCTGTTCTCAGACGAGATAGGAACGAAGACAGGCGTTGCTGTCCTTATCGCTTGGTTGTGCACTCTTCTACAGCTGTTATTTAGTCTGTGGTCATTTTCTCAATGTTTCAGATGATATAAAGAGGCTACTGTTTTTATTCATAAAGCAGTGGTTTAAAAGTTCACAAAAACAACCACCTTATTTTTCTTCTCTTCTGACTCCCACCCCTTCTCTCTCACACGCCCCTAGCAGCCATCGGCCTTCATTTTGTGCGGCCCGGAGTTGCAGTTATTGAAGGCAGTGTGAGATGACACAGCTGAAAGTTCCCAGCCATAGTCTAGTGCCGGAGTATTAGTCAGCACGGCATGAAGATTCACTTCTTTCCAGGTAGCTTTCACCCATAGTAATGTTTCTTGCTTCTAGAATGACTAGGACAACAGGGGTAACATCTGTCCTTGGTTGCACGGCGTCCTAATTTCCGAATCTAGCATACAACGTTGCTTTGTGGTGCACAAATGCAAACTTCTGGATTTTTCCTCCTTTGCCGACAACAATCTAAGAAGCCTCATTTTTGCAACCCCCCAGTGTTTCTTGGTATCTTTAATTTATAATGTCTAACCTTAATGACTGTGACTGGAATTTAAGCTTTTATCCTCTCTTGAGGGCGTGTATCCGATGCAGAAATAATGTCCTGGAGTCTAAAATGCTACAGTCTACAGTAGCGGTGGTGTGATCTGAGGTTTGTGCTGCAGATAGGAAATACCAGACAGCTATTTAAAAATATCAGAAAGGCTTCTTTCATTTTTCAATTTTTTTAAGCTTAAGTTGAGGGAGCTGGCTGGGGTGATCTGGTTGGTGAAATTCGTTCAGAACTTGACTGTCTTGTGCTTTAGAGCATGTTTTTTGTTTGCAGAATTTGGCACTTAGCAATGGCCCTTGGGTGCTCTGCTCTCTGGAGCAGCTACTGGCTTCATACTGCTAGCCTGGAATGGTGGCCTTTGGGCTGCACTTCTAGCAGGGTCAACAAGGGTGCTTAAAATTAATGAATCAGTCCATGAAACTATGAGTCTTGTGCATGCGGAAAGGGACAGCAGAATGCTGTAAGGGTTCTTTTCCCTACTTGATACCCTGGCATTGGAAACTGCCCTGCTGATTTTTGCTATCTTTGTAGGAATGTTGAATTTGTACAAATGAAGAGGGAAGGAAAGGGGAGAAAGCTGCTGAGCTTATCTGTGCAAGACTTACAGGTGTCTGTTTGTACCAGACCGTTTTCTTGTCTAGCTGGTGTTGTCAAGCAGCCCTTAATTTGTAAGCAGTTCAGGGCGCAGCCAGGGTCCCAGAGAAGCAGCCCTTCAATATCGGTGGCAGGATTGAGCCCCGTGGTTAGAGCTGATATGACATGGCAGGGAGAGAGAGATCACCCAGCAAAGCTGAGAGGGAGGAGTGTTTGCACTAACCAAAGCTGCAGGGAGAGCGAGAAGTGCTGCAGCCTTTCTGTTTTCTGCAAGGCTAGATAAATAACAGTGAACACGACGTTTTTATCGGATGAAAGCCCTGGAGTTAAGGCAGATCAGAAGCTATTTTGCAGGCCTGCTAACCTTTGCGCAGTAAGCTGGGTCGCCTTTCAGCAGGAAGGCTGCAGTCAAGCGGAGGCTGGGGCGATAATCCCCGATGAAAAGTCCTTCATGACTTTCGGAACTTCGCGGCTGCCGGACTGAGCAAAATGGGTGGAGTTTTCCCTTTAAATAGCTGCGCCCGAGAGACTGTTGCTGGTGTTGTGGTGACACTTGGGTGTTGCTAAGGCTTTAGGAAGTCAGTGCTGACATATCTCTATTGGTGGTATGCTCTGCATGCACCAAAGAAAAATGGATCATACGGTCTGAGTGCCACAGTTCTGGCCTCTTCAAAGGATGTGGGTGTGGGTCAGAGACTTCAGGTGGCAGAGAATGAAATTCTTGGCCAGAAACTGTGTGTTCAGTTTCCCGGTGGGGGGGTTTCATGTCCTTACTGCTGTTCCCAAGTTGGGAGGGTTATGAGAGGGTGGGAGGGGTGGCACTGCAGTGTCACCTGCCTGTGTGTGTGCACGTGTCCTCAGACTGCACAGGCTGGTCCTCAGGCTGACCTTGAAACTCCCCAGTTAAAGAAAGTCCTGTAACAGACCTGCGCAGGCTTCTGGGAGTGTTGGGCTGAGGGGGTAGATCTGGGAGAGAAACATGCAACTTGAGGACTTTCATCAATTCTCTTTCTATGCGAATACGCGACTTGTTGTTTGCAGTGATTTCCTCTGTTGAAGAACCCCACAGTGCTGCAACCCTGACTTGCATGTCTTTGAGCTTCAAAAGACTTGAAGGATGTCGTTTACAGTGCTTTGTCCAGCTTGCTCAGCAACTTTAGGCAAATCATCTTTTCTGTGTGAAGTTTCATCACTAGTTAAATGAGGGTAACTCTTATCCTGCTGGGGGGAGGAGCGTGTTTTGAGGCACACTGGTATGTGTAGAGCACTTTTGTTGTCCTTGGAGAGCATCCATTATGTGAGAAGTCTGCATGATTAGCAACCCCCTGGCTGTCAATGAATGCTCTCAAATTGCGGCACACCTAGAGCTATGTAGTTTGAGAAGGCTGCAAAGAGGCACAAAATGTTGTCAGTGCTTTTTAGATTGCATTTGACAATAGTCTGCTAAAGTAGTATGTTCCATCCTGTATGCAAATTGAACTTTGTCAAATTGTCTTACCACAAGATATCTATATTTGATACTATATTTCTTTCTCACAGATTCTGCCTGGCTTGTTCATTGGCAACTTTAAAGGTAAGATTAGTTTTATCATTATTTCTAGGATTATTTAGCAGGGGTCTTAAGGTATCGTTTTGCAGGCCAACCAAATTCTCTTTAACCCCCTCTTGCTTCATTTCTGGATTCACCTGGTAGCACTTAAAGAAGAACTTGTTTGCTCTGTCATCCATGTGCTGTGCTGCAAGTACTCTAAGAAAAATGAACGCCATCTCCTCGGAGCATGCTGCGGCTGGAATTCCTAAACATTGGCTTGCCTTAAACGATTCCTGTGCTTGGCAGGCAAGCCTGTGAGCCACGCAGATTCTTTGTAAGGCTTATTTCAAGCCCTCCTTATAAGTAAAGGCATAGTATTCCTCCCGCTCTTTGCTTTCATTATTTTGGTTATTTATAACAACTGCTGAAGAGTTCTGTTATCACTGCTTGTGAGACTGATAGGTCCGCAGATTGCTGTCTGACCACTGATACTCGTGCTGTCCGTGTCGTGGATGTAAGATTCTCAGGACTTTTTTCCCTTTTTGCATGAAGTTTATTTTTTTCTGTACAGAAAGTCACAACCATATTTAGAAAACACAGGAAACTTTATGTAGACATCCAAATAAATGACCTGTTCTCAAAGCACTCTGTTAGCAGCAGTTCCAGCTGACTGTGCCTACTCAGGAGTAAACCTGTTGTGCCTGTACAGTCGTTTTGATACATGTAGACCCTGTATTTCCTATGCTTGGGTACAACAGCAAAGCAGGACTCATAGGGGCTGCTGTGATATCCTCTCCTTCCTGGGCTAATATCACAGCTGGTCTGTTAAGACTGGGCAACGCCTGCATTGGATTTAGGTGGTGCTGCACCTCCTGTCTGCCTCATGCCCACCCTTCCTTTCCTGCTTTGCCATGTCCCCCGTCCCCCCCCCCCCCCCCCCCCCTTTCCAAAATCTGTGAGTTCAGTGGGTTTTGCATGATTTACCTGCCTCTGGAGCTGCTGACCCATGTTGCTGGTCCAGTGCTTGTTGCCCCTTGGGAAGCGGGACTGATCACCTTGAGAGGCAGCCCAGAGGTATGTGTGAAGTTAAAAACTGCCTTTTGCCACACTGGGGTTCAAACACCAGTACAACGGCTAATGTGCAAGAGGGAGATAATCATGCCATGGTATGGAAAATGGGAGGATGGAAGTGAGTTTATACTGGTAGTGAAAGGAGAAAACAGAAAGAAAGCAGGGAAAAAGGAAAATAAGGGGAAGAGGGTAGTTTTGAAAACACTTTGGACAGACCACTGCATGGGCCAGTGACAAAACTAATTTGATCACAGCCATGTTGCTTCCTCTTTTTCTCTTCCCCCCTCTCTTCCCTGCCCCCCCCCCCCCGCCCCCCCCAGTCAAGTAATTTAGGAGAGGGGTGCGATAGGAGGATGTTTGATAGTGAAGTCCTTCAGGTTTCAAGCTGTCTGGCAGGATGGGCCCAGGGAACGTGGCTCTCAACCTGTCCCTCACTGTTGCCATCCTGCTGGTGAGCCCTTGACAGTCTGCCCAGGGGAGCGAAACTCAGCTGGAGCATCTGTTTCGTGGTGCAGTTCTGTTTTCAGCTGATGAACAGTTTGACCCGCTGAGGGGAGTTGGCCAAGGTTGCGGAGTGAGTCAGCTTCTCTGCTGATGCCAGGGCCCACGACCCTCTTGCTCACTCGTGCTGCTCCGGCCACTCAGCCTGGCAAATGGTCCTTAAACGGCATGTCAGGTCACTCCTACGCATGGAGTAGAGGCGTGTGCGCGAAGGTGGTGTGAGTGGGCAGTGTTTCTGGGAGTCTAGCTGGAAAAATAGCAGAGCCTGAAATGCTTCAGCTACCTCCATAAAAGAGAGTAAGGATGGGTTGGCTTTAACCTCAGTCTTTGCGTTATGGAGGTTGTTTTTTTTTTTAAATTGATTAAAAACACAAATGAAAGGCTTGTTTATTTATTGCTATGACCTTTGTTCACATTGCATTTAATCATTATGTTCCACCATCATGACTATCTGTTGTTATAATCTCTAATTAGCTACCGTACCTGGAGAGGAAGAGAGAAGATTGGTGTTACAGTTCTTCACTAATACAAAAGCAAATTTTATAATTCTCTTCCTGCGTCCCCTGTCGCTCAACACCCCCCTGCCTCGCTGCTTAAGAGCAATTGCACCGAGCTCTCTGTGCAGTGAAGTCATCCCATTTAGGAACAGACTGTTGGTTAATTATCAGTGTATTTTTCTGGAGAGTTCTTGGGGCATGTTCTAATTTGTGTCACTCTTTCAAAAAGTGACTAATGAATTTCAAGACTGCCGTAAAGGGGATCATTGACTGAGAAATACTCAGCAACACATACAGTTGGGATTGGTTCAAGTATCCTGATTTGGGCAGCTGAAATGTCTAGATACTTTAAAAGACATGAGTTTACAAAAATCTGTCCTGTAATGCACTTTTGAGCAGTCTCCTTCTTCAGCTTGAGACCGGTAGCTTTAATTGAAGAAAGCTGCATCTTGTCAGTAAGAGGGGTAACACTGAATCCCCGGTGTTGTGCATCTCACCTGGATATGGCTGAGGTATCGTGTCACCCTCCCGGTCTCTGTGCGGAGGGCAGAGAGGAGGGAGCTTCTCCAGAAGGTGAGCCAAGGGAATCTCTGAATCGCTCTGATCTGCCCTCTGGAGGTTAGCATCCTCTCCTTTCTCCAGTGACTCTTCAGGGAGCCTGGGCAGGCAGGGTTTCCATAGCTAGGTCGAAATACCCTTCTACGTACAGTCCTGTCTCCCTGCTGCATGGGAGACCTCCGGGCAAACGGACAGACTGGGAAGAGGCACAGTTGTTGCAGCTGGGTGCCTTCCTGCTGAGTGAAAGCAGGATGTTAAAGATGTTAAACACTAATCCTGGAGCGCCATTGCCTGGAGAAGGCATTCAGTAATTGTTCTGACTGAGGAACTGTTATTCAATATTTCTGCTTTATATATAGGGTTTCTTACTGTCTTTATAGGCCTAATCAACTTAAAAACAATCTGTGACAGAGGAAGTGCATTTGACTGGGAGATAAACTGAGGCTCAAGAAAAACTTGTGAAATTAATCTGTGGCAAAAAATGGGAGTTGAGCTTGCTGCTTCTGGTTTTGTCCACTGCTGCTGGGCAAACCTTTAGGCACGTAGAATGAGGGGCTTTTGTAATCACCTCAGGTAGAGGTGATTCACCTAGGGTAGAAAGTTATGTGTGGTCCTGATTATGGAAAGCACCGAAGTACACGCTGAAATCTTCCCTAAGTCCACAGGACTCGAGTATGGCTCTGGAAAACTTTCCTGAAAAAGTATAGGTCTCAGTATGTACTCAAGTGCTTGTTATCTTAAAAGATCTATAAGCACGATTCTGCTCATCAATAGCACATTAAAATTGTGGTATGTTCCTGAGAGAGTGTGTTTGAGATTGCACAGCTAGAGGGCAGAAAAATTCAAGAAGAACCACAGATGTCCATACAGAATACCAAGACTGAGATTGGTCTGAAAGCCCAGGACACAGAGCTCTTGGGCTTCTTCAGTGAAAATTGAGGAGTTATTTCTTTGCAAATGGGAGAGTGGGTGGCTACGAGAGAAAAAGGAGGGAAAAGAAAGAGGAAGTTAACTCTTCTTCCCGCCTCTAGTTTGGGGGGAATTTTGGTTTGTTCCAGTTCTACCTTATTGATGAAATTCAATGCTTTCAAAAGACTAAGAATTTCGTGTGGGATTGCATGCCCATGTGTCTTCTGCACTGGAAATCTGACATCCCTTGAAAGACACCTGTGCTGACAATGAAAATAGGTGCTTTGTTCCTTAAGAGACTGATACAACAGGGCTTTTTAGCCTGTTTCTCTGCACAAATAGACTAAATACCATTTCTTCTGATAGGAGGTTCTAAGTGGGTGCTTGTTTGGTTTCAACCTGAAAGGCGTAGCAGTAGCGAGCACCAGAGACTCAAGAGTGTTTCTACCTTGAATATTAAAGAGCTTATGTCCTTCCTTGCTTGTAATCATATTTGGAAGATTCAGTTTTTTCCAATGGAATATTTGGGGGCTTTTTGAAGGGGAAAGCCACAATATGAGCTTTAATTCCCCCCAGAGAGTCCAGTGTCGCTGTGAATGAGCTGGAGAGTCTTGGGAAAGTTTCTGCCATTCTTCCTGTTACTAAGTGTAAAAAAAGGCAGTGCCCACCAAGCGGTTCTGCTGTGTTTCTAGATCAAATTAATATCTGCTACCAGCTGCTTAATTTTGGGGGGGAAAAGTTCCCTTTTCTAAGGGTTTATTTCAGGTACTGAAAACAGGAGAAGGTGAAGATACCATTCACTTTTTCAGGTTCATCTTTTGAAAGAAGACGTTTTATAGGTACTTTCATTAAATAGAGGACCCTTTTCCCCACCTTTCTTGCTCCCCGAAAAGGTCCTTCTGAGAGGCTGGGACAAACTATGTATTAGAGCATAGTGTGAAGTGGGGACAGGAGATGTGGAGTTACTGTTCATGTGCTTAGTTTTCTGTGTGTGTGTCCGTCCCCCTTTAAGTGCACATCACTGGACTCTGGAAAACCATTCTCAGTAATAGGTCTTGGTGCTCTGAACCAATCAATGAAGAGGAGCTTCTCCTTTGGGTGCCTATCTTTAGTTCTCTCCAAAGCAGAAAAGAAAGTGTGGATAAAAAGTTGCTTTATTTAAAATAAATAAATAAATCTGGTGATGATAAAACTGTAGTCTCCATACATCTGCAGATTGAGACTTAATACTGTGATACATACGAGGCTCATACTTTGTTTTAGGTTATGTATACATAACCTGAAAGTTTATATTGAAAACTTAATACTCATTAGCTTACTGCGTTATAAGAGCATGTCTGTCTTTGCAGACTAACAACAAAGTCAGATATGTGGGCTTTAGAGGAGGGAGGACGGTTTTAGTTTGGGATAGCTGGCTAATGGGAGGAAAGGTGACAAAACAAAAATAAACTAATCTCGCTTATTTTATGGAGACGTTTAACCTTCTAATTTCACAAGTAAGTTACAGTTAAATGTTGCCCATCAGGCCCGTATCAGTGTACTGCTTTTTTCCTCTGTTCCTGGGAGGATGGTTTTGTATTTTGTTGTTAGCAGTAGAGGTGGAAAAGATGCTACAGCTGTTTCTTCCCAACTAACTCTACAAAGGGAGAAATCTTTATTCCTCACCTTGCATCTCTATTGAGGTACTAAAGTAAGCAGAATGGTTGTGTGTACATTTGAGACTTCATCATCCTAGTATTGGAGTCCTTCATTTATGGACGTGTCTTAATCGGAGTGGTTGGAGCAGTATTGTTCTTCTTTTGCGTATGAGGGATGGAAGCACAATATAGTAGGTGATTTACTCCCCAGCCACACAGTAAGGCTTCCCAGGGAAACAAAGTCTGACACCCCTACCCCTGTCCCATTTTGATGCCTTTGCCACTACTTTTGCACTTAAATGTTTGCAGCTCTCTGCATATGAGTAGAGATTAAGCTAGGAGTCATAGAATGAGATTGAGGGAAAAGAAGCTGAATGTGGGTGTGGAAGGGAGAGAGGAAGGCTTCCCCAGTGTGAATTATGTCCTTTTGTGTGAGGAGAGTTTTTCATGAAGGTTGTACTCAAAAGTCCACATCAGCTGTGAAGCGTTTCACTGTATGAAACGGAATATTAGGTAACCTACTGTGAAGAATAATCCCACATTTGAGGGACCCTTTAGGGATGCACAAGATGAACTCTGATAGGTTTCTTTCATCTTTGAATTTGGAAATGGGGTGTTTCACGCTGTGATTTCAGAATGTGAGCCTGCATGTGGTTGTACAGCACTGCTGTACAGTAAAGAAGTTAGAATTGCTGTGGTAATTGTGATTCTTCTGGCTTTTGGTGGTCCTTTACATAACTCCTTATTTTATTTTATTTTTTTTTTTAAACTTATGGTGTGAGACTATGAGTGACAGGATATCTCATTGGTACTGCTGTCTAAATAGCTTCATCTGTAGTATCTGCAGACGCTTATGTCAGGTGCCAGGGGAACGAGGGGAATTTCCCCTTTGTAAACTGTTTAGATCCAGTTAATACAGTCTTAGGCTGGGAAGCTTTTCTCCTGCTTTTGTGATTTGAATGGTTGTTTCTGAAATATATTGAGGACCTGCTGATTACCCTGGGATGTGGGTCTGGGATAGCCATTTCCAGCTTGTTTCTAGGAATATATGAAATCTCACTGTCTTACTGTATAGTTTTGATTTGTTGAAATTCCTTTAGCCTAGGTCTTTGGTTAATCGAAGAACTAAAATCTTTCAGTCCTTTTGAGTTGTACTGTGTTCGTTTGGCTTTTCAGACTGGTTCAAAGCAGTCAACACTTAATTTGGATCATACCTCCTTTTAAAGTTGTTTGCCTTGTGTGGCAAGCCACTTCTTACCATGTGGGTCATACTGACAATTAGAGATTAAGGTCTGGTTGTGCTAGGTATGCATTAACACCATGAGTTTCAGCAACAGGATCCGTAATCTGCCTTTAGCCTTTGGCGAACAGAAAGCAGTGATTTTTAGGGACACTTAGGCTGGCTTCTGGTTTTCCAAACCTTACCTGCTTAGGTGTTCTCTGAGGAATCAAGAGTGTCCTATAAACTGTTAAAAAAATCTGAAAATCAGGTGGATTAGAAGATCTCTCCTGGCAAACATTCGTGTTTCCTCTTTGAAATGCTTACTCTGAGATTTTTGGGCAATTTTAATTGTTCTGTGCAGCTAAACCTTAATTCTGTTTCAGCTGGAATTTCTGTTAATTCTCTCCTGAAGGATTAGGCATCTCTGTTGATCATGCGGGCTTGACCAGTAGCAAGTGAAACCAATGCAGTTTTGACTCTTCTCTCCATTTTGTTAGACTTAGAGAAGCCTTGATAATTGGATTAGGTTTAAATTTTATTGCCTGTTATTGTGCTCACATGGATCTTGTCTGTGGGGCAGTATAATTAAATGCCCAATTCCTCTTTGTGATGTAGAAAAGGCATTGAAACTTTATAGTAGAGTGGAATAAGATGAAGCAAGAGATGCTAATTGAACTCTTGCACGTACATAAAGAATGTACAGGTGATGCTATTGTTATTTTTGTACCTAGAGAGAGCCGGTTTGAAACCTTTGTGGTCAGTGCTCTTTTTTTGTGTGCAGCCAGGCTAATGTGAACAGATTGTGTGGGCAGATTTGGAAGGCAGGTGTTCACATCACAAAACCACTGCTGTAATTGCCATGGTGTGCTGTGCCATTCTCAAGCAAAAAGGTCAAAAGTAAATGGACACAAACTAACTTTTACCTGTATTAGTGGTCGTTTGAGGTCATTTTCTGGCATGCTAATTGCTTAGTATGGGGAAAGTTGCTCACTGATGACAGATTATCTATTTTACCTTCTTTCTCATAGAAACAAGCCTATGTTTTTGCAATAGCATCAAATTTTCAGTCGCCTCAGTTTACTTTCCAGTTTTGAATGTTTGAAACCCCTTGGTTACAGGTTTAGGAACCACCTTTTCACAACTGCGCTTCCTTGCTGCAGCATTTTGCTTTTTCATACGTTCAATATCATTATCATCTCTATCTCTCTTCAGACTTAAAATTATGGTATGTATTGGCTAAATGCACATTTTTGCCTACTGGTCCACAGGAAGTAAGAATCTAGTTATCATTTTGGCTTGCCCATTAATACCTGAATTAAAGTGATATGGTTGGCTTCACTTCTCAGACCTTGTGATATCCAGGTCTATCTCCCAAGTGAAAATACATCTCCGAAGGGGGATTTGTGGGTAGAGAGGAGGTAAGCTATTTCTCGTACAGCTCTGACTACTCGTTCAGATGGCCATCACCTGCACACAGGCATACACAGACTTACATTTCAGATGCAAAATACATGAAACTTCTGACTTAAGAACACATTCCTGAGTCACTCAAGCTTGTTCTTTATATAGTATATAATTTGTTTTGGAGTTAGAAGTGTGTCTTCCCGTTACCCATTCTGATGATGGTGTTCTAGAACAGCTGCATTTGGGGTTTTGCTTTACTTTACAAAGCTTCAAAAAAAATGTACCAAGTATAAGTGATGTTCAACATGCACAATGGAAAGGGGAGTGGGCTATTTCAAGAGATTAAAAAAAATTCTCTTCCTTTCTTTCCCTTTTTCACAGATGCCCGAGATGTAGAGCAATTGAGTAAGAATAACATTACGCACATTCTTTCAATCCATGACAGTGCCCGTCCTATGCTCGAGGTAAGAGGTGTGGGGGACTCCATGGTAAATCCTTACTTTGCGGTTGACTGCTACAGGCATCTTGGGGCTAATTACTTGTTCTGCATAATTCGCATTTTGACACTGATTTTCTTGTGGAAATGTTTGACAGCTGTAGTTTTGGGATACAGTCACATCTTTGTTGTTGCTGCTGTTGTAACAACAAGAAATCAAACTGACAAAGGAAGAGACAATTAGTGTCAATCAATTTAACACAATAATGGGATTGTTATTCATTTCATAGTAAAGGTAAGTTTCCTTCTCTGTGGAGTTCAAGCATCACATAAATAGTAACATTCCTTCTCCCCCTTCCCCAAGACCAACCTTCCTTGGTAATTGGGCCCCTTTCTTGAATCTTTATAGCAGGTGGTTGTGTAAGAGGCTTGCAGTCCTTTTCCGTGTAAAATAGCTTTATTTAGGCTTGGGGCGTGCCAGGAACCAGTGCTCCCTCATATAATTCATCTAATATAGCAGAGCATCTGTAGGTCTCTCACTTTAACATGAAGTATTATTGCCCATTTACTGAAGGGAAGGTGATCTGAAGAGCTGAAATGGCGTCTTGTGTCATCTTGAGCAGTGAAAGAGCTCTCCTGTGTTGGACTGTTGTGCTTTCTTCTTTATGCCACCTTACCTTGGAAGGAGGGCAGTTTGGCTACACATTAAAATCCTCCTATTTGATTTATGTTGGGAACTGTTGTCCCCTTCAATTTGTGTCTTCCCTGCATTCCACTTTCATGAAAACATGGTGAAATAGTGGGTAAGGCAGTTGCTGGTGTTACCCCTCAGACGCTGCTGGGAATCTCTGCTTCTCATTCTCCTCATGTAAAAGTATCTAGTGAATTCAGTCCTTGAACTATAGAATTTTCACCTCGCAAGCAAGTCAATAGGTAAGCTGAACAAAAAGTGTCCCTAGTATATCACGATTAAAATCAAAATGAAGTTAACGGTGAATTCAGGGTTGACCTTGAACTTAAAAGTGTGCTGAAGCAGAGTTTTAGCTGTTGAGTTTATTATACTGTCCATTTGACTTCTATTGTGCTTGATGCCTGTTAAGTCTGAAACTTACTGAATTTCAGAGTGCTCTTAGTTGAAGAGATAAACAATTGTACCGAGTAAGGGAGATGTAATGTTTCCTCTAGAGTGCTGTTCTCTAAAATGAATAGAAGCTTACTTTGTTTTATTACCATGATTAGAAAAGTAGGAAGACTAAGTATGGCACAGATCAGCTGCAGCCTCAGGCCAGTGTTTCATGTGGTGATGGTAGTTTTGGCAGCCCACATGCCACCACCTCCCTTGTGGTGGTGCATCTGTTTTGGAGGCTGCATGGTTAACAGATCTGGGAGCTGGTTAAATATAACCAAGTCACCATTTCTTCCTCTAGCTACCCCCACAAAAGACAGGAAGGATTATATTTACCCAGATCTGTTCCCAATCTTGCTCCCAATAGTGTCTCAAAAGTTACAGTGGCATGGGAACAACTGGTGGCTGGTTGAGGATGGACTTGTTTTATTCACCCCTGCTTCTGAAAGAAATGTTTCTCCAACTGTGCCTTCTGTTTTCTCCACCTGCAATATACTCCTTTATGTGCGAGTGGTCTGGAAAACAACTGTTAAAACATCTCCCCAGTTCTCTAAAGTAGTGGAAAGATTGCAAGTTCCATTCATTTGTCTGGGAGATGAGCTGATTATTAATTACTTTATCATTCATGGTCTTATTGTGGTGCTTGTTTGCAACTAAATGCTTCTGGGTAGGAACAAGGGCCTGGAAAACATCTGTTAGGTTGTATTATGTCCTTTGTTATTTACATCTTTGCCAGGTTGTAGGTAGGTTTGTTTACAACTTGTGTATCCACATTGTGCTTGGGGCTTGTTCTCAAGTCCACTGTCAAATGGGAAAGCTTTCCCTACGTGTCTTCCTCTTCCCCTTTTACCCCAGATTTCGCTTATGGAAAGTGAGGGCTTACATTTGTGTTCAGAAATTCACCTGATGTGATTCAGACCTTTAAACATGGAATTGCAGTGATATGAGAATATTTTTTTTTTCTCCTGAGATTCCCTGTTTTGCGTGTGTGTATTTATGTGAACACTGATCATCTGTAAAAAGCTACCTTTTCTTGGACTGCAGTGGTTGCATTTGTCTTTTGCTAAGAATATTTTATCTCAAGTGTTTCCTAGTCAATCTATAGGAAATGCTACAAATACTTCATTAAACAAACCTTTCTGTGCAAGCTAAGGAAGGTAAGTGTTTTTTAGACACCGAAAACTCAGTAGTGTTGTAGTAACAAGTTATCAAAGAGAATTTGGTCTTTTTTGGCTGTCTGTGGAACAAATAAATATGGATGCGTACCTTAGCTCTCAAAGAGGTCACAAATTACCCACACCTTGCTTGTCAGATTTCGAAGCTTCAGTAATGACTGTTTTGATGCAGAAATACTTCTGATACAGCACTGAAAGCTGATAATGGTGGGTAGAGAATGGAAGTGACCAGTCTGGCTTCGTTGTCCGTACTCAAGAATGCAATACTCGAGAAATAAAAGCGAACCTCAGTGTGTGTGGTGAACACCAACTTGCTACAGATTGTAATGTTATTTTCCACTGTAGTAACTTATGACGTTGCTACTCTCTGTGATGTTACAGACCCTTTTTCACTTGCTTGTTTAAAATGCTCAAAGTACCTTTTAAAAAGTGTGTTTTCCACTGAGCTTTATATGCTGCAGTATTTGGATATATGTTGCTTTAGGTCCTCCTAAGTTGGTAAGCTGTTAGAAAATGATTGAAGAATTTCACAAGAAAGTATTGGTTTAGGTTACATAGCGTGTTCCTGTTGAGAAAGAACTTAAAAAAAAATGTTTTTTCACTGAAACTTGGTTTCAGACATTATCTCAATGATCATTTACAAACCCTCATGGATGTCTCATTTATGGGGTGCTCATAATCAACGTTTGGCCTTAGGAAGTTATTGCATACTTTCAAGCTGGAATAACAGGAAAAAGTAGGTTTAAAGATCAATTAGATTCTAAGACTTTTTATACCTTTAGACATTGACAGGCTGCATTAAGTACAAGATGCAGAATTGTTTTGTAAGATGAGTGATTTACACTGGCAGGAATTTGCCAAAATCTGGCTTGAACCATCTTGCAATATTGCCCCTTAATTCTTTTTGTATAAACTGTTTCAAGGAAATTTGTCCTTTAATAAAACCAATCCTGAAATTAATTTGTATTTAGAAAGCATCCTAAGGTTATTGTTCCAATAAAGTACACTGTTGTTATACAGGATCTTAGCCACTTAGGTAGGCATTTTGTAGTTTAAAGATGCAGGTTTATAACTCCCATCACAAAAACTATAGGTAACTGGTGGCGTGCCCAAGTGAGAGGACTGCATACCATATGGAACAAGGTTTGTTATTTCAGATGCATGGAAGTCACCTCCTGAGTAAGAGTGGTATCCAACAGCATCATGTGTGTTCCCGCAGAGGCACAGAGGCAATAGCCTTGGTGAATCAAGTTGGCTCCTTCACAGCACTTTGGCTGGCTGCCCATGGAACACTCACAGATGTTTTATAAATCCACACAAAAGCCATATACAGAGGAGAATAATTAGGTTTCTTGCCACCTGCTTTCTAATCCATTTCTCAGTTAGTTCAGGTTTTAAAATCTCTGTTCAGAATGTGACATACACTGAAAGGTGGATGGGGAAACATATCTCAGAGTGTGCTTTAAATAATAGTGTATCTGGCAGTGACCTGTTGGATCTATCCAACAGGTTGTCATCCATCTGTACTTCTGTAAGGCCTTTGACACAGTCCCCTACAACATCCTTCTCTCTAAATTGGGGAGATACGGATTTCATGGATGGACTGTTTGGTGGATGAGGAATTGATAGGATGATCGCGTCCAGAGGGTAGTGGTCAATGGCTCAATGTCCAGATGGAGATCAGTGATGAGTGGTGTCCCTCAGGGGGTCGTATTGGGACCAGTACTGTTTAATATCTTCATCAGTGATATAGACAGTGGGATCGAGTGTGCCCTCGGCAAGTTTACAGATGGCACCAAGCTGAGTGGTGCAGTTGACACACCTGAGAGACAGCATGCCATTCCAGAGGGACCTGGACAAGCTTGAGAACTGGGTCCATGTGAACTTCATGAGGTTCAACAAGGCCAAGTGCAGGGTTCTGCGTCTGGGTTGGGGCAACCCGTGGCATCAGTACAGGCTGGGGGATAAAGGGATTGAGAACAGCTCTGCTGAGGACTTGAAGGTACTGGTGGATGAAAAGCTGGATGAACTATTCTATGATTCTGTGATCTCTTGGTAGAACTCTCTTTTTAAAGCTAGGACAAATAGAGGTTGGGGTTGGAGACCAAAAGGTCAAATGTCTGACTTATGATATCCATATATCTGAAGCAAGATGGTGGGGTTAGTCAGAATCCACAGAGGATGTGGAAGCACTCTTAAGGAATCCTGAGCAGTTCTTCCCCCTGTTGCTTCAAAGGACGCCAGCTAGGTGTTACTCTATTGCATTAAATCTGGAGTCTTAACAAATTTTGTGCCAGTTGATCTAAGTGAAGTAAGTAAAGGCAAATCTTGTTAATCTTGCCAGAAGAGTCTGGTTGCAGGTCCACTGAAGCTAAGAGTGTTTCTCTGGATTTTCCAGATTGACCCTGTTCTGGCGCACGTTACATGGAGATGAATGTGGGCTCAAACCAAACAGGATGCTGATGTGGATTTTGCACCTGCTTGGAAACAGCTGCATCCCATTCTAGAAAGTATGTGCTGTGGTGGACAGTTGTGTCTGAGCAGCTGAACTTGCAGCATCCTTAATCTTCTCATACTGTTCTTCCTGCTGTCCCCCCAACCACACACACTTAAATACTGGCAAAAGCAGTATTTAAGATATTTTATAAATCCACACAAAAGCCATATACAGAGGAGAATAATTAGGTTTCTTGCCACCTGCTTTCTAATCCATTTCTCAGTTAGTTCAGGTTTTAAAATCTCTGTTCAGAATGTGACATACACTGAAAGGTTCCTCTGCTGCATTGGGCAGCAATTGCTGTGTGTAATGCAGGAGTACAGCATGAGTGGGGAGGTTGATTGAGGTAAGGCTGGGTTACAGAGGTCTCTGAGCTCTGCACTTTACAGCCAGAGCATTTCACAGTTCTTGGTCTGTCTGACAGGCTTTGAGGTGCCAGTCATGGTGACTGTTGTGTGCATTGTAGACACCTGTCCATCAATCAGGAAATGGACTGAAACTACCAGCTTCTTTCATACGGTCCACCACGCATTTGTCAGTTACTGGTAATTCTGCTGTTGCTCTTGACCTGCACCAGAGGTTTGGTCTAGTAAATGTATGAATCCTTTTACCAGTTGCCTGTGGTTGTGGAGTCCTTTGGCATTAATTTGTTTATAGCATTATCATTGTCAGATTGACCAGTGCTGCATCGCAGGAAGCTCTGTATGCTGTACTTATCTTGGAGACATCGTAACAATCACAGTAATGTAGATCTTAAATAAACAAGAGTTTAGCTGGGCATTCCTGTACTGTCTTCTGCCAGAAAAGCTTTCCATTGTTTACACCAAATTGCATTAAGAGTAGGCTTTCGCATGTGTGCTGCTTCTATATGCATGTCAGTTCTCTTTCTTTGTTTTTCTGCTGCTACAGAATATTTGTTTTGTTTTTATTTTTAGTGTGTTGTGTTTTTTTTTTCAGATGACAAAAGAGTACATCAGTATATGTGATAGTTTCAATTAGTCATTTGGATGAAGCATAAGGAAATGAAATCCCGACAAAACATGCACAATTTTTTGGGTTGGGGGGTATTGTCATCTCTGTCTGCTCAGTACCAAAGCTGTCATAATTTTTATGAAACTCCATTTCATGTGAATAGCCAATCTGTGTCCCTGCGATACTTATGTACCAGATGGTTCTGTTTCAAGTCTGTTTGTGGGATTTCTTCTCCAAGCAAAAAGAGTGATCTTAAAGCACTGTATGGAACTCTTTGAATGTTGCAATAATGTCTTCTGGTTGCTGAGAAAATACTCTGATGCCTAGGAAACATTTGCTCTTCTTTTTATTTAACTTTCTTAAAATATTAGCTTTATAGGTTATATTTTTTCCCCATCATTCTGCATAGTTAACCAGAGCACCCACAAAGGACAGTTTTTTGTTTTTTTTTTTTTTCTTTGTATTCTGATGCCATTAACAATATCATCTTAATCTGGTACATGCTATCTCCAGAGCAGTGGTTTTCCTCCCCTTTTTCCTGAATTGATGACTACCTAAATAAGTGTTGATATGGTAAGTGGGTGGAGGGGTGGGGGAAGTAGAGAAGAGCTAACTGCTGACTGAACAAAGCATCTTTTTTGTCCAGTCTGTTAGCTTGTGCAGCTAGCACAGCTTAAATGAACTGTATTTTAATAATAAAAGCTTCACAGGCCAGGTCATCTTATAAAGAATTTTAGATTTATTTTTTCCTTGCAAATTTTAAAATTGTAATCAGAGTGGAAATAGGGATTCAAATGCTCAATATCTCAGAAGCCGAACTGAAAGGGAAGAGCACAATTTAAAAAAAATCTATGCTTATCTTTTATAAAAATCTTTCATACTCCCTGAGTAAACGGTCGAATGCATTAATAGAATACAGGCAATAGGAAGATGCTGTAACTGGAACAGAACCAGTAAGTGTGAAAAATAGAAGTTGTGGAAAGGTAAGGATGCTACAGAGAAGCTGTATAACTTCTCCACAACAGTTTTGTCTCTGCTGAATGTGGTGATATACCTTTTTTATAAGATGTTAAGGCCGAGAAAATGGCAGCTGGGGATATCAGAAGAGGAAGTGCTGGATCAAGTTTATGAATTGGAAAAAAAAAAAGTGTATGACTGGCTGGTAAATCCAGACTTTTCCAGGAAAGTGAAAAGTTAAATGACTGAACGCCTATCAAAAACTGAGAAATGTTTCTAAGATCAAATGGTCATAGCTTGCAGACCTAGTATAGAAATGCATTCATATCAGCTTGCATTAAGATCTGGAATCTCATTTCATATTTTTTAAGCCTGGATGGGCGTTGTAAATCTTAATGCGGTTTTAGCTGGGCAGGATAGTTTTGCATGTTTACATATGATCTTTAGACTATCCATGTGCAGTTTTTTAGAAAAGGGAAGCAAACTAAGTTACAGAGGAGCTGAACCGGCAGCTCTGGCACAATGCTTAGTATAGTTTAGGGATAGTGTTTTTGCTATAGAAACCTGTCGTATCTGCTGTTAGCACTTAATATGATGAGGTTTACTATGGGGGAGCTTTTACTGAAGCTTTGGAAGGGAATAGTCTCATCTCCTTTTAGTTTTCTAATTCTTACTTTCCATCACCAGTTTGTGGAAACTTCTTTCTTTCTCTCATGGTTGCACATTCTGGACTGACTTTTTTTTGTGTGTGTGTCTCCGTGTGTATAACATGGATTACCTTGTGCTAAAACAAAAGAAAAAAATCCTGTGTCATGCCCCCAGCTGATAACTCTGGAAGTGCTGAAAGCTGCCTTAGTGCTTTCTTCTTTGGCTCTGTAATCCAAAGGAATATCCTCACATAGGCACCAGTCCAGAAAGCATTTGTTTGGACTCAAAAACATATCACTGCTCAACACAAAATAACTAAATAGGGAAATATTGGGAAACCAATCAGCCCTAGGTGTTTGTTGTTTTTTTGTGTGTGTGTGTTGTTTTTTTTTTTGTTTGTTTGTTTTTAAAAAAAAAGCATAACTAATTCTGGACAGATAATGCTCAGCAAGTGAGAACCACCAGCCTATTAAAACCATGTTACGATGTTGGATAGCATACAGAAGTCTTGAGCTGTAGGAGGCCATTCGTATATGAAAATTGCATTTTGATGACATGATGCGAGAAGTCCCTGCTGGGTATGGCTGGGCAACATATTCTCTGCACAGGCTCTGCTGTCTTTGGTATCCAGCCCAAAGAGTTATGGGAACTGTTAAAGAGGGAGATGGCAAGACAGCCCTCAAAATCAGAGTTGCTAATATCATGTTGCAAGGTCATTGCTGTTGTATAAAGATCAGTTCTGCAAATTAATAATTTAGTCAAGACTGTTGCATTTCCTTCTATAGCAATAAGCTCTTATATCACCACTGCTGGAAGCTGTCAATTTTCAGCCTTTATACTACCATCAAGAGGAAGTGTACAAGCGCTTCTTCTAATAAAAAAAACTTAACTTTCTTCTATGATGTTTCACTGCCTTTTCATGGTAAGGGTTTCCCCTCATGAGACGTTTCAGAAGACCATGCTGAGCAAAATAGCTACCATTTTTCTTTCAGGTGTAGCAGCAGCAGAAGATTCTCTCTAGTTTGAAGTAATGCCCTGTCTGGCATTGGCTTTGCTTGTGAAGTTGGTAGCTCTGACTAATTTTTCAAAAATGACATCGGTAGCCCACTAAGAAGCCTCCAAGAGACTTCCACAAAGCGACTTTTAAAGTGTCAGGCCGGGCCTTCATCACGAGGTACCCTTGGCAGAGGCTGCTGTGGTGGTGCGCTGTTTGAATTGCTCAGCGCGCAATAGCTGTGTCAGGGGAAGCACGTTCCTGTGGTGGCAGACGGCAGGGAGGAAAGGATGAGGACCGATTGAAGCTTTCCATGGTGATCTCTTTGCACGAGAGATGTTTGGATGAGTAAACGCCTGGTGTTTCTCATTGCTTGGATAGTGTTGACCAGAACACAACAAATGCTCTGACCTGCTCTGTGCAGAGGAGATGATGTGGAGAGTGTGTTAATCCGTGCTTGTAATGTGAGCATATTCCAGAGGTGTAGCAATCGTGTTCCAGCATTCCCTGGAAGAAAGAGGCGGGTGGGATGTTTTGTTTTATTGTAGTACTCAGATCCCCTTGAGGGTTCAGGTACCAAGTGTAATAGGTAGTGCTCAGATGTTAGATATGCCCTGACATGCCTGGGGGCTTGAATACATCATCTAGGAAAGGCAGACTAACAAGGTCCTTCCTCTCAGCTAAGTATGTAGTCCTGTAAATATTCTCGTTGTGTCCTAAAGGAGATGAACCACAATTTAGTATGAACTCATTAGTGTTTTCTCCCACTCTGCATTCCTTCAGATGAGCCGGGTTAGAATTGGAAATAATACGTGCAGCTTTGTGTAAGTAAAATAAAGTCCCTAACTCTTCCACATTTCCCTCATTACAATTTTAGAAAGGGTGACAGAGAGGAGATATGGGGAAGGAGGGCTTTAACAGGATGCTTTATATTTACGATTGGCACGTTCCAGCTCAATGATGTGGACTTTTCAAAAAAGTCACTGAGACTATTTCCTAAGAAAACCATTTAAAAACATTGCAAAAACCCCCATGACTTTATAAAAGCTATTGTATTATTCAGGATTACACAAACCAAATGTATAAATTGTATTGCAGGAGCATTCCGCTTTCTGTTGTTCATATTCTTCATGTAATTTCAATTTCATTTATAACATTTTTCAAAACCAAACCTGAGTGTTGTTCACTAAAGTGAATCAGTGGTTGTTTTTTGCTGAAACACAAATGTATTTTCTATGAGTCATTAATAAAATCAGCACCAATGGTGATTGCTACAGAAAGTAACTGAAAGGACAAACAAACGGTTGAACGGTTTTCAGTTTAGCAGGTTCAGTTTGGTGCATTACTGGACAAAACCCTTGATAATCTCTTGTTGGTTTGGCTTGAGGAAGCTTTGTGCCGGCTGTTTCCCACTTTAGCTTTTTTGCTGAAATGCCCCTAAACAAAAATAAGTCCTCCTGCCCTCATCTGTTGATGTGACGACTCAAATTAACACATGGTTTTTGACTAACCTGAAAGAACTTGCCAGGTGCTGGAGGTTTTCTATTTGCATCTGGGTTCACAAATTTAAGTTTAGGGGTTTAGGTTTAAAAAAAATTTCTTGGAAGTCGTTGATGGTTGTCTTTACATAAATTTAAATAGAGAGGTTTAATGCCAAAAATACAATCCTACTCTTTTTAAACTTTTTTTTTTTTTTTTTTTTTTTTAAACAACCCTTTTCCCCACCCCCTGCCCTTGGAGAACAGAAATTTTGTAATTTGAGGTTCTTTCCCCCTCTCCTCACCTTGTAACATTTGAAGTTCTAGATTCAGGTTTCCAGTGCTAACTAGAACCTCAGAAATGTTGTATATACAGCAGTGGCGGGGACAATGTTCTGAAGAACATCTGTAAAAAAGATTACTTGGAAAATCTACTAAACGTGAAATAATGCGTAGCATTTTTAGTCTTTGCTCTTATTCTCATGCATGCTGTTTTGCTAGAGTACTCGGTTTTATATAAAAATTGCTGGACGGTTTTCTTTCATGGATAAACTGTATGTTAGTATGATTTAGGGTGTAATCAAACTGAGCATCTTTCTTAATGACTTCAGAATCTTTGATCATTCCGTAGGAGCAAACATCCATAAAGGTGTTGCATTTGTCTCTCAGTACTTTTTGCACCTTATCCTGTTCAGAGTCAAAATTATTCTTGGTATCATGCGATTAAATTTGAGTGTGTTTTTTGGAGATCCTATTCTCAGTCACTGACCCATTATCTGACATGTAGCACTTGTAGATGTGTCATTTTGCTACTGCAAAATTCTACATGTTCTACTAGAAAAACCCAAATGCCAGTTTTTACAAGTTCAGTTAAAATGAAACGGGCGCTTTTTAAATGGACTATAGGTAAGTAGAATAGAAAGAGTGTTCCTTAAACTGGACTGTTACATTTCCCGACCCCATCATGAAATACTAGATTTAATAACAAAAATTTAATTATCTTTTTTTTTTTTTTTTTTTTAAAGCTAATGATAACAGGGAGGTGGTGTTCTGTAGTCTTACTGGCTTTTTCAAATGTGAAATAGCTGTTCAGTTTCTAATCTTAGTAGATTAGACCTCTAAAATAATTAAAATTTTGAAAATTACTGCGATTCCATGAATACCTTATTAACTGTAGTGTAAATCTTCTAGATATATATGTGTGCACCTAAACCTTTTTGGTTTTAGTATCTCAATATTCACTGAAGCAGAACTGATTTAGTTCTAGAATCTGTGATGAAATTGTGCAAGTGTTGTCATTGTTTCTCAAATAACAGTGAATTTTAGAAATTTTACTTAACTCTCGCTTGTTTCAACTTTGACAATCTTGAAATCAGAATACCTGCTCTAGTTTTGTTAGCTCTCACTGTATCGGTTTAACTGTAGCATTTAGTTTCAGGGCCTAAGAGAGATAGAAATCTAGTTTTGGTGGTTACTCTGCTGAAACAGAAAACAGAAAAGTAAATTATATTTTAATTTAATGATTTTTTGAAGTAATCTTTACAGGTTAGATACACCAAAAGAAATGGGAGTGCTGCTTTTTTTTGATGAGGAGGGCATCAGTTAGGATCATCATGTGAATAATAAGAAAAAAGTTTAGACAGATATGTGTGGAGAGTAGGGGTCTCTGGTGGTAAAGGTGATTGATGGAGAAAAGAAAGTGAGCAATGATTTAAAAGTAACAAGTGGAAAGTGGTGGTGAATGGAAATGAGCTGAAGAAAGCTGTGTAGAGCATCTCATTGACCTAGGAGCTTGGGTTTGAACATGTTCCATATGCATGAAATGTTTTATTACCTGAGAATATATATAAACTCCTGTTTAATTAAAAAGGTTGGATTGATTTTTTTTTTTAGTAGGTAATCTGGGAGAAAGCTTGTTTAGAGAGATAAGACGTGACTGACACCAGCTGAAGAAATGTTTGAATAACAATATGTTGGCAGCAGTATTCAATAAATAAAGTGGATGTAATACTTCATTTAGGATTTAAAATAATCTTTCTCTCTTCATCAGTTTTTATAATTGCAAGCTTTTCTCTTTACTTTGAACATATACCATGTTTTGAGATGAGTTAGCTATTCTGTTGCACCTAATTTAGTGTGTGTAGGTGAAGTGGCCCAATACCTGTTTTGAGTTGTTCTGTCCTTCCTCCATGGAATTTTAGAGAATTGTTATTCCTAGGGAACAAAACAGAGTTAATTTAAAAATAATAAATAAAATAAAGACTTCCATATGGTTGACATGAAATTTGTATTCTGTCTTCCCATCTTTATTAACATGCAGTTTTGGTTCAACTTCGTATATTGCATTTGCAATCAGACTTCAGTTCATTTAATGAAACTGCAGCCTAGGTACTAGGTTGGAGCTTGTTGAAATTTTCACTAGGAGCTGGTCTGCTTTGACTCTTCAACAATCTTTTGATATAGCTTACTCTATTTTAGTCAATGTTTCACTGATTGTTACCTTCTTACATCTTATGCTTTGCAGTTTCAGAAAGGCAAAAAACCTGCTAGGTAATAAAATAGTAATGTCTATTTCTTGCGTGCTAGTGCTCTATCTAAAATGTAGGTATTTAGTTGTTTGGTTGGCATAAACTGTTTTGCCTTTAAAGGTCCCTTTGGGACAGTTCTTAGATGTTATCTGCAGGGTATGTGCACAGGAAGGACAGCAGTGTCTTGAGGCACAAATATACAAATAATATTATGATCCTGGGTAGTTTTGTTTTGTTGTTTTTTTTTTTTTTTTTTTTAAATAGTCGCAGTCAGCAGGGTTCAGTAATTAAATATCTTCCTATTGCCAATAAGTTTAAAAAAGAAAGCCTGTCCAGCATATGTGAGGAAAAGCTAATTCCAGCAATCAACATGAATATCTACACAGAAAATCCTGAGTCTCATTTATGAATACCTGCCCCATACAATCTTGTGTCATTGTTGTATTTCGGGTATCCAGTTATGATGAATGATATTTGATCCTATTATCATCATTATTATTTCAACCAAGAGAAGCAAAACTTGATGGTAGGGTGGGATCCTCAGGAGTTACCAACTCTGGCCAAGCTGTGTTTGGGTCGGAGTCACTGAGAGTTTCACTGTTGATTTTTGTGGGAGTCAGGTTAGGTCACTGCACAGTACTTTTGAAATCCCACCTCTAACTATTTCTGAGTTGAGTGTGTGATTATTTCCTCACAGGGAGGAGTCCATCACCACAGCCTTCCAAAACACCATACAAGTGCCATGCGTCAGTTCAAAATACCAAATTCCAGTAACTTTAACCATCTCCTGTCTGAGAAGCCGTATTAATAAGGCTAATAGGCTGATGCTGAGCATTTGCAAGCACAGTAGTGAAAAGACTGCTGTGGGCTTCACTGGAAGTTGGAAGTGCTGAAGACCTCCAGGATCAGGCTTTGGATGAGCCATTCAGTACCATGTGCGGTCTCTCATAGGCTAGTTTCATGCTTGCTTGCGGTAGTGGGAACTAGCCAGCCATGACAAAAAAAGAACATTGTGGGTCTTAAGCTTGTGCTGGTGCTACTTCTGCTTTTAAAGTGAACATGATCTGAAAGCCCCTCTGCACTCAGCCTGTGAAAAGCACTCAGCATGTGCCAGAGCTTCTGAAATCTGCGGAACAACTTGCATCAGTGCATGCTGGAGGAGCAAACCTTCTGGCATATAGTGTCCTCCAGAGTTAACCCATCTTCTACCTTTGGTCGTCTTCCTGTTTTTTCCCTTGCTGATGCAGAGTTAGTGGCATGGACTTGTCTAGAGGTGTGGGGGAAAGAATAGCGTGTAAATTTACTTTCAGGTCACAGGCCCTCGTTGTACTGGGGTGACTCACTTGAAGTGATACTAGTGTCCGAGATAAACCTCTCAGATGCGTCATATAAGATGCTTATTATCGTAATTCATCTGTCACAATATAATTATCCTTGGCTCAGCAGTCTATCAATATATGTATTACTGCTACATTGTCTTTCTAAATGGATATATCTGCGCAAGCTGTTGTGGATCAGCTTACGGCTGTGGAGCCATCCTAGTTTCCCACACAAGGCATCCCCTCTCCTGATACAAGGCAGGAGGGACTGTTAGTTGTTGATGCCGTTGCCTCCGGCAAGGCATTTGGCTTTGGCTTGCAAACTGACTTCATTCTTATTCTATCTCCCCTCAGCTGCATTTTGCCATGTAGCTCTCACACAAAATGCCATGTGCTGTCACTGGCTTGGTGTTGTCCTAATGGTGCCTTCTCCTGCATCAGATACTGCCACGTCTCCATCTCCACACTTAGCACTGTCTGCAGAGCATTCCGTGCTCTGACTCTGCCTTCCCCAAACCAGAAGGCTATAGGCAGAAGCAGCTCTCCTCCGGTTGTAGCATGCTGAAGATGGCATGTCAGAGTGAGGAAGTCTGGTAAAGCATGGTGGGGACAGGGCAGGCTTTCGAATCTGTGTGTCTGTGAAGAGAACACTGGCTGAAGGGGTTCTGCTGGGCTGAGTAAACGGCTGGTGCCATGTGTAAGTGGGTGGTGAAGAGATGCGGGTGAAGCATCACCACATCCTTTCTGACATAGTGGTGAAGTTCATGCATCTTGCAGAGCATCAGCATGATGGTGTATCAGGGTGCCAGGGGTCAGGACCTCTTGTAAAAGGGTTTGGTGTGAGGTGGCAAGTGAAGTAACAAAGTGTGAGTTGGGGAAATAAGGAGTTTGTGAGCCAGCAAAGCAAAGGTGATGTTGGAGAAGGTGCTGCCTCAGGTAGCCATCACAGTTGAGCAGTGAAACCCCCACCACCCCACCAAGCTAGCAAGTGAAATGCCTGGTAGATACATGCGGTGTTCCACCTTGTTGGCAAAGGATCTCTTATAGATAAATATGTCACTTTCCATGTATGTTGTTGAACATGCAGGATTATTACAGGGGTTTGCATTGTTACAGAAAGATAAACTAAGGTGCATTTTATGGTGGACGTTTTGCTGTGAATCTCTATCTTTACAAGTACATCTGGGAAATTCATAACTGCATCTGAGATAAGTCAAAAAAGTTCCAGTGAATTATTAGGTTTTTGTTTGTCTGAGCTGCAACCTATATTCTTGGAAGTCCTATTTGAGAAGTTAGCTAAATATGCTTTCAGAAGTGTTCTTTTTCTTAAGTCATAGGAGCAAAACAAGCTTTGAAAATAAAATGACAGTTAAAATGAGCATTGACAATGCAAAACAGTAGTGTATGATTATAGTGTTGTTTTAAATATACCCAGTAACATTTTTAATGCATCAGAAATTATTATCTAACTTCCCTAATTGATCTTGTAACTTACTATGATAGCTGACTTAGAAAGTGAGGCTAACATTGTGGAAGAAAAGTATGCATTTTACAGTTGTCTTTCTTGAAGTTTCCCCAAAATAAAAAACAAAACCCATACCACAAACATGTTTCTTCTCTGAAATGCATTTTGTTTGGTTTGTCAATTAGGTAAAGAAAAATAATTGCGTGGGATCAAAAGAAATTGCTTATCACAATTTTATGTTGTAGCATCTGTTCAGAGAAAGGGAAGGGCAGGAGAAGATGCAACTTAGTTTTACTAGAAATGTAAGAAGAACAAGGTTTTGAAAAAGAGATTTCCACCTTTTTTAGTCAAGATGCTTCTATTTTAAAAAGATTGATGTTGGGCCTTGGGATAAGCATGACTAAGCTATGTGCTGGTGTCTTAGCAACAAAGCAGATGTGAAAACAGTGTTTTAAAATCTGGCTGCATAGAGATGATCTCTGCTTGTCTGAACAATGATGTGCTTTCCTCAAAGTCAATAAAACTGCACCAGTCTAGAGCAGGACTTGCATGGTGGTAGATAAATGTATTTAACTTGGACATTTTCTTCTCATTCATTTTTGCTTCTTTACACAGGGAGTGAAGTATCTGTGCATTCCTGCTGCTGACTCACCCTCGCAGAACTTGTAAGTTTTCTTTAAAAATAATCACAAAACCCCAGAAATCCCTCAGTACCATGATGCCTGTTTTACAATGAGCTGAAAGATCTGATTCGGATATCTCACAAGTATTACACAGATGTGGTTTTTAATCTGTTAGGAAAACACAGTAACACTTTATTCCAGCCACTTTAGTTCAGGCCCTGCTTTTCATTGTAAGGGTTTGTAGGAGAGTCTATGTAAACACTCTTGTGGCATTAAACTTCAGGAATGCTGTAGTGAGCCCACTCATAATTTGGCCCCAGTTTATTCTAGTCATTGTTTTTTGTAAATCTTTTTGCTTGGCTGTTCTTTTTTGTTAGCGCTATCATCAGCCATTAACAAAAAGAAAGTAGTTGAAAGAGACATGAAGCCTGGTGCTTCAAGGGTTGAAATAAATTCCTCATAGTGGGCCTTCAAGATAAAGTCCCAGTGTGCAAACTACCCATGCAACTATCTGCTCTGAACTTCTTGAACCTGCCTCAGAAGGCCCTGCTGCTCTTAGTAGTAGGCTGGCATGGCAGGGAGTTTCTGCCCTGCAGTGACTCTTGCCTTGAGGATATATGTACTGAAACTGGGGTGTCCCAGCCTCGCTCTCTCTCATTTCTGCTAACATTCATGAAATGCTAATTGACTTGCCCTTGGTCTTAATGTTTTGAACCATTAAGCATAGCAAGTCTTGATTCCAAAGAGAAATCAAAACAGGTTTTGTAAGAGAACTTGGATGGTGACCAACTCTTTCTTCTAGAGCTCACTGTTTATGTTGGGGAGAGGGGAGGGGGATTTCAGCCACATCCTGCTACTGAGTTTTGTAGAGAAACAAGTAGTTGAAAGAGGCCTGGTAGGTACGGAAGGAAACGTAGCACTGCTTTTCTCTCACATCACAGCAATATTCCGGGTCATGCTTTCGGGGTATATTTTTAGAGTATGTGTTTCTCGTACCCTAGAAAGATTCCAGCGTGGCACTTCATGTGTGGTGATTTGCCTTTTTCATTCTGTATTTCTGTCATGATTTTAGGGGAAAGGGAGAAAAAAAGCCCTACCCCCCCCAACACACAACAAACAACACCCCAAACCCCTAAATTTCAAGACAGGTCTGTAATGAGAAAGCAGACAGCTAATTGCCTTTGTCATGGGCAACTTTTGTGGCCTTAATAGTTAAAATAAATAAAAATAAGTAAATGTGAAAAAAAAATCCTTTGGGGAAGGAAAAATGTATGAGATTCGAGGGAAACATTCACATGCTGTCCTATTAATTGTTTGTTGGTATTCTGAGATCTGTAGCATTTCTGAAAACATTTTGCAAATCTGCTTCCTTTGTTAATAGAGGTCTGGATCAATTGGGAATGGAAATAAAGGAAAGCATTTGGGATGAACATTAATCAATGCACAATTCAGCCCCTCCCTTCCTGTTAAGTATCAAGGAGTTATATTGAAAAACCACCTCCGTTGCTTGGGCTGTCTGGCACAGTACCAAAGCTCTTAAAGCGTCAGTAAGAAGATACAATATTTGCATGAGTATTGTTTCTGTTACGCTGCAGGCATCTAAAATACTTGCTTTGGTATCAGGTGGTTGCAAGCAAACGTCATTACTTCTAATACTGATACATTTTATCACTTAAAATAAAACTTGATGAGTAACTGATTTTTCTTTTTTGCTTTATACAGTCTAGATCTTCAAGTTAAACCAAATCATGATTCTCGCAAGTAGCAATGTTGCTTGCTTTGCACATACAATCTTCTGAAAGCCAGAGGAAGCTGTCTTTGTTCAGTCTGTGGGGATTTAACACAATCCTGTATAGGAGTGGTTAACCGTACTGCCTGTGCCCTCTGCGGGGGGAGGGATAGCTGGGGAACAGGAAAGGGAATTGGTCCCTCTGCATCATCTTTGTCTATCTACCATATTCTTTCAAAAGAGGGATTCTGGTGGTGTCAGGATTAAAAAAAAAGCAGCATCCTGTATTGCAGGTCCTTGTGCTTTCTTAGCAATGGTTGACAGGCACAACTGACCCCATACACACTGCTGTCTTGCCTGTCTCCCCCAACAGCAAGACTGTTAGTAGCTTTGCTGCTACTTTGCAACTGCTGGCAGGTTAATAAGGTCCAACTGAAAGCCTTTACCCACTGAATTTTGGGACCATGAGCTCTTAATTCACTTCTTCAGCTCAGTTTTTTTGGGGGGTGGGGACTTTGGTTTCTTGTATGTGTAATACACATTTACTCCTAGTTTGTTTAGTGGAGCTGCCTTCCTCAGAGGAATGAATGGCCAGGGAAATACAGCAGGGATTCCCCTGTTAACGTGTTGGTGTTCACTTAGGTGGCTCAAAAGCTTGCTTCTACTCCCATGCTCTGCCCCTACCAAGCATGGGAATCAAGCAGTTGCTTTTGAGGCTCGAGGTGCTTCCCTGCCGTTAAATGAGCGTTTTCCCTGGACTGTGAGAATTTTACCTTAGGCCATTGACTTCTCCAGAAATGTCATCTCATATAGAACCTGTTGCTAAAAAGGTAATTCTATAAAAATCAGATCTTCCTTTCCTGTCCTGTTCCAGCTAATTGTCTTAGGCAACGTGTTTCTAAGGAACTAACTTCCATCGGTCAGGCTGTTAATGGTGATAATACTGAAGCCAGATAACCTACTAAGAAAAGAAATTTAGGTTGATCTTTGCTGTATTTACATTGCCAAAAGAAAGAAACACCAAGGTGCTTCTTCCTATCTGATTTGGATGCTTTCTTTTTCGCCTTTATAATATTCGTAGAAGTCTGACTAGCAATGAATGAGTATGTACATCTGGTATCATAACTCTACCCTTGGCCTAATTTTGGATTATCCAGCTTGCTAAGGCGCAAGTTTAGATAACTTTTACAACATGCTGGTAGGGGCAGTGTACTGGTGGTTCTTCCTGTGGTGTTTTCCCGCTGTGAAGATGATGCAGTTCAGGACCCAGCTTTAAGCTAGGAGATGTAAAAGTCAGATAGCATGTAATAAATTGTCTTGAAGTAACTGTTCAGTCCAACAAATAGGCTGCAAATCAACACATTTGTCAAGTGCTTTCCTGTTACAGATGATAATAAACTGTGTTGTGGTTAATGTAAGACTTGCCATTCTTTGTGTCTGGCCCTTGCTACACAGCTCCTCAATCTTAGTTTTCATGAGAGACCCCGATGCCATAGGGTTGTAGAGGAGTAGTACGTTTCTCCTTTTCTCTGGCTCAGGGTGAGGAGGGGCTACAGTTCTATAGAGCAACACTAATTCTAGATGTGGCTATTTCTCTTCTCGTTTTCATGAATGCATGTAAACACTTACACTTGACAGTGCTTCAGCAGACCGAGTGTCAGCAATAAGGAAGGTTGAATAAAACTGAGTGAATGGACTTCACTGCTAGCTATATTTAGTACCTTGCAAAGGTGTTATGCTCATTTGCAGATATTTTTTAAACCAAAGCATTGAAGTGTTTAACCAAAACTTGTGCTAGACCATTGAAGTGGAGCTGCGTTGTTTTCTAGAGAAAAAGAGAAGATGGGTGTATGAGAAGATTGGGATGTTGTCAATCCAGCCCTAACCAAGTTTCATTTGACTGGATCCATTCAATCTCAGAGAAGGACTCCTTCGTTGTGCAATAGCAACACCTCTTGCACACGTAGCCCAATGCCTCATTTGTCCTCTGGGCTCATTTATGTGAAGCTGCTCGTGCCCCCCAGGCAGACCTGAGCACCATGATTTGTTAAAACTCAGCCAGTGAAAATGTTTTGGAGAGGCAGTCTGAGTAGAAGTGCATTTGTAAGGCTTCCTCCCTCTTCTTTGCTCGTGCCACATACATGATCGGTTTCTTGAGAAACATAAAATCCTGAGTTGACATGCTGCCCGAAAGCTTGCTGCATTGTGCCTTGGGATGTTCCAAATAAGTCACCAAACTCTTCTCCAGCTGTATTCTCCATTTTGTGTCCAGCAATGCAAGAACTGCCTTGGAGAGGGAGTTCTGGGCTTTGGGATTCCTCTTTTTGGGTATTTCAGCTTAGACATAATTGCCTTTGCAAGTTCCACAGGCACTGCCACTCTGTTGCATCACTGTTGTCCTCCTTTGGGTCTGAGTGTTTATAGTATCAGCAGCTGCACTGTTAGGCAGGAAGGAAAGCTTCCTTTTATGTGGGTATTCCTGATTTTTGTGTGGCTGCTGGTGCTGGGCTGAGGTTTTTTTCTTTTACACTTGTGGTATAATATTCACCCTGAGAGGGGAAACATCTTGAATACAGGACGTTGTGTTTCATGGGTGTTGAGCGCAGTGTGCTTTCAGGTTTGTCTTTGCCAATAAGCCTGGTGCTGACTGCCCCTGAAGAAGCTCTCTCCTCTGTCTGCGTTGCACGCATTGCTACTGCTCGTGCGCTTAAATTGCAGGAGTGCTCAAAGGCCACAGTGAACTCCAGCTGTGTTGAACGGAGAGGTGCTGCTTGCACCTGCGATAAATTGCAGGCAGCCCCAAAGGCTGTGCAGTCTGAAAGGCAGAGGCAGGGTGAGCCGGGATGTAAAGAGCGATGCTGCAGACTTGCTGAGATGATGACAGCTGCCCAGTTACTTTCCTTCAGACTTGCCTCGCTTACAAGAAAGAGGCATGTGTAAAGGATAACGAGAGTACAAACCTTAAGGTTTGTAAACTGAGTTTTTATCTTCTCCGCATTTTCTCCTACGCTGCTATAAAAAAGGTAGGCTGTAGGCAGGGGTTAGCTGACGCCCTGAATATGGGCAGCCAGAAGGGGTCCTGCACTCTGAGGGGAGGAGACTGGAAGGACCTGAAGAAGCCAGGGCTTGAACTGAGAATTTTTTCATAGCAGGGACAAAAGGAAAAGACTTCATATTGCAAAGAGAGTCATAACATTTAGTTGTGTCCTAGTACGTGGTTTGAAGGAGGAAGTGAAGTCAAAGTTAAGCTCAAGTTTGGGTAACGAGTAGTGGATGTCTCTTTGAGAGGCAATATGCCTTGAGAACTGTTCGTGTAGCTGTGCTGAGTTTCATCTGATGTCTGAGCATATGTAAGAACATGCAAGGTCAAGTTACTAGTTTAAAGAGGAATAAAACACAAACTGACTTGACAGTCATCAGAATAAAGCATTGGTTAATGTTTATCACGTTGTAGTACCTAAGATACCAGTTTCTTCTTCAGGTAAAGTGGAGAATAACTATGCCAGTGAGTATTATATTTCATTGGCAGACCCTAATTTTTTCCTTGTATGACCTGGATTCAGTTCTAAATTCTAGAAACAGTGTTAAATGAGCTTTCAGGTACATTTCGCTCTTTCTAAGTAGTGATTTTACTAAATAGAGCACTTTCTTTATTTCTCTTCTGCTTCTGTTTTCAGGGCAAGGCATTTCAGAGAGAGCATCAAATTTATCCATGAGTGCCGGCTTACAGGTGAAGGCTGCCTAGTTCACTGGTATGTATATGACTTGCCAAAAAAAAAAAAACTTCCTAAGTGTTTCTCTACCTTGCTTGGATGTTTATAATTTTAATGATAAGTTAATGTTCATTTCCGTTTTACAGCAAAATCTTCTTGGACTGAAATGTCCCCTTTATTTGATGAGCCCCAGAAGATCAAAGCCTCATGCTAGGACTTTTGAGTCACTGGGGTGGGCAGCTGCCTGGAGATAAAAGGACCCCAAGAAATTTTTCTTAATTTTCTCTTCTTATCAAACCTTTTTGTAGGATTGCTTTGACTAGAGATGTATTGACTATAGACATATTGTTTAATTCCCATTATTTTAATCACCGTATTTCTAAAGGTGATTTCCATGATCCTAATAATTTGATTATTTTGTATAACAGCTATTTTGGTGACTTTAGAATTGTTAAAAAAAAATTTCCGCTGAACAGAAATGGATTTTTTTCCCTCTTTTTCTTTGAACTGCTGAAGCATTCAAATGCCGCGTTTGTTAATAGCAAGTCTCTGATTGGAGAGATGCTTCTGGGACTGTAGAGAATAGAAGAGGAAATCCCACCCTGGGTTTTTTCTTGCTCTGTGCTATCGGTTGTAGTCTTTCTGCTGTATGTCCAAGTGACATATCTGAGTCTATATCTGGAATCAGAGTCATCTTGTGATTTGAACACTGGACTTGTACACAGGCCCTGAGCATAAATCCTCAGTTTGCTACTGACTCGCAATAGGGCTGCACACAAGTCATTTGGTCAGTTTCCATGTATGTAAAACAGGAATAATTTGTCTGAATTCTGGTAGAGTTTTAAAAAACATTTAAATTTGTGAAGTATTTCAAAGCATAAAATATTCTCGAAATGCCAAGTGAAAGTCTGGCACAAATGTAACTCAAACACATTCTTTATACTCACGGTAGTAATGGTTGCGAGTTTTTTGTCCAGTGCTGTCAAACCAGTAAGAATGAATGATTCTTATTTTGACCCAGTATTTCATGTGGGGAAACTGGAGCCTTGAGAGTTGAAGTTGCACAGTGCATGGATAGCAGAAAGAGGAAAAGAGCTCAAGCAACCAGACGTACGTACTTTAACTGAACAGTTGAAGTTCATTAAAGCCTTTATTCATGGTGCAGAGGGAATGGTCTTATTTCGCTGCTCTGATCTATACAGGCGAAAGAAAGTGGGTGACATTTCTAGCTTATTAAAACCCAAATCTATCTTAGAATGTGTGCACTGTCCCCTGGTTTTGTGAAGATTTATTTTTTTTCTTTCCAGTCTCATATGAATTCAGAACCCACTTTCTCGATCTTGTCACAGATTTGTTCTAATGCGTTTGAAAAAGCAGCACCACAACCTTTTAACTCAGTGTAATATTTCTTCCTGGTGGCAAGCAACACAGCAGTCTGCTGTGATGTTGGGAAGTGATGCTTTCAACTGTGATAGATGAAGTACAGCACTACTTCCATTAATTGCACCTCCTTTTTCATGCAGCCTTGCAGGTGTCTCCAGGAGTGTCACACTGGTGGTTGCCTACATCATGACCATCACAGACTTTGGTTGGGAAGATGCACTGTCTGTTGTCCGTGCAGCGAGATCCTGTGCCAATCCTAACATGGGCTTCCAGAGGCAGCTACAGGACTTTGAAAAACACGATGTTGATCAGGTAAATGCACTACAGACAAATGAGCTGCGAACCACAACCCCAAGTCTCAGATTAAGGGTTGTTACTTACTATTTTGAGGCCTGGGTGGTTTATCTGACTCCCTGTTTTTCATTTGGGGGAGCGGCTTCTTTGCCAAGCCCACTCCACATGGGAGGTGTGAATAGAACTGAAGGTATCAAGGAATGCTGGATGGGAGAAGAGACAAAGCCCAACATCTAAACACACCTTCTGCCTGGCTGTGCTCTCCATCCAGTGATTGCTTCGTGTGTGCTAAGACACAATACAAGACTGACACCTTTAGAGGGATAAAAACTAAAGACTGAGTTGTTCAGAATGCAGCAGAAAGACCAACCTATAAGTACCAGTTGCATAAAAACAGTGGGTTTACCCCCAACACATTCCTTTGGAATAGTAAATTGGGAAGAAATCATAATCAGAAATCTTTGCTATCCAGGAGTTAAACTAGGTGGTTCTTAGGACTTAAGTGTCGTGTTCTCCCCCCCGCCCCCTTCTGTGGCTGAGACTTAAGTTTTTTCATGTGTAGAACAGTCTCAAATCTGACCCTCTTCTTCTTCTTAGCCTTTGAGGCTTTGTAGGACTAGGAGAATTAAGGGAACAGTAAGACTGCAAAGTGGTTTTCATAAAACAAAAATTAGTTTCTTACCCTTAAAAAAACCCGTCCCACGCAAAAGACCTGCTCCCCGTGGGTGATAGGTGACTTCCACTTATGTTAACAACCTACTCTGGCCATCCCCGCTGTTTTCCATTGCTCAGCATGTTGCTGTTCTCTGGGCTTTTGTGCCTATTGTGCTTATTAAAAAACAATAACAACAACAGAGGCAAAGCAAAATACATGAGGCAAAGGATGTTGTGTTTGGTGGTTGTTTTTTTTTTTTTTTTTTTTCATTCCATCCCTGTCATTCTGCTGTAGAAAGCTCAGAGTTTAGAAATTACCATTTGTTTTGCATGGTGCAGTTTGCAACTGTAAATATTTGCGTTTTTTTAATATTTAACTGAATGTTTCCTGGATCGTTTGGAACTGGTGTAAATGGTAGAGTAACTGATTTTTAAGAGACAAAAGTCAGAGGGGGACTTTCCAGACTTGTCTCCTTCCTCCCTTACAGTCATTTCTACTCTAATTGGTCTGGGCTAACAGCAATGACAATTAAGGCTATATGCAAATAGCCTGATAAAGACAGTAACGTCTCTCTTTTTTCATCCACCATGGACGGCACATTCTGCCTTTTTTCACTGAGGGGGAGGCAGTAGGTTGCAAAAAGAAATATCCACCTGTAGTCACTGGCTGCACTGTAGTTTCCTACTGTCTCTTAACAGCAACCACATCCTTAGCAGGTGTCTGTTTACACACCTGATTTCAGTGGAATAATGCCATCTGCCAAGGGCGTGAACTTTTTCTGATTTCAGCAGCATGGGTGTTTTGCTGTACCGCTACAGGGTGGTATCCTGTGGGGCTTCTGGAATGGGGTCCTTTAGATGTTGCTCTAACAGTAAGGGATCACTAAGATCATAACATGGTTTGCACCCATTCCAAACTTCTACATCGTAGCCTGAGGCTTCAGGTTTGACTCAAGACCTTATGATGTTTTAGGAATGGGAGGAATTGTGGTGAGGTCTTGTGTCCCAATGTCCTAGTAAATGGTCTTATGGATAAAGCTGTCCATGAACCCCAAACAAGACAAAGCTATGAAAGTTAAGGCTTAAAAAGTGATCACAAGAATATTATTCCCACTGGGACAGAACAGCTGGGGTCTGTGTCTGCTTGTTCCTTCTGCAGAGAAGAGCAACGAGATAGTCAGGAATGATTAAGTGGACTCAGATTCTTCAACTGGCAAAGAAATGGCAGAGAAGGATATGATAAAGGTCTATAAAGTTGAGTGGAATAAAGGAAGAGAACAGGTGTGATTTCTGCTCTTCCCTGTAACGTGAGAGGGAGCTATCAATTGGAAGGTCCCAGTCAAGGAAAAGGAGGGTTTTTTTAAGCAATATGTACTTACGGAGCTTGTTGGCATCCAGATATTTCACGGTAAAAATTTGTGGATTCAAAAAGTGATCTCATGGCAGAAAAATTAATTTGTCTCTGTCAAACACAAAGATACTGCCTCAGCTTCCAGAAGTGCCTGAGCATAAAATTGCTGGAAGCTGAGGGAATGAGCAGGGGAATTGCCTTGCCATTGCTGGATTCTTTCTTCAGCATTTGCATCTGGCTACTCTCATACCAGGATACAGAGCTGGATTGACCTTCAGCTGGACCTGGTACATCTGTTACCATGTACCATATTTAGTGATTTGTATCAGTAACATATAGGATCCTATTCTATAGCTTTTAAAGCTCTTGGTCTTTTTCTTCCTAGAAGATACCTTTCCTGATTATGTACAGTACATTTCTTACTACTGGTGTTTGTGGGCTCAGGATGAAAAAACCCTTATGACTGGTTCACTTTCTGATCTTCAGCCTTCTTATGGCCTGTTGTGACTTGGGCAAGTTGGCTGATCGTATTAGCTTCCGTGCTTATTCATCTCATTGTATACGTAACAGGAGGAGGGTGCTTTTAAGTCCAGGACATCCTTGCCTGGTGGGTGTTCCTTACTCCGTATTACTCCAGTCAGCCAAGCTGTTATGCGAGTGTGTCATTTTAGGGGATATAAGGGATCTCTCTGGCTTCAAACGTGTGTTCCTGTGCCTATGTATTCTGCGCTGCTGTTGAAGGTCCTGCTTTTCTTTGGAGCGCTTTTCTTTAAACTACTTGTGTTCTTCAAGGCTCTTGAAATTCTGTAGGATGGGAGGGAGTATTACTTCTGCATCAGTCTCATGTTATCATTTTATCATATTGTATATGTATGTTCAATTTCTGCAGTTCAGGCAGTGGCTGAAAGAAGAATACGGGGAAAACTCTTCTCAGGATCTGCAAGAAGCCAAAAATCTTCTGAGCAAATATAAAGAGCAGGCAGAGTTGCAGCAGAATACTGGAGGAAGACAGTGGAATAACAACTTCTCATCTGTGCCGTCTCTCTCATACAGCAACTACACAACAGAGACCTAATCGTAGGAGGCTGATTTTTCTTCTTTCTACCTTTGAAAAACATCTTGCCATAATTTCCATCCCATCTTCAAGACGCAGCAGTAATCATGCAAACAGATGATTTGTAGAAAGCTTCTTGATGAAAATATTACATTGTGTGTGTGTGTGTGTGTGTGTGTATGAGTGTGTTTCACACAGTTTTATAATTTGGGCAGGATCAAGCTCTCTGGACATGATCCAGTTCCTGTGGCTGAGCCAGTTTGTCAGCCAGCCACAGCTCTTATCCCCTTATACCCACATTGCCTGGCATTTGCTGTGAGGTTAGCTCAACTCCTTTCATTGTAGGCTAGCAAAGGGCTCCGAGAGATGAAGCCTGGTGATTCAAGCTGTGGCAGTTTGACATCTCTGCACTATTAATGTGGCAAAAATGTTATTGCACCTGAAGAAGGGAACTCAAACGTGTGTCTCTGCTGCTCCTGTTCGCAGTCCAGTGGCAAGTAATACTGTGAGGGTGGGCTTGAACTTGAATGCTAGGCTGCAAACTGGAGCAGGCGAGATGCGGGTACGCGTACCTTTCTACCAACAGTAGCATCTAGGAGAGAAGTGGGACAGACGGCTCTGAGTAATAACATCTTCAACTGCCACAGTTGTACTTGCTTCAGTGCACGTGAGACAGAGCTGTTGGTAGAACTGCCGCAGACCAAGAGCACCGAGACTGTTACCACAGCTCAGCTGATGTGCAGTGATTTAAGCTGTGGTCCCTTGATTGTGCATCTGGTCTCCCGACATAAGCTTCTCTGGAGAATAGTTTAATCAGGTCTCCAGTGTCACTGAACTTCATTCCCTGTGGAACACGTGCCTCTTCAACACACGCCCCTGCGCACATGATAACGTGTCTCCAAAGAGTGGGCTCGGTGTGAGTGCGAGCACCTGTTTCTTCGTGCTGTGGTTTGCTCTTTGACTTCAGCTACCTCAAAAATGCTGTTCTTGTCATTGTGGTTGTAAATGCAACCTTGAAAATTGCCTTGTGTAATCTGAATCTGACACTGAGTGAAGTAAGTGGGGGTATGTGTGCGCAAGAGTGTGTGCGCATGTATATTTCACAAATGTCTCTATTTGAGAATTTTATTGTTTTCTTTTAAAATTGCCCATGTTTCTCACTGGTTCAAAAATTGAGTTGTTTGAATTCAACTTTCTGCCATTTTAAAACCACTATATATTTTGCCACGATCGGATTTGTAGGAATGCATTTGTAAAATATATTTTAAACTAGGTTAAAACTAGGGGCCATACTCTGCTCTTGGTAACAATGTGTGTTTCTGGAATGGAGCCATTGCCTCACTCGTGCATTCTAAGAGTGCACCTTCAAATATGTCACCAGGGATGCTGGGCAGTGTATTGATTTCTGATCAGGTAATGGGGGGTGGCACTGATGCCAAGATCATGGTTTCTTATCTTTGACTCGGAGGATGTAAAGGCTGATTTTTCTTGAAGATTCCAGAAAATACAAAATACCTCCCAAACAGCCAGAATGTTTTAAAAAGAGAAACAAAACCCCCCCCATCATTTGTTTAAATGTGGCGTGTATATCGTGCTAAAAGCTGAGCACTGAGTGAGAAGCAGTCAGCATACGAAATAGACTGTTGTCGCTTTCAATTTCCTTGGCACTCTGGCCTCCCATCCCTTCATAAAATTCCTCCCGAAGTGATTTCCTGCTTGTTTGGGGTGGCAGTGAATTCTCTGGAGGGGAGCAAGGCTTCTGAGGTCAAGTAAGCTCTGGCTGTTAAATATCTCTTGTTAAGTATCTTCAAAAAATATATGTTATGGCTTGTGAAATATAGATCTTGCATATCAGTAATTGCCAAAAAGGAAAAAAGGGAACGGGGTGGAACTGGCCTGACCATTTCATCCGAGCCAAGGCCTGCATCAGGGTTCTTATCGGACTAAGGGCTTTAAGTGTACTGAACACAGTGAGAGCAGCATAATCGTGTCTGTGCTGCAGTAAGGAATGCTGTTGGATTTGGGAAAGGTGCTGGAATTGACTTTGTTTTCAAGTTTGTAGCTAAATGAACCACTGCCTATTTGGGATATCCAGCAAGTGCTCTGTGTTTGCCTGGTAACAGAAGTATTTCACTCAAAGATTTTGATCTGAAAAAAATTGAGTGTTTAGCAATTCCAGCACAGCAGTGCCTGCACTGATACTCCTCTGTGCTCTGAGGGCAGATGCGGCGATTGGAAAACGCTTTCCTCTGTAACAGGGTCCAACACATGTTCAGGACTCTGGTCCGTTTGTTCAGCGCTCTACTCCTGATAGGATATGTGGTGCAACTTCAGCTCGTCCGCAGAGGGCAGCTTTGTCAGAAGCATTCTGCCTGTGCTCTTGCAAGTCTCCAGTCAGTCCATGCTGTAGCCAACTGCCAGCGCTATGTACCCCATAACACTTTTGGCACTCTTGTCCTTGCGGTAGTGACCCTGTGAGTGCTGGTAAGTTGACTATTTTTTTTTCTGTTCTGACAAATGCAAGGCAGAATGGGAGACATCTGTTGATGATCATGTGTCCAAGATTATTTTGTGCTGGGTATTTTTTGGTTGCCCCCAAAGAGTCAGTCCCACAAATAGCTTTTTTTTTTTTTTTTTTTTTTTGAACTGAATTTGGCTTTAGGGCCATATAGCCGCATCAATGTGCATTATGCTGCAGCTGAAAAGCAGATACAGGGTAAAGTGGGAAGACGGAGAGAGTGCCATATTGTCAGCAAGTGGAAATGCTTCTCTTAAAAAGACAGAAGAGGTATTTTCTGTAGTCTCTTGCTTCTACATCTTGTTCAGTGGTCTGTATGTACTGCATAGTGCATTTAAGAGCAGTAAAAGAGCAACAGCAGTCTAAGAAAACTTGATTCTGGTGTGTCCATGTTGGGAGCAAGAACGATAGTTTACTGCTTATTGCTATAAGGTGCAGAAGAGAGAGTAGCTACGGGTCTCACCTTCGGCCTTTTAGAAAGTGAGAGGCGCTAACACAGACTGAGAACGTGACATGATTTGTCTTCCAGCCTTTCAGTGGCAGTCTGTAGACTTTCCAGCTATCTGGAACATGACTAGACCCCAGTCCACCTCTTAGTAGTTGGCCTTTATAGTGTAGAGGATGCGTTCAGTTATTTTGTTTCTCTGCTTCGAAACATTGTCCTCATTTTGATGTTCACTGGAAAATATATGAAGTTTATAATACCTTTATGGATATCCAGATTTGAAATGTATAATTGTTTTTTGGGGGCTAAACTTGATATCCATGTGTGATTATAAACAAATGTTTAGTGTTATACAATGTAGGTAATGGGTAAATGCATTAGTATTTATTACCCCAATTTTTAACCTGGAAAGAGTTGCTTCCTTACATTTTGTGGTTGAGTGGGACGATATGGCAAATCATATCTCTGTTTTTTAAAGAGGACAGTAATAACGTTGGTTGCTATAATGGCCACTGCCTATAAAGAAGTCAGTGAAAAATTATAGTAATTACTTCAGCTAGTTTCAAAACTCTAAACCTGGTAAGCTTCTTGATTCTCTGTCTTCCTCTTCCTGGGCATCTTAGCGAAGCCTTGATTGCTTTTTCCAAATGTTTGTATTTAATACGTTCTACGATTTTTTTATAAATAAAAGTAAATGTTAACACCTGATCTGCTTGTGTATTTCTTGAAAAAAAAATAGTCTGTGGAAGGTTTCTACTCACTGTTTGCATTGCTGTAGGTACAGTAAGCATAAGACAAACTCATTTTGGTATTTAGATTTCCTTTTTTCTCCTGCACACAGACTTCTTGAGATTTCTTCTCTCTTCACCAAGTTCTACCAGGTGAGTACAAGAATCTGCAGCACAAGCATCTCTAGTAGTCCCACAAGAGGATTTTACACGTTGCTCTCTTACTTACTGTTGCTGGCCCATCATTGCGACAGGGTGTGTAGCGAATCCAAATTTTTTATTCTTCTGAAATGCACTTTCCATAGCACACTGGTTTAGGGCTTACTTAGCTGTAAAACTTAGCTGGTTTACGGACTGCCAAGACTCAAGGCTCTCAGTAGTAGTTTGTCAGAGGAAGCTGATGTAAGTGGCAGATGATGACTCCTGGGGAGGAAAAAAAAGAAAACCAAAAAACTTACAGGGTAAGGGGGGGAAAAAGCCCCTTTTAAATTCCCACAGATAACACACTGAATTTCTGGTTTGACACTATCTCTGCTAAGAGTGTAATTCTGGCATTTGAACAATTGAAAAAATAAAAATAAAAAAAAACCCCAAACCAAAATCCAGACTACCACTGAAAGTATAATCAGTCATGCCGAAGTAGCTGGATCTCATGGCCACTTTGGTTGTTGCTGAAGGCTGAACTTTGTTCTTGCAGTGGGACTCTCATCATGAAGGCAAAATTAGATGCTCAGGCACAGTGGGTTCTGGGTCTTGTCTTTTTGCCCTCTCCTCTGCCCTCCCAGCTCTTGTTAGTTTATAGACTGCTGGGAATGTGTGGAAGTTTCCTAAGGGATCTCAGGGTTTCAACTAACTAATAATGTTCTTCACTAGAATAAAGTTAATGGGTCTGTGGACAGCTTTGAATGTGCTCGATGCACCTTGTTCATGATATATTTCAGTCTATCTTTTTCAGTGTAAATCGGATGGCTCTGATTTAATCAATGTGTGTTTCAATCCCTTTCCTATTTTTCTAGAAAAAGACTTTAAATTCAGCGCAGCCTGCTGTGTGAGGCTTGAATTAGTCATGTAATTACCTGCTTTCTCCTATCTGTTATCAGTAGCAGTGTCTTAGATAATGTGCTATCGCATTGATGAGGCGGAAAACATTTAAAATAGAATCCCTTGTGAATTAGGAAAAGCTCAAGTTTTCGAGGAGGTTTCCCCCTACTCCCAGCAGAAAACAGCAGTTTCTAAATGAAAAATGCACTGCTGCTTTGTCTTCCTTTTGACCACTTGGCACCTCTCAAGGGCAATTTTTATCCAAATCACATGTAAAAATTGTGCTGTAACCGTGGTGCCATGACACTGTTCCCAGCTGTATATGTCATTTCATTCAATGTTACATGTAACTGTCATGAGTTCTAGAAAATGGCAGTTCTGATTTGATTCATGCGGTCCTGTCCCACCATGCAATGAACTAGAGGGCAAACCCGCATGTCCTCATGTGAGCTGTGCTCACAGCCTGATAAAGAGTTTGGGCTTTGCCAGCAAATTATGAGTAGTTCTTCCACCTCCTTAAGAAGATTGTACTGGTGGCGGGAAAATGATGGTCTCTAGAAAACATTAGATAGCATGAGGAAGACGATCTTGCAGTGTACAGGGTTTCTGTAGAAACCCCTGGAGACACAAAGCATGTGGCAGGAACAGCTATTTTCACACTTTGATCTCAGCAGAGCTTTAAATGTGGCTCTCGTTTTCCATGTGCCCCAGCTCCTGTGCGTTTAACTATTTCATTGCTACATTTAGCTGCTGTCCAGTATTATTCTTCTGCCTTCACCCAGGGAACAAATTCTTCTTTATACATGTTTGACTGTGTGCTTTGCTCTAGTGAATTATGCAAACTGCAGTTTACCAAAAGTGAGTAGCTTGTGAGTAGCAAGATGACTTCCTGTAATTTCCATGTAGGCTCTAGTGTAATTATTGGGAGTAGGCATCTAATGAGGTGTGAGCAGAAGGTGCCTTTTTGCCATTGAACTACTGCATAGCTCAGTCCTTGTAGGAGGCTCAATTCTGCTTGTGTGAGCCGAACGCGCTGATTAAAATTCATTTGCAAGCAGTCGCAAAAAATGGGATTTTCAGCCAGACCTGCACCTAGTTTCCATTTTAGTTGAGACCATTATGAATGTGCAGGTTTGTACCCTTAATTATTCATTGAACTATGAACAGAGAGAGATCAGAACCAAGACATCCAAGCTGCTTGAAGTGCAGAGTGGTTTGAAGTTGTTTCCTCGCTTGGTCATCTATTCACACAGGCATTAGCAAAGCACGGCTTTAGTTCTGGGCAGATGTGTTTACAAATGGACCCTTTGAAAGTCTGAGTTCTGACTCCCCTTTCTTCCCTCCTTTCTCTGAAAGTTTTTATTTAGTTTGTCAGATTTTTATTACAGGGATTTTTATTACAATTTCTCAGATCTCTTCCCTTCCTCCCCTCCTTTTCCCTTTTTTTTTTTTTCCTTTTTTTTTTTTTCCCCCGTGTTTGTTTTTTTTTTTTTTTTTAAATAACTGGTATTTTATCCCAGAGCTCTTGAGTCAGGATAAATAAGTGCCAATATGTGGCTTGCAAACAATTTATTTCCTGTAAATGTGTATTAATAAAACCAGCTTATATTGTAAGGTTGCTGATTTAATTGATTGTGTTAAGAAATACAATTCTGCTGTTTGTGCATCTGTCCTGTTCTGGTGGTGGTGGTTGTTTGCCAAACCTGCCATGACTTCTGTGGATATTATCATCTTCAGTGGCAGTCTGGCTCCTGTACAGCGCTGGGTGTTTTGAAAAAGTAACACTGATCCATGACAGCATTGAACCTGACATTTGAAAAACTAAAAAGGCGATATTTAACTTTTATTTGTATGCCAAAAAGCAATGTTCACTGGTGGACCAGCGTCCTATGCAGGTTACTGATTGCAAACAGTGTTTTGCTTGATTATCTCTATTCCTCATTTTTTGAGGCAAGGTGGGACTTTGTTGAAAGCTTGTAAGTAGGGGAAAACACTGCCCTGTGTTTAGAGAAAATACGTGTTAAAGATGTCAGAGTTATGGCTGTGGTTTTGGCTGCTCACTGCATATTTTCCCAAGGATTGCATTTTGGACGTCTTTGCAAGTCTACAGCATGTAACTTTGCCAGCAGAACTACTTAGGTAATTCCTGAACCTCTCAAAAGAAGAAAAAGAAAACAAACAAACAAACAAAAACCCCAACCTGAGTGCTATGCAAGCTTTGGCCAAATCCTCAGGTTTTAGCAATTGAATTCCTCTGTTCTTTGGTAGCTTATTTACTTGATAATGTGGTTTGCAGTGAGGTTCTTATCAGACCTGATGAAGCTCTCCATTCCTCTGGAAGGTAGGGTATGTCATGCAACAGCGTGTGTCCTCTGAGTAAAGCTTTCTTTTTGCAGAGCTCTGCAGCCTGGGCCAGTTGCAAGGTGTGGAAGGTGCCTCTGTTGCACGCAAGTGAACTGGAGGAGGCTTTTACTGGCTAGTGCTATCGTTTAGCCCAGGCGGGAAAAAATTACTCTTCTGCTTGAGAATACTGAAAACCATTTGCATTTCTGCAAACCTTGGTGGCTGTGCAAGTCTACCTCTATAGTGTTTCTCAGCTGGGTAAGGCTGCATGACTCTAAAGCTAACCGTCAGTAATAAGTTTGGGGGAGGAATGGGAAAAGGTTTGTCACGATCCTAAACTCACCAGGTTATATTGTAGTAATGTACTAATTCACTGCAAGGGTGCTGCGGACTTTGCTGTCGCTGGACGGATCTTAAATACTCCTCCTCTTCCTTAACCATATTTTCTTCTCAAGGGACGGAGGTGGGGATTCTCACTTGTTTAGAGTTGACCTTCATTTCCCCGGGGTGGTCACTTTACATCAAGTTGATTGCACTGGGCGAAATGTTTGTCTTGTGAGATCTCACACATTTCTAGCTGGGTTTTTCTCCCTTAGAATCCCTGATGTGAACATGGATTTCCAAAATGGTGTAGAAAGGTTTACAAGAGCACCTGTGATGCAGTAAGACAGGCTAGGAAGTTCAATAGTCCTTTTCAACGCAAAAGTCTTGTGGTTTTGGCTTATCAAGAAGGCATGTTAGGTCAGCCATCTTTGTCCGATCCATAAGATGCTGGACTGAGAAGCCTTTGGGATTCTCTTCCCAAATCTCCTACAACTTGTTCTGTGACTAGGCAGGTTGCTTCAGTTCTGGTTTGCTTCATTTTTCCCAATAAAACGGAGGAGAAGTGTTATGACTTTCCCTGGTACATCTCTGCAAAGCCCCCAGTGAAAAGCACTGCATCAGCATTGGTTGTGTGTTGTTAAATGAGGTATCTGCCCTCCATCTAAGGGGTGTCAAAACACCTTTGTCACAGAGAGATTCTGAAGCGGAGCAAGAAGCTGTGGTGGCTTCTTGCTTATTCTCAACACCTCAGTCCCACCTGCAATAGAAAGTGCTGTGCTGCACAGGATGGTGGTTGGGTGTTGATGGGAATAGGGAAAAATCAAGGTCTGATGCTGCAGGTACCGGTTGCTGTATTTCAATGTGAATTACATAACATGCAGATGTCATCATTTCTGTAGGGAAAAAGATTGGAGTGAAGCGGAGGAGGTTCAGAGCAATTCTGGTTGTGACTGCCCTAGGCAAAATTCATCCCACAGGTGCATCTGCTGAACATATAACCTCAGGTAAAAACTAAATGGTAGCAATATGTAATGTGCCTGTGATGTCAAGAATGATGGGGGGGGGCAAGTGGAGGAGGAGGAGGAATAGCGTATGGAAAAAATTAAAGCTTTGGCATACCTAAAGGTAATGTGGTAAGGGCTGGTGATACATGTGCTGAGATAGGTTCTGTGCACTCCAGGAAAATGTCTGCAGGAAAAAAAAAACAAAACAAAACAAACCCAAAACAACAAAACAAAACCCAAACAAGTAAAGGGACTCTCCACTGTTTCCTATACTTTGGATATATGGTTACGAAGACAGAAAAAAGTGATGTCCTGATTTTTCCCTAGGCTTGTTCTGGAAAGAAAGTGCATATGGAGAATACATCTAATAAAAGTTGTCCTGGCAGATGAGAACCGGAGGAAGAACAAAATTAGTGCCTCCTTGGCCAAGCTGCTGCTGCTGCTACTTTTGGACTGTTTCATGGAAGACATGAATTTGATTCATTTCCAAAGACAGCTTGGAAACTCCAGGCAGCAGAGGAAGGGACTCCCCCTTGACTTTGCTTTTTTTCTCTGAATGCTTTGCGCTTGTGTGAAATGCAGTCAGCGCCGCTTCTCAGGTCATTTCTGGGGGAAGGTCAGTGTGTGGGGACTGACCCTCCATTCCTCAGTTTGAGTGATTTGGGAGCCTCGGTGCCTTGAAACACATTGAACCTCAAGCAGGGTTGCGGAACTTGCAGTGCCTGCTGTGGGCACCTCAGTTCAGAAGGAAAATTCCCTTTAATTTCCAACCAGAGTAGATGCAAACTGTGTTGGAGAAACCTCTGTCTTTCTACCGATGGCCAAGTTCTCCTTGATCCCTCCATGGTTGCCTCCAGCGCTAAGCTGGGTGATTAGGACTGTTTTAGTCTCTCCAGACCTCCTTCCCTCCCTTCGAGACTGACTAAAGATGGTTGCTGAACTCTGCGCTGTTCATTCGTTTGACAAAGTCAAACAGTTTTATCCACTTTTAATTTAAAGCATGTGTATTAGAGCAGTTAGAAGCTAATAGATGATTTACCTAGCTGAAAATGAGCCACGTGAAGGCCGGGCTGCGGAAATAGCCGAGGTAAGGGTAGGGAGAGCATGGTTTGGTGAGTGCTCTGAGGGTAATTTGCCAGCTCTGATGGGAAACAATAATGGGGAGGAAGAGACGGTAATCAGTGAATCAATCCGCACGGCTCATTTAAAAATACCTCCTTTTTTGTGGCTTTGGTTACAAGAATGCTTTGTGGGCCACAGAAGAAAGGCATTAGTTGTTTTAAACAAGCCATATTCTAATTTCATGTTTCACGAAGTCCCGTGAACCTCTGAGCAAGAGAATTTCCACCCGTGTGCGTGTCGGGGGGGGGCGGGAGGGGGAGAGGGAGGGCAAATGGGCAGTGGATATTTTAAGCAAGCGGTTGCAGTTAAAGTAAGCAGGAGCTTCTGCAAGTAGCGCTAGATTGCGGTTAAGGAGTACATTTGTTTGAGACGGGACAGGATGAGACACTAGAAACCCCATTTTAATAGAAGCTCCCAAGATGGTGCCGGAAGGGAATATTTGGCCATGAAGTTGCACGTAACGACCATCTTCTCCTGGGAAACGCTAACACATAAGGTGGTGTCTCCATCACCGAGAGTAAAACCTGTGCAGCGACGAGGATTGTCTGCCTGTGCAACCCAGCTGGCTCTGCGCGTGGACGCACGGCTTGCCCTGGCTTCCCAGAGGGCTCGTGAGCTCAGGCGCAGCCGGGCCCGAACGCGGAGAGCCCGGGCCAGGGCTGAGGTAATGGCCCTGCCCGGCTCAGGCTGGGCTGAGCACAGACCTGTGGTGCGGTTCACTGGTGAACTGGATAAGCCGTACCCCAGGCAACTGGGAGCTGGTTGTGCATTGGTAATATTGAACGTGTTCCGTTTGGGAGAGGATTAGCCTGAAGAACTGGAGGCAAAGCTTTAAACATGGAGTGCGGTCCTAAGATAAGCCTTTAATGCACATTTTCAGAAGTCGACGATGCTTTGGGCGGTTTTGTTTTTTAGCCACCCTTCCGAAGGGGGTGATCAGTATTCTTGGTCTGTCACATGTTGTTGCAGCTTTAAGAAACAGGAGCTTCACATTTCAGGAATGTTTTTTGTTGTCCCCTGCAGATGCAAAGTCATTCCTGGAGGGAAGCGGTAGCAGCCAGAAAAAAGGAAGACCTCTGTGGTGATATACCTTCCCTTCCACCTGTCAGTAATAGTTGGCTGTGGGAAGATTTTATGAAAATTACTTTCTAGAGAAAGGTAATCTATTTAAACGAGGCTACTGGTGGTGTATAGCCTAATCTTAAGGTTTAAAAAAAACTTCCAGTAAGGTGGTGTGTTTAAAATCCTCCTGACGCCTGATGGGTTGAACAATAAGCACGACAGTCGTTTGACTTATGCAGATGTCCGCTGTGATCACCTTTCAAAGTAACACATAAAACGTAATGGAAGAGAAAAGCTCGCAGTCATTGTATGACTTTGGGTTGTCATCACATTTCTCTTCCTGCAGTCTTCCAGAGCTTTGTACCAACGATGCTCAGTTGCTATCACTGTTGGTGTGTTGGACAGTCATGGTGCACGCTTGTTCACACCCTGAAGGTGAACAGTCATAACAGAGAACCTGATCTTGATGGGGTTTGTAGTGGCTGGCTCAGGGACGGTAAGAGAAAAGCATAATGACGTTTTTAGAGGAAAACCAGCAAGGCTTTGATTTTGGTCTGTTGGTTTCCTGCTGCTTTATCACAAGGGGAAAGCTCTGCAAGCAAATAGCGGCACCTGTGGGAGTTGGAAGGAAAATTTGGAGGAACTTTCAGGAACTGCATACGTGTCCTGAGAAAGATACAGAGAGGTGGAGTTAAGTTTTTGTTCGGGATTTTCTGAGAGGGCAGAAAAGACGGCTAATATTGTGCATAAACAGAAAGATGAAAGCAAATGGACTCTTCAAGAATTACGTTGGCTATTGTATCACAATGCACCAAAAAACCCCGAATAATGACAACGCAATGACTAACCAAACTGGTGGGTTTAGTCCAGAGTGCACAGACAAACTGTCTGCTGGTGAACTGTACTTGGCAGTGCAATGGTCACAGCACCGTTGTAACACTTCCAGTCAGGAGTGGGAATGTGAGGAGAGAGCATGAATGCACTGGTTGAGAAGATTTAGGACTTGCAGACTTAGACTACCTGAACCCACGCTGATGTCTGATGTTCTCCTGAGCAGTGGGAAGCTAGCCCCAGCTTTCCACTCTTCGTACTGATATTTTGCACCTTAAAGTCACGCCTACGCGGAGGGGTGAAAGGAAGCCAAAAACACAGCTGGAAGATGATGGTGCAGGTGGACAACCTCTGCTCCCTTCAGCTCTGAGCAGCTTGATTAAAGTGTGCACGAAGTTGAATAATTTTTCTGAGTTCTGCAGGTATAACATAGTTCCTTTTCTTGTGCTGTTTCACGGCACCAAGAATTATCTTCATCCCGAGGCATTGGAGGCAGCTACACTTGTTGTCAGTCCTGTGCGCTGTAGCTGTTTTGTGCGTCCAGAAACTGAAGACAGGGGTGACTGTGCTTCTTCTGTGCTGCTCTGTATCACTTCTCCATGCTGGAACA